>NC_080023.1:72380000-73005000 GCF_030020395.1 Manis pentadactyla | reverse complement strand
AGTAGCTGTACTCATCCTCGTAGGCTCGGTAATTGTCCCCACGGGGCTCCCCGTTCCCATTTTCGTAGACTTCATACCCACTGTCGTATTCACTGGTGCCCGTGTGTTCATACTCCCCACCGGAGCTGGTGGTGCTGAGCTCGCCCGCTATGGGGGTGGCCCCGCGGAACTCTGGTGGTGGCGTTGTAGGCTGAAACCCACCGTTTGGAGTTGTTTCCATAGGGCTGCCATTACCCTGCTTGCCAGCCTCTGTGGTTCCTTCTGCATTGGCTTCAGTGGCACTTTCTTCACCCCCATCATCCCCACCACTGCTGCCGTTGCCGTTGTCCACATCTGTGCTGTTGGTCCCGTTGACGCTTTGCTCGTTTCCATCCACTTCCGCTTCAGTTTCTTCCTCTTCCTCCTCCTCTTCCTCTTCCTCTTCGTCACTTTCCTCCTTTTTCTTGGCCTTGTTTCTTACAGCCCCAGCCTGTAAGGAAAAGTTTGAAAGAATCTAAATCTAGACAGGCAAATGTTAAACTTAAGGCCATTACTTTATCTAACCAGGCTGCACAGGAAGTCTTGTTTTAAATGTCATTTTGAATTGCAGCCAATTTAACTCACAGAAGAATTGGTGGAGGTTTAAAAATAATTCAGAATGACATTTTTGTCACTGGTTTTTAATGTAGAATGTGCCTGATAGGTAAGCTTCCACCATGGCAGATGCTTCCTAGAGCTTTGCTACTCACTTTCTCTGCCCTGGAAACCTCTTTCCTGAAAGGCGATGGCATCTCTCAGGACATTTTATCCATTGCTAAGATGCTTGCCCTCCGTCTGTGAAAGTCAGTGTAACAACACGGGGAGAGAAGTCGCCTGGGGAAAGATCTTTCCTTATTGTAAACAGGGAAATTGAATCTGCATTCACTTTTTCAGCTTTTTCAAAGTAAGTTTCACAGTTAGATAATATAAAATACTTGTGTATAGTGTCAGGATAACCTTAGACTTCAGTAAAGAAATGAAATCTGATGTAACATTTTAGAGGAATTATTACCTTCTTGGGAAGCTGCATGGCGGCTAGACCTGTATTCCCCATACCAGGTGTGGTCTCCTCTCCGTAGCCAGGTGTTGTAGCAGAAAGTGTAGTGTTCTCAGCTTCAGATTCTTCGTCTTCATTCTCATCAGAATTTTGATTCTCTTCATTGTTTTCTTCTTCATTCGAAGTCTCCTGGTGAAAACATTAAGAGAAAGAAAATTTATTTTTACTCGAAGATAATTCAAGATTTGTTGTAGTTGTGAACCACTGCTGGGAAAATCTCAGCCAGCTCATTGCCCGAGGTTGGCAAATCATCTTGTGACATTTTCGCTTCTCACTTCTCAGAACTCAACTCAAAGTTCTCTCGCCTATTTACCACACTATAGTTTGTTTTAGATATTTCTGTATTCTATTTAATCAATTCAAAGATATTCATATAATAATCTCAGCACATCTGACAATAAAGCTTCATACCATACATGATTTAGGCTCTTAAAGTTTTATTAACAACTACTAAGGCATGGTAGTAAATTAATTCTTATACTTGCTGTCAAATAAGCTGAGAACTAATGCCTTTTTAAAAATTATTCCTTATAGCAGCCCTGTAAGGTAGAATTACTGCTCTCATTCTTTTGAAAAAGAAAAGTGAGCTCAGGAAAGCTAAATAACTTGCTTAAGGTCTCATAGTGGTGATGAGGCTACATCTTTCTAACTCAAAGAGCTGAGCCCTTTCTAATGTACCATGATGTTTTTGCTGATGATTAGGATTTATATGAATTGTCTGTACTACACCAAGGATATTTTTTCAGAAAGAAATTTTTTATAGAAACACCTGTCTTCAAATTGATTGCATGTCTTATTTACTACTCAACAGAATGAATATGTTTCATTTGCTTTCAAGTCTATTTAAAGAAAAAAAGATATATTTAATTCAAAATTCTTTTCCCAGTATATAAACCAGTTCTATGCTGTATGCTGTATTCAGAAGATTTCATGCACTTGACACACAACCAAATGTTATGTACAGTGAAGAAACTAAATGCTCCAAGAAGTCCTTAGTTGTATATCATGTTATTGCATGAAGATGCTTTTAAAAATTAATACTCTTCAAATGAATGCTTGTTATAATACTATTAGTCATAGTATAATTTTATTTAACACTGTATTCTCTTGCCTTAACCCCATGTTGTTAGGCAATGGTTTGTTAATTGAGTTAATCTCCTCATAGTTAATATTAAAAGTCAGAAATTCATACTTAAATGAGTACTGGAAAACTGAATTCATTTCAGTGTATTTTTTAAAAGAGATTATGATGTTAAGATAACTTTAACTAGGCAACCTATGTTTTAAAGACTTCAAACAAAACCCAGATTTAGCCTGCCTTATTACTAAAACAAAGTGACTAAAGGAGAATATATTTGTTGTGTCAAATCTATAAATTCCACTGTTTCAGTGAAATCTTGGGACCGCTGGAATCCACCCCAAAACAGTCTCCAAGCTAATTGTGTTGAATATCCCACTAACACCATACTGTTTATTTTTTCATGTTTAGCTTTATTGTAACACACTAAACCATTCCAGAGAGATGGAGGAAAGATCTTTAGAGTAAGAGAATATACTAGTCAGGTCCTGTACTCTCATTTCAGAGGTTGAAAAACCTGAGGTTCAATGGGATAAATGACTCACATGAGTTCAAGTAGATGGCCGGTCATTAGTGGCAAGGTCATGACTAAAAGTCCCAACTCATAGACTTACATGTTTTTTCCTACAAGACGCTTTCTTTTCCTAGATACTTTATTTATGGATGTCCTGCTGCAATGACTTAAAAAGGAAAGTAGGTCAGTCTGTTGATGGGTACTAGGCCCCAAATATCTTTTGGAATATAACAACTAGCAGTAACTTGTGCTTAAAAAGTATTACTAACTCATTAGAATGGTTAAAATGACTGAAAGAAATAAGTGTTGGTGAGAATGTGGAGCAACTAGAACCCTCATATTCTGATAGTGTGAGTTTCACATTAGTACATCGCTTGGGTTGCAGCTGCTCAGGTTGAACATACACATACCTTTTGACTTAAAAATTTCACTTCTGTATGAAATGGCCTCCAGAAGTGAATTCATATGCTCAGCAGAAGGAGTAGTAGAATGTTCTTGGCAGCACCCTCTGTTATAGCCCAAACTTGGAAACTACCCACCTGCTCAACAACAGAATAATACATTGTGGTCCATTCACATAATGAAACACTGACAATGAGAATGGATGATTAGAACTACAGAACACTATGGAGGTGTTGAGAGTGGAAGAGCCCACACACAAGAGACTATATGCTGCATGATTCCATCTGTATAATATACAAAAAGAAGCAAAAGCAATCTCTCTGTTAGGAGTCAGAGCAGCAGTTGCTTTGGAGGGGCTTGTTAATGGATGGATGGAGCACAAAGCATGTGCTGCTTTTTGATATGGGTGCTGGTTACACTTCTGTGCCCAATATCTGAAAATTCAATGACTTATATACTTAGAATAATTGTGTTCTGTACATGATATTTCGACAAAAATTTTTTGAAAATGAGACTGAATAGTTTAGGAAAAGTCTATGATCACCAAATAGAAAATATGCCCAAGTACCTTCTCATGTGAGTACAGCTCCTGGAGAGATTCTGTGTATTTAACTTGAATTGCCAATGAAATTTTAGGGAAGCAATGGGAATTAAAGAGGTTTTAGAATCTCTTTAGGATGAAGACCTCAAAGTTTATTCATCTACTTTTAATGGATGATCTTTGGAGCATTTATTCCTCTGAAGTTTTTGAAACTAAACCACCAAATATTTACTGGGCACCATATATGTGTAAGAAACTGTGCTAGGCAGTGAGGAGATACAAAACAGGGTACACCACTGTTTCCCCACAAAGCGGAGATGAAATTTATGTTCTCTATTCCCTGGGTCATGGGAAGTTTGTAGACAGGTTCTAGGAGGATTATAAATGTTCAGAGATTGTTGGCAGAAAATTTTAAGTGTCTGTGATTTCATCAGGGTCCTAAAGGACTCCTACCAATCTTCCTCCATCCCCATCGACCAAGTGAAGAACCATTGCCATAAGATACATATAATCTAATTGAGAAATCTAGCTGGCAAGGCAATTTTACAATCACGGTATAGCACAGCTGTAGTTAAGTGGATTACCCTAGCTTAGTTCTTGTGTAAAATTACTATGTGGAATTACAGGCAAAATTTTGTGGGATTTAGTAGGTGGCACTTTTCCTGGTACTGGCTTGACATTCTTATAAGTCCTTCCTCTAAGCTATTAGGGTAAATTATGTACTGGAAATGTTGCTTTTATGGTTAAAAAAAATCAAATTAACTTTCTTTTTTAAAGTTTTCACACAGTTTTGTTTCCATGATAGCAGACGTGTATCCATGATCCACTTTTGACTGTCATTGTCCATTCATAAATAGCACCTAAGAATACCTGAGTTTAGAAGGTTCCCAAACCAATGGATAGCTATAATTGACTATCCAGGAACATGTACCTAATTAGTATGTTTCCTGTGCAGAAGTGTAAATTATAAACATATTAGCACAATTTCCAAGATATAGAGATGAATTTTAACCATGAACCACACTCATTTGCAGTACTATATAGGAAGATATTTATTATTCGAGATACATCTTGAGTATTTGCATTTCTGTAAGATCATGAATTTTATTATTAGACAAAAATACATGAAATTCCTGTGAAAAAGAACAACGCTACTTTGTGGGTCAAGAAAGGCAGATGAATTACAGTCACACTGTAGAGCATATGATTAGTTTTCATGCACTATCAACTTAGTAAGTTGAGTTTTTAACATCTGTTCTTAAAACAAGTATTGCACTGAATGTAGGATTACTATGTATTTGTCTTATGTTCTAGCCACTTAAGTATAAATAATACTTTTTCCTTTTTATCAGAATGTATACTTTCTTCCACTTAAAATGGGAACATTTTTGTTTTTGTGTACCACTTGTAGGTAACTTTGACCCCAAACTGCAATAGTGTTTTAAACAGGTCATTTTAGCTGATTCTTAAAAATTTAAATAACATTCCACTTGTCCAAAATAGAACACTGTGGGCAATGGCTATTTGCTGAGCCCAGACTACAGTGGACTAGTTTCCTGTTTGTTTTTTGTGCTGCCTAGTTTGTTATGAAAAATCCTGAAGAAATTCCTTACCTCTTCTTCCTCCTCCTCTTCTGAGCTATCACCATATCCATTTTCTTCAGATGAATCACTACTGCTCTAGAAAATATATACATATGAATATGAATATACATATGAACTCATACACACACACAAATGTATGAATATACTCATGTATTCAACACCAAAGAAAATTTCCTTCTTGTTGAAATAAGATAAAATATACACAAATATTTACTCAAACTAATTAGTATTACCATCCTGATTGATTTATTTACTTAAATCTCATGTGAATGTAAGAAAAGTACGATTAGATTGATCATATACAAAATGAGATCAGAGAAAAAGTTGCATTTTACAATGATGAAGATATGAAATGAGATACTTCAGTTTTGACCCCAAAAGCATAAGCAATAGGTTAAACATTTTGTATGTAAAAACTAGAACAATGAATCATAGAAGTTTCTTAACTCTGAGAAAACAAGAGGGTTATCTGGTCCAATTTATTTTGTAGAGAAGGAATCTAAAGTCCAGAACACTTGTGACTTCTCTACCCAGTTCCAGACAAATCTCAGGCAGACAGAGATCACATTGTTTATATTCTTTATAAAATGTAAATGAAATGATGATTAGGCTTATTATAGAATATAAGTTTTTACTGGATGATTCTCTTAAATAATGAGCTCTCCTGGTGAATTTAAATTAGAATTTGACTTGAAATTAAATTTGCATATAATTTTTAGTTTTACAGCTATACATGAAATATGTCATTTTGAATGTAGTTAAAATTAATCTTATAAAAGCCTTGTAATGACCATTACAACAATATTTGAATTTAAAAAATCTATTTAAGGATCTGTGAACTTTGAGTCTATCAATAATTTATTATGTAGACTTGATAGTTTTACAGCTATACATGAAATATGTCAATAATTTATTATGTAGACTTGATAGTTTTACAGCTATGCATGAAATATGTCATTTTGAATGTAGTTAAAATTAACCTGTAAATATATGTATGCATATATACATAAATGATGTTATATATAAATGAGGTAAAAGTTATGTAAGAGAAAAATTAATTCACTTACTCATTTAGGAGATTTATAAAGTACCATCCCTCTGAAGAGCTCAATATTTAATGAGAATAATTTAACCAAGGAGTCTGTATATAAAGATCTAATTATAAGTTAATGAGCTTTACTACTTTTTAAAAGGAAATAGAAATCTCAACATCTGTTATCAAAGCCTTTAAGACAATAGAGGAGATTCTTTATCTTTCTTCCAGTGCTAACCCCAAATTGAATATTACTTTTTTCTGCCTTGTATTGACAATGAGGTTCATAGCAAGAGATGAAGTTGGAAATATAATTAGTTTCCCTGTGTCAATAACTGTGATAGCTGAGATGACTCTGATAAAAGAAATATAAGATAAAATTCCTACCCACCAAGAGTTTACACACTAGTCAAATATCATTGAAATCATAAAAAGGCCATTTCCTCATTTAAAAATGCTTAGGGTGTTAAGCTGATTTGTACTTCCATTTCTGTAGCCCAGCAGATAGACCAGTAATGTAAATTTGATAGTTTTACAGATAAGTTATGTAGACTTGATAGTTTTACAGCTATACATGAAATATGTCATATTTCACACAAGTTGGTATTTGAGAAATGATTATACATAAACAGAGGTTTGTTTGAATAAAATATGAATTCCAAAAGCAATACAGCTAAATGCATTTTTGGGTGATGATCTGGGCACCAAATACCCAGTAGACTTAAGAGAATGAATAATAAAGAGCTGTGGAAAATACACAAGTAGACATGTAAGGGAAAAATTCTAGAAATCAAATGTTGTAAAGTAGGAGAATAGATCATAAATACTAGATTAGACTTTGGATTGGGAACTATATTTTATTGGATTCTTTTTAAAGATAACTATCTTATAAATTCTACATTCTTAAGATGGACCCATATCCATATAATTTGTGGAAAATTTATATGTTAAGATCTATTTACAATCTGTCAGCATAGGGTGATGTTAGAACTGTTGTTGATACTCTCTATGCTCTACTTTCATTCCTGTGACTGATTATACATGATTTAGATTTGAGAATTTATATATTATGATTGAGATTTTGAGATAGGAACTACACTATAGGGGTGAGCATTTAGTAATGTAGATCAAATCACTACATTGTATACTTGAAGTATTGTATTTCAGTACAAATAATATTGTATGCCAACTATACTTGAATTTTTTTTTAACTGTAAAGGGTTGTTTTTATTATGTAACATAGGCAACATAAGTACATAAGTCAATAAATTTTTTAAGAACAGTATGGTGTGATTCCTTCCACTGCCAATCACCTTTGCTTCTCCAAAGTGAGGATGGCCATCAATAAAAATAGTCCCAGGTAGTGGAAATAAATCACAGAAGGGTTAATAACATGTTCCCAGTAGGCTGAATGCTAACAAGGTGGCAGAAAGAAAACATAGTGGGAAATTTTTTTTTATGGTCATGTCCACAGCAAATGAGAAACTGCATAATAAAAGCCTTGTAATGACCATTACAACTATATATTTGAATTTAAAAAATCTATTTAAGAATCTGTGAACTTTGAGTCTATCAATAATGAAACATATAACCACTCCTAATATTTTTTCACTATGAAGATTTTGATTGGACCACACATGTATATCTATAAAAAATTCTAGGTAGGGGATATCTCTGAGTACTTGATATTTTAGAAAAGTTGAGAGACTAGTCAGAAATTTTAATTTATTACCACTTCCATTTAGTTTAAGAGCAAAACAGAGCAAACTTTCAAATGAGCACTGTTTACACATGGGCCTGAGGTGAACCAAAGAATAGAAGACAGATCTGAAAACCCACAACTCTTATATCATGTGTGCTCATATTTCTGTGGTCACAACATTCCCCATAATTATTATGGTGCTAGAAATACTTTAAGATTATCATTTGCTATCATTGTATGAGTTAGAGATGGCTTAGCCCAACATGTGGTAGAATGTTATGCCAAGCCACTGTGCTGAGGTGTTGTTTTCAGCATCCCCTGACTGCTCTCAGTGTCTCAGGAGTCCTGGGCCAAAGGGTGCATAATTGGTGCCCTGAACCCAAACTGTATAGTAACCAAAATAGCACAATTCTAGTTTGTCATATGTTTAAAATCAACACCACACCCTCCAGTTTTCAAAGGCCCTCTTTTCAGGTAACCCAGTAAAAACAGAAACTCTTATTTTTAGTGTTTGTTTACAAATTTTAAGAATGTTTTGTTTCCTCACAAGCTTTTTAGTTCAGTTAATGAATTTCTCTCTTTCCTCTGCAGCTTTTGAGCCACACCTCCAGTAGTTCAGCTCCAGTGTATGACATACTGCCCCAGTGACTTACACAGGTCTGAGGTCCAGAAAATCTTCAACAATTACTATTAATTATCAGGAATGTTTTTTAAAATGGTCTCTGCTATTTATTAAGTCAGTTTTTCCCCTACCAATTAAAGGACTCTAAGTCACTGGATGTAAAACAGCTGTCCTGAATCAGCTACAATGTGATAGTTAGCAGCCCCATCACTAATTTGATTGTCAGGGACTGATAAAATTGTCTGCTTTCAAAATGCTAGAACCAAATGTGCCAAGGTGTCTGCTTTTATTGTATCCTTCTAGACGGGGCACAAATAATTTTACTCCATGTGTGGGGATCTCTGCTCTCAAAGAGAACTCAGGAGTAAATGTTATTATATTAAAAATAATCTTTTTATAGTAGGTAGTCTTTCTGGCTGAGTATCAGTGAGAGTTGAATTTAGGTGTTTTGTAGTTAAGTTTCATTCCCTTTAAATTGTAATGGGTGGAACCCTCCTACACCTAAACTCCTAAACCCTTGGTGGGAATGTAAATTGATGCAGCCACTGTGGAAAGCAGCATGGAGTTTCCTCAAAAAACTAAAAATAGAAATACCATACAATCCAGTAATTCCACATCTAGGAATTTACCCAAGGAAAATAAAATCCCTGATTCAAAACAATATATGCACCTCTATGTTTATTGTCACATTATTTACAATAACCAAGTTACAGAAGCAATCTAAGTGCCCATCAGTACATGAATGGATGAAGAAGATTTGGTACGTACACACAGTGAAATATTATTCAGTCATAAAAAAGAAAAATCCTGCCATTTGCAACAACATGGATGGACCTAGAGGGTATTATGCTCAGTGAAATAAGCCAGGTGGAGAAAGACAAATAACATATGATTTCACTTATTTGTGGAATATAAAAACAAAACAAATGAACAAAAGAGCAGTAGACTCAAGGACAGACAAGTGACTCATGGTTACCATGGGGGAGGGGATAGAGTGGGTGGGTAGAGAGGGTGAGGGAGATAAAGGGGCACAAAAATTCTTGATCACAATATAAGTTGGTCACAGGGATGGTAGCACAGCATAGAGAACATAGCCAAGGTTTCTGTAACATGTTCCTGTGTTTACAGATAGTAACTACACTAGTGGGAGTGAGGATTTAATAATATGGGTAATTGTTGAACCATTGTGTTGTTTATTTGAAACAAATATGATTGTATATCAAAAATACTTCAATAAAAAATTGGATGATTTTAAAACAATTGTAATGGCTGAGAAAGAAAATGAATTTTTATACTTACCTGAACTGGAAATCGTTTCAGAGGAGGATAAAAGTAGGCATGCTTGTAAAGATAATATCGTGGCCTATATTTAAAGACCTGCATAAACAAAATAAATGATATATTCATGTTTAATGTGCATTAAATCTAGAGTGAGTGTAGTCAGGCCAAGGAAGCATGCTAAAATTAATTACCCCATTTTCTTCAGAATCCTCTAATTTGGCTCTTCGATGCAAATTTTTCATCTGTTTAGAAGAACATTTAATTATTACATATTCTCCCTTTACATAAAAAGACAAAAGTGGAAATAACTATAGGTTCTTAATAAAGAACTTACTGAGGAGGCACAGGCCATTCCCAAAATGCTGAGCAAAATTAAAGCGGTCTTCATTTTGGTGATTGCTTCTGGAATTAATAAAGCAGTCAAGTTAACAAATATTAAAGCTAAGAGTGTAACATTTTTACTCTTTTAACTTTTTTGAAGTATTTAATTTGTTTTCATTTCTGTCCAATTTTAGTTTTGGCTAATTAAGACCAAATTTGTTTTTTTGTCTTAAAATCATTCCTTCTATTTAGGTGGCAGAAAACTGACTTCACCATCTGTTTAAATAACCCTGAGTTCCATATTTGGTTTGTGATCTGCTGCGATCTGTCAGTGGAAGACTGTTTCATCTCTGCTAAGGGCTTGAATGCTTAGTGTACCTCACATTGAGCCAAGGAGGCCTCCTAATGTTATTGGCCCAGGAATACCAGCTAAGCAAATTGAACTGTTAGGTAGTTATGTGACCCATTTGTTTTGTTTATAACTAAAAACTAAGCAAAACTTGAATACATTTAAATGATTGCTTTTCCACCATTGTTCCTACAGCTTCTATGTAGGTATATATAGGTTCTGAACTGAAAGTTCATTTATAAAGTGGAGCCTAGGAACCATTTTTCTATAAATTTCTTAGAATACTTGGTATTTTTTTTAATGTATGTGAAATGATCCATAATATGTGAAATACTATTCTCATACCAAGTAGCACCAAACAGCCAAGTCTAAGGATGATTCTATAAGAATTCATTAGAATTCCACCTTGGGATATCAGGGGCAAATTTCTTCAAGTAAGGGCATTCTCCAGCACCATTTAAGCTTTCCATTGCTAGTGTGGGAGACTGTCATGGGATGGATTAGGGGCTCTCCAGGGTCAGGGCATAGGCATCATGGAGACCTTCACCTCTCTGGAAGAATTGAAGATGCAACTCTCCGAATAGGAGTAGTTCCCAAACAGTCCTGGGGTGTGCAGCCGTGCAAAGATCTCAGTTCCACACAGATCCCTCATAAGAAAATGAAGAGAATGAAATCCTATCCTATTTTAATTTTATTCTATTTGATAAAATCCTATTTTAACAGAAGTTAAATGATCTTAACTGAAAGCTTACCTAACACCCACCCAACTTGCACTGTCATACATGTTTAACTGAGTGTTTTCTCGTACAGAGTGGCAGGTTTGGCAATATTTTAGAAGCAATATGTAATGGTGATAAAAAAATTCCCCATAAGTACACTTGGAAAAGTAATATTTAACATGTATGAAACCCATATCATATACTGTACCCTAAAGGTTGATTTTACATTTAGTCATCATGAGCCCAGATTTACTGCATCCTTACTGAGTATCTGATGCTGAAATAAACAGTCCACAGAGTAAAGTTCAAGGCCTGGAAAAGCTGTCTTGGGCCCTGTCACACTTGCTTTGTGGCAGACTGGGTCTTTGGATTTTGTTGCCTGTACACTTACTCACAATCTTCTCCATTTTGGGAACTAAAGTTCTTGATTGTCTCATGGGGATAAAGAGGCTTTGCCCCTAAAGGGGGCCCATCTGTTTCAGAAGCTTTCATTGTTATTGGGTGCTCTAAGTAATACTTTGAAATTTGCCATCCATGGTCAAACCCACCAGCAAACAAGAAGATTATTGCTCTGCAGCTTTTTGAAAAGAGTTGGAATATCTACAATATCTAAAAGAGCTAAAAACTTAAATATGCAGAACTGTAGAAAGAGGTTTTATTACATGAATTTATCATAACAAACCTTAAAAACAATTAGATGATATAAACATAGCAGGGAAAATATAAAAACAAACAAACAAGTAATTCATTTAGGCAGCAATTGGCTATCTATATAAATCCCATTTTATTTACTTTCTGATTCATCAAAAGCAAACACCTCCATAATGACCACTACTAACACAGACAACAATTCAAACATTCTGAAAGGATAGTTTTGGGAATCTAAGTACAAGCTTTTTATTGGTAAGAGTATGATAAACCAACATTATTTATTTCTTTAGTAATACGTATTTTTCCATAGTTAATTTAGAGGTATAGGATATTAACACTTTGAAACTGAATGTATATGTATGTATAACATATGGAAAAAAGTATTGTATATGATTGTACTTTTTGGCATAATTTATGGAGAAATCTGCATACACTGAGGCAGATTTGCAACTGCAAAATAATATTTCAGTCAACTTATTTTGAATGCATCAGAATGAGGAAACAAACAGCTATCTATAAGGTACAGAGATAGAAGTAGGAAGCATAATTTTTTAGTTTATTTGCATAATACTAAGAACTTATTTACATGCATAGGTTAATAAGCTTAGCAATTTAGAAAGAACCTAATATCTGAGGTGCTAGTGTAATGATAAACAAGTGTTAAATTACATAGCCTTTCTATACAGTGCAATAATATCATTATTTAAATAAAAAATTTAAAGTCAAATCCAGAGATGAAAAAGGTGGAGTGTTTGATTTTAAGATAATGAAGTTGTCATATTAATTCTTACCTGTTTGTAGTCCTGGAGCTGGAAGACAGGCTCACAGGAGTGAGTAACACAGATTGAGGATTTCCTCTGTTCTCTCACCCACTCATTCACTTGCTCTTGCTGCCTATAAACTCTTCTTTGCCTTTCCAGCAGCCAATCACTGTTATGGCCAAGGTGATGTCAGAATATGTACTCTCACCAGAAAACCTCCAAACTTCAACACTTTTTCAAGACAACAGTCTCAGCTGAATAAATATGAAATGTGGCTCTAGTGCCAAGAGGTTTGCATTGTGGAATTTAATTGAAGGTTTAGATGTAGATGAATAGTTTGAGTTATGAATATATATAATAATATACTGTGCTTGAATTAAAATAAGTAGAAAAGATTTAACCATTTAAAAATTTCAGTTATACAAGTTTTCACTAGGTTGAAAGGAAAACTCACTTTGATAGACAGAATCCTGTATTATCAGTTTAGTAAAAAAAAAAAAGGAATAATAGAAGTTGAAGAATTAGTATTTTAATATTACTTTGTGTTTCTCTGAAATATGTTTCAGTAACTCATGAATTAAAATTGATATAATTATATGGTTTCAGTTCAACACCATGAATTTAGTTCCGTTTACCAGACCTTAAATTACTGAGTTTCCACAGAACCAGGACAATGGAGAGCCAGTGTTGCTGGACCCAAAGAGCCAAATTAAGAAAGATCTGGTCCCTGGATTCAGCAAAATCCAGAATGTGGGAGACTTTATATGGCCTTATCTGGCTTAATTTTATTAGCAAGAAAAATAAAAAGAAGGAAGGGGAAATTATAGTTTAAAAAGACCTCAGAGACATTATCTAGAGAAATTATGAAACAGTTGGGGAAAAGTTGAATGATGAGCAGATATTTTATGACAGTAAAAAATTGTTCATTTTTTAGGTATGATATTACATTTTATAAAAGAATTCCTATCTTTTAGAGATTTATACTAAAATATTTATGGTTGAAACAGTTATCTGGGGGTAGAGATAAAGATGAAACAAAATTGGTTATAAATAGATGTTCACTGAATTGGTGACAGGTCAATGGGGATTCACGATACTTCACTTTTCTGTATGTTTGAAGTGGTCTATAAACAGGTTTTTTTTAAAAAGTGGAAATGATTGATCCAAGGGATCTCTAAGATGTTACAATTTCTAATATTCTGTTATCTCTGATTTTCAATGTTATATAAGCCACATATATCCTTTTCAATCGCCCTTTAGTCTAAGTGCATAACACTAAGTCTCTACCTCTTAATTGACTAGATTTATTCATGCAAGCTCACTGCAGCATTCTTTCTAAGGAGTAGTGCTACAGGGAAAGAAACCACAGATCCTTAGTAATTCCTCCTTTTCTATAGTCAGGGCTGTCCCAACCACACTTGTTGCAATCTCATCATAACAGTCTTTATTTAAATAGGTTGTTATGAATTGATCTCTTAGATAGCATATGAACACACATTTATTTCATTGGCGTGCCACAACTAGTTGTACTCTTTGATGAGTCATTTGGGGGAAAACCCCACATTCATTGTGATGTATCCCTCTTTCTTGCCTAATATATATACTTAGTTGTCAAATCCTAGTACCACTATTTCCACAATTTCTTTAGAATCCAAACTTCTCCCTCTTTTCTCATCTCTGTCTTTGTTCAAGTCCTCATTACTTCTTGCTGGGTTATAGCAGTAACATTCTAATTGTGGGAATGTTGCCTATTTCCCCTTCCAAAAAAGTTTGGATTTAGACCACAGGATTTAGAATCAAAGACTGAGGTGAAGTCTTGGTGCTGTCTCTTGCTAGCTTCTGATGTTGGATAAAACTCTCTAAGCCTAAAAAGTATGACCCCAACTTTCCTTTCCAGTATCACTTATTACTTCCTGCCTGCTAGAATAATTTCAAGATGCTCTATATAATACTTATGACTTATTTTCATGTGAAATCTCTTTGCAGCTCTTAGCTGAAATCTTAAATACCTAGGATTTTCTAGAATAAATGACAAAATTTCCTCCCCTCCATCAGAAAAATGCTAAAATCTTGGCCATGCCAAAATTCTATTTATTACTAAACCCTTTTACTATTTCTAACATTTATTCCACCACTCTTTCTCTCTGAAACCAAAAGGTAGTATGTAGTGTGGGCACCAACCCTCACCTTTACAGTATCTCTGGAGCTGTCTTGCCATCTTCCTGATTGCTTTGACACTCCATCACCGTTTCCTGGCCAGTCTATAGTTTCATACCCCATTAATCCTTTGATTTTCAGTATGCATTCTGTCTTCCATCCAGGCTTATCTGTTCAACCTTTGCCTAGTTTTTTCATCAATAAGTCTCTGGATCCAGGACTTTATATAATCAGTCAACTACTAATATAGTTCTTGTAAGCCTGTGTTGGGGATTTAAGAGAGAGAGGTTTTTTTTTTTCCCTCAGACTTTATAGTCTAGTCAAGCTCTCTCTTCCCTCTTCCTTCCCAGGCCTCCTGTTTGTACGAAAGTCAAGTAATGCTTCTCCTAACCCTAACCAGTTTCCCAGCAAAACTTCCATATATGCCATAGCCAAAAGTAACAAATGTCAAACTTGTACATAATATAAATTCCTATTTAAAAACCATCATGTTCTTTTACTATAATATTGTCTCATCCTGTGGCAGTGGTGGTGGTGAATGTGTGTATCCATGTCATCTGTTTTTTACTGTGAGCTTCTGGAGGGCAAGCACTGTTAATCTATTTCAATTGCTGTATAGGTAGTCAGCATGAGACTGGACATTCTCATAGAATCAGACATCCGCTGAAATCAGTGAGATGTGTCAATTCCTTACCCTTTCCAAAACATAAGGCAAAGGTTAACACACAGTGGTAGATCTAAGGGCAGAGTACTTACAGACTGTTTTCTTGATGTGGTGTCTTATCTTCAAGGGAAAGCTCCTGAATTTGTTTCTTTCCTTCTAGATCTTTATTCTAGTCGGGAGGAGTGAGGGACAGTTAAATAGTATTGGATCTTTCTGTCGCCTCCCCAGGTACCTTTCTTCCTCTAGTTTGTCATCTACTTCTTTCTCTTGACTTTCTTTCATTGGCATTAAATTTTCAAGTCTCCCTCATAAGACAAAGAAACAAAAACCTCCTTTATCTACATACTCTCTTCCTCTTCAGAGCCAAGTTTCTTGAGAGCTGTCAACTTTTAATGACCCAATTTCTTCACCTTCAGTTCATTTCAGCCTACTGCAATGTGGTCTTTGCCCCCACAACTCTGTGGAAATGTGCTTCTTAAAGGTTGCCAGTGACGTCACTCTGGCAAACCAAATGAGTTCTTGCTTGTTATCTAGCATGAGCGCTTCTCAGGCACTTTGGTGGTAGGCCTAGAACTTGATGTCACTGATTGTCTCCTCTTTTTTCGAAAGCTCTACCTCCCTGCCCCATGAATGTTCTTCATTCTCTGGTTTTCTCTTCCCTCCCTGCCTTCTATTTCTCAACTGCTCTTCTGTGCTACTCTTTCTCTAGATGCCTCTTAGATGTTTATGCTTTCAGGGCATAAACTTGTCCATTTCCTTTTTTCATTCTCCAGAGTCTTTCTGGGTGATCTCTTTCATTCCCATGGCTTCACTTACCCGTCTGTTTTCTAATATGGCCTTTCCTCCTATGCTGCAGGTTGAATAGCAAACTTATAATGGAAATCTCTATCTGGAAGTTCCAAAATGACCTCAAATTTCCAACTGCCCTTCTTTGTGTTCCCCGCCCCACCAATTACTCAAACTATAAACTTGGTTGTTGTTCTTATCACCTATCCATCCCTTACCTGTCTCACCTCGATGTAGTCCTATCAATTCCATAACCCTCAAATCTTACTTGCATCCATCAAATCCTTCATGGCTCTAATACCTTCAAGATAAAAATTTGAACTTCTCAGAGTTGCATAGAAGGCCCTTTAGGATCTAACTCTTACATGACTCCAGCCTTACTGCTTACACTTTCTTTCCTCACACTAAAGGATTTCATTTCCTTCCCTTTACCCCATGTCTTTTCCTCAGAACTTTTGTGCATGTTCTCTTTGTCTGTCTAATTCTGAGCTATCATTCACGACTCAGTTCTGAAGTCATATTTTTCAAGAAGCCAGTCCTAGCTCCTTTCCCTACCTTGGCTGGGTTCAATACCCCTTCTGTGTTTCCAAAGCACTCCTGTGATGCACTGACCCCTCTCTACTGTGGCTGGTTGCTTTTCTCTCTTGCCATCTGGATAGATTAGGAGTTGTTGAATATAGGGACTGGGGCTGATCTACCATATATCTCCAATCACTCATCACAGTGCCTGATGTAGGGCATTTATTCACTGAATGTTCTTGAAATACTGGCTGCATAACTAAGGATGAATGAATGAAAGACCATCTGTCACAGTGCTTCTCAACCTTTTTTTTCTTCATCATCACCAAAGTAAATTTTGTTGTTGTTGTTGTTATCATTCATCTACAATTATATGAAGAACATTATGTTTACTAGGCTCCCCCTTCCCCCTAGACCCCCCACAAATCCCATTACAGTCACTGCCCATCAGCTTAGTGAGATGCTGTAGAATCACTACTTGTCTTCTCTGTGTTGCACAGTCCTCCCCATGCCCCACCCCCACATTATACATTCTAACCGTAATGCCCCCTCTCCTTTTCCCCACCTTTATCCCTCCGTTCGCACCCATCCTCCCCAGTTCCTTTCCCTTTGGTAACTGTTAGTCCATTCTTGGGTTCTGTGATTCTGCTGATGTTTTGTTCCTTCAGTTTTTTTTTGTTCTTATACTCTACATATAAGTGAAATCATTTGGTACTTGTCTTTCTCCACCTGGCTTATTTCACTGAGCATAATACCCTCTAGCTCCATCCATGTTATTGCAAATGGTAGGATTTGTTTTCTTCTCATGGCTGAATAATATTCCATTGTGTATATGTACCACATCTTCTTTATCCATTCATCTACTGATGGACACTTAGGTTGCTTCCAATTCTTGGCTATTTTAAATAGTGCTGCGATAAACATAGGGGTGCATATCTCTTTTTCAAAATGGGCTGCTGCATTCTTAGGATAAATTCCTAGAAGTGGAATTTCTGGGTCAAATGGTATTTCTATTTTGAGCATTTTGAGGAACCTCCATACTGCTTTCCACAGTGGTTGAACTAATTTACATTCCCACCAGCAGTGTAGGAGGGTTCCCCTTTCTCCACAACCTCACCAACATTTGTTGTTTGTCTTTTGGATGGTAGCCATCCTTACTGGTGTGAGGTGATATCTCATTGTGGTTTTAATTTGCATTTCTCTGATAATTAGTGATGTGGAGCGTCTTTTCATGTGTCTGTTGGCCATCTGAATTTCTTCTTTAGAGAACTGTCTGTTCAGCTCCTCTGCCCATTTTTTAATTGGATTATTTGCTTTTTGTTTGTTGAGGTGCGTGAGCTCTTTATATATTTTGGATGTCAACCCTTTATCGGATCTGTCATTTATGAATATATTCTTCCATACTGTAGGATGCCTTTTTGTTCTATTTGTGGTGTCCTTTGCTGTACAGAAACTTTTCAGCTTGATATAGTCCCACTTGTTCATTTTTGCTTTTGTTTCCCTTCCCCCGGGAGATATGTGCATGAAGAAGTTGCTTATGTTTATGTCCAAGAGATTTTTGCCTATGTTTTTTTCTAAGAGTTTAATGGTTTCATGACTTACATTCAGGTGTTTGATCCATTTCCAATTTACTTTTGTGTATGGGGTTAGACAGTGATCCAGTTTCATTCTATTACATGTAGTTGTCCAGTTTTGCCAACACCAGCTGTTGAAGGGACTGTCATTTACCCCATTGTATGTCCATGGCTCCTTTATCGTGTATTAATTGACCATATATGTTTGGGTTAATATCTGGAGTCTCTATTCTGTTCCACTGGTCTGTGGCTCTGTTCTTGTGCCAGTACCAAATTGTCTTGATTACTGTGGCTTTGTAGTAGAGCTTGAAGTTGGGGAGTGAGATTCCCTCCACTTTATTCTTTCTTCTCAGGATTGCTTTGGCTATTCAGGGTCTTTGGTGTTTCCATATGAATTTTTGAACTATTTGTTCCAGTTCGTTGAAGAATGTTGTTGATAATTTGATAGAGATTGCATCGAATCTGTATATTGCTTTGGGAAGGATGGCCATTTTGACGGTATTAATTCTTCCTAGCCATGAGCATGGGATGTTTCCATTTTTTAGTGTCCTCTTTAATTTCTCTTAAGAGTGTCTTGTAGTTTTCAGGGTATAGATCTTTCACTTCCTTGGTTAGGTTTATTCCTAGGTATTTTATTTTTTTGATGCAATTGTGAATGGAATTGTTTTCCTGATTTCTCTTTCTATTAGTTCATTGTTAGTGTATAGGAAAGCCACAGATTTCTGTGTGTTGATTTTGTATCCTGCAACTTTGCTGTATTCCGATATCAGTTCTAGTAGTTTTGGAGTGGAGTCTTTTAGGGTTTTTTATGTACAGTATCATGTCATCTGCAAATAGTGACAGTTTAACTTCTTCTTTACCAATATTGATTCCTTGTATTTCTTTGTTTTGTCTGATTGCCATGGCTAGGACCTCCAGTATTATGCTGAATAACAGTGTGGAGAGTGGGCATCCCTGTCTTGTTCCCAATCTCAGAGGAAAAGCTTTCATCTTCTCGCTGTCCAGTATGATGTTGGCTGTGGGTTTATCATATATGGCCTTTATTATGTTGAGGTACTTGCCCTCTATACCCATTTTGCTGAGAGTTTTTATCATGAATGGATGTTGAATTTTGTCGAGTGCTTTTTCAGCATCTATGGAGATGATCATGTGGTTTTTGTCCTTCTTTTTGTTGATGTAGTGGATGATGTTGATGGATTTTTGAATGTTGTACCATCCTTGCATCTCTGGGATTAATCCCACTTGGTCATGGTGTATGATCCTTTTGATGTATTTTTGAATTCGGTTTGCTAATATTTTGTTGAGTATTTTTGCATCTACATTCATCAGGGATATTGGTCTGTAATTTTCTTTTTTGGAGGGTTCTTTGCCTGGTTTTGGTAATAAGGTGATGTTGTCTTCATATAATGCGTTTGGGAATATTCCCTCCTCTTCTATTTTTTGGAAAACTTTAAGGAGAATGGGTGTTATGTCTTCTCTGTATGTCTGATAAAATTCCAAGGTAAATCCATCTGGCCTGGGGATTTTTTTCTTGGGTAGTTTTTTGATTACTGCTTCAATTTCTTTGCTGGTAATTGGTTTGTTTAGATTTTGTGTTTCTTCCTTGGTCTGTCTTGGAAGGTTGTATTTTTCTAAGACATTGTCCATTTTTTCTTCTAGGTTTTCCAGCTTGTTAGCATATAGGTTTTCATAGTAGTCTCTAATAATTCTTTATATTTCTGTGGGGTCCATCGTGATGTTTCCTTTCTCATTTCTGATTCTGTTGATGTGTGTTGATTCTCTTTTTCTCTTAATAAGTCTGGCTAGAGGCTTATCTATTTTGTTTATTTTCTCAAAGAACTGCTCTTGGTTTCATTGATTTTTTCCTATTGTTTTATTATGTCCCTCCTTCTGCTGACCTTAGGCCTCATTTGTTCTTCTTTTTCCAATTTAGATAATTGTGACATTAGACCATTCATTTGGGATTTATCCCATCCTTCTTTAAATATGCCTGGATTGCTATATACTTTCCTCTTAAGACTGCTTTTGCTGTATCCCACAGTAGTTGGGGGCTTTGTGTTGTTGTTGTCGTTTGTTTCCATATATTGCTGGATCTCCATTTTGATTTGGTCATTGATCCATTGATTATTTAGGAGCATGTTGTTAAGCCTCCATGTGTTTGTGAGCCTTTTTGCTTTCTTTGTACAATTTATTTCTAGTTTTATACCTTTGTGGTCTGAAAAGTTGGTTGGTAGGATTTCAATGTTTTTGAATTTACTGAGGCTCTTTTAGTGGCCTAGTATGTGGTCTATTCTGGAGAATGTTCCATGTGCACTTGAGAAGAATGTGTATCCTGTTGCTTTTGGATGTAGAGTTCTATAGATGTCTATTAGGTCCATCTGTTCTAGTGTGTTGTTCAGTGCCTCTGTGTCCTTACTTATTTTCTCTCGTGGATCTATCCTTTGGAGTGAGTGGTGTGTTGAAGTCTCCTAAAATGAATGCATTGCATTCTATTTCCTCCTTTAGTTCTATTAGTATTTTTTTCACATATGCTGGTGCTCCTGTGTTGGGTGCATATATATTTATAATGGTTATATCCTCTTGTTGGACTGAGCCCTTTGTCATTATGTAATGTCCTTCTTTATCTCTTGTTACTTTCTTTGTTTTGAACTCTATTTTGTCTTATACTAGTACTGCAACACCTGCTTTTTTCTCCCTGTTGTTTGCATGAAATATCTTTTTCCATCCCTTGACTTTTAGTTTGTGCACGTCTTTGGGTTTGAGATGAGTCTCTTGTAAGCAGCATATAGATGGGTCTTACTTTTTTATCCATTCTATTACTCTGTGTCTTTTGATTGGTGCATTCAGTCCATTTACATTTAGGGTGACTATTGAAAGATATGTACTTATTGCCATTGCAGTCTTTAGATTCATGGTTACCAAAGGTTCCAGGTTACTTTCCTTACTATCTAAGAGTCTAACTTAACTCACTTATTGAGCTTTTATAAACACTGTCTGGTGATTCTTTATTTCTCTCATTTCTTATTCCTCATCCTCCATTCTTTATATGTTGGGTGTTTTATTCTGTACTCTTTTTTGTTTCCTTTAACTGCTTTTATGGGTTGTTGATTTTATTTTTTGCCTTTAGTTAGTATTTGGTTGGTCTGTTTTCTTTGCTGTGATTTTATTTTCTCTGGTGACATCTGTTTAGCCTTAGGAGTGCTCCTCTAGAGTAGTCCCTCTAAAATACCCTGTAGAGGTGGTTTGTGGGAGGCAAATTCCCTCAACTTTTGCTTGTCTTGGAATTGTTTAATCCCTCCTTTTTATTTAAATGATAATCGTGCTGGATACAGTATCCTTGGTTCAAGGCCCTTCTGTTTCATTGTATTAAATATATCATGCCATTCTCTTCTGGCCTGTAAGGTTTCTGCTGAGAAGTCTCATGATAGCCTGATGGGTTTTCCTTTGTAGGTGACCTTTTATCTCTCTCTTGCTACCTTGAAAACTCTGTCCTTGTCGATCTTTTCCATTTTGATTGTTATGTGTCTTGGTGTTGTCGTCGTTGGGTCCCTTCTGTTGGGAGTTCTGTGAACTTCCGTGGTCTGAGTGATTATTTCTTTAAAGACACTTTCTATCCCTTTTTCTCTCTCTTCTACTTCTGGTACCCCTATAATGTGGATATTGTTCATTTTGGATTTGGATTGGTCACACAGTTCTCTTAATACTGTTTCATTCCTGGAGATCCTTTTATCTCTCTCTGCATCAGCTTCTATGCGTTCCTGTTCTCTGGTTTCTATTCCATCAATGGCCTCTTGCATCTCATCCATTTGGCTTTTAAATCCTTCCAGAGTTTGTTTTATTTCTGTAGTCTCCCTCCCTACTTTGTCCATTAGCTCTTTCATTTTTCTCTGCAGCTCCATCAGCATGGTTATGACCTTTATTTTGAATTCTTTTTCAGGAAGATTGGTTAGGTCTATCTCTCCCAGCTCCTTCTCAGAGGTTGTCTCTATGTTTTTGGTCTGGATCAAATTCTTCTGCCTTTTCATGGTGATAGAGGTAGTTGTGGGGAGCTGGCACATGTGTTGGCTGGCAGAACATCCCTTTCTGCTAGTTTGTGGCCTTCCTCTCCTGGGAGAACAGCGACCCCCAGTGGCTTGTGCTGGGCAGCTGCATGCAGACGAGGTCTCTGATTCTTGCCCAGCCGCTGTGAATGAAGCTCTGCCCTGCTTCTGTGGGCGTGGCTGGCCTCAGGCTGCTGCTCAGCTATGGTGGAGCCATGCCAGAGGGGGAACGGGCAGGAGGCTGTTTATCTCTGTGAGAGGCCTCTGAGCTGTGCATCCACCCAGGGGGTTAGAGTGCCTGGAGTCCCCCAGGATTCCAAGCTGCTGGGCTGAGTGTGCTGGGGTGCTCCGTGCAGCTGTGGGGTCCCTGTCCCTTTAAGACTTTCAAAAAGCACTTGCTTTTCTTTTGTCCCAGGGGCGCCAGCTGCGGGGACCAGCACGTCGGTTTTGCTGTCCCGTTTCCCTAATATCCAGCACACCACACACTGTGTGTCTGTGCTCTGGTGTGGATGACTAGGGCTGGGTATTTAGCAGTCCTGGGCTCCCTCTCCCTCCCCGCTCCAACTCCTCTCCTCCCGCCGGGAGCTGGGGTGAGAGGTGCTCGGGTCCCGCCAGGGCCACAGCTTGTATCTTTTAGGAATAGTTACATTTTTTGTATTTTCAAAAATATGTATGGTTTTGGGAGGAGATTTCTGCTGCTCTACTCATGCTGACATCTTGGCTCCTCCTTTCTCCACCAAAGTAAATTTAATTCAATGTTTCCCTAAGGAGAGAAGTTGAGTACTAAGGAATAAGACTTTCTTGGACAGAGTTGATCTTTGAAGGGCCACAAACTGTTGTAATATCTAAGAATGGGGAAGCGAATCTATAATGATTTCTAGAAGGCAGTCATGTACATCAATACCAGCCACAGTTAAGGAAAGAACCAACAAAAACTCTTTCCTACTTATGGACAGATTGAGGGATAATTTTAGTCTTGCTCTTTAATAATTTTCTTTAACCTTCTTTGTGTTTGCAGCTAGAAACACATTTTTACTTACCAGAGTACAGTAAAGAGAACCTTCTTCTTCATGCTATTACCGAATTATTCAGCTACTTTGTGAATAACCTGAATGTTCTATGAATGGTCACTCTGTGGTGGTAAAGGCCTATTTTTTAAATACAAAGTTAGCACATTCTTTATGAGAATGAGAAATGTATTCTCAGAAATCATTTCAGGGATTCCACAATTGACAAATATAGTCTTTTAGTTACTAGCTGGGGTTATATTTTTGGTGTTCCGTAGGTTTTCCATGCCTCAAACCTTTTGCAATGATCTGCAATAATAACAGTTTGTGATTCCACAAAAAACAAATCACTGCCAGTCTTTAGTCGTGGTCTTGTTATAATTTTATATGATATGGCTCATTCCATTGCATCCACCATAAAGGTTACAACACTCCTTGGACCTCCAAGGCCATCTGGTCACTTAGTGGACATTTATTGGGATTTATTTGTTATCTTCTATTGAATGTGTCCAGTGTGGATTCTTAGAGATGCTGGCCTACTGCATTCCAAGCAAATTTCTCCTTTTTGGGAAATAGTCTTTATACATACGTCTCATTTTCTTACAGCTGATATTTTCCCCCCTGCCTGGGTTTTCACCTAAATCTTCTGTCCTACAAATTTCTAGTTTCAGAGCTTTTTCCTTTTCTTTTGATATTTTCTAGTTAATTCATTGCTTTTCTCTATTACCAAATGACTTTCTGTATTGCTGTCATGGTCCTGCACATAAAGAACTTATTAAATATTGGGTGACCAACAGAACAACTGATTTTCTTGTATATGACCATTGTTATTGAGGAATGAAGTCTTCCTACTATACCAGAATTTGACGTAGTGACATGAGGTCTTTCTTCCTTCTAATCCTATCCACACCCAAAAAGAATAAGATAACAGTTATTTTTTTATTCAAAATTTTAAATGCCTAAGAAATGCATTTCTTAGAGGGATTTTTAAATTCAAGATGGATATATATATATATATGTGTGTGTGTGTGTGTGTGTATATATGTATATATATATATATCCATATCTTCTTTGTGGTCTCCAGGCAGAGCCATGCTCAGAGGCAAAGGATGAGATGACATGTCTCTCCTCAATTTCTAAAATCTAAGCAGATTTAAAACAGTTTATAATAAAATCAGATGGAATAAAAAGCTGAGTTAAGTGACAGGCCAAGTCAGAAATAAAATACACCAGATTAAACAAGAAATACAACAACTCTGGAAAACATGATCTTTTATTACTATCATCAGTATCCCCATAAAAACTGTTGAAATGCCTATTTTCATTTGTTGCTGGCAAAGTCTCCCTTTGGGAAGAACAATCTCTATATGTAAAAAAAATGTGCTTTTTTTCATTTTAGTCAGAAACATCTAAAAACCTAGAACTGGTCATTCCTTGATAGAAATATAAAATTCAAAAGTAGCCAAAATAGGCCAGATTCAGATTTTCCTAGTGTAAGCAAAAGAGTAAGTACAGTTAGGGGACGGTGGACTAGAGAGATGTTAAAATTCAAGTTTTGTGATTTAATTCTACAGTGTTGGAAAAATCTTTTACAACACATGAAATTTCTTATTTTTCTTTACGTCTATTGAGCTGGCATCAGGAGACGATGTTCTCCCAGGGTCCTGTGGCTCTACCTCCAGGGTGTGGGTCAAGGGGTTTGCTTACAATTCCAGGCAGATTCAAAACCAGAACCAAGTCGTCCTCCTTGTAATTATGTTTTCCTATAATAGCTCAAAAGCTCCTGCTCCACATTCAAGTTCATACTTAGTTAAGGTAGATGGGCAGAGTCTCTGCTTCTTGGTGCTACTGTGTCAAACAGGAAGAACTCACCACCCATGAGAGACTGAACTGGCCTTTGTGGTCGAAGGAGTGTTGGCCACCACGTGAGACCGAAGGTCCTTCTGGATTTAGATGTTTTAAATTTGGTAGTAGATTCTATTCAGAGAGGGTTAAAAAAGGTTATAAAAGCAGGTTATTTTAGAACAATCAGATGTAAAGGTTTAGGAGCAAGGCAGCAAAGTTTTATCAAAGGAGGCAATGGATTAAAGGGGTAGTACTGTCCAGCTTGAGGGACTGTGGAGTGGGGAGAGGGGGCAAAGTTGGTGACAGAAAAATATGGACCTAAAGGAAAAGCTGAATACTTTACTGTGTCTATTGATAAGAAAAGCCCCAGAAATTCAGAGCTTGACAAAACTCTCATATGACACTGGTGGGAGAAAATATTTTTGCCTCATTTCTTTCCTAAAATAAAATTCATATTTCAAGAGAGCTTCTGGTTAACACAATCTAGCTATTTGTCCTAAAATTTGAAGGACTACAGTTTTCTAAAATGCATTCTTGCTAAGAAATAATAATATTCCATTACTGCCTCTTCATAACTGTATGTGCCCTTTTACATACACTTGGTATAATCTAATTTATTTGTAACTGGATTTAATGTTTGCTAATTTGTCAATTGTCATTCACTTTACAATAAATGCAAAAGACATTTTAAACATTCATGAAGTAATCTCTATATGTCAATAACTGTAATTTACTCTTTATAAAAACCATGCCATAAACAGTATGTTTTAATGGATGCCCTTGATAATGCTGTAAAAACTTTGCATTATACAACCTTCATCCTACAGATCCACTCAAATGGTGAAGGAATCAACCTCAAATTGATAAGGTAGTGCATTACTCATTCACAAGACTGTTAATCTCTCTTAACAGAATAATGAAGGAAATTGAAATTAATGTAAATCATACCTCTAAATTTCAGAGCAATATAGTTTTTAATAACATATCTGAGAAAAAATGAGAGATGCCATTTCCTGGAGCAGAATGAGTGATGTTGTTCTTTGACCAAGGCAGAACAATGAGTTACATTTTGTGGTTAACACTCTATTTTGTATTTCTTTGAAATTTCTTTTCTTCCATTATTCTGATTTTTATCCCACAGATTAGTTTTGCCTTCTGTTGAACGTCATAGAAATTGCAGTATTCAGTAATCTTTTGTGCCTGACTTCTTTTGCTGAGTATAATACTTTTTATTCCCATCTATTTTGATGCATGTCCATTGTCTTTATTGATGAGTAGTCGTCTGTCATATACATGTACTTGGACATGGACATGGACATGGACCACAGTTTGGTTATTCATACTCCTGTTAGTGGACCTTTGGTTTATTTCCAGATTTTTTCTATTATAAAAAGAGCAGCAGTGAACAGTGATGTACCCATCTTTTGATGGACATATGACATGTTGAATTTTAAATTAAGCTATAATGACATTGGATCTTTGATACTTCAACTTGAATTGAGTGGCTGCCTTAAGTAGAACCAGAGTATAAAAGAGATGAACAAGGGCCAGTGCAAAGCATTGAATAGGGTCTATAACCAGGGAAAGCAGACCACACTAAGGGCTCCATGCAGCAGTGTTCTCACATCAGCTCCACGCACTCCAGCCCAGCTACACTGGGAACTTCCCTGGAGGTAAGCAGACAACAGTCAGAGTTGTGCTGTGCAAAGACACACCTCGGCTTAGCTCTGATTTAGTGACTTAAGATGATTGGCACTCTGGGTCTTAGTCTTCTCACCTATAAAATAAAGTTATTCCCACATTGGTAGGTAAAATAATTAAATGGATTTTGCTAGTTAAGATCATAGCAAATTTAATTTGTATAAAATGAATGGGAGATACCATAATTTATATATCATAATTAGGCAAAATATATTGAGGCTGTAGTTTGAGTACTTGATCATTTTTATAAATCGTGGGATGATTTAAATTTAAAAGTCTTTTTGCATTATTTTAAGTAGGTGATTCTATGGTTGAATTTATACAAGACAAATTGATGCAATGAATTAAACATACTCTGATGGATTAAGCTCCCTAATGTTAGTGGTTTAATAAATAAAATTCCAGTCTGGATCTTTCTGGCTGGTGGTGGGATCGGGAGCTCTATTCCATACCATCCTATAGGCCCAGGCAGATGGAGGCTCTGACATCGATATGTGAGCTTCCAAGTTATGCTGGCCATGAGCATACAATTAGCAGATGGGGGCAAAAGAGAGGGCTATACAGTGAGAGGTTTTATCCAGAGGAGACCAGACCAGAAGTGCATTGTTTCTACTCTGTTTCCATCAGCTATAATTTGGTTGCTTGTCAACACCAGACTGAAAATATGTGAAGAAGAGGAAACAGGTTTCCCCAATAGCTAATCATATGGCACTCATAGCCCTTTTTCTCAAGAACTGTCTGAAATCCCAGACAGTTCAACTGCTTGAAACCCCAGGATATAGCCTAAAAATGCATCAAACTTTTTATGTGGTAAAGAAAAGTGCTAACAAAAATCAATAACTCCTACCTTGTTTATAACCCAGATTAAGAAAAGCTGCTCAATTTAGCTCCGTAGTTTAGCCAAAGCTACAATCATGAAGAAAATACAGTGAAGGAAGAGCAAAGCAATGAAGTCTGTAATAGAACTCCTGAAAAGACTAAGGTGACCCTCATATGAAATTAAATTTTAAAAAAATTACAAAATAAATGTAAGATAGTTCAACAAACTGATTTTTCTATGTAGTTTTCATAAACTATCACCCCTGACAGCTGAGGAAATGAGTGCCTCAGTCTTGGAGGAGGAAGGGCAATTAGCCCAGAGGGAAGCATGAAAATACAGGAAGTAATAAAGAGCAATGGAAAGGATAAATATGTGAGTAAACCTTAATTAATATAGACTATAAATAAGAACAGTAATACGTATGTCTTACAGAGTTCAGAATATTTATAAAATAAAAGTGCATGATGACAATTATAAAAAAGATTGACAGGGAATAAATGAATTTAAAGCACTCCAAGATCTTGATACGTCTGAAAGGAGTAAAAGATGAAAGTTTGGTAAGCCAAGGAGACACATTTTAATTGGATGAACACTTAGTAAATATTAAAAGATATATAACTAATAAATTAAAAAAAATTTTTAAGGATAAACTTAATACATCAGTAATTACATTAGTTATTAATGAACCAAATACTTTAATTGAAGAACAAAGACTTCAGACTGGATAAGAAATGATCTCTTAATCACCAAAACAATTTCCATTAAGTCTTTTTCTTCTGAAATTAAAATTATACTCCTTTCCTTAGATGTTGTAAAATATTCAATGTTAGTGTTCTCTATCATTAAAATTGATTGTAAAGGTGCATTTGTTAATGAAATGAGATTTTATATATTTCATCTTTGAAAATGTATTTCTCACAAGTCAGTCCTGCCAATTACTGATATCAGTCTATAAGAATGTGATTTTAATTGAACATATTCATTTCTTGCAAGGCAATTATAGAATTCTATTAGATTAATCTCTTGATATTTACCTTTCATCCTGTCATTATACTGTAGATTAATCACTTTCAGTTGAAGTTTATTTGGAAGCTCCTCAACTGCTTCATTAAAATAAAATTAAATGAACTTTTTGTTGTTATTAAATGAAAGTTGAAATATGAAAAATTTCTATATACTTGCACCAAGATCTGAAAAGCACAGTTGGAATTGCAGTTTGAACTTAAAAAATATATCTGCTGCAAATTTATGTGGGAATGAAGATCTCAATTCTTGTTTTAACTCTGACAGGATGGGAAATGTATAAAGTATTTCAATTGTAACCAAGAATGATTGGTCCCTAATTACTTATATTTTCATTTATTTAGGTGGCCAGTTCTTAAAGAGAGTATCTGTTAATTGGAATCTTGTATTAAATGTAGTAAAACACAATATTATTCTCAAATTAAGTAACTTTTATATTTAATTGTTTTTATTTACAACACAATTTACTGAATGACAATATAAAAATTATCTCTCACACATTATTTGTCATAGTTATTTTTTATAGTTCTGTAGCCCTTTGGAAAACATTTCATTTTCTTTGTTCTGACTCCAGGGCCTTTCTTTCACCTTCCATCAACTCCTGGCTTGGGAATTTCTATCAATGATTTTTTTAAAGAAAAACTTACTACGGAGCATTAGTCTTACCATTCAAAATATCGTCTCAATAATTTTCACTAAATTGTCACCTTTAAAAAATCTTGTAAGAGCAAATAGTGAATAGAAATTGTTGACATAACTACTCATACGTCTTTTATTAGAATTAAACATCATTTTAGCTTCTCTGAGCTTGTTTCAATTTTTTGGTAGGTTTTTTTTTTCATTGAAGTTTAGTTGATATGCAATATTATACTGGTTTCAGGAGTACAACAAAGTGATTGACAGTTATATGCTTTATGAAGTGTTCATCACAGTAAGTGTATTTACCATCTGCCACCACAAAAAGTTATTACAGTATTATTGACTATATTCCCTAAATTGTACTTTTCATTCCTGTGACTTATTTTATAACTGTATTTTTGTACCTCTCTCTCTCCTTCACCTATTTTGCCAATCTCCACACTTTCATTCCTGCTGGCAACCACCAGTTTGTTGTCAGTATTTACGAGTCTGTTTCTGTTTTGTTTCTCCATTTTTTTAGATTCCACATATAAGTGAAATCATATAGTACTGGTCTTTGCTGACTTTTTTCACATAGCATAATACCCTCTAGGTCCATTCATTTTGTCAAAATGTCAGTTTTCACTCTTTTTTATGACTAATATCCCATTGTATATGTGCTCCACATGTTTTTTATACATTCATCTACAGATGGAGGTTTAAGTTGTTTCCATATCTCGGCTACTGTAAAGAATGCTTCAATAAACAGAGGCATGCATATATATTTTTGAATTATACCAGTACTGGAATTACTAGGTTGTATAGTATTTCTATTTTTAATTTTTTGAGGAAACTCCATACTGTTTTCCACAGTGACTGCACCAATCTACAACCCTACTAACAATATAAGAAGCTTTTCTTTCCTCCACAGTGAGGACCAACATTTAATATTTCTTGTCTGACTGTGAGACAATATCACACTGTGGTTTTGATTTGCATTTCCCTGATGATAAGTGATGTTGAACATCTTGTCCTGTGTCTGTTGACCATCTGTATGTCTTCTTTGGAAAAATGTCTATTCAAGTCCCCTAACCATTTTTTAAAATTGAATTGTTTTGTTTGGTGTTGAGTTGTGTGAGTTATTTATGTATTTTGGATATTAACCCCTTATTGGATATATCATTTGCAAATAAATTCTTCCATTCAGCAGGTTGCTTTTTCATTTTGTTGGTTTCCTTCACTGTGCAAAAGCTTTTTAGTTGATGTTATCCCATTTGTTTGTTCATTTTTGCTTTTGTTTCCCTTGCCTGGGGAGACATAACTAGAAAGACATTGTTAATGCTGATGTTCAAGAATTTACTGCCTATGTTTTCTTGTAGGAGTTTTATATTTAGGTCTTCAATCCATTTTTATTTATGTATATATGTTTTATATGTTTGTATATACATATATATATGTTTTGCATGTATATTTGTATGTTTTGTATATGTATATGTTATATACCAAAATATCCAGTTTATTTTTATATGTGGAGTAAGAAAGTGGTCCAGTTTCATTTTTTTGCAAGTGGATACCCAGTTTTCCCAACCACCATTTATTTATTTGTTTGTTTGTTTGTTTAGATATCATTAATATACAATCACATGAGCAACATTGTGGTTACTAGATTCCACCCATTATCAATTCCCCCATATCCCACCACATACCCCATTACAGTCACTGTCCATCAGTGTAGTAAGATGTTATAGAGTCACTACTTGTCTTTTCTGTGCTATACTGCCTTCCCCACGTGCACCCCCCCACCATATTTATTTATTTTTTATTAAGGTATCATTGATATACAATCTTATGAAGGTTCTACATGAGCAACATTGTGGTTATTACATTCATCCATATTATCAAGACCCATCCACACCCTATTGCAGTCACTGTCCGTCAGCATAGTGAGATGCTATAGAGTCACTACTTGTCTTCTCTGTGCTATACTATCTTTCCTGTGACCCCCCTATATTATGTGTGCCACTCATAATGCCCCTTAGTCTCTTTCTCCCTACACATTCACCTTCCCCTACCCCTTCCCTTTGGTAACTACTAGTCCCTTCTTGGAGTCTGTGAGTCTGCTGCTGTATTGTTCCTTCAGTTTTGCTTGTTGTTATACTCCACAAATGGGTGAAATCATTTGCTGCTTGTCTTTCTCTGTCTGGCTTATTTCAGTGGGCATGATACTCTTTAGCTCCATCCATGTTGTCCCAACACCATTTATTGAAGAGACTATCTTTTCCTCATTTTATATTCTTGCTTCCTTTGTCATAGATTAATTGACCATATGCGCATGGGTTTACTTCTAGGCTCTCCATTCTGTTTCAATGATCTGTGTTGGTTTTTGTGCTGGTACCATACTGTTTTGATTACTATAGCTTTGTAGTGTACTTTGAAATCAAGGAGGGTGATACCTCCATCTATGTTCTTTTTTCTGAAGATTGCTTTGGCTATTCAAGCTCTTGGTGGTTCCATACAAATTTTAGGATTATTTGCTCTAGTTTGGTGAAAAATTCCATTGGTGTTTTGATAAGGATTGCATTGAGTCTATAGATTACTTTGGGTAGTATGGCCATTTTAACAATATAAATCCTTCCAATCCATGAGCATGCAATATCTTTCCATTTACTTGTGTCATAAATTTCTTTCATCAATGTCTTATGGTTTTCAGGGTAAAAGTATTTCAACCCCTTAGTTAAATTTATTCCTAGTTATTTCATTGCAAGTTTAAATGGGATTGTTTCCTTAATTTATTTTATTGATAGGTCACTACAAATATATAGAAACAAAACAGATTTCCACCTATTGATTTTATACTCTGAAACTTAGCTGAACTCATTTGCTAGTTCTAATAGTTTTTTGGCGGTCTTTACGGCTTTCTATATGTAGTATCATGTCATCTGCAGCCAGTGACAATTTTACTCTTCTTCCTTTCCAATTTTGATGCCTTTTATTTCTTTTTCTTGCCTGATTACTGTGGTTGGGACTTCTAGTACTATATTGAATAAAAGTGGCAGGAGTGGGCATCCTTTTCTTAGTTCTGATTTTAGAGGAAAACCTTCCAACTTCTACCACTGAGTGTGATGCTAGCTGTGGGTTTATCATATGTGGCCTTTGTTTTGTTGAGTTATGTTCCCTCTAAATGCACTTTGTTGAGAGTTTTTATCATGAATGGATGCTGAATTTTGTCAAATGCTATTTCTGTATCTTTTGAGGTGGTCATATAGTTTTTATTATTATTTTTGTTAACATAGTGTATAATGTTGGTTGATTTGTGGCCATAGAACCACTCTTGTATCCCTGGAATAAGTTCATGGTATATGATCCTTTAAATGTATTGTTAAATTTGGTTTGCTAATATGTTGTTGAGGATATTTGCATTTATGTTCAACAGGGATATTGGCCTGTAATTTTCTTTTTTTATGGTATCCTTGTCTGGTTTTGGTATCAGGATAAGGCATATTGGCCATGTAGAATGAGTTTGGAAGCATTCCTTTCTCTTCAAATTTTTTTGAATAGCTGGACAAGGATAGGTATTAACTCTTAAATCTGAACAGACTGATGACTGGCAACAAAATTGAATCAGTAACAAAAACAAAAACAAAAAACTCTCCCAAAACAAAATTCCAGGACCAGACGGCTTCACAGGTGAATTCTACCAGTCATTTAAAAATGAGTTAATACCTATCCTTGTCCAACTATTCAAAAAAATTAGTTTTCTCTTTTATTTCTTCATTGACCCATTGTTTAGTAGCATGCTGTTTAGACTTAATATGATTGTGTTTTTCCATTTTTGTGTGTAATTGATTTCCAGTTTCATACCATTGTGGTTGGAAAAGATGCTTGAGATGATTTTACTCTTCTTAAATTTATTGAGACTTGTTTTGTGGCCTAATATATGATCTATCCTGGATAATGGTCCATATGCACTTGAATATGTATTCTGTTGTTTTGGATGGAATGTTCTGTATATATCTGTTAACTCCATCTGGTCTAATGTGTCATTCAAAGCCATTGTTTCCTTATTCATCTATTTGAATGATCTATCCCTCAATTACACACAAAAAAAGTGGAAAAACACAAACATATTAAGTTTAAACAGCACTATACATTGATATAAGTAGGATGTTAAAGTCTCCTACTATTATTGTATTAATATAATTTTCTCCCTCTATCTCTGTTAATATTTGCTCTTTATGTTTAGGTGGCTAGATATTTATAATTGTTATATTTGCTGAACTGAACACTTTATTATTATGTAATGTCCTATTTTGTCTCTTATTACAGTTTTTGTTTTAAAGTCTATTTTGTTTTCTATAAATATTGCTACCCTAGCTTTTTTTTTCACTTCTATTTGCATAGAATATATATTTCCATCCATTCACCTTCAGTCTATGTATGTCTTTAGGTCTGAAATGAGTCTTTTATAGGCAGCATATAGATGCATCTTGTTTTTTTATCCATTCATTCACCCTATGTCTTTTATTGGAGTATTTAGACCAATTACATTCAGAATAATATTGATTGGCATGTACTATTTCCATTTTATTAATTGCTTTATGGTTGTTTTTGTAGTTATTCTCTGTTCTTTTTTTCTTCTTTTGCTGTCTTCCCTTGTGATGACTTCCTTTAGTGTTTTGTTTGGATTCCTTTCTCTTTATTTTTTGTGTATCTTGAAGGGCCCCCACCCATAAGATGGCGAAATTCCTGCTTCTCTTCCAGGTCCTCAGTTCCTGCCAGCACCACCTGAACCCCAATCACCTCTCGCCCCCCTAATCCCAGCACCTAGCCAATAGCCACCAGCTCCGTAGAAGTGACACCACAATCACCCCATGCCCCTTCCTATATAACCCAGCACCTTTCCCTAATAAAGCGGAATTCTCCGGTGAATTGCTGCTGTGTGTCGCTCCTTTCCTTTCATTGGTGCCAAAACCCGGGAGACGGGACACCCCAACTGGGCCCCGTCTTCCCCCAACACCAGCAGCAGCTTGCCTTCGTCCTCTTTTTCCGGCGCTGGCTCATTATACTCACCACTCCTCTTTGGCCTTTGGGGAAGTTTTCCCCCGGAGCAGGCTGCTCTTCCCTGAGCTATCACAGCGCTATTGACCATGATCGTCCGACAAGGCCCTGACGCTCGGGGACGGGGGACGAGGAGGGAACTCTCCCCGCCTTAGGCCTTCACGGCTGCGGTGGACCCTCAGGCCCCTCCTCCAACAGCCAAAACGAGGTGACTCCTTTGTGGATGAGAACGCTCCCTTTTTCCACCCCCCCTCCTCCTTCCGTTCCTTCCGCCGAAAATTCCTTCCACCGAAAACTCCTAGTACTAGGTACCTCGGACTCCGGCACTCTGCCTTCTTAGAGAAGTCTGGGTGACGACCCACACTTCCTAAGAAACTTCGACTCATATACGAGTTTCCGCAGACCCCCAAGGATCATCGGGGACGCCCTTTGTCTCCTTGCGGTCTGCTCCCAGTCCGAGGATCTCCGTTCATCTTCCCCTGTTTGTCTCCTTCTCTGTCCTTTAGCCATGGGAGCCTCCTCATCCCTCCCTGAAAGTTCACCTCTTGAATGCCTGCTCAAGCATCTAACTACCCTCTCCCTGACACCTGATATAAAACCAAAACTTCTCCATAAATACTGCTCCCAAGATTGGCCGACATACCCCCTAGACAATAACAGCCAATGGCCCGCAGGGGGATCTCTTGATCCTAACATCACTCGTGATCTCTTTAACTTCTGCCAGTGCCTGAAAAAATGGAAGGAGATTCCCTATATCGAAGCTTTTCGCCTCCTAGCTCAAAATCCCAGCCTCTGCACCACCTGTTCCCTGCCCCAAGTTCTTCTAGCCTGCAAGCCGTCTCCCTCCCCTCCACACACTCCCAGTCCCTCCTTGATTACCTTTGACCCAGCTGATGAACCACCGCCATACAGGCTTCCCCCTTCAGCCCCTCCCCCTCCTACAACCCCTCCGCCATCTTCCCCAGCTGCCACCGCCTCCCCCTCCTCTCCTACAACAGCCCCTCCCCCTCCCTCCACCACCGCCGCCACCACTGCCTCTCCCTCCTCTCCAACAGCCCCTCCCCCTTCCTCCACCACTGCCGCCGCCTCCCACTCCTCTCCTACAACAGCCCCTCCCCCTTCCTCCACCACCATCTCCTCCCCCACCTCACCCCCCTTGCAGTTCAAGCCTGAGCCTTTCAGCCCCCCTCTAACTAAGTTCCAGGAGCCTCCTCCATCTTTGCCCCCATCACCTGTTTTTCCCCAACAGACTGAGCCAGAACCCTTCAGTCCCCCTCAGACTCGGTCCCGAGAGCCTCCCAAAATTATCGCCCCCCTTCGGGAGGTAGCAGGATCCGAAGGCATTGTGCGCGTCCATGTCCCTTTCTCCTTAGGAGATTTAGCCCAACTTGAGAAATGCCTAGGTTCCTTTTCCACTGATCCCACAACATATATCAAGGAGTTTCAATGGACCCTCCAGTCATACAGCCTCACACATCATGACATTTTCATGCTCCTGGCCAATACCCTCCTTCCTGAAGAGCGTAGACGAGTTTGGGACTTCGCCCAAATGCACGCCACCAAAACCCACAGGACTGACTCCACCTATCCCCCTGGCCCCACCGCTGTCCCCGAACAAGACCCACACTGGGATTATAACACCGCCATGGGTCTCCACTCTCGAGATATTTTTGCCTCCTGCTTAATAGCAGGTCTGAAAAAGGCAGCTCGTAAAGTAGTCAATTTTCAAAAGCTCCAAGACATAATTCAAAGGAGGGAGGAGACTCCCTCTGAGTTCTTAGACAGACTCACTCAAGCCCTATTACAGTAAACCAGCCTAGACCCAGAAACGCCTGAAGGGAGACATGTCCTTATGACATACTTCCTAGCTCAAAGCTACCCCGACATTAAAGCTAAACTCAAAAAGTTAGAACAGGGCCCCGCTACCCCACAGACTGAGATCCTAACAGTGGCCTTTAAAGTCTTCCATAACCGGGAGGAGGAGAAAGAACGCTGTAAACAAAAGGCTGATCAGGCCAATTTCCAAATATTGGCCCAGCTGATAAAACCACAACCTGGGCGCTCTTCTACAAACAAGCCACCCCCAGGAGCTTGTTTCAAGTGCAGACAAGAAGGACATTGGTCGAGGGCGTGCCCCTCCCCCAGAACTCCTACCACCCCATGCCCCAGATGCCACAAAAAGGGCCACTGGAGGTCTGATTGCCCAGCCACCCGAAGGGGAGGCTGGACGAACAACCCCCATCCTAAGCCCGCCGTAGTGGGGCTGGCAGAAGAAGATTGACGGGGCCTGGGGGCTTCACGCCCGACCATTTCCATCACCAAACAGGAGCCCAGGGTTACTTTAATAGTAGACGGTCGCCCCATCTTCTTCCTCCTAGATACAGGAGCCACCTTCTCAGTCTTGTGGGAATACCGGGGCCCTACCACACCTGCCATTACTCCTATAGTCGGGGTAGGAGGTAAACAGATTTTCCCATTAAACTCCCCCTCCCTTTTATGCACAATCCAAGACAATCCCATACCTTTCTCCCACTGCTTCCTGGTTATGCCCCAGTGTCCCATCCCTTTACTAGAACAGGACATCCTTTCTCTCCTCCATGTTTCCATAACTATATCCACTCCCACAGCCCCCAGTACTCCCTTTCTAATGGCCCTCATAGCCGACAGCCCCCCTCTACCCAATGAAAGCTCCAGTTCCGCCCTCATACACCCTGTAAATCCCAAAGTTTGGGACATTACAAGCCCCTCCGTGGCTCTATGTCCTCCTGCCTCTATCAAATTACGTGACCCCTCTCAGTATATCTGTCAGGCCCAATACCCTCTAACCACTTCAGCCCTCATAGGCCTCCAACCCATAATTCAAGATCTTTTAAACAAAAATTACCTCAGACCCACTCACTCTCTGTTTAATACCCCCATATTAGCTGTTAAAAAAACCAACGGATCTTTCCGCCTCATCCAAGACCTTCGCCTCATCAACATGGCCATCGTCCCTATCCATCCCTTAGTCCCAAATCCATACACCCTTTTAACGCAGATCCCTGCCGCGGCCTCCCACTTCTCAGTCCTAGATCTCAAGGATGCATTTTTTTCTATCCCTCTGGACCCCTCCTCCCAAGATTTTTTTGCCTTTACCTGGACGGACCCATACACAAGACATTCTGAACAACTCACTTGGACAGTTTTGCCACAAGGCTTCCGAGATAGTCCCCATATTTTTGGACAGGTCCTAGCTCAAGACCTCAAACAGTTTCATCATGATCACTCCAAGTCCACCTTATCACAATATGTGGACGATCTTCTACTCTGCAGTCCCTCGTGGGAACAGTCTCAACTTGACACTGCCTCCCTACTTAACCTTCTAGCTTCCAGAGGTTACCGGGTATCCCCTGTCAAAGCTCAAATCTCTTCCCCTTCTGTCACTTACCTCGGATTTCTTCTATCTCAACAAAGAAAGTCCATTACCTTAGACAGGAAACGGCTCCTCTCTGACCTGCCCATTCCCAAAACCAAGACAGAAATCCTTTCCTTTCTAGGCCTGGCTAGGTATTTTAGAGCGTGGATCCCTAACTTCTCCCTGTTGGCAAGACCCCTATACGACCTCAGCAAGGGCCCCCCTGAAGAACCATTATCCTCCTCACCCCAACACTCCTTCATTAAGCTTTGTCGAGCCTTTGTGGAAGCCCCAGCTCTCCATCTTCCTGATTTGTTGAAACCCTTCTCATTATACATTCATGAGAGGTCCAGTCAAGCTCTAGGAGTCCTAGGCCAATATTATGGCCCATCCTTTACCCCAGTAGCTTATCTTTCCAAGCAATTAGACCCCACAGTTCGGGGATGGGCCCCCTGCCTACAGGCATTAGCAGCTGGACAGCTCTTGCAGAAGGAAGCTCATAAACTGACATTCGGGGTGCCCCTTACCATTCTGTCCCCACATCACCTAAAAGACCACTTAACCTACAAAAGTTTACAGACTCTCCCTCCCTCCAGACTCCTGACCTTACTGTCCTCTTTCCTCCAAAATCCAGACATTTCTTTCCTCCCCTGCCTGCCCCTGAATCCGGCCACTCTTCTTCCTCTACCCTACTCTCCTCATACTCCCTTGCACGATTGCCTGGAAGCCCTTCACAACTTCCTTCTGTGCCACTCCACAATCTCTGAAGGAGCCCTCTCACACTCCGACCTCATCTGGTTTACTGATGGGTCTTCCTTTAAACATGAGGGCACCCATTACGCAGGATACGCAATAGTCTCCCTCGAAGACGTCATCGAGGCATGAGCCCTACCCCCTGGTACAACCAATCAACAGGCCGAACTCATTGCAGCCACCAGAGCTTGCACTCTGGCCCGGGACACGTCTCTCACACTGTACACTGACTCCAAATACATATTCCACATTCTCTTGTCTCATGCGGCAGTATGGAAAGAACGAGGCCTCCTCACCACAAATGGGAATTCCATCACTAATTCAGCCTTAATTACTAAACTTCTAGAGGCTTCACAACTCCCACACCAACTGGGCATAGTCCACTGCAAATCACATCAAAAGGACGACTCCCCCATTACAAGAGGTAACAATAAAGCTGACAGAGTAGCCCGGTCGATTGCCCTATCAGAAGAAGCACCAGACAGCGATCTGTCTGCCCCTGCACTTTAGCCTTATCACAAGACACCCTCTGTTCCCAGAACAGAGAGTCTCTCTTCCGCCTCTTACACGATCTGTTCCATCCTAGCCCCCAATTCTTAATCCATTTTTTACAATCCTTTTTTCCTCTCTCTCCTGAAGACAAAACCCTACTTGACCAAATCACCCACAGGTACACCATTTGCCAATGCACTAACCCTAATACCCCCCTCAAGGCCCGACCCTTCCCAGCTCATCAAGCATGGGGTAATGTCCCCGCCACAGATTGGCAAATAGACTTCACTAACATGCTCCCCGTACGGCGTACCAGATACCTACTCCTGTTAGTAGATACATTTTCAGGATGGGTCGAGGACACCACTAACAAATGAGTGTCCGCAGTTGCCTCTATCCTCCTCACCCAGATCTTTCCTAGGTTCGGGATGCCCACTTCCCTCCAATCAGATAACGGCCCTGAGTTCACTGCCCAAATTATTCAGAACCTCTCCAAGTCGCTCTCATTCCCCTGGCATCTACACTGTCCTTATCAACCACAGGCTTAGGGAAAAGTAGAAAGAGCCAATAGGACTCTAAAAGACATCCTGACCAAACTATCTCTAGAACTACACCTTGACTGGGTTCACCTACTTCCCTTAGTCTACTCCACATTCGGGCCCTCCCAAAGAAACCTTCCTTCTTGTCACCCTTTGAGATCATGTACGGCCACCTAATTCTACCCCCAGGGCTACCTTCCCACAAAGGACTGATTCCTCCCAATATGGCCCTTCCGCTACTCTCTCTCCTCCGCACCGAATTGTGGAAATATCAGGATTGGCTCCTTCCTGATCCATCTGCCTCCCAAAATCCTCCTGTCTTACAGCCCAGCCAACTAGTGTTTTATAAGCAGCCAGAGGATCGGCCCTCTCTCACCCCAAAATGGGAAGGTCCACACCCAGTTATTCTCTGCACCCCCTTGGCCGCCAAGCTCTTACTGCCTGATAACTCTGTCACCCCTTGGATTCATATCTCCAGGTTGAAACCAAACACCCAGGACCCACCTTCTCTGGACACTCAAGACCCATCGGTCACAATCCAGAGTCCTTTGGATACAGCCCAAGACGCTGTCTACTCTATCATGCCTCATCCCTCTGATCCCTTGAAACTCCGCATCTCCCGTTAACCCCCTTTGACATCCATACCCGAATCATGACTTTTTCCTCCTTTACTGCTCTCTCGCTTTTTTTCCTCATTCCTATGGTCTTCCCTGCCACCCCAGCCTCCTTTGTATGGCGATTCAAAGTCAGACAGACTTACACACAGCATCAAACAAAAGTTACTACCCTCATTGCCACATCAGACTGCCCTCTGAAAGGCTGCTCCGAGCCTTTATACCTCCACTTTCCTCCCTCCACCAAAGTGTTCACTAGCAGCTACCTTTATTCTCCCTACCTCTGCTTCCTCTATGACCAAAAACAAGCCTTTTGCAGGCGATGGCCAGACACCTACAGGGGATGTCCCTACAGGTCTTGCATCATTCACTACATGGGTAACTCCCGGTACCCACAGTATTACTCCTCCAACCGTTTCATAAAATATCCCAACAGCTCATTCTCCTTATCAATCCCAGATCCCTGGAACTCTCGATGGGCCACCAGAGTCACAGCCTCAATTTACTATGGGGGGTCCTCGACCCCCCACGGTACCCTTCATATCTCTCGAGAGTATGCTCCCTCTCATTCCCAGATCTCTCATGTTGCATCAGACATCGGACATTCCGAAAAAGTTATTGTCCAAATTCTTGACTGCGCCTCTTCATCTTCTTACCCCTGCTCCTACTCTTGGTTACAGCTCATTCAAGACACCACCATCTTTCTCAACCACACCCTCAACACCACCAATTGTTTCTTGTGCGCATCACTACAGCGCCCACTGCTGGCCGCCGTGCCCCTTAATATTTCCAACTACTCCTTCCATGCAGAAAGACAGCCCTTCCGTCCCCTGGCAGACATACCCCTATGGGAACCAGAATACGCAGATAATCTCACCATCCACCACTGTGTAAGCCCAACCCCTCCCGCCTCCAGCACACTTCACTGTCTCTCTATCTACACCCCTACCTCCAGCTCTAAGACTTTTATGCAACCAGGTCACTTCTTTTGGTGCAATGGCAGTCTTTTCATCTCACTGCCTCCCAACTCCAATATACCCTGCATTCTCGTCACCCTAATCCCACAGCTTACACTTTACAGCATGGCAGAATTTCTTGAGCTCCAACCTCCCTTGCCCTCGCGCTCAAAAATGGCTGCTTTCCTTCCCATAATGTTCGGTATCTCTTTGACCACCTCAGCCATTGGGGCAGGGTTTTTGGGAGGAGCCTTGGGTCACTCTCTATGGGCAATTAAAGATCTCAATGCCAAGCTTGAGGGAGCCCTGACATCCTCTGCCGATTCCCTAGCCTCTCTGCAAAGACAGGTCACTTCGCTAGCTAAGGTCACCCTTCAAAACCAGCGGGCCTTAGATCTGCTTACAGCCGAGAAGGGCGGCACCTGCGTCTTCCTTTGGGAAGAGTGCTGCTATTACATCAACGAATCCGGCATTGTAGAAACTGACATTACCAAACTCACCGACCTTGCCTCCAGCCTCCACTCTGCTTCCAATTCCAACCCATTCTCTTCAATACTAACAAACCCCTTCCTCACCTGGCTGTGGCCCATTGCAGGCCCTATAATAATCATTCTTCTCGCCTGTCTCTTCTTACCTTGTATAGTAACGTTTATCAAATCCCAAGTTGGTAAAATCTCTAATCAAACTTTCAACCAGCTTTTACTCAGGAACTACCAGCTTTTAGCCACAGAAGATCCCTCACCCTCACGTAACCTCCTCACCATACGCTGAGATGGACCCCTCTCTCCGCTGGAAACTGTTCCTGGAAACAATGGCCGCAGATGCCTGGCTTCTGACACCCGTATCCTCCTGGCACCATTGGAATCAACAAGTCCTTGACCTATGGTTACAGGGAACCTTCACTGATTTCCAACCTGAAGAAGTCCACATCTACTCGTCCTTACTGTGGGGAGTCCTATCAACCCTTTCCTCCCAGTCCTCAAGCCCTCACTCCCTTCTCTGCCCCCGTTCAGCAGGAAGCAGTCAGAGAGAAAGCAACGTCCACAACCCCATAGAGGAGAAAGGGGGGAATGAAGGGCCCCCACCCATAAGATGGCGAAATTCCTGCTTCTCTTCCGGGTCCTCGGTTCCCGCCGGCGCCACCTGAACTCCAATCACCCCTCGCCCCCCTAATCCCAGCACCTAGCCAATAGCCACCAGCCCCGTAGAAGTGACACCACAATCAGCTCATGCCCCTTCCTATATAACCCAGCACCTTTCCCTAATAAAGCGGAATTCTCCGGTGAATTGCTGCTGTGTGTCGCTCCTTTCCTTTCATATCTGATATAAGTTTTTTGATATTTTTTATTGAAGAATACTTAATATACAATATTATATTGGTTTCAAATAGTGATTCAACAGTTACATGCATTATTAAATCCTCACCCCAACTAGTGTAGCTACTATCTGTCAACATAGAATGTTGTTACAAAACTATTGACTATATTCTCTATGCTGTACTTTCATCCCTGTGACTAATTTATATTATGATTAAGATTCTGTCCCTTTTTATCCCCTTCACCTATTTCACCCACCCATACCAACCCCTCCTCCATGGTAACCACCAGTCACTTCTCAGTGTCTATGAGTCTATTGCTGTTTTCTTTATATTGTTTTGTTTTGTTTTTAGATTACACATAAAAGTGAAATCATCAGTATAGGTTTTTAATTTCAGTATAGGTTTTTAATTTGTGGTTACCATGAGGTTCATATATGACATCCTAAGTATATAGCAGTCTTTGTTAAGTTGCTGGTGCTTAAATTTGAACACATTGTAACAACACTACATTTTTACTCCCCTCCTCCATGATTTATATATATGATGTGATAAATTACACCTGTTTTGATTTTGTGATTACCTTAACTAATTCTTTAGAGAAAATTGATTTTACTACATTTGTCTTTTAACATTCATACTGCTTTTTAGGTGATTGATGTACTACCTTGATTATATTTTGCTTTTACCAGTGAAATTGTTTCCTTTCATAATTTTATTATTTCTAATTATGACCTTTTCTTTTCTTATTAAAGAAATCCTATTAACATTTCTTGGAAAGCTATTGTGATGGTGGTGACTCCTTTAATTTATATTTATATGGGAAACTCTTTATATCTTCTTCAATTCTGCATAATAACCTTGCCAGACAGAGTATTCTTAGTTGCAGGTTTCTTCCTTTCAGTGCTTTGAAAGTATCGTGCAACTCTCTTCTGTAAAGTTTCTGCTGAAAAATCAGCTGATAGCGTTAAGAGGTTTCCCTCACTGTAACTTGTTGCATTTCTCCTGCTGCTTTTAAGATTCTCTCTTTGTCTTTGATCCTTCACATTTTAATTGTTATGTTTCTTGGTGTGGACCTCCTTGGGTTCATCTTATTTGTGCTCTCTCATTCCTTGACCTGGATGTCTTTTTCCTTCCCCAAGTTAGGGAAGTTTTCAGTTACTATTTCTTCAAATAAGTTTTCTACCCCCTTTTCTCTTCTTCTGGGATTCCTATAATGCCGGTGTTAATATGTTTGATGTTTTTCTAGAGCTCCCTGAACCTATCCTCATTTTTTACTTCCTTTTTTTGTTGTTCAGCAATCTACTGTTCTGCATCTCTAATCTGCTGATTCCCTCTAGTGTATTTTTTATTTCTTTTTTTTTGTATTCTTCAACTCTGATTGGTTCTTGTTTATATTTTCATTTTGTCAAAATGCCCTCTGAGTTCATCCACTCTTCTCTCAAGTCCAGTCAGTATCTTTATAACCATTACTTTGAATTCATTATTAGGTAGATTGCTTAACTCAATTTTACTTAGTCCCTTTTCTGAAGTTTTGTCTTGTCCTTTTGTTTGAAGCATATGTATCCTTCATTGTGTTCTATTTCTGTGTTTGTTTCTATGAATTGGTGAAGCAGCTACTTTTCCCAGTCATGAAGGAATGGCTTTGTATAGGAACACCCCCTAGATAGACTGTGTGTGCCTAGCAGCTTTGGCTGGCTGGCCAAGGGCACTCTGTGCAGTGGCCACCCTGCAGGGAGCCTGGGCACCCAACAGACATGGGTCTTGGGGTCTTTGGGCACTCTGCTGAGGGTGAATGCTGGAGGCCATGCAGGTGTAGGCTAGGTATGTCTTGGTGTTCATCAAACAAGGGGAGCACCTGTTGGGGGCTGGGAGAGCAAATGGGTACACAGGGGTGTTTCAGCATGTACCACACTGGTGCCACCTTGGTGGGACTGCTGAATCTTTTGCAGGTACGTTTGAGCATAGGTGGGAAGCTACAAAGGGGGGTGTGTGGAACTGGCATGGGCTAAAAGCCGGGTGCTCACTGAGGTGGGTTTCCAGACCCTGCTTCTGTCCATACTATCAGTGTGGGGAGGTAACATAAAAATGCCACTCACCAGCACCTCTGTCCAGGGGAAAGTTCCAGAAGCTCACCATTGTTTAATGGGTGCTCTAGTTTAATATATTGACTTCCTTTACTTGTAATCTAGTTGCCCTTTAAAATGGAGGGTTTTTTTTCTGTGCCCCAAGGGAGGCTAATCTGTGTGCAGGCCCTCAAGGATATTCCTTCTTACTGCAGGTCACAGCAGTGGGGGTGGGTTCCAGTCGTTACTGTCTCATCTCTCCTGCTGTTTTTTACATGGTCTTTCTATCCTTTGTTGTACAGACGCTGTTGACTCAGACCTCAGTTCCCTTCAGGAGGAATTGCTCTGTGTGGAGGTGAAGATTCAGCATATACATGGAAGGAAATGAGTTTAGGCTCTTTCTATGGCTCATCTTGGACCGCCTCCAGTTTCCACATTTTTAATATGGGGATCATGATATCTATTTTAAAGTCTTTATGAGTAATTTGGTAGTGTATATAGAGTGCTAGTATTAGCCTTCAATATATTGCAATTCTAAGATATTAAATTCCTTAAATGTATCATTAAATTACTTTTATCATTTTTGCATAATACATTTCTTTAATCTTGGAAACATTTCAAACAATATGCTGTTCATATGTCAGTTCACTTTCATCATACCTTAGGGAAATATAACTATCGTTTTCTGAATCACATACATGTGAATTTAAAGTATCCTTTAAATATATATAAATGTGTGTATCTAAATATACCATGTTGTGCATATATTTAAAAGCCTTTCCTCTAGTGTTTTATTATATCTATAAATATGTTGCCACTTCACTAATTAAACATTTTAGTGAGAAAATTAGGTATGAAAATGAAAAAAATCAGCCACCATTCCTTGAGGCATATCATTCACAAACCATGCAAAAAGAACAAAATAGCTGGTGGAACACTGCTGCCTGAAACCAACCATTAGCAAACCAGTGCCTTTCAAACCCAAAGGGTCACTTCTAGGGAGAGAGACCACTACATTGTGACTTTTCCAAGGATCTCAAGAGCAGCACCCCATGGAGCAATGTTTTCTTTGGTGGCATCTTATTAACTCTTGAACCACAAAGTTTTGTGCTTAAAATGTGGTTGAAAATTCAAGCAGAAACCTGTAAATAAGTAGCTTAGTGCCTTAAAACCACATATTTAGCCAAATGAAGGTGTGGCCACATGCTGTTTCTCTTTAGCTGCTCAACTTTGAAGAGCAGAGGGTTGGATCACATTTAGGCATTTCTTGCAAGTGTGGAAAGGCTTCTTTTCTTCTATTTTCTTCTCCCAAATATTATTTTCATAGCTTGGTGAAATAGGAGTTACCTTTTATATTTGCCACATTTGAATGTGAAGACTGTGATGGTTGTTTTAATAACTCAGGGGTATTCACGTGTTTCCACCTTGGAACTATTCTAAAGAGAAGTCACAGTTCCAGAAATAAGTAAAGCAAACAAAAGAAAATAAACTAATGTGATGTGTTTTAGATTGTAGGTAGTAAGATTACTGGTAAAACACTGTTTGATTCTATGAGTAGGTTTTCCACTGCATTTAAAATGCAAATATAATTAGATATTTCTGCTCAGTTTTATTTGGGTATCCTCTGAATGCCAATGGCAGGTCAGAAGGGGAGACTGAATGAGGAGACCTGGAATGCTGAAAGACCACTCCTCCTTGTTTTGTGTTCTGACCTCTGGAGTGGTTCACTCTGCTGACCAACTCTCCAGGTCTTCCTTTGAATCTTGTTGGAAATACACCAAAGTATTTCTTTCATTTGGGTTTCTCCCTCTCTCATTTCTTATCTTTCTTGAGTGCCCAGAGACTCTAAAGATTCCTGATATTATCTGTTTTCTGAAGACTAATAAGGAATGAGTCATTTATGCATATGTTTATCCATTCAACAAGTATCTGGAGATCATCTGCTATGAATATGGCCACAGAGTTCTAGGCTAGACATTCAAGGGCATAAAAAGAAAGATGCGATCTGGAACTTTCAATCTAGTGAGAAAATACTAAACAGACACATTTAAAAAGTTATACCACAACCCAAATGTATGAAATAGTGAGAAAGTAGTGGCCAGTAGAAACCATCTCGTCCAGCATGGTAAACTTGGGCATGATTAGCCTGGCAGGTACAGAAACCACAGTTCATATTTTGAAAGGTAGGTCCATATTTTGTGAGTATCTTGTGTTTTCAAGGAAGCAAAATACTCTTAAGCTACCTCAAAAAAAAAAGAGTAAACTCTAGAGAACACAGTAAAACTGGAATTTAGAAGCAGCCTCCCTATTCCTTTGGCTCATTCTAGACTCTCTTCCCAAGTGAATCTCCTCTTCTGTCTGTTTCTATTCTTTCTGCAAACCAACTTCCTCCATAAAATTCTTGATTTCTGCTCCTTAACCTCAGCTCGGATATACATCATTTGCCCAGAACCTAGCTCTAATTCCAACACTGGACATGCACCTAACATAGATTTATGAGTTAATGACATCAATTGTTTTGTGTTACTTTTTCCAGAAGCACTGAAAACCCATATATAAGAATGGAGAAGCCAGATAGTAAATAAGACTTAGGATTGACAGGATATATGATGAATGTGCTGAAAGCAAATAGAAGCAGGGATGTTACAAGTATGGAAAGAAAGGATTTTAACCAATGGAACCAAAACTTCATGAGGAAGTTCAAATGAACAAAAACATCAGGAAAAAGAGGAAAGTCCAGGAATCCAGACTGAAGTTGATGGATCAATAAATGGTATTTAGTTTTCCATTCGTGCTAGATTTTCCATACAAGTCTTACCTAAGCCACATTTTCTTGCTGAAAGAGTTACTGTAGTAACAGATGTGTAAAAAGGAATCTCCAGGGAAATCACTTGTGTTTGAGACAGTGGGGTAGAATGGGAATCAGGAAGTATCATGATAGCAATTGTAGTATTTGTATAGGAGTAGATGGATTTATTTTAGGTTAATACAGTGGTGAGAAGGAACAATATCCAGTTGGCTTGGAAGTGAGTAGTGCTAAAGGCACTATTCTGAGAGGCAATTGTCCTTTATTTTTGGCTATTGGTTTAAGAATGGAGAGCTAAGTAAAAAAGGGGGTATACAGGGAACATACTTCAACATAATGAAGGCCATGTGGGCCATAAACCCACAGCTCATATCATACTCAATGGCGAAAAGCTGAAATATTTCCTCTAAGATCAGAAACAAGACAAGGGTGTCTACTCTTGCCACTTCTATTCAACATGGTACTAGATGTCCTAGCTGTAGCAATCAAACAAGAAAAACAAATAAAAGTATCCAAATTGGTAAGGAAGAAGTAAAATGTCACTAGCTGCAGATGACATGTTACTATGTATAGAAAGCCCTAAAGACTCCACAAAAAAACTGTTGGAACTAATAAGTGAATTCAATTAAGTTTCAGAATACAAAATCAATATACAGAAATCTACTGTGTTTCTACATACTAGTAATGACCTATCAATAAGAGAAATTAAGGAAACAATCTCATTTAGGCTTGCAACAAAAGGAATAAAATACCTAGGAATAAATTTAACCAAGGAGGTGAAAGACCTGTACCCTGAAGACCATAAGACACTGGTGAAGAAATTTATGACAACACAAGTAAATGGAAAGATACTGCATGCTCATGGATTGGAAAAATTAATATTGTTAAAATAGCCATACTACCCAAAGTAATATACAGGTTCACGATGCAATCCCTATGAAAATACCAATGGAATTTTTCACAAAACTAGAGCAAATAATCCTAAAATTTGTATGGAACCACCAAAGAGCCTGAATGGCCAAAACAGTCTTGAGGAAGAAGAATATAGATGGAGGTATTATCCTCCTTGATTTCAAACTATACTACAAAGCTTTAGTAATCAAAACAGTATGATACTGATGCAAAAACAGACACATAGATCATTGTAGCAAAATAGAGAGCCCAGACAAAGGGTTTGTTTGTGTTTATACAGAGGATCAAAGCCTAATTTGGCTACCCAGAAAACGAATTAAGATATGATATGAAGAAGAACTTCCAACATCAACATCCTCTGGAAGAGTCATTCCAGAAGATGATCATCAAAAAACTTCAACAAAGATCCTGGCACTGTTGCAGTTGTAGCTGCATTCATCCCACCGGTTCCTGGACTTGCCATTGGAATGAAGAAGGAGATATCTAAGCTGGCCTGTGCATACAGTAAAACAACAAATTTGACTGGATCTATACTGTCAGAACTCAACCAAGAATTAGGAGAAGTACAGTTGCAGTGCTCCAAAATCGTGTGACTATAGACTATCTACTGTTAAAAGAACATATGGGATGTGAACAGTTCCCAGGAATGCGTTGTTTTAATTTGTCTGATTTTTCTCAAACTATTCAAATTCATTTAGACAATATCCATCATATCATTGAAAAGTTTTCACAAATGCCTAGGGTACCTAACTGATTTTCTTGGTTTCACTGGATATGGCTGGTAATTGTAGGTCTGCTTTTGTTATGTATCTGTATTCCTATTCTGTTAATGTGTGTATGCAATTTAATTAGTAGTTTGTTAAAACCTATACATGCTTATGTTACTCTACAAGAAGATATGTCAAAGAAATAATCAATCTTCAAAAAAATAAAAATAGAGAGCTCAGAAATAAACCCACTTATATGGCCTATTAAGTTATGATAAAGGAGGCAAGTATATATAATGGTGAAAAGACATTCTCTTAAATAAATGGTATTGGGAAAACTGGATATCCACCTGCAAAAGAATGAAACTGATCACTTTCTTATACCATATACAAAAACAAACTCACAATGGATTAAAGATCTAAATACAAGACCTGAAACCATAAAACTCCTAAAAGAGAACATTAGCAGTAAACTCTTGGACATCAGTCTGAGCAATATTTTTTTGGATCTGTCTCCTCAGGTAAGGGTAACAAAAGCAAAAATAAACAAGTAGGACTACATCAAACTAAAAGGCTTCTACACAGTGAAGGAAACTGTCAACAAAACAAAAAATTAACCTACTAAATGAGAGCAGATATTTGCAATGATATATCTGATAAGGGGTTAAAATCCAAAATATATAATTTCACAACTCAACACCAAAAAAACCCAAACAATCCAACTGGAAAATGGGCAAAGGACTTAAATAGACATTTCTCTGAAGAATACATACAGATAGCCAACAGACATGGAAAAAGATGCTTAACATCACTTATCATGAGGGAAACGCAACCAAAACCACAATGAGAAGCCACTTCATACCCATTAAAATGACTCATATCAACAAGACAAGAAATAATAAATGTTGACAAGGATATGGAGAAAAGGGAACCTTTGTGAACTGATGGTGGGATTGTAAATTGGTGCAACCACAATGGAAAACTGTATGGGGGTTCCTCAAAAAAGCAAAAACAAAAATACCATATGATCTAGCAATTCTGCTTTTGGGTATTTACCTGAAGAAAATGAAAGCACTAATTCAAAAAGACATATGCATGCCTATGCTCATTGAGCTTTGTTTACAATAGCCAAGATATGGGAGCAACCTAAGTGTCCATCAATAAATGAATGTATAAAGAAGATATATAATATAAATATAGAAATGGGTGAACCCAGAGGGTATTAGGCTAAATGCAATAAGTCATACAGAGAATGAAAATACCATATGATTTCACTTATATGTGGCATCTAAAAAACAAAGCAAACAAATAAAACAAAACAGAAACTGACTCATAAATAGAGACAACAAATTGGTGGTTGCCAGAAGAAATGCGGATGGGGAGATCAACAAAATAGGTGAAGGGGATTAAGAGGTGCAAACTTCCAGTTATAAAGTAAATAAGACATGGGGATATAAAATAAAGCAGAGGGAATACAATCAATAATATTTTAATAACTAGGTATGGTGACAGAAGGCAACTAGACTTATCATGGTGATCATTTTGTAATATATATATATATATATATAAATGATGAATAAATATGTTACACACCTGAAACTAATATTATATTGTATGTCAACTATACTTCAATTAAAAAGATATAAAAAAGAATGGTGAGCTAAGGACACTGAATTTAAATCTAGAGCGCAGAAAAGAGTTTGTAAATAAAAGTATGGACTCTGGTCTGACATAAGATTACTGAGGAGTCTATATAGATGGAAGATAGCAATTCTGAGCATAAATTTCTAAAGCTTCTGTGCAAAGTTTATTCCCCAGTATATATGAACATGGTTGTTTTGACCAAGTGTCAGTGACCATGGATATGAATTCTTTCTCTCCTTATATGATGTAATGTACTGGGATTTTGAAGAGCTATTCAATAAAGAGCATCCCATTTTCTTACTGAAGTAGAACAAGTTGAGAAATAAAAGCTAGTGGATGGTATCTCAGGACAACCTTCATAATTTTTAGGGCCCAGTACAAAATGAAAATGTAAACCCCCTTGTTTAATGATCATTAAGAATATAAAGACGGGGAGAGAAAAGCATTAAACTAAGTCCAGGGTCATTTTAAGCGTAGAGAACTTCTAAACATGGGGCCTGTGTGACTGCTCAATTCTGTAAGCCCATGGAGCCAGCTTTGGGTATATGGAAGTTTAAATATCAACTTTGTTTCTAGTGAAGCAGATAACAGAGAATGTGTGAGACTTAAATGGGCCTGCTAACTCAGACCTGCTCTGCTGCTGAGTGAGCACTACCACATTTTATTAAACAGTAGTCCAACTCTGACTAAATGTTCAAAAAGTTAATAATTTACAAATCTGGTCATATATACAACTATGTTAAGTGATGGCATATCAGACTATTACGTGTCATGAAAGAAAATTCTGGATAATGTCACTGAGTCTCCTCTTGCCTATTTTTTGCATATATTAGTTTCTGTTAACTTCTGCAAACAGATGTGCTGCTGAGTTGTGAATGTTAGATGCCCTGGGGATTATCTTGCCTTCCTTCTCCACCCACTAGGAATAGTACCAGCATTGGCCACGTGCACTTATCCTACCCCGGGCTAGAAATGGACTTCAACCCTGTACTAAAGAGGCCACCCCCAGGGATGAGAAGGAACTTGTCCCTCATAGCAATTTCATTTTTGGCTTTTCTTCTGAGAAGATGCAAGTAAAGGACACAATTAGTGTCAACAATGATTGGGTGTGTTTATTTTTTCATGGTGTGGACACCCAACTTCTGGGACTAGTTCTGAGGTCAGTGTTCAAGCAGCCACCCAATGGTTTCATTCTTTTAGTCTTTGCTGTCCTGGAGGAGTAAGAACCAAAAAAGTAAGGGTCATGACATGCTGGTGATATGGCATGCTACAAAGAGAATAAAATATAGTTAAGTGATACACCAATTACACATGATGCATTCCAATTCCTCTCATTGAACAAATTGCTAGTAGCAGTATGCTGTGAAGAGATTCAGACACAGTCTTGAGATCTGTGAAATCCAAGATACACTGATAGTATTAAAAGGTATGTGTTCCAACAAATCAGGAAAAAAGGCAAGAATTAAGAATTCTGTTAGCATATTTTAGCCAATGGATAGGAAGACATTTATGTATCTTAATGAAATATAAACTTCAATTAAGTGTGTAGCTGCTAAATGAGGGTTTCAGACTAACTTTACTTGAAAATTGGGAATAAATAATTTAAATCTGAGGGAGTAGATAATGTACCCAGTGTATGTTTGGAATCATTGCTATAGCAACTATAAAAGGGTTCACTATGTCCCACCTATATCTCAAATGAGGATTTAGTGTCATCCTGGCTGATGTCCTTGGTACTTAAGGAAACAGAGAACAAATTCACATGCTGAGAAAGCATCCTAATAATATTTTCATAGGAAAAAACACTCAAAACTATGTGGAGAGGCATAATTGTTTTCTTAGTGAGTATGCATATTTTAAAGTTGGGAGAAGTTTATAAACTCATGTACCTTTTGAATACTTACATCATTTCCTTAGGCCAAATGTCTCCTTAAATATTTTTTTCTGTTCCATACTTTCTTTTCTTCTTTGATATTCCTGATTTATGTGTGTCTTGAGGCTCTATTGCCTATTTTCTCTATTTACTATAGTCTTCATTTTTAGTTCAACTTGCCTCTTTTCTCATTTTTTTCTTCTATGTCACTTACTGTGTTTTCTCCAGTATCTCTTTTAAGGTCCTTTCAACTTTGCCATATTTAGGGGATGATTTTTACTTTTTTCCTGAACTCTGACAGCTAAAGTTTCATGCCTGTAATCTTGCCATTAATTTCATAGGTTTTTGGTATATATTTTCAGTGTCACTTCATAAAAGCAGTCACCTCATTAGATTTGCTTAAATTGATGGTAAAATATTTGTTCACAATATATTTATCTAGTTCATGGCAACAGTTATCTGCTGGGTGTTTTTCTTCTATTACTTTCTTTGATTTTCCTTTTTTTATTTGCCTTGTAGAGTCTCTGTATAGATTCTGTTCTGATCCTTTTCAATTATTCATTATTAAAAGCTTTTGTTTGTTAATTTTCTGGACTAACTTTCTGAGGGCAGTTTATGGGAAAAGTAGAAGTTAGGTCTTTATTCCAGACTATTTGGGATTTCTCTTATGATTTGGGGATTTACAAGAGAGTTTATATAGCTTTCACTATTTCTCAAACAATTGAGATAGGCAGCAATTTTTCCTTCACAATTCTGTGCTCTTCCCAGCTGTCACAGAGAAGCACTGCTTCCTGGAAACATGTGGCTTTCTGGCTTGTCTATATGCCATTCTATTCAGCCATGCTTGCTCTGCTTCTGGAATCAAGTAAGGTAGCAGGGGTCTCCAGCTTCCAGCTGCTCACCCCTGCTTCCTACAGCCTTGCAAACAAGGGCTATTACTTTTGCACTTCAAGGTAGTCATATTGATTTTGCAAAATGTAAAATTAGCAGTTTTTTAAGTGCTATCTCTAAGCACCTGGACCCTATCATTAATCTCTTTCTTATAATTAATCTCTCTCTCTTATCTTCTCCCAATTTCCTCTCTTGTGATACTGTTTTCTGTTCACCTTGTTGTTTGGATGATCTTTTGACTGAGAAGGAAAATGTGGATTTTGTGTCATGTTCAAATTTGAAATTGCCTGTCCTTTAACCTTCTTGGACACTCTATAGAAATGGCAGGCCAATGAGGTAAGGTTAAAAGCAGAGCAGAGAGTAATTACCCCTATTTGTCATATGCCAACTACTCTGCTAATACTGGAAATAAAACATTGGGCTAGACAGACACTGTCTCATGGAGCTTGTATTCTTGATAAGACCATCTAAATAAAATAGTTGAAAGTTATAGTAAGTGCACTGAAAGAATGACAGTCATATCTTTGAATCTGACAGCCACTAATGCCAAGCTCAAGTTAGATTAGTTTTTCTGGTTTGCTTTTGTTTTTTTGCTTTGGAAATACAGCTGTAGCAGCCTTTAAAATGCCAGGCAGCATCTGTCTTTATTTGGCAAACTTGGAAATGTATGTTCTATCCATTTGCCAAGGTTGGCTTTGTGGCTGGCCAGAGATTCAAAACAAGGTTGAGTAGCCCACAGTTTCTTTTCCATGGAACACCACATAGCTAATGAGTTATCTTCAGTTTCATGAGAACTTATTCCTGACTTAAAAAAAAGGGTCAAAACATGGTCTTTCTTACTGGTTCAAAAACATATATGTTTGACCTAATTGAAGGAAAAGGTAACAAGCCTTAAAATCAAGAGCTAAATATGTTTATGATCTTATTTAGCCAATGTTAAATATATTTTCTTGTCCATGTTTAGGCTCTTGAGTTTTTAGCTAGAATTTAATTATTTTTAAATCATCATGTCCCTTTGTGATATAGATTAGAGCAGTGACATTATATTGACATACAGGTTTGGTTATAGCCTTATGTCAAAATATGTTAGGATATTAGGAAGAATTTTAGAAAAAATCAGTTAAGCACATCTGAAGGAAGCAATGTAAATATGCCCAGAAGTACAAAGATGCAAATACTAAATTAAGGATCTGAGTATTTTCTTTTATTCAACTAACTGTTAGAGGGATTTTGTAAATTTGTCTTCGCCTATATTGAATATTTTCACAAAATCAAATAATTTTTAATATGTTACTTAACATCTCTTACTAATTCTGAGAAAGAATTTTAGACTACTAGAATATCAGCCTCCATTTACTTTCTATTGAAGTTTATTTCAGAAAGAAAAATAGTACAGATAATAAAGGAAAACATCCTGCATATCTTTTGTGCCCTCTCTTAATAAAGGAAATGCATTTTTACTTTACAAGATGACAGGACTTTTGGGAGGCTTTGGAGAGACTAAGTGAGAAATGCTGTTTCCAATGTCCCAGTTTAGAACTCTGGTGAGCTGAGAAAACTCCAGAAATCTGACATACCTGGGAGAAGAGGGCATGTGCTACCTATTTTCTATAGTAGGCTCCTGAGGAGGTGACAAGAGGAAAGAGCTGCATATTGAGTCCAGGTACACAGAGCCAAAGAGAGACTTAGATTCCTGTGCTGCAGACCATGACAGAAGCAACTGAATAATTCTTGTCTCTCACATGTGATGAGGAGGAAACAAAAAGAGTTGTGCTACCTGAAGGGATCATGTGGACAGCTTGAGGGGCATCTCACTGCAGCCTAGTGGACTGAGGACTGACAACTGGACAGAAGGAATGTGTCAGTGGATAACTGTGTAGACAGATGACATGGAAGATCATGTGCCTCCCCGCAAGGGAACTGGCACCCTCCCAAGTTTAGGCACAGCTCTGAAGAAATTTCTAGGTCTCTGACTGACTGTGGTTAAGTTTGGGCCACCCAGTGCATTAGGGGCTCAAAATAGAAATTGTACAGGAAGAAAGTATGACACATTAAGCCACTTGGCCCATCTCTTTCCCAGGGACTTCTCGGTCTTCCGAGAGGCATTGTCAGGCCACAAAATACTCACTCTGTTCCATCTTTCCCTGGCAACGGATGCCTGATCATTAATGTTTACGTAACTTGCCTGCATCATGAACCCATATGCCTATGAACCATAGACATTTTCACTTGATGTTTCAAAGGCATCTACTACTGAATATACTCAAAATTGCACTCATGATCTTTCCCCAAGCTCTTGTCAGTGTGCCCTGTCTCAAGGAGCAGGACCTTTCTAACAACAGTACAAGTCAGCAACCTGATCCTGGTCCTTGACAGCTTCTTCTCCAACACCACCCAGTTTCAGTCTATTGCTTCTCTCCATTTCTACCACAACACTCCAGCCCATGCTGCCATCATCTTTCCCTCCAGTGGAGTCTACCCATGTTCACTCAGTGCCCCCTTCATCATTCTCCACGCTGCAATCTGAATGATTTCCAAAATGAAAGTGATCATGCTGTTCCCCACAACTCACCCCCAACACCTCACACAGGTTCCATTTGCTGATGGTCAACAGGGTAACAGAGTTCTGTGTGAGCTGGCTGCTGTGATTTTAAGTTAAGCATGCCAGCCTTAACTTAAACTATGCTCCTCTCACTTTCTGCACCCCAGGTACACTGGGTTCCTTTCCCTTCCTTAAACATGTAAACTTACTTGTTTACAAGTAAGGGTCTTTGCACATCTCTTTCAGCCTGGAATGTTGCTCTTCACTAGACAATTTCTACTCACACCTCGGATCTCAGTTTTTTTATCCCTAATCATGCCAGCTAAGTCCTCCATTCATGGTCTCAAAGTACTAGATGTCTGTTTTTCATAGCAATGATCACAATTGGACTATTTATTTATTTTGTGATTATTTTATTATCCTCTGCTCTCCCTGTTAGGCTGTCAGCTCAGTGAACAGTGAGGACAAATCTGTACACCCATTTTATCCATAGTGACCCGGGCACATAGTAGACATTCAGTAAGTCATTGGATGTCTTTAGAAGTCTTCTCAAGTGAGTCTTCACTACAGTAATAATAGTTGCTGCTCTGAGTGTTTACTCTGTGCCAGGCACTGTTAGAAGCATTTGTTGCATGTGTTAATTCATTCAACTCCCACAACAGTCCACAAACCCAGTCTCTGGTCTTTAGGCTCTGGCCTCATACAGCAAGCAAAAGGTGCAGACACTCCTCCCCACAGCCAGCCTGTGCTGCCTCAGAAGTCTGTTCCACAGTGAGCTGCTGTGTCCACCTAAGAGAAGTGGCTGCTGACACCCTGTTTTATGACAATTAGATAGATTTAACCTATATCAACTTATATTAATTATAAGACTACAGAAAATTTGTATACATTAAATTCGCATTGAATTCTGCATATTCTTCATTTATTGAGTATCTATTGCACACTTATGTGAAAGAATTTGTGCTAGAAATTAAAAATATAAAGGAGAATGAGATGATCTTTATGTTTGAGATTTTCCCTGTCTGGGGAGTAAATGGAGACAGAAATACAGTACAATTCAATGAGAGCTATTGTGGACATGTCAATGAATGCTGGGGGAAGGGAGGGAGAACCAAAACTCAGTGTTCCCCTGCAGAGGATGGGATAGTGAAGATAATAAGGCTACCTCTAGGATTCCCTGCATGAAACATGACTAGTGTGAGGTAGGCCCCTGGTAAGGATTCCTAAAACCCCTTACTCTCCTCAGATCTTCCATAGCCCCAGGATGTTTGTTAGGGCTGCCAGAACAAAATACCATAGACTGAATGCCTTAAACTACAGAAATTCATTCTCTTTCAGTTCTGGAGTCTGAAAGTCCAAGATCAAGTTGTCCATAGGGTTGGTCCTTCCGAGAAATGTGAAGGAGAATCCGTTCCATGCTCCAAGGCTTTGGTGGGTTGTCGGCAATCTTAAACCCTTCAAAGAATCAAAAGCGTCATTCCACTTTACTCTTTTCAAGTCTGTCTTTAGTGGCTGCATTGTATTAAGCATAAATTTATTCATTCTTGTTATAGTCTTTCCATAAAAACTGTGCTTCAGGGATATAATACGGATGGGATTTAAAATATATATATACACAGAATCCTGCTCTAGCAATTTCTCCCGTGAGAAGTTTAGGCATTCTTGCCTAATTACAGACACCTGACTAGTGTGCCACACAACTGACACACACAGGCAGAGCCTGCTATGCGCTGCACCCGGGGTCTCTCCTCCTCTGCTGAAGGATGGCCAGACTGCACTGGAAGCAGTGGCTCTTTCCTTCCACCTATGTGCTTCTTATTTGATTGCAGCCCTGATCCCCACATTTACTCTCTTGCATTTGTCAGAAATAAGTATGCTCTCTTCAAAAAATCTTTTTCTTATAATGTCTCTTTCTCCTTGCCCCATTTCGTCCTCTTTTCAGTCCATTCATAAATCCTCAATCCACTGAAAAACGGCTGATGGGCTTCCACATACTTCCATTAAAATTCCTGTAAAGAGCAGGGGAGAGGCAGCCCTGCGTTTGGGTGCTAGCCCTGCCGAGCGGGGGCGCCCGCGGGGGCGGCGGGTCTCGGGTCGGCTGCCCGGGCGCCAGCCCGTGGGGCTTGGGTCACCCCCTGCCACCTGCTCTGGCGTGGGGTGTGCCTAGGTTCCCGCGCGTGCAGCCGCAGCACTAAAGACAAGAGCCGCCGGGTCCCAGGTCCGAGGCCCGCGGCAGTCAGCCACATGCCACTTGGTCCTTGAAGGCCCACACCTCCCCACTAAGCTTTTGAGGCTTGTGCGTTGGTTTCCCTCTCCTGGTCAGGTACCTTGCCCAGGTAAGAGGTCTGCCTACAAGGCACATTTTACTGCACCTGAAGCTTTTTCTTTTTTCACTCTTTTTTTAATTTTTGGTATCATTAATATACACTTACATGAGCAACATTGTGGTTACTAGTTTTCCCCCATTATCAAGTCCCCACCACATACCCCATTATTACAGTCACTGTCCATCAGTGTAGTAAGATGCTATGGAGTCACTACTTCTCTTCTCTGTGCTATACTGCCTTCCCTGATGCACGTGAAGCTTTTTAAAATGTCAGGCTTCTCAAGGTAAAACTTATAATAAAGTGCGGTTGGATGAGTTTTGACAAACGCATTCAGCCCTGGAACCGTCACTACAATGTAGATACAACCTTTTCATCACCCTGAAAAGTTTCATTAAGCCCCTTTGCAATCAATCCCCTGCCCTACCCCCAGGTATACAGCAGGTAAGTATCTGATGAGCAATATTTTTAGTTATCTGCTGCACACAGTGAGTTCTAACATCCAATAACTAGAATGCAGACCAAGTATCACAACAAAGACACCAATCTTTTAATCCAGGAAACACAAAATACATTGGAAACAAGAACACAACAAAAATGCAAAAGAGAAACAGACATTCTAGTGAAATGATGTATTTTTTTCAGAACCATAAACTTCAAAAGCTTTTGAAAAAATCATGATGTTCACCCATCATCACAGAATACCCAAAGAAGGGCCTCTCTACCTCTTTATCCTATGCTGATTATAACCATCTTTTCCCAAACAGCAAGGTTTACAAAATTAAAAATATTTATTCATTTGGGGTGTTAATCACTAGTATAGTCAGCATTCAAAGTCAGCATCCAATTTTTGAATGGATTGTGGTTCACAAATTCAGTTGTAAATCAATAGTTCTATCTCAGCAGGCATTTTTTTTCATAAATGTAATGTCATAAAAGAATGAATATTCAAATATTGTTCAGCAAGAGTATTCCAATAATTGTTACTTGCCTGAATTCTAGGTCCTGGAACCTGAGGACCAAGCAATGCAAAATCAAGGTAGAGATCCAATAAATATTTAGGAGAGAAAATGATGAAGACTTGAATACCAGATGGAAAACAGAAGGTGAAATTTATGAAAGAATAGCAATAGCTTCCATGATTCAGATTTGAATATTTAGGTAGATGGCAGTGCCACAAGTGCAGAGAGAATACACAGAATGAGGAGTCCAGGTGGAGTGGGAGGGTGGCAGGTTGCATTTGACGTGTCTGTAGGACATCCAAGGAGAGAAGGCTAGCTGGAGCTGGGCAGAGAAATATGAAGTTTGGGGAATAGGTCATTGGCATGTAGGTGATCATTGGAAACATAAGTCTTCATGAGATTTCCTAAAAGTAGAAAGTGTGAAAAATGTAATTCACCAAAACTCTGAGGTAAGTGCAATATATAGTTAGGTAAGAGAAACCCGTAAAGAGAGAGAAAAAAACAGAGATACTCACAAAAGTAAACTCAAAATGGATCAAAGACCTGAATGTAAGTCACAAAACCATGAAATTCTTAGAAGACAACATAGGCAAATATCTCTAGAATAGAAACATGAGCAACTTTTTCCTGAACCCATCTCCTCGAGCAAGGGAAACAAAAGCAAAAATGAACAAATGGGACTACATCAAACTTAAAAGCTTCTGTACAGCAAAGGAAACCATCAGAAGAACAAAAAGGCATCCTACAGTATGGGAGAATGTATTTGTAAATGACATATCCGACAAGGGGTTAACACCCAAAATATATAAAGAACTCACATGCTTCAACAACCCAACCCTATTAAAAAATGGGCAGAGGATACAAACAGACACTTCTCCAAAGAAGAAATTCAGATGGCCAACAAACACATGAAAAGATGCTCCACATTGCTAATTATCAGGGAAATGCAAATTTAAACCACAATGAGATATCACCTCATTACCAGTTAGGATGGCCAACATCGAAAAGACTAAGAACAACAAATGCTGGTGAGGATATGAAGAAAGGGGAACCCTCCTACACTGCTGGTGGGAATGTAAACTAATTCAACCATTGTGGAAAGCAGTATAGAGGTTCCTCAAAAAACTAAAAATAGAAATATCATATGACCCAGGAATTCCACTCCTAGAAATTTGCCCAAAAAAAACCAACTTCTCAGACCCAAACAGACATATGCACCCCTATGTTTATCGCAGCACTATTTACAATAGCCAAGATATGGAAGCAACCTAAGTATCCATCAGTACCTGAATGGATAAAGAAAATGTGGTACATATACACAATGGAATACTATTCAACCATAAGAAAGAAACAAATCCTACCATTTGCAACAACATGGTTGGAGCTAGAGGGTATTATGCTCAGTGAAATAAGTCAGGCACAGAAAGACAAATATCAAATGATTTCCCTCATTTGTAGAGTATAACAACGAAGCAAAACTGAAGGAACAAAATAACAGCTGACTCACAGACTCCAAGAAGGGACTAGCGGTTACCAAAGAGGAGGGGTGTGGGAGGGCGGGAGGGGAGGAGGGAGAAGGGGATTGTGGGCTATCATGATTAGTGCAAGTGGTGTGTGTGGGGTCACGGGGAAGACAGTGTAGCACAGAGAAGAGAAGTAGGGACTCTGTGGCATCTTAGTACACTGATGGACAGTGACTGCAATGGGGTATGGGGGGAGACTCGATAATAAGGGTGAATGTATTAACCACATTGTTTTTCTTGTGAAACCTTCATAAGAGTGTATGTCAATAATACATTAATAAAAAAAATCAGAGATACTTTCTGGAATATTGTGTTATTCCCAAATGAAAAACACTTTAAGTAAATCTCATTTAGGTGCCACATAAATTTAGTTTGTATTAAATTAGACATGAATTTCAAGGAGGTCATGGGACAAAAGTGACAAACTTTAACAGATCTCTACTGGACACTACAATCTGCTGGCCAGTTGCACAGTAATCACCTGGGAAACATTTTAAAGATAAACATGACAAGCCACTTACCTGTATATTTTGATTTAGGAGATCTTTCATAAGGCTTGGGACTCAGTATTTTTAAAGGCTTCCCAAATCTAACATTCCTGCAGCTTTGGAAATTTCTCCTTCATAACACCTTCACCCCTCACTCCCTCCAGTTGCACACTTTACATTTTTCTCTTATAGAATTCCTGAGTATTTCTTGAAATACTCAGTGTATTTCTTGAACTTGGAAGTGCCTGACTGAAGACAGAAAATCCTTTCCATTTTCCTAGTAGTCACAAACTTCTGTGACTAAGAAAACCATATAATTGTCAAGCCCAGAGACACCTGGAAATAAAAGAGGTGGTTATTATAAAAATAAGCAACTGTGGACAGTACTTATTTTATTGAAAGATAATGGTTTAGAGGAAGAATCCAAGCTATAATAAAATTATTGTTCTACAAACCATACTAAAGGAGGGTTTCCAGTGAAAGGGATTCATTGTCACAGTGCAGCTATGCACATGGCTGCCAATGTGCTGACTCCTGCTGTTGTTCTTTGGCTTGTATCATGTGATAACCTGAATGGTTCCAAATAGTTTTACCCACCCAGGAGTCTGCAGAAAGCTATTCTTCCTCAAGATGTTACCTCAAGTAAATATGTGTCACATAATTTTTAAAACTATTTACTTTATCCCCTTTTGGAGTTTCATAATGAATATTGGCATATTAAAGGCACTAAAGAGTCCTACAATCAAGAACCCATTAATTTTGTTTATTCTATTGTTTTCCACACTTTGTTTTTTATATAAAACACAGTCTTGGAAATGGTGCTCTAGACAATACCATGACAAATTTTTAAATTCCAATGAGATCAAGAAAAGCAAATTGGTGATCATCTGTTGAGCATGTAATGAGCAAAGCCTTAGGATAATTATGAATAATAATACTTGATTGTCAATCTTAATAATCCACAGTTTCTGGGTAAAGATAGAGTATCTAAAAATATTAGTGATATAAATGACAATTCATGTGAATCTAGAATTAAAAATATTGTTACCTATTCATTGAACTAATGCCTAAGGGCTTTTTCTTACTCATGTTGGTAGCATATGTTCTCATAAAAGAATTAAAGTTAATGTCATTCAGAATATAACTTAACTTTCTTGATGCATCTCCCACTGTTTACTCTGTGCTATAGCTTGGTATGCTAGATTCTACAGCACTCTTGAACATGTAATGAATTTTCAAAATCCCCAACATTTGTTCACACTGTCATCTTGGCCTGAAATGCCCCCATCATTCATCTCTCAAAGCTCCAACTGCATATACCTCTCCCTCTGATCTTCTCAAACCGCTAATAGCCCTTTATCACACTGTATTAAGCTTGTGTAGATCCATCTCACCCCACTAAACTGTGAACTCCAAGAGGACAAGAACTAAATTGTGTTTTCTTGAGTAACATTAACACATAAGGTTTTAATGAATTTTCTACTATAATTAAATTAGGCTCTTCTATATTCAGTCCTTTCCCTAGTGAAAGCTGACATCCTCCAGTGATGTTCATGAGATTTGGTGGAAGGCATCCAACAAAAACCTTACCCTCATAAAGGTTCTTTACCTAAAGTTTGGGGCCATTTGGAGATCTAATATATTTGTTGAAGCCTGGCCATAAAATATTGAGAAAGCTCAACACTTAATCCTCTAGACACAATAGCACTGGTTAGGGATACAGAAGCTGTGGCCCAGCAATAAAACTCTGTCCTTGATGCAGAACCTAAAATTTGACAGGAGTATAAATAGTGACAGAACAGAACATTACATTAGCAATGCCCAGCACTCTTCTAAGAGCTTTGTATTTACTCATACAATCCTCAAAACTAACCCCAGGAAATAGTCACTATTATTATCCTTCCTACTTAAAGGAGAGGAAACTGAGACAGAGATTTAGTAGCTTGTCCAATGTTACAGATCTTATGAGTGTGGAACCAGAATTCAACTTCTAGATTCATCTTGATGATCAAAATAGAAACAGCAAAAGCCATGAGTGAAAGGAGCTACATTATCTGTGTTCATAGCCCTAAGAGCTTTGTAATCTTGAGTAAAGTATTATCTTCTTTCTGTCTGTGTTCTCATCTCTAAAAATACCTTGTAGCAGTTTTAATTAGAGTGAATCCTTTGCTGAGTCAGTCTGGTTTCCTCAGGTTCCTTGTACCATCTTTCAATGTCATTTCTGAGAAGAGAAAAGGATTTTTCTGTGGGGGAACCACTCCACCTAAACAGTCCATTTTGGTTCCTGGAGGTTTCTTTGGGGTCAAGAAATCCCAGTGTCCTGTGTGCAAGGCATGAGGATTTTTTGCAATACGACCCCTTTAAAACTATACTCAGCTCCTTGTTTATCTTGTTTTCAGGACACATGCCAATGTCGGAAAGGCTTCTTATCCACACTCATTGAATCTCCAGTTGAAGCAGGGCCCCATACTTACGGCTGCTTCACAATATAAGTGAATACTCTGTCCTTTCTGCTAGCTTTGTGCTTTACAGAATCAGCCTTAGGATTCTGTGATGGCTGGGGGGGTGGTGGTGAAATGGAGTGCCCATCGCTGGGCTACATTCCAGAAGCATGGAGTCATTTGATTGCCTGTGGATTTGCGGGGAGGCTTTTTTTTGAAGGAGGATTGGTGTTTCCTGGCTCTTCTAGCTCCCCGCAAATTTCAATTGCCCCCCAAATCCCTCCTTTTCTTCAACAGTGCACTTATTATTTTTCAGGTCTCAGCAAATTTGACGGTTGCAATCAGCAAGGCTTTGATTATCTCAAGCTTTGCAACTCCTGTGGCTAGCCTCAGGTGGAAAATGGCTTTTCTTCACAAGGCTGTGCATTCAGCTTGAAGTCTCTTCTCTGCTTTCCAGGGCTCCCACCTGAAGGGGGTTAATCTTCTTCATAGGTTTACTGAAACTGACATTTCTTACTGCTCCTAAGCAAATGGACATCTTGCCAAATTTGCACCAGGCCTCATTGTTCCAGCTTCAGTGGCCATGAGGTCTCAGTCCCAAGAGACAGCAGATGGCTTTGCCACAGCACAGATCTGCAGGGTCCCATCCTGGTCCAGGGTCAGCAGAAGTCGTAATTCTTCTCACATGAACTCATCAAGCTCCATATGCTAGGGTCCATTTTTTGCAGCACTTCACTTTTTTTTATATTATTTCCTAATTAGTACTTTTGGTTGCAAGTAAGTGAATCAAATATAGTCAGCTTAAGCAGAGAATGAGAAATTAGAAGGATACCAGGATAATTGATAAAACCTAAAGACAGAAATGAAACTGGGCTTCATTAACAAACCAAAATGAGGAACTCAAAAGTTCTATTAAAATTCTATACATTTATCTTTTCTGTCCATCCCTGTAGGTCAGCTTCAGTTGTCTTGCTCTCTGCATCTGCCTTTTCTGTTTCCCAATCTACATTTTTGAAAAAGTGGATCCAGTAACAGCTTTGAGTTTTATAAGTTATAGGTCTAATCACCTCTCTTTTACTCCTGTAGCTGCTGCTGAAGGGACAGAAGGCCCAGATAGAGTCATAGACTCTCAATAAACCAGTCAGCTATGACCACAGTGCAGGAATAGGACAGCAATCATGTGAGTGGAGAGAGGCATGTGAAGGGTGATTCTTAGAAAAGAGGTGCTAAGCAGACAAATAAATTCTCAGACAATAAGATGCTGAGTGCCCCGTTGCTGAGTTGTAGTGATGTTTTAGTCAGTGTTGTCAGACAGGTGGAGTAATCGTATATAGATCCACCCTCTATTTAGCCAGTCTAATCACTTGTGGTGCCACTTGGTATAATGTGTTTAGAATAGTGGTGGCAGGCAGACATGGTAATTCATAAATACTTTTTTAATGAATTGAAAAGTAAACAGGTCCCTGTCAATTCAGTAGCAGAGATTAATTTTAAAGCACTCTAATAAAATATACTAAAAAACCCACTTAATTGGCAGAGAGAAGAAGGATCTTAAGGATTTGCTCAGAATTTCATTCTCCTGAGAAACCACAGACCTGAATGCGTAGTCCAATATTTGGGAAACACAGTGGTAGTTGTCATCATAGTCATAGAACATGTGTTTTTTGCTTTCTTGCTCTATCTGGCTCAGTCTTTACACATTTATGCAAAGGAGGATCATGTGAAACACTGACACAAGTATTATTTCTGTAAGAAAATTAGGGATTTCTAGATGTTGTTAGCTATATTAACCCCCCCCCCCATATTAATGTCCTTAGTATAAAAGGACAGTTGCTGTTTGTTACAAAAAAAGGTTCACAAAAACTCTTGGCGTCTATAAATGTAGGAACCTATCATGGCATCCATCACATTCCTTACCTCCTCTTCTTCCAACCTGCTTTAACAATAGGTCTGAAATTTCTCATCGGTTAGAGACAGACACTTGGGAGGCAATTCATCCTCAGCATGGGTGATGACATCAGGCATTTCTTCTGTAGCTATTCAACATGAAAATGCTGCTGAATGAGATTAGAGCTCAGCTACAGATCTGGACCCTATGCCTTGATTTGACTCTATTACATGATTTGGTCCTTACTATAGGTTCTGTGATGTTCTGCATGGGACTGCCCACCATCAAACCAAGATCCTTTAAAAGGAAACTAGAGTGGATAACTTCTTACATAATTGTGCCTTACTTCTTTAACCGTTTAATTTTTTTTGAACTTGTATTTTAACAATCTCAAACTCGCTGAAGAGTTACAAGTGCTGTGCAAGAGAGACTGTTTTGTCCTGAACAACTTGAGAGTTAAGCTGTCAGAATGCCCCATTACCCTTGAGCACTTTAGTATGTAATTCCTATAATAAGGATGCTTCCTTATATAACCACAATATACCATCAGTGTTAGTAAATTAGCACTGATATAGCACATCTAATTTCTAGTCTCCACTCTAATTTTCCAATTGTCCCAATATGTCCTTTATAGAGAAAGTATCTAGTCCAGAATCCTGTGGTACATTTAGTTGTCACAGCTCTTTAGATACCTTCAATTTGGAAGAGTTCTTCAGTTTTTCCTTGACTTTCATTACTGACACTTTTGAAGTGTACAGAGTGGGTTACATACTGTAGAATGCCCTTCAAGTTGAGTTTGTCTCATGGTCCTTCAGGATTAAAGTCAGATTGTGCTTCTTTTGCAACAGTATCATAGAAGTGGTGATGTGTTATTGCATCCATCAGGTGGCATATGGCTTGGATAGTTTCATGACTGGTCTATCAGATGATCGCATGATCAAGGTGGTTTGCCAGGCTTCTGAACTGTAAAGTAACTCCTTTTCCCTTTGTAATTAATAAGTATCTTGTAAGAAGTTATGTTGAAACCATATAAGTATAGCATCCCTTAACAAAATTTTCATTCATTCATTCATTTACATCAGTATATCCATTTTCTTTTTTCCACCTTTGGATAAATAAGTTATTAGCATTCTGTGACAGACACTGTCTTCTCATAACTCATAACTCCTCTGATACCTGTACAAGCCAACAGCAGTGCAGCTCTCTTGCTGGGAGCTCTTTGGAGGCTGCAGGAACATGTTCTGTCCTCACTTGGGGCAGGCCAGAAGTACTCGGGAGTTAATGTCCTGGAGGGAAGTCTGCCATCAGTGAAGGAAGAGAGCTCCTCAGTGAGCACCCGACCCTCACCTCAGTTTCCCTGAGTGACCAGCTAAGCACCTTCCACAGTCTCCCAGAGCTCCTCAGAGGGACTGCCCAGTTGTTGGCATCAGGGCTTAGCTTGATAACTTACCTTTATCACTGACTCCCTTCCCTTTCCTGTCTAAGTTTCCCACCTTTCTATGTCTGCTTCCTGGGATCACCTCCCAAAAAGCTGCCTTCCCCTCAAACCATCTTCTCAAAGTCAGCTTCGGTGTCCTCATCCTGAGACACATGTCATTCCCACACTATGGAGATTTTAAAGAGATTTTGCTCTGCTTGCATGAAATCCATGAGCTGACAATGTGGCTATTATGCAGTCATTCCTCAGAGACTTTGCTTTTCTCTATCTAAATGAAGGGGTGCCTCCCCATGGTACCAATTTCCCCACCAAAGTGTATAGTCAGAACAGATGGACAGGATCAGTCAGTTATATTAAAATATTCCCTGACTCTTTACAGGGTAAGAGATCAGGCCAACCTTGTGTTAGCCAAACGTTATTGAAGCAAGGTGTGCACATGCCATCTAGTCATTCAGCTCATTAAATTTGAGTGTTACACAATTGCTGTCTTGTTCTTTTGCATTTCCATGCTATGTTATAGCCAGTCCCTAAGTCTGACCAAAGCATCTGGTTCCCACCCCCCACAGTACATGTCTACAGGGAATTACCACTTTTACTTCGCAGAAGTAAATACATACAGTGTGTGGCAGTTTTTGAAGAGAGGGCTGAAAAAAATAATAATGTAATTGTACTTGCTATTCTTAATCCCCTCCTCAAAACCACTCAGTACAAACAACTCTCTAGACCAACTGTGTCTGGGAAGAACAGACTTAGAAAGAAGGGAGACACTGTAGACAGCACTGCATACAAGAAGGAAAGTGGACATCTCAGCTGACCCATTGTGGGTGGTGCAGGATGCCGACTCAGTCTGCATTGCTAGTCCTTCCCGAACACAGAGAAAACCAAACAGTTGTTCAAGCAATGAGTTCAGCTCAAACAAATCTCTCCTGATCCTGCATTGCTCCAGGACTAGATGTCACCAATGTTAACATCTGTGTTGGACACTCTATGTGATTGTTTTTTCAAAAGAGCAGACCAAACAATTTCTCAAGTAAAGAAAACTCTCTGTACACACAGTACTCTCCCATACAAGCAACAGGGATATTGGACAAATGAAAAGAAGCAAGAAATATTGATGACATTTAAAAAATAAACACATAGTTTCTCCCTAAAAGGATGTATTTGGAAATAGCACAACCTGCTAAAATCTTGTTGGCAAATAGGTAAACCCAAACATCCCATCAGCCTCTCTTGAGGAAACTTTGAGTTTTTACAAAGTTCCATAATTATAAAAAAGTGTTCCAAACTTCTTTATAATTGTTACTTCTAAAGTACTATCTGGGTGGAAATTCATTTTACCTAAAGCATATTTTACAACTGACCAATAATAAGGAATTTAGCCCAAGAAAGGCACATTTTTACTCTATATAGGAAAAATTATAAACACTCCACCTCCTTTTACAGTGTGGGGTACATTTCCCTCAGAGTTCTACCTCTCCATCAGAGTAATCAGAGGCTGACACAAAGGACCACAGATCAAATAAATGACCTCTGGACCATCCACTTATCCATAAAACCTGCAACTAAAGGACTCTTCCAGAAAGAAAATTGCTTGAGGGAACAATACCCAAATGATTTTCGTGTTTCATCTCCTCATTTTTGGCCTTGGGAAAATGTACATAGTTCCAATGAGGGAATCCTGAGAGGAAATAGAAAAGGGCTTTTTTATTTGTGTATTTTTATGGTCTTTGAATAGCCTGGATGCTTCTACAGTCATTCACAATAGCAATTCAGAGTGTGAGAATCATTGGTTTTCCTGGACTTCCTGGTTCTGTTAAGCTGCCAGTTCTGATGATTTGCCTTTGTGAAAACATCCTTTCCCACTGGTATCTTTTTTCATAATAAGTATTAAAAACATTAAGTGAATGTGTGAAATGACTGAATCACACTCTTTAAAGAAAAGAAAAAATGAGAAATGGGTTTTAAGAAAAGATTTTCAAGGCACCCCCCCGTTCTGAGAGAAATCTTCTGCATACGTGGATGTTTTATTGCCCTTGTCTAGCTTGGATTAACACATAGTCTACAGGCACACACCTGATCATCTACATTTGCTCTCTTACAACACTAAACTATGTTTTCTACCTTTATCTTGTATCTACCTACCACTCCAGCATTTTATTAAAAATAATAATAATAGAGAAATGTGGTATCCACATATAAATCAAGTATAAAAACCAAATGAGTATTCATATTTGAACTGACTGTTTATAGTTCATAATGCATGAGCAAAACCAAAAGTTTCTGTGATGACTGCCCTTGTACTGTTCACTATGTAACTTATTCATTATGTAAGAATTTGTTCTCCATGTAAGAACTTGTTTGTTATGCCTCAGAAGATTGGAGACTGACGAAAATTAGGCTTGGGGTGGATTAATGATTGTGCATTGAGCATTGACTCCCCTATACAGAATTTTATTGTCGTTAACAACCATTTGATCAATAAATATGAGAGATGCCCTCACAAAAAAAAAAAAAAAAAAGGACAGACTTCCAATGGTAAAATAAATAAGTAACCGGGATGTAATGTATAGCATAAGGAATATAGTGAAGATATTGTAACAGCTTGGTAGGGTGATAGCTGGAACCTAGAATTATGTATATAAATGTTTTATCACTGTGTTGTACACTTGAAACTAATGTAATGTAATACTGTTCGTCAACTACCCTTCAATAAAAAATAATTATCTAAAAAAAAAAAAGAAAAGATTTTCAAGGTACTTGATAAGATTTGAGGGAAATATTTCTGGAAACACAAAATTTTTAAATCCATAATGGAAAAAATGAAATTATATAATAAATATATTAAATATATATAATAAATGTGCCACATTTATTTATGTAACATATTAAAAATAAATAAATGAAAGTCAAATTTTTGTATGTGGTTTATCTAGACCTTTTCATATATATTTTTGAAGATGTAGTTAATGCTGATATTATCTTTAGATCAGTACTGATTCAGAGGCAAAGGGCTATTTTCCTTATATATAATGCCATCTAATTAGACTCTACAATTAAGAAATCTAATTCCAATAAATATGAAAGTTGATAAACAGCAAAGTATAGAACTATCACATATAATTTACTTCTTATTAGTCATTTGGCTATTATTAAATACTCTTTTTGTCCAGATTTGTGCTGAGGAAATATGGAAGAAGTATTAAAAACATGATTTAAATTTTGGTGAACTTGCTGGGTAGTCAGAGGAAGGGATACAATACACATTCCTGATTCTATCATGTTAAAAGCCTCCTGTGATTACTTTCTTACTTATCGATGACATCATTACACTCTACCACAACATATAAGGGCCTCCACCATGTACTTCACCCCCACAGCTCTCCCTGACATACTCTCAAGGCCAGTTAAGCTTCAGCTTCTTGTTCTTCCTTGACAGCATCCTCATCAGGTTTCATGCCAGTTATTCTGCCTCAGTTCAACAGAATCATTATCTCTTCCTCATTTCCTTCTAGATAGGTAGATGTAACTCTTCCCTTGTCTTGAATTCTTCTAGCTCTATTTCCTCCAGTGCTTTTCTTATTCAACACAGTACTATAGATATTGTGTATATTTTTTATTTCCCCTACTAAAATTACCTTAAGACATTTCAAATAGCTTGTTTCTCTACTTATTTCCATGTATGTTGCCCAACTCAGTGTCTGGCTTATATTAGGTATTTAAACCTATAGTAATTGAATTAATGAATTAATGAATGAGTACTTGAAAAAATTAGGAAATAATTAAGAATAATAATTGTGTTGCAATGGATGCAAAGTAATAGGAGATAAAATAAATTTGAAGAAGAGAACAAAATAGCATGAATGTGGGTTGGAATAGTCTAAGAAGGCTAAATGGAGAATTTAACCTGGATTTGGACCTTTAGGGATGATAGTGTCAAATAGTGGAACTAGAGTGGCCAATAACACCAGGAGCAGGAGTCTGGCTGACAGATTAAAAGGGGAGAAGGAAGGAGCCAAAAGATAAGGTTGTAAGAGGAAAGTTTTATAAAAAATGCAGTATCTGTCAAGTGCAATAAAACCAAGTGCAATAAAGCGAGATATACTGGTACAGATCTTCCTTGACTTATGAGTGGGTTACATTCCAATAAATCAATTGTAAGGTGAAAATATCCTAAGAAAAAAATGCATTTAATACACCTAACATACCAAACATGCTAGCTTAGCCTAGCCTACCTTAAAAAGTGCTCAGAACACTTACATTAGCCTACAGATGGGCAAAGTCATCTAACACCAAGACTATTATATAATAAATCATTGATATCTCAAGTAGTTTATTGAATAACATACTAAAAGTGAAAAACAGAATGATCGTGTAGGTATAGAATGATTGTAAGCATATCAGTTGTTTACCATTGTGATCGTGGGGCTAAGAGCTGTGGCTCACTACAACTGCCCAGGACAAGAGAGAGTATCATACTACATATCACTAGCCTGGGAAAAGATAATTTTAAATTCAAAGTACAGTTTCTATTGAATGCATATTGCTTTCAGACCATTGTAAAGTCAAAAAATCCTAAGTCAAAATATCATAAGTCAGGGACTGTCTGTATTCATTAGGCATGGGCCTCCATAGATACATCCATGAACAGAGGGACTCTGAAACAGAGCCTGTTCTAATCGCTTTAGAAGTGTTTCTGGAATTGAGATGGAGACCCTCAGAGAAGCGAGGATGATTATAATGTAACAGAACTTGTAACAGCTACTCTTTACTGAGTGCTTGTTATGTACTAGGAACCATGCTGAGTGTCTCATAAGAATCACTGCATTTAATCCTAACAAAAATGTACATAGTAAATAAAACAACTTGGACTGTCATTTGGGGTTTCAGGCAGAAGTGCTCTTGAAATAAAATGTGTTTGGATCTCATGAATCCCAGTTACTGGGAATAAAGTGGAAGCCAGCACAAGGTGGCCAGGGACCGCAAAAAGGCACGCAGATGCAGAGGCTCGCCCTGAGAATGGAATCCAGGCTACAGGAGCTGGAAAATGTGGTGATCTTGGATCTGATTGAGGCAGGCCTCCATACTAGGGACTCCGATCCAGCAAGGACGCTCCGTGGAAATGCAGGCAGCAGAAACTACTCAAGGCCAATCACGAGCACTGTGAGTCTTAAGGTCCTATCACTAGTGAGAGAAGAGAAGCAGCAGGCTACAGCCTCCTTGGGGAAGGACCCCATCTCAGGAGTTAGGGCAAGGATGGCAATATTTCTGTCTCTCGTACAATTTCTGAGAAAGCAAATGATTACCTGAAGTCTTGTGTTTAAGACCAAATCTAGGATTGGCAATAAAGAATATTGTGATCAATTAGTGAGGTCTGCCTTGAGCACTAGGGGAAGAAGGGGCACCAGATTTGTCATTCTTGGGTTTAACAGAAGAATTAGGGTACAGTTGAAAAAAGAAGAGGGACTATTATATAACATGACTATGCATAACTTCTTGGAGACAAGGTGATATGTGCCTATCAATCCTGCTCAGAACTGAACAGAGGGAGTTTGTGCCTCCTTTGCTCTTCTGCTGCCCTGATTGGAACTGATTGTAGCATCCCAGTGCCCCAAAGTAAAGACTTGGAAATTGTCTCCCCAAAGTAAAGACTTGGAATTAGGTGCCCCATGTTTTCAACTTGCTATTTATAAAGGTCCATGAGCTTCTCATAAAAAATTCAGTATGTATTCTCAGCAGATGATGTTGTAAATATATATATTGATAGGCAAAAGAGAAGCTAAACTTGTTATTATTAAAATTATTTTCATCACAAAATTTGGTAGTGCCGTTGTTCTAAAATACATCAAAAGAACCATTGTGTTTTGCTTAGAGTCCTCTTTTGAGAACTATATTTAAGTTTCAATGTAATTTATATTTATCTAAATAAAAAAGGACACAAATACCAGCAGAAAGAAGGAAACATTCCAAAATTCTTTCAATGTATATATATATTATAGAAAATTATTCTCTTTTTAAAGTAATTGGGAGGTGGATATTTGAACATTTTTCCTCCTTGAAACCACATTCCTGTGGCATTACTCAAATTAAATCTTTCAGTCATTGAAAGTGGAAAGAGAAAATGACTATATTAAAACCAAACAGAAAATGAATCTGGACCTGTTTATTATATTTTTCTAGGTCTGTAACTCCCAACCTGTTCTGTTTATGAAAATACACAAATATAACTCGCCACAGAAGAAACAGCTCTCAGACTTAGGAGCCTGTTTCTTAAAGTAGACTTTGTTTTGAGGGACTGAGAGTAAGGTGGCTATATGTAGAAAAGCCTTTTTGAAAACCATCGTTCTATTTTTGTGGCAGCCTCTCAGTTTATGTCTTACCCTAAGAGAAAGAAGGGCACATATGAAATAGATTTTCAAAACATACATTTAAAAACAATAGTCATCTCAGAAAAGAAACTATATAGTTAGAATGCTTGTATACATTTCCTAATTGTCTTTTCACATAACTTTCATTTTTGAACTGCTGTATTATTTAACATAACAGAATTCTATCAATATGAAAAGAGCAACAAGCATGATGTGTTGTTACCTACAAAGTGAACTTACCAATAGAAGGTAACAAAGATGTAACAACAAAGCAAAAGCAGTATTTCTTGTCTTCATCTTTTGTGCATGCAAACACATGTATATGAACAGTTGATTCATCCCCTTCTGCTCATTTTAAAAAGCACTTTTAGTAGGTGGAATTATGCACACACCCCCAAAGATATATTGATCCAGAACCTGTGAATGTGGCCTTATTTGGAAAAAAAGGGCCTTGCAGATCATCCTGGACTACTTGAGTGGGTCCTAAGTCCACTGACAAGTGTACTTTTAAGAGACAGAAGAGAAGACAAAGAGGAGAAGACCATCTGAACATGGAGGCAGTTGGAAACACAAACCAAGGAATTCCAGGAGCCACCAGAAGCTGAGAGGCAATCAAGAATTCTCTTCTAGAATCTTAGAGGGAATGCCCTTATTCTGATTTCAGACTTCTCCAGAACGCTGAGAAAATCAGTTTGTGTTGTACCCGGTCTGTGGTAATTTGCTGCTGCAGCCTTAGGAATCTCACACAGTGTCTTTGAGCAAGCATACATTTGTAAACCAGATATCTTGCCCTGGAGGGAATCACATCTGGTGTGTGAAACACACTTGGCAATGTGTATTCTAAATGAAGCTTAGACCACAGGATGATGGGCCTCTGGAAGGGGGTCTCAGTTACCGAGATCCTTCTGTGGTGCATAAGCACACATTCAGGGACCAAAGAAAAACCCCAAGACCCCTGGGGTGCTGGGGAAGCTTCCCAAAGGAAGTGACATTATAGCTCCTCTTGAAATGCGGGCAGGGATTTTCATGATGAAAGGTTGAAAAGCAGGCTGTATAGGAGATACCAAGCTGAGGGAATCGAAAGGGTAAAAGGCACAAAAATGTGTCAAGACGAAATAGAGAAGTTCCAACCATGGATGAGATGAGTCTGTAAATGCATTTGTTGAATACAAATTTCAAGAACCATGTCCCTTAGCTGAGGAGTTCTGGTATTGAGTGAAGGGAGATAGGATGTTCACTAGGATGTCCCGGAGTTGGGAGATGGAGGGGAGACAATGGAGAATTATAATCAGTGAAAGGACATGACCTGAATTAGTTTGTAGGAAAATAACTCTAGTGGAATTTTTGTTTCAGTTATTAATTCATGTTTCATTCATAATTTCCCCTTTTCTTTTCCCCTATTCAGGTAGATAAAAGATTCACATCTTCTTTCCCTTGAACAAGGTTTGGGGCATGGCTTCCTGGCTCTTGTTTTCAAAATTACAAATCCCCTGAGAGGATCAGGTTTGAGGAAGGTTCCTCTTAGAAAATGAGAAAGGGGTGGGCACGAGAGACAGAGAGAGAGAGAGAGAAAGAGAGGAGGGAGATTTTCCCGGGCTAAATGGAAATTTCTCTCCCAGACTGAAGAACTAAAGAGAGCTGATGGTTCCGGAGCAGTACAGAATACATGGCCATATGTTACTCCTGGGATGCTGGGTCCTGGGTTAGGGTTCCACCTGCCCTGGATCTTATATGCCAGGAGAGGCAAGGAACATGCCACAGAGCACCAAGCAGAAGGATCCCTACAGCCTGGCACAACCATCTCAGCAGGTGCCCATGTGGTCTCATGACTAACAACCAGAGGGACCTCCCTAAACTTTGAAACTACATTAGACCCTAAACTCTTGGCTCAAACCCAACCAGGGAAGTGAATGCTCAGAATGAGTGGGCTTGAATTTTCCAAAACCCAGCCAGATGTAGGCTTAGCATCTAATTTAAATAAAGAGTGATATATGATAGTTTACCAAGTCTATGGGTACAATTTATATCTATTACTAGCAAAAGGGTTATGCCAAAGATTACTAATTGTATCTAATATTTCTTCTCCTCCTTTCTCTTACAGTAGTAGAACTCCTGAGTGTAGCTAGGTCCATGGGGACCCAGAATAAAAAGTCCATTTCCCAGCCCCCATCATAGCCTGGACACCTTTCTAAGCTCTTGGATTTGAGTAAAGTAATGTGGGATACATATGTCTCATGCCATTGAAGGGCAGGAGTGTACTCTTCCCTTCCATAAATTAGAGTCAGGGCAAGAGAGTGAGCCCTCTCATGACGCAGATGAGGAAAATCAGAGGGGGTGTAGATCCACAGGACAGAAGAACTCCAGACCTCTGGCAAGTTTGTACAGTGAACATCCTATACAAGCGAGGAATTTATGTGAAACAGAAATAAACTTCTGTCTTGCAGAACTGTTTCTCAAGTCCTGGTCAAATAGGCTGAACCTACATCCTCACTCATCCTAGTCTAGAAGAGCAGCAGGAATGGGGAGATGGCTGGTGGGGAAAATGGTTGATCGACTATTACAATTAGTATTTGTAATTAGTAATTGGCTAATACAATTAGTATACAATTAACTATTACTACTAGTAAGAGCACTTAATGGTCTGAATTAAGAAGTATGAAAGGGAAACGAAGGCTGGATTGAATACAAAGTCCATAGGACTACGTGCAGAAGGTAAAAAGAGGGAGAAAGAAAATGTGATTCTGATATCGCAGCATGAGGAGTTGGGATTAATGGTAATAGTGCGTATTGAAACAGAAAATAATAGAGGAGTAAGTCTTGAAAGGAAGATGTATAAAATAATAAGGCAAAAGAGGAAGCCATTGGGCCTAGCAGTGAAGAAAATCTATTTACTATTGGTTTGGTCCTTTCTACTAATGGAAAAAGTTACTAGAAGCCAGAGTTTGTAGTAATAATAATAGTCTGTCACTGAAAACCTGTTCAATATTTAGTGAGGGTTTCCACACAATTTGCTCAGTTTTCTAATGGTTTCTGTCAAAGACTGCAGTCACTTTCCCTGCTTTGCTCAGTAATTGAGTTGCAATGCTCTCAGTGTAAAGTAAAACAAGCCTTCTATGAGCTTAGGTATTCAGTCAATTTTTGTTTAATTTAGAAAATGAAAATGATGATACTACAATGGTTGACACATTACTATACATTTGTCAAAATTCATGGAATATACAACACAAAGAACGAACCCTAGTGTAAACTGTGAACTTGGTGATAATGATGTATTGATATTGGTTCACTGATTATAACAAATGTACTCTTGTAGTACAGGTTGGGGGGCCACTATTGTGGCTGGAGGGGGTATGTGGGAACTGTCTATATTACATGCTCAGTTTTGCTGTGAATTTAAAATAGCTGTAAAAACTAAGATGTTAATTTTAAAATTCACTTTTATTTTCTACAAATAATAAACTGCACTGGTCTTTCTTACTTCCTATTCCAGTTTAAGGAAATCAATTTATTTTCCCCTTTTCAAAAAATGATCAAATACAGGATTTTCAGTTTCCCCAGTTTGGGGCATTTGGAAGTACAATAAAGATGCTTTTGGCATCATTATATTCACCCAAAAGACTTTTCAAAGATAGTGAACCCATGAGTATTGCTTCATTGGAAGAACAACTTTAGATATATAAGCAATTTTTTAAGAAACAGCATAATCAAGCTAGCATTATTTTTAAGAGTTTGCTCTAGAATTATTACCCTGGGTTCAATTCCTGGCCTTACTGTTCATCAGATATGGATTCTTGGGCAAGTCTCTGTTACACTCAAAATTTTGTTATCTCTAAAATGGAGTTAATAGGAATTGATTTATTGGCAAGATTAAATGAGAAAATGTATGTAAACATGTAGTATAAGGCCTGTCATAAGAAGCTGCTCAATAAAGATATATTTCTGTGATTGGAAGATATTGTCCAGTCTCCAAATAATTAAAGTCTTGATGCACATTCAATCATATACTGAGCAAGAAATGAACTAAATTTGGAAAATTCTGGCTTCTGGCTCTGCCCATGATTGAAGTAATAAGTATTATACTTATTCTCTCACTATTAACAACTATGAAACTAGAAAAAATATATATAAAGCAGCTCTTTTCAGGCCTTGGTCACAGACAGCTCAGGGCCGTGATCTTAGGAAAGCTGAAGCACAAGTCAGCACCAGTCTCCCTCTGGCTTACTAGCTGAGAGCAATTCGCAGACTGCACTCCCAGGAAATGGAGCCTGAACAGAGAGCAGCAGTCCTGCTGGCCATGTGAATCATATGGGATTTAGGACTAATGAAGCAGCTGGAATTTGCATCTCAAAGTACCAGAAAAGGAGTTTAGCAGAGAAGGAGCCCCAGAAATTTGCACAAGTGCCCTCTTGAGTCTTTGAGTACCTGTGCACTACATGTGTTCCAACTCAGAGGAGTCTAATAATGAGCAGCTACTTCAGGAATGTGAGCTGACTGGAAATACAAGAGAATATATTGTGCTGGGAGACAGTCCACTCTCACCAACAACAAGGGTTGAAGCCCCAGAGAAGTCCTGATTTAGGAATAGGCCTATACCAACGCAAGACAAGGGATACTATGGATCCATGCTAACAATACTTAAAACCAAGCTTCAAGAGAAACATGCTGAGCTTTCAGTAAACTAATTCTCTGCCAGCATAGAAAACAACATTCTTTATAGGAAGTCAAATCAAGAATCTCAACAATAGCCTTCTATTGTCTAACATAAAAAATAAAAAATTGCTAGATATATGAAAAATCATAAAAATATGACCAAAATAGGAGGCGGGGGGAATGCAGTAGAAACAGATCCAGAGATAAAAGACTTGTTGGAATTAGCAGACAGAGACTTCAGACAGCAATTATAAATATGGTAAAAAATCTAAAGACAAAGACAAATAAGTGAATAGGTGAAGGAAACTCAGCAAATAAATGGAAACTAAAGGAGAGAGAAAGAAGAAAGCAAATGAAAATTATAGAAATAAGAAATATCTGAAACTTTTTTTTGCTATTATTAATATATAATTACATGAACAAGACTATGATTACTAGACTCCCCCTATTATCAGGTCCCCACCACATATCCCATTACACTCACTGTCCATCAGTGTAGTAAGATGCTATAGAATCACTACTTGTCTTCTTTGTGTTTTACTGCCTTCCCCATGTACCCCCCACCTACATTATGTGTGCTAATCATAATGCCCCCCCTTTCCCCCCTTATCCCTCCCTTCCCACCCATCCTCCCCAATCCCTTTCCCTTTGGTAACTATTAGTCCATTCTTGGGTTCTGTGAGTCTGCTGCTGTTTCGTTCCTTCAGTTTTTTCTTTGTTCTTATACTCCACAGATGAGTGAAATCATTTGATACTTGTCTTTTTCAGCCTGGCTTATTTCACTGAGCATAATACCCTCTAGCTCCATCCATGTTGTTGCAAATGGTAGGATTTGTTTTCTTCTTATGGATGAATAATATTCCCTTGTGTATATGTACCACATCTTCTTCATCCATTCATCTACTGATGGACACTTAGGTTGCTTCCATTTCTTGGCTACTGTAAATAGTGCTGTGATAAACATAGGGGTGCATATGTGTTTTTCAAACTGGGCTCCTGCATTCTTAGGGTAAATTCCTAGGAGTGGAATTTCTGGGTCAAATTGTATTTATATTTTTAGTTTTCTGAGGAAACTTTTTAAATTGGTGGAATTGGGCTTAAAAGCAGTTTGGATAATGCAAAAAAAGTAACTGAAAACAGGTAAATAAAAACTATGCAAACCAAAGCACTGATACAAAAACAATACTGGCAAAAATGAGCAGTTTCAATGACTGGTTCAGTATTGTAAAGTTATCTAACATAAGTGGAATAAAAGTCCCAGAAGGAGAAGGGAGATTTTGGCAGGGGGAAAAATATTGAAAGAAATAATAGTCAAAGAAATCCCCAAATTTAATGAAAAATAAAAATTCACAGAGAACATTGTTCACCAAATAACTAATGTCTCTAAGGACATCTATTCATCCCTTCAGCAAGAAATAAATATTTAAAAACTTAGTTTTGAAAATCCCAAATTCTTATTTTGGCCATGATGGAGGAATGAACCACAAAAAGGTAAACACAAAGAAGACCACATCCAGGCATATCATAGTACAATTGCTTAAACCAAATTAAAATCAAAAATTTCAAAACATCCAGAAGAAAAAGACATATTACATAGAGGGAAATAATAATAGAATAACCACTATATTCTCATCAGAAATAATACAAGCCAGAAAACAATGAAATGACAGTTTTAAATGCTCAATAAGAAATAAACTATGAATTTAGAATTTAAATCAAGGAGTTTTTCTCCCAAACTTAAACCTGATAAAGACATCTTTAGATAATAAAAGTGATGACTTTCACTGCAAGAAATATTAAATAAATTTGTTCAGGTTAAAGGGAAACTATACCAGGTAGAAACTCAAACATACATGAATGAATAAAGAACACTAAATATTTTTCTACTTCCTTAATTTCTTTAAAAAGCAATTGACTATTTGAAGCAAAAGTAATAATGTGTTGTGGAATTTATGATGTATAGAAGTAAAATATATGACTAATAGCACAAGGGAGAGGAGGGGGTAAATCAAAGTTTATTTATATATGGTTTTTACATAGTATGTGAACCATTATACTATTGATTCAAGGTACCATGATAGGTTAAGGATGTATATTGTAATTCCTTAAGGGACCACTGAGGTAAAGAAGAGAGATAATAAGCCAAGGGAGGCAGGAAAAGATGGAAAAAAGGAAAAAGGATAGATGGAGCAATAGAAAATAAGTAGTAAGGTGGTAGACTTAAACCTAACTATATAAATAATTATGCTAAATGTAAAAGTAATAGACAACCAATCAAAAGGCAAAGAAGCAAGATTCAACTATATGTTGTTTTCAAAATATATAGAGATAGGTTAAAAGTAAAAGGATTGAAAAAAATTTACCATTCAACACTATGCATAAGGCTGTAACAACTATATTAATAAAGACAAATTATACCATTTACAATAGCATCAAAAATAATAAAAATATTTAACCAAGAAGGTGAAAGTTTTAAATACTGAAAACTATAGATATCGATGGAACAAATTGAAGAAGACACACAAAAAAAGGCAAAGATATTCTGTGCTCGTGGATTGGGAAAATTAATGTTCTAAAATATCTATACTACCCAAAGCAATCTATAGATTCAAAGCAATCCCTATCAAATTCCAGTAGCATTTTTCACAGAATTAGAACAATCCTAACATTTGTATGGAACCAGAAAAGACTCCAATAGCCAAAGCAACCTTGAGAAAGAATAACAAAGTTGGAAGCATCTGCTCCCTGAATTCAAACTGTATTACAAAGCTAGTGTAATCAAAACAGTGTGGTATTGACATAAAAACAGACACATAGATCAATGGAACAGAATAAAGAGCCCAGAAATAAACCCACACACATATGGTCAGCTAATTTTTGATAAGGGCACTGAGAACACACAATGAGGAAGGGATAATCTTTCAATAAATGGTGGTGGGAAAACTGGATGTCCACATGAAAAAGACTGAAACTGGACCCCTATCTCAGTCCACTCACAAAAGTTAACTCAAAATATATTATTAAGTATACATTTGAATACATTGAATGTAAGTATTAAAACTTGAATATAAGACCTGAAACCATTAAACTTGTTAAAGGGAAACTATACCAGGTAGAAACTCAAAGCACATGCAACAAAAACTGAAATAAACAAGTGGGACTACATCAACTGAAGAGCTCTGCACAGCAAAGGAAACTCTCAACAACAAAAATGCAAAGATAACTTAGGAAAGGGGATAAAATATTTGCAAACCATGTATCTGATAAAAGGTTAACATCTAAAATATATAATGAATTTATACAACTCAATAGCAAAAAGGCAAATAATCCAATTTTTAAAATGGGCAAAGGACCTGAATAGACATTTTTTCAAGGAAGACAGAAAAATGGCCAATAGGTGCATTAAAAGGTATTCGACTTCACTAATCACCAGGGGAATGCAAATCAAAACCACAATAAGATATCACTTCAGACATGTTAGGATTGCAATTATCAAAAAGACAAGAGATAACAATGTTAGTGAGGATGTGAAGAAAAGGAAACCCTTATACACTGTTGTGAGAATTGCCACAGCCATTATGGAAAACATTATGGTGGGTCTTAAAAAAATTAAAAATAGAACTACCACATGATCTGAAGCCTCATTCATGGGTATATCCAAAGGAAATGAAATCAGTATCTCCAAGAGTTATTTGAATACCCATATTCACTGCAGCATTATTCTTAATAGCCAAGGTATGGAAGCAAATTAAATATCTCTTGATGGATGAATGGATAAAGAAATGTGGTATAAGGCCATCCTCAAGAAACAAGAAAAATCTCAAATAAATGATCTAACCTTACACCTAAAGGAACTAGAAAAAGAAGAACAAACCCCAAAGTTAGTAGAAGGAATAAAATAATAAAGATCAGAGTGAAAATAAATGATCAATAAAACTAACTATATTTTACATATAAAAGTCTTGCAACTCAATAATACATACAATCCAATAAAATTAGTGGGCAAAGACTTGAACAAAGAGTTGGCAAAAGATATATACTGGAAAAAGTGCTCAACATTACAGGCACTGGTAAAATGCAAATAAAAAACACAAGATGCCACTACCTACCTACTAGAATGACACTACCAAATGTTGGCAAGCATGTGGAGCAGTTATAACTCTCATACATTATTGGAGAGAGTGTAAAATGGTACAACCACTTTGAAAATCTATCAACTTGTAAACTTGAACATTTGACTAAGCAATTCCTCTCCTAGGTGTCTACCCAGAGAAAGAAAACATACATCCAGTAATATGCTGGTAAATTTTTATCCATTAGCTTAGGAATAAATTAACTAAATTTTTAAAAATTTAAAGACTTGGCTTGCAGCACTGACAATTTCTCTGGTATAAATACTCCATGGACAATTTTAAACTACCAATATAGCATCACTGAACATAGAGTTAGAAAGAAATGCACATTGTCAACTCTAGTGAGCAGTGAAAGCCAGCTCCAGTATACTCCAGTATGTTTCCAAATACTATTTGTATTCATAGTTTCATTCATGATAACAACAAAAAAATGGACGCAACCCAAATATTCCACAACAGAATAATTGATAAACACATAATGGAATATTCATAGAAGTGAGAACTACTCAGTGATGAAAAAAATGCACTACTGACATATGTGAGAATATAGATGAATTTCAAAATCATTATACTAAATTAAAAAACAGAATCAGAAGAGTATACTGTATGAATCCATTGATATGAATTTCTAAAATAGGCAAAATTAATTTATGATGATAGAAATCAGAACGACTACCTCTTGTGGTAAGGTAGGTGGTTGGCAATTTGCTGGGAAGGGGCATAAGAGAGTTTTCAAGAGTAATGAAAATGTGCTGTGTCTTAATAGCAGTGTGGATTATATGTGTGTACATATTTGTCAAATCTCATCAAACTGTACACTTAGATACATGCATTCACACTATGTAAAGTACATTTTAATAAAAACATTTTTAGTTTCTTCTAAAATTTTAGTTTTACTTTTGTTTCCCTTTCTCAACCAATACTTTCATTTGAAGTTATAAAAACATGTCTGGACATATAATATGATGTGAAAATGTTTGTAAATAAACTAAAAACATGAAAGACTATCCTTGGATACAGCGTTAGAAGTGGTAAGGCAGTCGGAGTATGTGAAAATCTTAAGTTGATATGGAAAGCTTTGGGGCTTAGTGATCTTAAAAGAAGGGGAAAGTGAGGGGTCTTGATAATGGGGGGAGTCTAGTAATCACAATGTTGCTCATGTGATTTTATATTAATGATACCAAAATAAAATTTAAAAAAAGAAGGGGAAAGTGAGAACAGGTTTGCCAGAGTTTCTAATATTATAAATTTTTATGCTCAGCATTTTAATTTTATGACTGATTAGGATGTCAATGTTTCAAGTAATGTTGCAAATTCTGAAGTATTGAATGATAAAACAAAATGCAATTCATGAGTTTCCCAACTGACCTATCCTCTTAATAGACATTGTTTATAGATGAAAATCAAGTACAAAGTAGAAACATGAAAGGGAAATTCATGCTCTGCTCATCTGTCTGAGGAGCTGTGGCTGCCCGAGACACACATTTTTCTTTAAACTTTCCCAAGTTAATCTCTCTCTCCATCTCATCAGTCAAGGTTAAAGGAAAACAGCACTGGTTTATATTTAGATGGGAGACTTACAGAGATGCTTGTAATAAGCTGTCATAATTACTGTTGTTCAAGTGGTTTTGCTGGATTACAGAGGGAGCATTCTTCGAGTGTTTTCCCAACATGAATCAAATTCAAAACAGGTTGTCCCCCAACGGGTACATTTTACCTCCCTTAAACACAAGAGCATTTAAAGTGCAATACAAAATCTTTAAGTTGTTGTATATTCATTTATGTGTGGCCAAACATTATTTTCAAGTAATTACTTATATGCAAATGGTGTCTTGAGCTTTCCCTTAAGGAAGTTATAGTAATACAGGTCAAATTATAGTCAGACTATTTAATTCAGAGTTGTAACTTGATCAAATCTCATTTTAAAATATATTTTTCCCTGGAGTGTTAAAATACGTTTCCATTTTCCCATCTTTCTATTTTTAACATCCTTTGAGATTGTCATCCTTTCAGCTGTCAATATGCATATTTTAACTAAAAAAAACTTTGATTTTTTATGAAAATACAAACAGGTTTAGTAATTCAGAAATGTGCCTAAAATGTGATTCACCTCATCTTTATATATAAGGAGTGTGTGTATAATATTTGTAATGGAAGTTTTTGCCTCAGCAAAATATTTCAGGTGGTCATATTCTCCATTTCCTTTTACCTGAAAGAAGAAGAGAGTTGAGTTGCCTATAATTGATCATCTCTGTATCATCCTTACTTTTCTTCCTTGAGCACCAGTTAACATAGTGATTGGTATTGGGCACCACCCCAGGAAATAGACCCTCAAAGCAGACCCTGGATTGGTTGCCATGAGTACCAGATAATCTCCTTAACAAGAAGAAATGTGCTATAGGTAAGCTATGGTATGCAAAGGCATTATGTTAACTCAATTATCACCAGTCATAGCATGGGGCAGAGTACAAGTGGAGAACAAAGCTTGGGAGATCAATAGCTGGACATTTAATGTTATCACTTCAATGATGAAGGCAAATCTATGGGAGTGATATAGCTACTTCTGACTGCCTTGGGAGCTTAAAATAAAAAGATAAAGCCTTAAACATCCAGATCAAGGTTTGTGGGGGAGAATCAGACTACCTCTATGATTTCCTTTACAGAATGGTACTTTTCTCATGTAGCTGTAAGAAAGACATGGCTAAGATCTTAGCCAAGACCTGGTTGTATAGGGTACAGAATTGCAAAACCAGTTAAATATAATCAATCTTATCAAGTTGTGCTAAGGTAAAGGCTTTGGTTGGGGCAAAATGGAATTATGAAATACTATGGAGACCTTTGAGCAGAAACAGATCATGCTGAGAACTCTAAAACCCCAAAATCTCTCAGAATATTTCTGGCCAACTAAAGCAGGCTTTCACTTTCTCTAAGGAAACAGAGTTATTCTGCATAAAATAACTTCAAAGAATTCACCTTTAGCATTTTCCTTCAAGAAGGCGTACTGATTCCCTTCAGGTTTCTCCCTACCACTCCCCCTTGCTTCAGGATCCATAGTAGAACCCAGCAGAGTCCAAATAGAGACGGTCTGCTCCAGGAGAGCTAGCACAGACACAAAGGAAGTGTAGTGTTTACAAGGAATTTTATGGTCTTGTGATTTGTAATGGCAATACTAGAGACTTTGCGTGGAAGTGAATTCCAAGAGTGTCAGAACAAGAAGAATGAAATATACTTCAGACCAAATTTCCCAATACGGGCACACATACCTGAGATCTGGAATTTAATATGCTGCTTCAAACAGTTGGCAACAGTCTTAGCAATTTGCTGTTATTAAACAAAACCTTGACACGATGGTAGCTTATAGCAAATATGGCTGAGATGCCAGAATTTTCCTGGCATACTTGGGAGAAAATATGCAAGCTTAAGGATGTGGGAATATTACAGTGTACCTACTATGTTCATTCTGCTCACCTACTCTCTAATGATCCTCTCCAGAGGAACTGGTTGTCCCTTCTTCCCCAAGATACTCACTGGTGAAGGCAGCACCAAGATCTTTGGAAAGCAGGTTTTGGCTTAACCTAGGACTGGTAGGGATTGAATGCCTAAACCTGGTACACTGAGCAACTATGTAAGCTGGTCTTCCTGGCATGGTGACGTTACCTGTTTCACAATCAGAAAGCTGGACTTATATGGCATCATTCTATTATTACATGGAAATGGTGTATGAAGCCAGGTGTAAGAAAGTCCATAAGGACAAATAAATTACATAAGCATGTGGTTCAGCATCTCACTAGGCTCTGGTAACAAAACTGGAACCTTCAGACTTAAAAGTGACAATCGTGTTGCACTGTTGCTAGTTCCTGGATACCTCACCATCCCTTTGGGATCTTTAGCTCTGCCTAAACATCTGTAGGTAATCCCTTCACTACATTCTTTTCAGTTAAACTCTTTTGAGTGAATGAACTATCTGCTATCTGCTAGAACCCTGACTGAATCACTGCACAAAATGTATACCCATGCATGAGCGCAAGAACACACACAAAATATTCCCATTATCTAGGATTATGCTAAAAGAAGGAAAGTAGCCCAAATGAATTGAGAAAAATAGTGTGCTGTTGTGGAAAGGATATCATCTCTGGAAATACATAATCCAAAATTTCTTTCTCTTTTGAACCTAAATTTCTTAATCTGTAATAAAAAAAAATAGTAGCTCATTGAGTCATTGTGATGACTAAATGAAAAAAAATTTTATTATATGTAAAGTGCCTAGAATACTGTATATACAATGAATGCTCCATTAGTTGTAGAAGTACAGTAGAAGACCATTTATCGGAATTGTTGTCAAAGCTTTACTAGCATTCATCTTTTTAAAAACCATAGCAGCCTAATAACTGAATAGCAAGTTGCTATGGTGAAGGTGAATTTCCTCTAGACTGCAAAGGGCCATCGATGTTATAATCCACTCTGTCCTCACAGCATGGCGGAAATCACAGTGGATGAGTTCAATGACATCTTGGTAGTCTGGCTGGGACAGCATGACTTGTGAGAGTTTGTAAAGAACATGGTTGTTCTTTACATGTTTTACAAACTCATTTTATGATCATTCTTCCTGGAGGTCAAATACCAAAATTCTGGAGGTAATTAATTGAGAAGAGATTGTGTCTTTGAGATTCCAGATAAGCAAAATTATATTTCATGTGCTCTACAAATTGGTGGCTGCTGATAAAATCTATACCCACCTTGAAGTATGTAGGGGATTATTTTTCCCCTAAAAGATTCACAAATGCCCAATGAGATACTTAAATTTTTATTCAATTTTAGTTTAGCCCTGTCTTGTTACTATAAAAGGATTTGAGACAGCTTACAAAAATACACAAATGGGAAAAAACCAAATGGATGAGCAAATCTGAATGAAGGGGAAGTGAGGGTAGGAAAATAAAATAAAGCCAAAGGAAAGGTTAGTACATAAAAAAAATCTAAGTCATAAATTACTATGCACTTATTAACACTGGGCCACAAGTATTTCTCTAAACTCTCTGGTAGCTCAAAAGAGAGAGAAACATTACAGGATTCACAGAGTGGACGAGTTTAAAATTTATCAGTTGCCCAAGAGATACAGCATTTCCTGCTAAAGAAAACTGAGAGCAATTTTTCTATGGATCAGCATAAGGGGGACTACAGGAGATTATATCCTTTACAGTGTTCCTTACAGTAAATATAATAGCATCGTTTCATATAACTATTTCATGAAACTTTCCTGTACATGTTCAGTAAAAGTTCTTCTATGAAGATCAAATGATGAAGTCAAAGCTCATAGGATATGTGTGGTCTTGTTGGTAGGAGAGTAAAATTAGAACACCTAGAATAAATTAATAAACTACAATATCTACTGTTAAGAATTAGTAGAGAATATGAACAGACAGTTCTCCAAAGAAGAAATTCAGATGGCCAACAGGCACATGAAAAGATGCTCCACATCACTAATCATCAGGGAAATGCATATTAAAATCACAATGAGATATCCCTTCACACCGGTTCAATGGCCAACATTGAAAAGACTAGAAGCAACAAATGCTGGTGAGGATGCAGAGAAAGGGAAACCCTCCAACATTGTTGGTGGGAATATAAACTAGTTCAGCCATTGTGGAAAGCAATATGGAGGTTCCTCAAAAAACTAAAAATAGAAATACCATTTGACCTAGAAATTCCACTCTTAGGAATTTACCCAAAGAAAACAACTTCTCAGATTCAAAAAGACATATGCACCTCTATGTTTATTGCAGCACTATTTACAATAGCCAAGATATGGAAGCAACCTCAGGGCCCATCAGTAGTGAATGGATAAAAAAGATGTGGTACATGTACATAATGGCATACTATTCAGCCATAAGAAAGAAACAAATCCTACCATTTGCAACAACATGGATGGAGCTGGAAGATATTATCCTCAGTGAAATAAGCCAGGTGGAGAAAGACAAGTACCAAATGATTTCTCTCATTTGTGGAGTGTAACAGCGAAGCAAAATTGAAGGAACAAAACAGCAGCAGACTCACAAACTCCAAGAAGGGACTAGTGGTTACCAAAGGGGAGGGTATGGGAGGGCAAGTGAGAAGGGAGGGAGAAGGGGATTGAGGGGTATTATGATTGGCACACATGGTGTGTGTGGGGATCATGGGGACGACAGTGTAGCACAGAGAAGACAAGTAGGAACTCTGTGGCATCTTACTACACTGATGGACAGTGACTGCAATGGGGTATGGGTGGGGACTTGATAATATGGGTAAATGTAGTAACCACATTGTTTTTCTTGTGAAACCTTCATAGGAATGTATATCAATGATATAATAAAAAATATATTAAAAAAAAGAATTAGAGAATTCAAGTTGATATTCTTATTATCTAATCTAATAACTTAGAGGATAGAGATTTGATGTTGCTGAACTAAGGCAGATCCATATGGCAGATCAGTTTATTGGAATCTATGACAGTCAAGAAGCCCAAGACCAACTGGCTGATGAATTGACAGTCCTTTCTACATCCTTCCATTCACAAGGAAGAGCCAAATTTAACATAAGAAATCTTGTATGAGATAATTGCTACAAATATTCTTTTGCTCTTTCCCTTCATTTCCAGTTTAAACCCATTAAGAAGCTTTGTGAATGGAAGCTTAACTGACACAATAGGTTTCCAAATATGTGGTATTTCCTTTCTTTTTTCTTTACTTTGACATTAGTTGATCACTTGTAGGTCAAGCGCTTTGTTGAGTAATGGGAATATAGTGGTGAACCAGACATAATTATTGTCCTGAAAACCTAAAGAGATAGACCTATATGTAAATAGCAGTTCTAATATAGCCTACGATATTGTAGGAGTCAATGAAACAACACTTACAGCTTTTCTTGAAAAAGAACTTCAGGGAAAACTTCATAGAAGAGATGACTAAGATGAAATTTTGAGAGATGGGTGAGTTTGGTGAGTGAAGAGGAGGAGGAAGTGAGTATAGAGTACAAAAAATAGCCCATGGAAAAGCACAAAGCGAGAAACAGTGCTTCAAACACAGAACATATCCTTTGAAAAGGCACCAAGTTGAGAAATGCATGGTAAATTTTGGCGACAGCAGGTAATTCAGTAAAGAATATATACAAGGACAGGTAAGGAAAGGAGAGGGACTAGGAGATAGGAGATTTGTAGGCTATTCAAATTGAGCCATTCAAAGATGCAAAGTAAGGCAACACCACCATCAGAGTTGGCTTTCAGAAAGACCTACACGGCAGCAGCAGAGGGGATAGTGTATGAGTTTCAACACTGCACAGTTTGAACATCACTGCAATGGTCGTCTGAAATAATATTTCAAATGTAATATTGGTGTGATCAACTAGACTTGATTGGCAGTGGTAAAGGAAAAATGTAATCAAGAATAAACCCCAGGTTTTCAGTTTGGGCAACGATGTGAATGATGATACTATTCACAAAGGTAACAAAAAATGAAGAAAAGCAGGTCTGAAGTCATAAGTTCGGATTGGGTTTATTGAAGATGTGGAAGCCTGTGGAAGATCCAAGAAACAGTGTTGCACAGGATATTAGAGAGGTAGCAAGACTGAAGATCAGACAGAGGAAATAGCTCATGGAAAGGCTCCAAGCATGTCTGCCATGTTTGAGAAATAACCAGGAGGCCAGAATGGCTGGAGTAGTGTAAACAAGGAGAAAGCAACAGGAGATGAGGTCAGAGAGTTCAGATCATTTAAGGCCTTGTGAACTGTTGTTAGGAGTTTGAATTTATGCAAAGTGGCAAGCCACTGGATGCTTTTGTGAAGAGGAATGGCATGATCTGATTTTTGTTTTAAAGGTTTAACACTGGCTATGAGGAGAATAGACTTTGGGGAAGGAACATAGGTGCAAGGTTGGAAGGAAGAATGTCTGTTAGGAGGCCTACCACAGTCATTCAGGGAAGAAGTGCTGGTGATCAGACCAGGTGGCAAAGATGGTGAGGAGTGAGCAACTTTTAGATATTTTCTCAAAATAATGCTAGCAGAATTTTCTGATGGATCAGAAGAAAATGTGAGGGAAAAAGAGAAGCCAACATTTTTGGCCTGAGGAACTGGAAAAATAGAGATGCCATCAGTTGTGTTGAGGAGAATGTGAATAGGATAAGTTTGTAAGGGACAGAAATCAGGAGTTCAGGTTTAGGACATGTTAAGTTTGATATGCTTTTATATATCCTGGTGGAGGTGGTGACTAGGCATCTGGGTATACAAATATAGATCCAGAGGAGAGATCTCAATTATCTATATAAATGCAAAAGCTGTGGTCACATCCATGGTATTTAAAGCCATAAGACAGGCTGAGATCTTCAAGGGAGTGAGTGTGGACGTAGAAGAGAAGAATAAGGACTAGGCCTGAGGATGTCTGATATTAACGAATTGGGGGAAAGAAGAGGAACCAACAAAAGCACTTCGAGTAGTCAGTGAGGCAGGACATGCCCAGTGAGTGTGGCATTCTTAAAATCAAGGGAAGAAAATGTAGCAAGAGGGAGCCAGTGATCAACTATGTCAAATACTGCCATTAAATCCAGCAGGATGAGGACTAAGAATTGACCATTGGATTTAACAATATCATCGGTGACTTTGACAAGAGCATTTTAATGAAATATGCAAGGCTGTACCCTTCTTAGGATAAGTTTAAAAGAGAAATTTGAAAAGTGAGGATCTTTGTTACAAAAAGGAGCAAAGAAACTGTGATGAGTTGGCAGAGTAAGTTCAGGCAAAAGAAGTAATTTTGATGGTATTGAAGTGGGAGATGGGTACAAATTAGATTGCAGTGGGTAAAGAGTGAATGGAAATTGGGTAAAAAAATGAAGAAAAAATAAGTGATTGCTTCATAAAGCTTGCTTATAAAGGACAAACATGAAAGAAGGCACTACCAAAAGGATTACTCAGTGCAGAGGAAAAGTTGGCTTCTTGTCTTTTTAAGATGTTTCAAAATTTTGAACATGCGTCTGTGCTCATAGGAAAGAGACAAAGACAGTGATGGGGGAAAAAAGGAATATGTGGTTCCTGAGAAGGTAGAAGGGTATAGGGCACAGGCAAACAGCAGAGAGCCTTGAACAGTGGGAAGCCCTTGAATTGGAGGGATGACAGTAAGGATAAAGATGGATGTATGTGGAGATGTGGGGATGGGGGAGAGTTTGCTGGCTATTTTCTATTTTCTTTGCAGGGTGGAAGAAAAAGTCATCTACTTAGAGTAAGGAGAGGGAGAGCAGAGATGTAGAAGGGAAACAGATGTACAGGGCACAGGATTTGAAATGGTTGTTAAATGCCCTCTACTGCCTGATAAACACAGCTTGCTTTTCTCTACCTAAGCATACCAACATATACACACATCATCACAAAAATACAAATATGCAAATAGGTAAAATACACCTAAACACAATTTCTCAAATATTCCATTAAAATTGAAGCCTTCTTTATTTGTAGTTATTAGGCAGCATATGCTAGGTATAGGCAGAATGCCAAGATGGCCCCATGATCCTTACTTTCTAATAGTCATACCTTGTATAATCTCCTCCCTTTATGTATGATCTGGATCAAGTGGCTGGCTTTTAACAAATAGAATACAGCAAAAGTGATGGGATATCATTTCTGAGATCAGGTTATAAAAAACTGTGACTTCATCTTGCTCACTCCTCACTCCTTTATGCTTGGTCTCTCTGAGGGAAACCAGGTGCACCATGTGAGCTGCCCTATGGAGAAGCCCACAGAGCAAGGAACGAGGGTGGCCTCCAGCCAACAGCTTGTGGCAAACTGAGGCCTTCTGTGCAGAAACCTGTGAGAAACTGAATCCTACCCACAACAAGAGTGAGTTTGGAAGCTGCTTCTTCCCCAGTGGAGACCTGACTGCAGCACTGCTTTATTGCACCCTGTGAAAGCCCCTATATCAGGGAACCCAGCCAAGCCAAGCCTAAGATCCTGACCCATTGGAACTGTGTAATAACAACTTTTTTGTTGTAAGCTGCTATAGTTTGGGATGATCTGTTAGTCAGCAATAGATAACCAACACACTCAGAGATTTTAATTTTCTGTTTCTAAAATCCGAAGGCCCTTCAAATAATCAAAAACTACCCCCGTCTCCAAGTATTTACTGTGGCAACAACATAAATACATTGTCTAGGATGGGCAAGGACCAGATGGAAAGTGGAAGAGAAATTTAAAGGAAAAGCGGGGGAATAATTCGAGGTGTAAATCTATAATCTCACCTCTAAGGGAGCCAACATAAGATATAACCCATAGGAGCAGAAGAGTGAAGGAGAAAAACAGAAGGGTTTTGAGCAAAAGAAATGTAGGCATGACAGAAACAAACCCTCCCCAACTTGCTAGGGACTTAACGTTTATTGAAGGAAGGGCTGAATGAGTAACGTGGCACTAGATACCAGCCAAGTTTCTTCAGCACATATACTGTGTAGAATAGTAAATCGTGATATGGAAGCAAGTCAGTTGCTGGAGGTAACTTCCTACCTTTCTGCTGGAACAGAGCACGGATTAACTTCTAGGCTTAGTGTCTTTGCTCTGATGATTCACAAAATCCCTTAGTGCAGTAGCAACAATACCAATTCTTTGGACTTTAGGAGAACAGAAAGAGCATCTAGTATATCTACATTCTGTCTAGTTATGATCTTTTTCTGTCTCTTATTGGTTGTCTAGTCTGAGTGCTAATGCTTCCTTTTTCCCCATTTTTTCCCAGTTTTATTGGGGAAATAATTGATAAACATCACAGCATAAATTTAAGGTGTATGGCATGATGGTGTGATTTACATACATTATGAAACGGTTACCACCATAGGTTTAGTTAACATCCATTATCTCAGATACAAAGAAAAGAAAAAATTCTCCTGTGATAAGAACTCTTAGCATCTACTCTTAGCAGTTTTCATATACATCATACAATAGTGTTAACTATAGTCATCATGTTGTACATTACATCCCTAGTACTTACTTCTAACTGAAGGTTTGTACATTTTCACCACCTTACTCCAGCCCGCCTCCCCTAACCCCCTGGCTCTGGTAAGCACAAATCTGATGTGAGGTTGGATTTTTTGCCGCAGTTGGGAGGGGTTGTTTTGTTTTGTTTAGGTTCCTCGTGTAAGTGAAATCATATAGCAGTTGTCTTTCTCTGACTTACCTCACTTAGCATAATGCCTTCAAGGTCAATCCCTGTTGTCACATGGTAGGATTTCCTTGGTGTTTTTTTTTTTTTGATCTGGATATTTCATACACACACACACACACACACACACACACACACACCACAGCTTCTTTACCCATTCATCCATCGAGGTAGTGTTCCTTAAATAAAGTAAAATAAATATAGAGGTTCAGAGAGGCTAAGTGACTAGTTCAGTGGAGACAAATTGGACTTGAATCAAGAACCCCTTGATTTACCCCTTTTATGCAAGGAAAACAGCAAAAATATTTGGACTGGAATCCTGACTTCATTATAGTTTCAATATTTAAAGGAATCCTATTAGTCTCTCCCCTGAATGTTAAATATCTTTATGGTTCAGGTTATGGTTGGAAGCCTTGGGTTCAGGGAAAACTGCATTTCAGAAATAGAACTAATGCCCATGGAAAGATAATCACCACTCTGAGGCTCTCTTTTCTTTTTATTAAGATATTGATAAACATCAATACAACCTTCATACACTCTTATGAAGGTTTCACATGAAAACACAATGTGGTTACTACATTTACCCATATTATCAAGTCCACTCCCATACCCCATTGCAGTCACTGTCCATCAGTGTAGTAAGATGCCACAGAGTCATTACTTGTCTTCTGTGCTACACTGTCTTCCCCATGATCCCCTCCACACCATATGTGCCAATGATAATACCCCTCAATCCCCTTCTCCCTCCCTCCCCAGCTGCCCTCCCATACCCCTTTCCTTTGGTAACCACTAGTGCCTTCTTGGAGTCTGTGAGTATGCAGCTATTTCATTCCTTCAGTTTTGCTTTGCTGTTACACTCCACATATGAGGGAAATCATTTGGTACTTGTTTTTCTCTACCTGGCTTATTTCACTGAGGATAATATCTTCCAGCTCCATCCATGTTTGTTGCAAATGGTAGGATTTGTTTCTTTCTTATGGCTGAATAGTATTCCATTATGTACATGTACCACATCTTTTTTATCCATTCATCTACTGATGGGCACTTAGGTTGCTTCCATATCTTGGCTATTGTAAATAGGGCTGCAATAAACATAGGGCTACATATGTCTTTTTGAATCTGAGAAGATGTTTTCTTTGGGTAAATTCCTAAGAGTGGAATTCCTGGGTCAAATGGTATTTCTATTTTTAGTTTTTTGAGGAACCTCCATATTGCTTTCCACCTGGTTGAACTATTTTACATTCCCACCAGCAGTGTAGGAGGGTTCCCCTTTCTCCACAACCTCGCCAGCATTTGTTGTTCCTAGTCTTTTCAATGTTGCCATCCTAACTGGTGTGAGGTGATATCTCATTGTGGTTTTTATTTGCATTTCCCTGATAATTAGCGATGTGGAGCATCTTTTCATGTGCCTGTTGGCCATCTGAATTTCTTCTTTGGAGAAGTGTCTGTTTGTATCCTGTGCCCGTTTTTTAAAAGGGTTATTTGCTTTTTGGTTGTTGAAGCATGTGAGTTCTTCATATATTTTGGGTGTTAACCCCTTGTCGGATATGTTGTTTACAAATATATTCTCCCATATTGTAGGGTGCCTTTTGATCTGTTGATGGTGTCCTTTGCTGTACAGAAGCTTTTTAGTTTAGTGTAATCCCATGTGTTCAATTTTGCTTTTGTTTCCCTTTCTCAAGGAGATGCATTCAGGAAAAAGTTTCTCCTATTTACATTCAAGAGATTTTTGCCTATGTTGTCTTCTACTAAGAGTTTTATGGATTCATGACTTACATTCAGGTCTTTGTTCCATTTCGAATTTGCTTTTGTGTATGGTGTTAAACTATAATCCAGTTTCATTCTCTTGCATGTAGCTGTCCAGTTTTGCCAACACCAGCTGTTGAAGAGGCTGTCATTTCCCCATATGTCCATAGCTCTTTTGTCATATATTAATTGACCATATATGGTTGGGTTTACTTTTGGGCTCTCTAGTGTGTTCCATTGGTCTATGGTTCTGCTCTTGTGCCAATACCAAATTGTCTTGAATACTGTGGCTTTGTAGTAGACCTTGAAGTTGGGGAGCATAATCCTCCCACTTTATTGTTCCTTCTCAGGATTGCCTTGGCTATTCAGGGTCTTTTGTGATTCCATATGAATTTTAGAATGATTTGCTCCAGTTCGTTGAAGAATGCTGTTGGTATTTTGATAGGAATTGCATTGAATCTGTAGATTGCATTAGGCAGGTTGGCCATTTTGACAATATTAATTCTTCCTATCCATGAGCACAGGATGTGTTTCCATTTATTGGTATCTTCTTTAATTTCTCTCATGAATGTCTTGTAGTTTTCAGAGTATAGGTCTTTCACCTCCTCGGTTAGGTTTATTCTTAGGTATTTTATTCTTTCTGATGCAATTGTGAATTGCATTGTTTTTCTGATTTCTCTTTCTCCTAGTTCATTGTTAATGTACAGGAATGCAACAGATTTCTGTGTATTAATTTTGTATCCTGCAATTTTCCTGAATTCAGATATTAGGTCTAGTAGTTTTGAAGTGGATTCTTTAGGGTTTTTTATGTACAATATCATGTCATCTGTAAACAGGGACAGTTTAACTTCTTCTTTACCAGTTTGGATGCCTTTTATTTCTTTGTTTTGTCTGATTGCCATGGTGAGGACCTCCAGAACTATGTTGAATAAAAGTGGAGAGAGGGGGCATTCTTGTCTTGTTGCCAATCTTAAAGGAACAGCTTTCAGCTTCTCGCTATTAAGTATGATGTTGGTTATGGGTTTTTCATATATGGCCTTTATTATGTTGAGGCACTTGCCCTCTATACCTATTTTGTTGAGAATTTTTATCACAAATGGATGTTGAACTTTGTTTAATGCTTTTTCGGCATCTATGGAGATGATCATGTGGTTTCTGACCTTCTTTCTGTTGATGTGGTGGATGATGTTGATGGATTCTAACATTGTACCATCCTTGCATCCCTGAAATAAATCCTACTTGATTATGATCAATGATCTTTTTGATATATTTTTGAATTCAGTTTGCTAATATTTTGTTGAGTATTTTTGAATCTATGTTCATCAGGGACATTGGTCTGTAATTTTTGTGTGTGTGGTGTCTTCTCCTGGTTTTGGTATTAGAGTGATGCTGGCCTTGTAGAATGAGTTTGGAAGTATTCCCTCTTCTTCTGCTTTTTGGAAAACTTTAAGGAAGATGGGTATTAGGTCTTCAGTAAATGTTTGATAAAATTCAGCAGTGAAGCCATCTAGTCCAGGTTAGGTAGTTTTTGATTACCAATTCAATTTCATTGCTGGTAATTGGTCTGTTCATATTTTCTGTTTCTTTCTGTGTCAGCCTTGGCAGGTTGTATTTTCAATGCCTCTGTCTCCTTATTTTCTGTCTGGTTGATCTGTCCTTCAGAGTGAGTGGAGTGTTGAAGTCTCCTAGAATGAGTGCATTGCATTCCATTACCCCTTTTAATTCTGTTAGTATTTGTTTTGCATACGTAGATGCTCCTGTGTTGGGTGCATAGATATTTATAATGGTTATATCCTCTTGTTGGATTGACCCCTTTATCATTATGTAATGTCCTTCTTAGTCTCTTGTGACTTTCTTTGTTTTGAAGTCTATTTTGTCTGATTCAAGTACTGCAACTCCAGTTTTTTTTCTCCCTATTAGTTGCGTGCAATACCTTTTTCCATCCCTTCACTTTTAGTCTGTGTATGTCTTTGGGTTTGAAGTGAGTCTCTTGTAGGCAGCATATAGATGGGTCTTGTTTTTTTATCCATTCAGTGACTCTATGTCTTTTGATTGGTGCATTCAGACCATTTACATTTAGGGTGATTATTGATAGGTATGTACTTATTGCCATTGCAGGCTTTAGATTCGTGGTTACCAAAGGTTCAAGGGTAACTTCCTTGCTATTTAAGAGTTTAACTTAACTCACTTAGTATGCTATTACAAACACAATCTAAAAATTCTCTCCTTTTTTTTTCCCCTCCTTTTTCTTCCTCCTTCATTCTTTATATATCAGGTATCATATTCTGTACTCTTTGTCTATCCCTTGACTGACTTTGGGGGTAGTTGATTGAATTTTACATTTACTTAGTAATTAACTGTTCTACTTTCTTTACTGTGGCTTTATTACCCGTGGTGACAGTTGTTTAGCCTTAGGAACACTTCCATCTATAACAGTCCCTCCAAAATACACTGAAGAGACAGTTTGTGGGAGATAAATTCTCTCAGCTTTTGCTTATCTGGAAATTGCTTAACCCCCCCCCTTCAAATTTAAATGATAATCTTGCCAGATACAGTATTTTTGGTTTGAGGCCCTTCTGCTTCATTGCATTAAATATATCATACCACTCCCTTCTGGCCTGTAAGGTTTCTGCTGAGAAGTCTGATGATAGTAGCCTGATGAGTTTTCCTTTGTAGGTCATCTTATTTCCCTCTCTGGCTGCTTTTAATAGTATGTCCTTATCCTTGATCTTTGCCATTTAATTATTATATGTCTTGGTGTTGTCTTCCTTGGGTCCCTTGTGTTGGAAGATCTGTGCTCCTCCATGGCCTGAGAAACTATTTCCTTCTCCTGACTGAGGAAGTTTTCAACAATAACCTCCTCAAGGACACTTTCTATACTTTTTCTCTATCTTCTTCTTCTGGTACCCCTATAATACAAATATTGTTCTGTTTGGATTGGTCACAGAGTTCTCTCAATATTCTTTCATTCCTAGACATCCTTTTTTCTCTCTGTGCCTCAGCTTCTTTGTATTCCTCTTCTCTAATTTCTATTTCATTTATCATGTCCTCTGCTTTTCTAACCTGCTTTTAAAACCTTCCTTTGTATTCCCATAATGACTGGATTTCCAACTGGAATTTTTTCCTGAGTTCTTGAATATTTTTCTCTACCTACATGAGCATGTTTATGATTTTTAATTTGAAATCTCTTTCAGGAAGATTGACAAGTCATTTTCACTGATCCTTTTTCAGGTGTTTGAGGGATTTTTGTTTGAACCAGTTTCCTTTGACTTTTCATATTTGTATGTGGCACCCTCTAGTGCCCAGAAGCTCTACTCTCTGGAGCTGCTTGACCCCTGGAGGGATGTCAGGAGTTGCAGGGGGAGTGGTGCTGGTGTCTGGGGAGGGAAAGAGTTGTTTCCTGCTTCTTGGCTGCTATGCCTGTCTCCATTGCCAGAACCAGTGGGCTGAACACATAGGTGAAAGCTTCTGTGCTTTGCGTTTATAGCTGCTGTAGGGGGGCTTCCCTCTGGCTGGCCTGACACCAGGGTAGGGTTTCCAGTTTGCAAGCTAGGTGCAGGATGGCCGGGAGGAAGGCGCAGCAGGCTGCATGTCACAGTGGGGGGCCTTGGAGCTGTGTATCCAGCCAGGGTAATGGAGTGCCTGTAGCTCCTGAAAGTTCCTAATCTACTGGGCAGAGTGCACCCAGACAATTTTTTCTACTTGTCCTTTCTCCTGAGTGATAAGCCTTGTGTAATCCTTGCCCCTTTAGTAGTCCTCTCACTGTTAAGAAGTCTCTCAGACTGCCCACCTTTCTTTTGTCCCACAGCAGTTGAATGTGGATCCCTATTTTCCACAAGTGGCTGGAATCTCAGTCTCTACAGGTATTCTGCCTGTCTTAGCTTTCCAACCCCACTAACCACCAGAGCACCATGCAATGTAGGTTCATGCTCCCAGAGCAGATCTCCAGGGTTAGGTATTCAGCAATCCCAGGATTCCACTCCCTCCCTGCTCTGTTTCTCTTCCTCCTGCTGGTGAGCTGGGGTGGGGGAGGGGCTTGGGTCCCACCAGGTCACAGCTTTGGTACGTTACCCTGTTCTATTCTTTTCTCCAGGTGTATGCAGTGTGGTGCAGCCTTCTTTCCTGTTGTGCTTTCAGGATTAGTTTTATTAATTATATTTTCATATTATATGTGGTTTTAGGAGGAGGCCTCTGTCTCATCTCTCACGCCACCATCTTTAATCCTCTTAGGCTCTTTTTAAGGTTATGTAATTCACTAAAGTACTTATCAGAAAAAGGAAGCCAGCTCAGATATGGCTCTAAGAAAATTAAGTTTCAAAATTTAAAGCAATTCACTGAGTTATTAACCTGAGAATATAAAAACTAAATTTACGTCCTTCTTGACCTATAGTCCAACCTGCCACAGTGACCCTAGTGGACTTTTCAGGTCAGTTCCAAGTGATTCACATCATCGAGTCACTCTGTTGTGCTCATCTTCCCCCTATCTACAACTTCTCTATTTTCTTGTTTTGATTTACTGTAACTGAAGATTTTTTCTTTCTGTAGAATTGATAATGTTTATTCATGAACTCAATGTAAAATTATAAAGCAAAACAATGCCAATTTGAGGTATTTAGCTTGCAGTAGTTATTTCAATGATAACGAACATTTGAATCATAATAATGTCAATCTGCTTTACACAATTTCTATGTTGTCAACAGTTAAAACAAAAAGTGAGATCTCCATTCCCACACAAATTTTCAACAGATATATTTTCTGATTTCAGTGTACCTGCAGTTTTTGATGTGTTCTTTCACCCTCTAGCTTATCATTCTCCTTGTCCTACAAATTATTTCCCTCATACAGTCCTTATCTATGGCCATTTTTCATTAGCCCCTCAACATTACTATGGCATGCTATAATGTTACCTTATGCCCAGCCATCACTATGTACTAGAGGCATTATTAGGTCTGTGCAGCTCAACCCCCATCTTTCAGAAATTGATCTGCTTCTCCTGTCTACATGGCTAGGGCACATCCATTATGTACAACTTGATCCTATTCTACTGGGCACAGGTGATCAGTCCAAACAAAGTCAATCAAATCATCCTATACAACTGACAAAAAAGCCCTTTTTGTGGTGGCAGAAAATGTAGGGTCGGGTTGTGCTTCTCCCATGTGTGTCAAAGAAAGAGAGAGCGCCTGCATTCAAAGAGGAAGAGAGAATCAGACACACAGGCAGGAGCAGAGAGAAACCACTTTCCTGGTTTACATTGTTCCTTAGGCCTGCTGTATTCCAATCCTCATTTGATTTATTCTGTAATTTAAATACTCCTAACTAAAACACTGCAGGAGTCACCTAATTGTTCTCCCTGCTTCCACGTCTCCCTGTGCTTACCCACCCCACATGCCATTGATGGGCAGGTACATTAGAATCAGGCTGGAAGCTCTTAATTTTCAGGTTAAGGAATTAAGGCTCCTTCAGTAGTCAGAAGGAACCAGTGTGCAGTGCAGTTGTAGAGGAGAAGTGGCATGGGGGAACATCTTTAAGAAGTAAAGCTAACTGCAGTATGAAAAATATTTTGAGAAGTTGTTAGTGGCAAACAAGGGACTGCACCTCTGTAATGCAAGAGGGTGACCTATCCACCTATGCTTTCAATTCCAGATTTTACTAGCCTCCCAGGGACCACTACAGCAAACAAGATTGCCACCTGCTGGGTGTTAGAGAAGTTACAGAGATGGATTATTCAAAACTTCAGGGTTTGAAGCTATCTTAAAGAAGCCTGTTTTCTTTTTTTTTTAAGTAAATAAATTCCAATAGTGTTTAATGATAACTCTAATCTTTTAGGTCATAATGCTATTGTTAAATTACGACTCTTAGATTTGAACTCTAGAAAGCCTGCTAATTTAAGAATTGCCATTCTCTGAGTCATTTCAGTATTTACTCTGGTTGGTGCCATTAAATTACCAACATTAAATCAAGCAATTATAGCCTCGTTAAATGTGTATTGCAATAGAGGGATGTTAAGAAGACACAGGAGATTCTCCATTCAGACTGGGTGGAATAATATGTGTAGTTAAATTAAAAGGCATATTACCAGATAGGAAAGATTTTTCATTGCTGCTTTTGGTAATGGATGGTGTTTTCATTAGTAAATACAGAGAGGATAATCTAAGGTTGATAAGTAACAAAATGATACTTGCATAAAGTTGTTCAGTGCTTCACTTCAAAAAATAAAAGGCAGAAACTAGAAAGGAAGATGTGCAGGTATTTTAGGTAATTTATGATAACTCTAAAACTATAAAACATTAAAAATACTTAAGTTAAATGAGAAAATTTAAAAATCACTATAATTGTAAGTATGGAGAAATATGCATGCTCAAAGTGGTGGCCAGGTAATCAAGCTATATACCCGCTGACGGAACTCTCCATGTTAAGTCATGTTTGGGCAAACTTCTGGGGCCTGGTGAACATTTGCATTTTCTTTGTGGTACTTGTGTTCTGTATCAGATTCTGAACCACATGAATGTAGTTTGGGCCAACATCTGAAGCATCCTGTCCCACTGTCTTGTACAGGACCTTTCCTTGGCCTCCTGACATTGTGTGGATCAGATTTCAGTTTGCCATAGTCACTCAGACTTGCTGTAATCCCCTTACTCCTTAATATTTGAAAAGGTAGAAAGGTACCGTCTACTCCCAGAAAGAAAATCTTAAAAGTTACCCCTTCAAGTACACACAATATCAAGGGGATGGTGAAAATGGTTCTTTACTTTGCCCCTCAAATAATTATCACTCCATACAGAATCCAATTCTTGTGGGCCTAGGAGGTTCCTTCTCTCTGGTCTCCCTTCTCTGTCTTCTTCCTTCTCCTCTACATTACTTTTGTCATTTCTCATCCCTTGGGGTCATTTGATTCCTTTAAGTTTTCCCCTTAGTGAAGCTGAAACAGAGAAAAGTAGAAGGAGTATTTCATATCTGTTAGCCCTATGTAAGACAAGGTAAAGGACAAATGGTACTTTGAGGTCCATCCTCTGAGTGAAACACCTAAAGGACAAACAAAACTTTCTCTTACTAATATGGTTTCCATTTTAAAGCAGAGCAAAATTTGTCCTTTCTCTACTTATGAAAAGCCCCTGTTTACGATTCTAGCTTGGTACTGACTTGGGGAGCGGCAAGATGGAGGAAGGGAAACAACTTCCCCAGGAAGGAGCTTCGGGGAGCTTTGAAGTTCTGTTTGGAGTGGAGGCAGATATGGGTCGGACAGCCACGACCCAGTCAGGTTTCCTGCACCCTCCTCTGCTCGTTTCCTTCCTCCCCCCGGGGGACTTCCAGAAATCAGCTAGACCTACAATTTATAAAGGATGGCTTGTGTTACAGAAAAGGATGGTTATCATCTCTTTCGTACCAATTACAATAAGGCCTCTGACCAAACACTACATTTATACTCAGTTGCTTAAAATAATAGTTATGATCTGAGCCAAAAAGGGAAAGCCAGGCTTTCTGTTTTGTGTATCTGAGCATGAGACCTACAGTTGGTAGATATTTCTCTTGCTCTAATTTCTACCATCTGTTGTATTGCAGTGCATGGACAGGGGGAAACAATTCACAAGCTTAAGTAAGATTTATTTTGATGACAGGTCATATGTTGGTAGACAGCCAGTGACTGTAAAACTCAGAGATGTTATATTCTGACTGACCTTGAGATGGCAATTTACCAAAAAGCAACAATTATGTTTTTTATGATGAAAGTTATGTCTTAACTAGTCACCATCTGGGAGTTGATGGGAACTAAATGCTCCAATTACTCAAATGTTGGTCTATTGATATGTTGGCAGAGGAAGCAGACAAGCCTGTATAACTGATCTAAGAAATCAATTCATCATGTAAAGTGGGGTTAGAGCTTGTTTAGTGTTATATCTCCTGGGAGCCAAGAATAGCTAAATATTTCCAGAATTAACTATTCTATTATAGTAGGAGTTCCCAATGCTGGCTACTCTTTAGAATTAACTAAGACTTTAAAAAACTACCAGTGCCAAAACTCAATTTAAGACCAATTATATCAGAATCTCTGGAATGGAGCTTCTTTGGGCAAAAACATTATTTAGAAAAACTCCTCAGGTCATGTGCAGCCAGGGCTGAGAACCAGCACTATTAGACAGCTTACAATGGAATATAAGCAAGTTTTCATCATTACCTCAGTTTCCTTATACGCATTCATAACAGCCAGATTTGCAAATTATACTTGAATAATCAATGCCTCAAGTTGAAATTCTGATGAATAATTTTAGTCCTTCATGTTAGAAATTTACTAAATGGTACCTAGCAGGTTCAAGAAACGTTGGTAAAACTTTTATTTAACATATTACTGCAAGTCCTAGCCAGAGCAGTTAGGCAAGAAAAAGAAACAAAAGGCATCCAAATTAGAAAGGAAGAAGTAGAACTGTCATTATTTGAAGATGAAATGAGTTTATATATACAAAACCCTAAAGACGTACACCAAAAAAAACTGTTAGAACAAATGAATTCAGTAAAGTTGCAAGGTTCAAAATCAATATACAAAAATCTGTTGCATTTCTATATACTAAAAGGGAACTATCAGAGAGAGAAATTAAGAAAGTAATCCCATTTGCAATTGCATCAAAAAAGAATAAAACACCAAGTTCAAAGACCTTTACACTGAATACTATTACATTGATGTAGGCATTGAAGAAGACACAAATAAATGGAAAGATATTTTGTGCTCATGGATTGGAATAATTAATATTTTTTAAATGACCATACTACCCAAAGGATTCTACAGATTCAATCCAATCCCTGTCAAAATTCCATTTTTGGAATTTTTCACAGAAATAGAACAAATAATCCAAAGTTATATGAAGCCACAAAAGACCCTTTAATAGCCAAAACAGTCTTGAGGAGAAAGAAGAACAAAGGGGGAGGCAACATGTTCGTTAATCAAACTATATAACAAAACTATAATAATGAAAACAGTATGGTATTACATAAAACACACACATAGACCAATGGAACACAATAGAGAGCCCAGAAATAAACCCACACTTACATGGTCAATTAATTTATGACAAAAGAAAACAAGAACATGCAATGGGGAAAGAACAGTCTCTTTAGTAAATAGTGTAGGGAAAACTGGACACCCTCATGCAAAAGAATGAAACTAGTTACACCATACAAAAAATTAATTCAAAATGTATTGAAACTTGAAAGACCTAAAACAATAAAACCCCTGGAAGAAACATAGGTGGTAGGCTCCTTGACATCAGTCTTGATGATAAGTCCTTGGATCTGACTTCATAAGCAAAGGCAACAAAAGCAAAAATAAACAAGTGGGACCACATCAAACAAACAAGCTTCTGCACAGCAAAATAAACCATTAACAACATGAAATGATAACCTGCTGAATGGGAGAAGATATTTGCAAATCATATATATGATATGGGGTTAATACTCAAGATATATAAAGGAATTATAGAACTTAGTAGAAAAAAAGAACAAACAATCCAATTTAAAAATGGGTAGAGGATCTGAATAGACATTTTTCCAAAGATGTACAGATGGCCAGTAAGCACATGAAAAGATGCTCAACATCACTAAGGATCAGGTAAATGCATATCAAAATTACAATGAGATATCACTTTATACCTGCCAGATGGCTATTATCAGAAAGACAAAAAATAGCAAGTGTTAGCAGAGCTGTGGAGAAAAGGGAACCCTCATGTACTGTTGGTGGAAATATAAATTGGGGTAGCAACTATGTATATTCCTCAAAAAATTAAAAATAGAACTACCATGTGACCCAGCAATTCCACTTCTAGGTATTTAACCAAAGAAAATGAAAACACTAATTCAAAAATATATATGCACCCTATGTTAATCACTATTCATTATTTACAACAGCCAACATATGGAAATAACCTAAGTCCCCATCAGTGGATCTGGAACATAGTGACTGTTCAACAAATATTAGATCCCTTGTACTGCAACACCCCACTATTCCCCATTAAAATTCTTTGGTATTCTAATCAATGGATTATATATATTATGGAATATTACTGAGCCATAAAAAAGAATGAAGGCTTTCCAGCTGTGACAACGTGGATGGACCTAGAGGGTATTATGCTAAGTTAAGTAAGCCAGACAAAGAAAAACAAATACCATGTGATTTCACTTTTATGTGGAATCTAAAAAAACAAACTAACTAAAGCTCATAGATACAGAGAACAGAATGGTGGCTACCAGAGGAGAAGAGGTTGGAGGGTGTGCAAAATGGGTGAGGGGGGTTAAGAAGTATGAACTTCCAGTTATAAAATTAATAAATAATAGGGATGTAATGTACAGTCTGGTGACTATAGTCAAAAATATCATAGTGCATATTTGAAAGTCACCAAGAGTAAATTTTAAAAGTTCTCATTACAAGAAAAAAAATTCTAACCATGTATGGAGATGGATGGTAAGTAGACTTCTTGTGGTGATCATTTCATAATGTATACAAATATCTAATCATTATGTTGTGTACCTGCAACTAATATAATGTTATATGTCAATTGTATCTCAACAAAAAATTGTATTTATTTGATCAAAAAATGTTTTATGGTGCATCATCTTCCTTTATACATAGCTTTAGCTGCTAAATATAGCAAGTGACACATAAAACATGAATCATGCTCTATTACTACCAACTTTATTTTTCAGCACGTAGGCTTTCCCAGAAAGCACTAGTTCCAAAGAACAAGATCCAGACAGATCTTATGATTGTTAGTGTCATTTCCTTTAGTTGAACAGATTAATGGAATAGATTATGGGAATAGATCCAAGAATCTCAGTCACGGATTCTTTTGAGAATTTGATGAAAATCATGGATCTCCTACAGATATATGTCAACACTTTAGCAAATAATTTTAGTAGATTTAAAGATACCTCCCCCACCCAAAGCCCAGTTTTATAGTGCTTTGAATATATATAATATAAAAGGATAGCTTCCCGTCTTCCACAGCAGCCTAGAAGAGTATAAATAAAATTACTTATCTGTATCTCTGAGAGACACCAGTGGAATTCCTGGAGCTCTGGCCAAGGTGAGACACCTAGCACAGGATCTGGAGTGTAGCGACTGTTTAACAAATATTAGTTCCCCTGTATTTCAACACCCCTTTGCTCCCCATTAGATTTCTTTGGTGTTCCATGCGTCCCATTGGTATTAGTGTTATCTTCCCATCTTCACCGACATGGATCCCATCCATAGCCATGGAATGTTGACTTGGTCATTCCAATGGTAGTAATGTTGCTCCTCCTTTTGGCATGGACAAGGATCTCCTTCCCATCAGTGAGACATTTTGCAATCTTTCTGCTAACTCAGCACTTTAAACTCTTTTGCAAACATTACTCCCTTATATGTTTGGATGAGAAGAAAAATTCACCCTGTGATGTAGAAGCTGAAAATGAAGATACATTCTTTTTAGGGTCCCTTGTAATTAGTGTATGGGCACTTAGTATGGGAAGACCTGGAGAAGGAAGCAGGCTCCTAAGGGTACAAGCCATCTGCCTAATTTCTTGCCTGAATTTCCTCAAATGCGTTATTCCCACTAAAGGCAGAGCTGGAAGAAACTCCATTGCCTGCAGGGTGGGGCAGTGTTGACCTCTCTCTCTGTTAGATGTCAATATGAGACAACGGAGTCTTGCTTGTTGGAAAAGGTGCATAATTCATAAGGAAGCCAATTCACATGAGTTTTTGAGTGTTGGCAGTTTACACTGGCCACCTCAGAAAGATTTTTGGATGTAGTATCCCCCTTTCCAGAATGTAGTGCAGGTGGTTCGGGACTCCCCCCAGAATCCATAGGACTGGAATCCTGGGAGGGCTGACAGGGTGTCATACTGAACATATACGCATGACAAATACCAGGTGAAATCAGCCTAAAACAGGACTAGGGTATGGAGAGGCTGGGTGTCTGGAGCTGTCCATTGTAGGTACAAGGCTTCTGACTAATTCCAAAGGCTAACCTAGACATATGCACCTATAGCCCCTGAAGGCGATGCTGGAGCAGTCCAGACCTCTACCACATGGGACCCTGTAACACTGTTGGAGAGAGCTCCACAAAATGATACCTGAGAATGTTGGTCACTGGTAAGCCTGGAACCATATCCCACAGTTGGCCCAAGTGGCTCCCAGTGTCACCAGTTTAAAGCTACCACCTAGAAGGTTTTCTGGTGGTAGACTTCATCTGCCACAGAGGCAATGTATGCAGCTGGTTCCCAAACAGCCATAGCAACATGGGCCTGGAGGGTGCCACCTGCCCAGGAGGGCTGATTTGGGGCCATAACGAACATGTCCAAGCAGCACTGCTCATGTCCCATGAGGGACCTGGAACTGGGCCAACATCTGAAGCGCAGAGTCAGGGGCAGGCTCTAGCTGGTATATGGCACCTGCCTGAGCCCATGCCCTAACCTACTCTCTAGGCACAATCCCGCGGAAGGCAGAGCAGGAGGACCGGACTGCCTTGACAGGTCAGAGTTGGCAGACTTGCAGGGTTCACAAAGAGGTATCTGGGACCTCTGATTGCCATAGAAGCCAGGGACCCCAGCAGGCAGCCAGACCCAGTGGGGCCAGACCACCTCCAGTTTAAGGCTGCCACCTCAGACATTATCGGGGGTGGACACCATCTGCCCAAAGGCTCTGCAGGTGGCAGGAAAAATGCCCAATCTCCACAGGCCCACAGGGTTCTGGCTACCCGCAGCCTTCAGATGGGTGCGTACTGGGAGCGTAAGCCAGGGGCCCTTTCCAGGCAAAGTGCCAGGACAACCCTGATCAAGGTAGCAGGTTTTAAGGATACAAGCCATCTGTCTAATTCCCTGCCTGAACCTACTCAAATGTTCATACTCTCTCAAAGGCAGAACTGGAAGAAGCTCCACGGCCATGCCAAGTTGGGGTAGCATTGATCTCCCAGGGTAGCCTCCAGTAAGAGATAACTGGGAGCTTTCATTGCCATGGAAACCAGGGACCCCAGCAGGCAGCCATTCCCAGTGGCATCTGACCGCCTCCACTTGAATGCTGCCACCTCAGAAACATCCTCGGGGGTGGGTGCTGCCCTCGCAGAAGAGTATAGGGATGGTTAAGGACCCACACCAGCTCTACCGCCCTAGGCTGTCAGACGTGCGTACTGCGCAGGCGCCTGCAGCGAAGGTCAGGTGGGCCTGGGGCACGTTCCAGGAAAAGGGCCTGGAGCGCACGTCAAGCCAGCAGGTTCCTGAAGGGCCAAGGCATCTGCCTAGTTCCCCGCCTGAACCTCCTCCAAAGCGCATATGTCCCCCAAAGGCAGAACTGGAAGAAACTCCGCCGTCTTGCCTGGGTGGGTCCGGGTTGACCTGCCTGCTAGCCTCCAATGAGAGATCCCTGGGAGCCACGACGGCCGGAGAAGGTACGCATCCCAAGAGGCAGCCGTTCCAATTGCTCTCCTGGGTGTTGGCGGCTTAATGCCTGTCACCTCAGAAAGACTTTCGAGGTGGGATCTCTACTTCTAGGAAGCTGGGCAGGTGATACAGGGCCGCCGAGCTCCACAGGCCGGGAAGGCCTGGCTGCCCAAGGCTGGCTGACGCACGGGAGTGTGCTGCGCACGGGCGAGCCAAGCGGGTCGGCGTCCCCTGGGATCTGGGAGAGGGCCCGCCAGAGTTCTTTTGCGGGGCCTACCAAAGCTGACCTATACAAATGCGCCCATTCCCCTTGCAGGTAAGCCGGAGGAGTCAGGACCGTCGCGCTCCGTATGGCCTGGCCCTGTGCGTCGGGATGCTTCACTAAGAGACACCTGCAAACACTGATTACCTGTAAGCCCGGACCCCGGTAGGCGGCCAGTCCAGAACCAGGCTGAGTTTCACCACCGGAGGTGGTGGGCTACCTCCACCCTGGGGGCTCTGCCGCTGCTTCAGAGCTGGGTGAAAGCCACAGGCCTAGAGGGGCACCAAAGGAGTAGGTGCATACTGCACGTGCACCGTCTCGCGGCGCAGCTCTTGCCTGGGACCCTGTAAGAGGCCAAGGTCAGGACAGACTGGGTCATGGGAGTCGACTGTTGGGGGTACAAGGCATCAGCCTATCTGTAAAAGCCATCTGACCAAAATGTGTGTATTCCTTATGAAGACAGAACCACGGGGTTCCAGGACTGCCTTGCCAAGGCTGGACAGCCTGGGATGGTCGCTGGGTTTCCCCTCAGTAGGGGACATGTGGGAGCCTGCATTGCCAGAGACACCCGGGATCCCCACAGGCAGCCAGCCCAAATGGGGGACGATTGTCACCAGTTTAAAGCTGTGGCCTCACAGATTTTCAGAGAGTGGGCCCTCTCCACCTGGGAGGCTAGGCTACTTTTGGAGAACGGCAGGTGCCCTCCTGAAGCCAAAAGCTGACTGGCAAGGTGCAGACTGTGTGTATCGGTAGGGGGGGTGCAGGAGACCCCAGGGAGGCAGGGATCAGACTGGAAAGGGAACAGTGGTAGGGGAGATGCCAGGTGACAAGAGCAGACTCTTGGGGGGTGCCTGACATGTGTACAGTTTCAAGACATAACCTACAAGAATGTGCATACTCCCTAAGGGCAGAGCTGGTGGAACCCTGACAGTCTTGCCCTGCCTGCTGAGAGGTGTGTTTGTCATGTGACCCTCCCATAAGGGACACCTCTGTGTCTTGATTACTGGAGAAGTTGGGGACCCACCAGGCAGCCTACCAAAATGGTCATGGTGTCTCATTTTTTGGGGTTGTGAGCCTTCTGCCCAGAAAGCTTTGGAGGTGGTTTGTGATTGGCTCCACAGTCTAGGAGGGTACAGCTTTCCTTGGAGGCCTGAGGTGATGCCTACTGCCCCTTTGTGAGTGGTGCTTGTCCGAATTATCAGGGATCTGGAACAGGGCCAAGGTCTGAAAAGCAGACTCAAGTAGCAAGCTCTTGGTGGTATGTGGCATCTGCCTAATTCCTTGTCCTGACCTCCTCACATGCCCATACTCCTTGTGAGGCAGAGCTGGAGGAAGCTGGACTGCCTACTTATGGTTTGGGGTGTATTGGCCAGCATAGTCTGCCCGAAGACATAGCTGGAAGCTTTAATTGTATATCAACCAGGGACCCTGGCAGGCAGCCAGTCCACATGGAAATTGACTACCTCCAGTTTAATGCTGCCACCTGAGAAACATCATAAAAATTTTTTCATCTTCATGGGACACTTTGGGGAATGCAAAAATGAATTCTCTAAATGTGGCTCAGTCAAAATTACAAGTCTAGGAAACAAACCACTAGAAAGTAACTAAAAACTCTTGGTATTTTACATTCTTAGAGCAAGGAGATAATATAACATTTCCTTTGCTTATTTTGAGCAGGTAAAGCCATATTCATATATACATGAATGTTAGTCCTTTGCTTAAAATTTTCAGTTCATCATTGAATTGAAGTGGAATTATAGTCTGCCATTTTTTGGATTTTGAACTAGGATAATTAGCTTTTCTGTGCTTCATTTGCTCTTCTTCATATACATATATTTTTAAAGCATTAAAAACTTATAATATGTATCTGAAAGATATTATGATATGTGTAATATACCATATGTGAAAGCCTGGCTCCCAGAATGTGCTCAGTAAAATGAAGGCTGCTCTCCTTAAAGTGGCATTCAGAGGCCTTCATATTGGATTCCAACTCACCTTTCCCATCTCTTCTCCTATCACTTCCCTTCTTATTCCTTCTTTCCCAATGCTTTGGTACTACCAGATTTTTTTTTTTTAATCAACAGTAACGTGCCATAAACAATTCTGTACCTTTACTTCTGTGTTTTATCTGTTTGGAATGTACTTCCTCCCCGTTTTCTCAATCACTCTGTCCACCTCAGAGTACCTCCTCAAACTCTCTAAACAGATTAATTACTCCCTTCCATGCACATCCATAGAACTCTAATTAGAGCCCTGTCATTGCTGTCACCATCTATCACAGTGAAGAGCAGAAATCGTGTATCACTCATCCTTGTATATGCCTAACACCTGGATCATAACATGTGCTTCATAAATATTTGAATGAGTCAATGAGTAAAGGTGAGAGTTGGAAACTCATATTTTGCATCTGTGTTGGAGCCGCAGGGAGTATCCACCTCACCACAGGCTAGAACCTATCACTTAGGCCTCCAGCATGCAGGAGGTCCAAGCGTGGGGCAGTTCTCCTCAGAAGGAGCTGTGGGTAAGCAGGGACCTATAAGTTAATAGAGCCAGATAATTGATCTATAGAGCCAGAGACTCAAATGTAAGTATATGGATGGGCTACTTCAGAATCTCCTGGGATCTTTCCAAAAACACAGAACTCTGTGTGTCACTCCAGACTTGCTGAATTAAAATCTTAAGGGAGACGGTTAGGGAATATATATAAAAGATCTCCCCATGTGACCACAGCTTTGACATTGTGAGGGATCAGAGCTATGTGAAGGATGGGAAGGGTTAGACTGAAGGTCAGAAAGTCTTCTTGATTCTCCAAATAACTTTGTAGGGGAATTATTATGTACTCCAGTGGAAACGTGGCTAAACACACGTGAAGTAGTTTCCTTCAAGGCAATAAAAATCATAAGGAATATATTTCCCTGTAGTTCCCAGAGTTTACCTAAATGGCAGTCTGAGAGACAGCAAAAACTAATGATTAACCCAAATAACATGATCTTTTGGTGTGGCCTTAACAAAAATTGAGAGTTTGCTTCATTTTTTCTGTTATCTATGACAGACATATTTGGTGAAATATAAGCAATACATAAAGTAATATTATCACAGTGCTACCTGAATTATAAATAAATATTCATGAAATAAATTAAGAAAATCTTCCTTTTGAATGGAAGAAAGCTAGTAAACAATCCTGTCATGTTTTAAAGGAGTTGTTTAATACAAGTACTTCCTAATAATAACATGAGTATTTCCAACATTACTATAAAAAATAAGCACATGCTTCTAGATATTATTAGCTTTATTATAAAACAAATATTTTATATTGAGGTAATATTTCAAAGGGCATTTGGCCTAAAAATCAATTGAATGCTTTATACACAGTTTTGCTGTGTGCAGCATAAGTAAAGGAGTCAGAATAGTTTTTCTAACATTGCACATAGATTGATGTTAGGAAAAAAATAAAGCTAAAACTTTTCTATTTAGAGAGGGATTTCTTTCTACTACTTTCCCCCACCCAATTTTCCATGTCATCACTGTGTTTAAGCAAGGCAGTATTCATGGGTGTTCCACAAAAACATCAAAGGGATAAATCAGTTGAAGAAAAAAAGTTTGGCTTATGCAAAACACATTCCTGTGCTACAATTTAGAAGTAGTTTTATAAACTAAATATTTAATCATATGGGATTTACTACTGCTTATCCCAAGAATAAATAGAATTTTCTCATCATCAATGAAGAAACCCTATGTAACTCTCCAATTCCAGCATCTTTTCTGCTATGGAGCTCTCCCTGGTTTTCCAAGGCAAAGTTGGTCCCACCTTCTGTGCTCCCATATATTTTGTTCATGGATCTGTGATAGCACTCACCACACTAGATTATAATAGTTCTTATTTTCCTCATGTGTTCCTCTTTTGCTCTTCAGCCTTATTTATCCCTCTCTAAGCTCCTCAGGAGCAAGAAACAAGTTTTAGCTTCTTTATATCCCCAGCACCTAGCACAGTTCCTGGTACATAGTAGAACCTCAATAACTGTTTGTTAGGTTAATGAGTTAGGAACTAAGTCAGCTGTGAGGCTATAATGCACATCTTCCCTTGCTTCCCTTCTCATTGAGTATATTCCAGTATCAGTCCACTTTATTTAAACTTCAATGGATTGGTAACACCCTAGAAACAAGTATACTGTCCAGCATACTCTTTCAGAAAGAAACGGCCTCTGGTTATCCTTCTGATAAAAACATGAATAAATTATAGTTACAATGATTTCTTTACTCTCCACCCACCAAGACTCCTTTATGTGAGAGCCACTTCTTAAGAAAGCTGATACTAATAGCCATCTTGGCAGTCATTGTCATCTTGATCCCCAATGGGTTTGTTGTGGTAAGCATCAACTGTTAATTTTCTGCTTTCTATCTCAGTGTTTTTTGACTGGCCATCTTCCTTACTGCTTGAGTTGCTCTCAGAAGAGTTGCTGTCTTCGTTTGATTTGCTACTGTCCTGAGAATCAGTGCCATCATCTTCCTCAGACTGGCTGTCCTGCTCAGACTGGCTTCCCTCGCTGTGGCTCTCTGCTGAGGCACCGTGAGACTGGAGGCCCTCCTGGCTTGAACTGTTTTCCTCCTCAGTGGACTCCAGGCTTTCCTCTGAGTATTTGAGGCTCTCACTGGGTTCGCTATCAGCTTGCTCCTCTCTGGATTTACTTTCTGAATTGGAAGGTTCATTCAAGCTGTCCTCTTCACTGGAGTCACTCTCTTCCTGATCTTCTTCTGAGTGACTGCTGATGTTATCTGGATTGTCACCCCTGGACTCACTCACTACCTGTTCCTGAGATTCACTACTGTTTTCTTGAGATGGCAGGTCAGCCTCCTGACTAGACTCACTGCTGGTGTCCCGCTCATTTTGACTGTCTTCCTGGGACTGACTCTCCTCGCTCTCTCCTTGAGATTTACTCCTGCTGTTTTCCCTGGACTGGCTGAGGTGAGCTGCTTTGGAGTTGATGTTTTCTGTGGAGTCACTCTTGACTTCTTCCACTGTGTTGATATCATCAAGCTCACCTCTGTCATCTTCCTCAGAAATATGGGACTTTCTGAAAAATTTCCTACTGGGATACTCCACTAATTGGCTGTCATGTGAATCCTGAGTGCCTGCTTGCTCAGCACTGTTTCCTTTGGAAACTTTTGATTTGACACTGGCACTGTTCATTCTGGAGATGCTTCTCTCACTCCTGACAGTGTCTGGACCATCACTCTGCATTCCTTCATCATCAAACTCTGAGCCGTCCCCATGGCTGCTATCCCCTTCACCACCACCTCCCATCCAGTGCTCCTCACTCTCACTCTCTTGAGTGGAGTCACTTCCCTCCAGCCTGCTGCTCACCTCGTCCCCATTGTCAAGGTCCCTGCTCTCGCTGGTGGTATCTTGCACACTGGCTTCCCCTCGCAGGGAGCTATCTTCCCTAGACTGTGTAGTGTCGGCCGAGTCCTCATCACTTCTGGATCTGGAGTTTTCTCCTTGTGTCTCTTCAGGTCCTGGGCCATTGTCGTCATCACCAAAGGTATCGTCTCCACTGTCATCTTCATCATCATCTCTATCATCTCCTTTTCCTCCACTCCTAGAGAGGCTACCAGCTGGTCTATGCACATGTTGGTGATCATCAAGGCCCTCCTCTGATTCAGCACTGTCACTGAGGTCTTCATTTGCCTGGAGGTGGGGGTTAACAGACATGGTCAGTACTCCAGGAGCTGATAAAGAGGGTGTTAGTGCCCAGCTAAGCTCTTTCTGCTTTCTTCTTCCTATGTCCCCCCTAACCCATGATCAGTTTGACTACTTTTCAATATCTCTACCAGAGGCTAAAGAGGAAGGAAGGGGAGTTGAAATTCGTCATCCCATCTTACATAGGCACAATTCACTCAATGCTGCAAATATTTTCTCCAAAAGTGGCTTTATAGAAATTACATTTATGACACTTAAATCATATTGATTTCTTGAAACCCTCAAAGGATTTTTCTAAATTAATGAGTTGATTTATAATACTTATTAAATTGTTTGGTTTACAACAGCTTTTAAAAATACTGGGTGATTTTTAAATGAACCAAATGTTGGGTTTTTTTTTCTAATCAACTCTGGGGGCAAAATGTATTAAGAGTACGAGGATGAAACCTTTAGCTAAAAAGAAAGCAAAATATTATAGTAGGGCATGCATCTCACCCAAACTGGGTTTATACCTTATTCACACAGGCAGAGAATTCAGCTAGAAGACCGCTACTAGTGTGACCCCCAAGGCAGCTTAGTTGTAAGTGTGAGCTCAGAGAGATCATCCCTGTAAGTAAAGCAACTCTATGCTCTGTATAGATAAGGGAAGATTGTGAATATTCATTTATTATGCTCTGGACAAATCTGCTCTCTTTAGCATACCCTACCACAGCATTCTTGCCAACGTTTTTTCCTTTTCCCACATGTCCCTACTGATCAGTGTCTGTACTCTGATTAGGAGTACAGGTTGATGGCATCTCTTCTCACCACTGGCATTTTCACTGTTACGCTGGAACAGAACATGTTTAGCTTTCTGTATCTCAGTAGGTACATATCCCACCCTTCTCAAGAAGGGACTACTGCCCTCATTTGAGAGCTCTGAGAACATTGAAGTAATAAATCCCATCCCCCAAAAAGAGCATTTCCCCAATTTTATGCATAAATTTCTAGAATGTTCATCTGACAAACTTTAGTCAATGGTGTAAAAAGCCTAATAATTCATCTTTTAACTCTGGTTGAGTATTGAATGCAACATGGGTCAAAGCTTCAGAAAGAAACCTGGTTCCTGTAATCTCTGGAGCCCCACAGGGTTGAGTTTGGTCAAAATGATAGGATAGCTGAGCAAGTAGCGACAGTTAGTCTTAGAAAAGTGAAAAAAGTTTTTTATTAAAAGGATATAAGCTAAGTCAGCTTTTCTCATTCTGAGAAAGACACTACTTTAAAGAGAAAGACTGAGCCAAATGACCCTGTAAAAAAGGGAAACAAGTTACTCCTTCACAGAAAGATTGTGTCATTGCAAATATTTAGGTTAATTTTACGTGTGTGTGTGTGTGTGTGTGTGTGTGTGTGTGTGTGTGTGTGTGTGTGCTTTTTACTAGAGGGACACTTTGGCCCAAACTGTTTATAGTTTGGCCCCTGTGATAAATATGGAATGAACAGCATGTCTCCATCTGAATTCTCCCTCTCATTTTCCCTTCCTATTTTATGGAACTATTTAGCCAGTATGACCAATGGCTAGAAAATACTGTATTTAGAACTATTGTCAGGTAATTTAATATAACATCATTTCCTTCAATTCCTAAGGAACCTAAAAAGTTAAGAAAGGCCTGTTTAATTACCTGTTCCTTTGAGCTAACTTTACTTTCTTCTGATGACTCACTGCTCTCCTAAGAGGAAAAAATAGTGTTTATTTTTACTTTGGGTAATATCTGAGGAAAGAAAAAAACATGTGATACATATCAATTGCTTGTGGCTTAGATTTACTACTTTCCAAATGGTCTAAGGTGATGAGAAGAATGTTAAAGTGAAGTCACTTCATGAGATGTTTATGACAAAAAAGTAAATGAGATAGTTACCAAAGGTGATGTCGGTGTCTGAGCCAAATGACCCTGTAAAAAAGGGAAACGAGTTACTCCTTCACAGAAAGATTGTGTCATTGCAAATATTTAGGTTAGTTTCACATAAATTTTTTTCAGCTTCTCAATATATTATATTTACATGAATAATAATGACATTTTATGGTGAAATGGCTAAAAAGTGAATGTGAGATGACTAATGGCCTAAGAGACCTAAAAGATTTTTGTATTTCTGATGCATAGAGAAATATATACTTTCTTTTAAGCTGATTGTTCATACAACCTAAAGGAAATGTAATATGAGAAAAATAGCGTTGGAACTGAGAACCCAGATTTAAGTTTCAATTGGATGCTTCGTTTTGGTTTTAACCCTGAAAACCAACCATCTTAGTGAGAGCGCTGAAATTCACATGTTCCAGAAAACCCCTAAATGTTGGATAAATTGCAATGGTAGATCACTCTATGTGAATCTGTGCAATTGGCTTCACTCTCTGATGTCCATTTCTTATTTATAAATTAAGAATTTTAGGAACCACTGTGCTTATTCCACAAGGTTGTTGTGAATATGAAATCAGCTAATGCCTATGGAAGCATCTTGAGAATGATCCTATTCAATATGATATAAACTAAAGAAATGATCCATTTTGAGAACATATACTTCATAAAATTCAATAGAAGACAAAACTGAAATGAGAAAGCCATGAAACTGTTCTTGAGTCAGATAAGATCACCTGAAAGTTCTTATAAGAAATCCTGCAATGTCTGTTCCAGCCTTAAGCAGGGGCAAGACCCTATCTCAGGTCTCTGACATTATCTGGCAACCACTGTGTTGCATCCAAGCTGTATTATGTGCAAAAGCCAACAGGAAACAAGGTAATGAGCAAGACACTTTGATTTATTATACTTCTAACCCTTACTTGTAGTTCTAATCTTGAGAACCTACTGACAGACCTGGCCCCTTCTGAGAGAGGAAACACACTGGTAGAGAGAGTGGATTCTGGAGCCAGAGTGACCTGGGTTCAAAGTCTGGCTCTAACACTTGTTAACCATGTAACCTAGACATCATACTAGGTTACTCTCTGTGTTTCAGTGTTCTCATTTATAAAAGGAGAATAAATTCAACATATAATTCACTGGGGTGTTGTGAAGATTGAGAAAGTTAATACCTATAAAGCACACAGAATTGTGCCTGGCAATGGTTCTTGAATTATTGAGAGTTAGGGACTATTGGGTTATTCTGAGTCAACACTCACTGAACATTAGCTATCATTCTAAAGATTCTGGCATCCTCTCATTTTTCTTTCTTTTCTCACCTTGCAGGACTTGACCTCCTGCCTGTTAGACATCTCCTGGTAGAACAGATTACTAGTCCTAATCTTTCAAGGGCAGTTTTAGTTCATTATTACCCATCCCCTTATACTATACACATCCATTATGAGCTAAATAGAAAAATGCTTCCTCAACAAATTATACTATTAAGTTGGAGTTGAAACATTATATGAACTAAATTTTCTTTTATGAACTAGAAATTATAGCTCTTATTACCTATATCTTAGGTTATTAATGTATTCATTAATCATTAGCAGTTTCAACATTAGCAATGACACCAATTTGGTTATATATACATTTTAATAGTAACATATTAAAATAAAAATACTTCAGAATCTTATTTCTACTCACCTTCCATTCTTCAGAGCTCTCAGATTCAGTATTTTGATACCTGGCTACCTAGAATATTTAGTACACATGGTCAGCACACAGAAAAATTTCCAAGGCAGCAACTATTAACAGTTTATATATTTAGGAGTAGTGGTAGTCAGATTTTAGCATTCATCAGAATCCCCTGGAGGCCTTGTTAAAGCACAGATTGTTGTGCCCCATCCGTAGAGGGTCTGGTTCAATAGGTCTGAGATAGGACTCAAAAATGTACATTTCTAACAAAATCCTAGTTGATCCTGCTGCTGCTGGTCTGGGGATGACCCCTTGAGATCCACTGCTTATAAGGAGGAAACATGAGAGTCATGGCTATGTGAATGGCAACTGAACAGAGTAAGGAATAATTTGGATGATACTTTGTAGAAAACAGCTTCTTAAGAAGCTGCTATTTCATCTGACTAGAACATACATGATGACCTTGGCTCACAGCCAATGAAAATTATGAAATTTTAGATATAAATTTTTTTTCATGCATCCCTACCCTGATACTTACTGGGAGAGCACAGGACAACCCCCAAAGGAGCATAAGCAGGATGCTGGTCTTCATAATTGGATGTGACACTTCTACCTGTGACGAAGGACAGAAGATATTTTCCTGCGTGCTAAAGGAATATAGATGCTTCAACTTTTTAGCAGTTTTTTCCTATTTTAAAATACCCCAACTTATCCAAATGTCCATCAGTTGATGAATGAATAAAAAATGGACTATATCTATACAATGGAATATTACCAAGCCATAAAAAGGAATGAAGTGCTGATATAGGCTACAAAGTAGAGGAACCTTGAAAACATACTGAGTGAAAGAATCCAGACACAAAAGACCACATATTATATGAGTCTATTCACAAGAAATGTCCAAAATAGGCAAATCTGTAGAGACAGGAGGCAAATAACTGCTTGCCCAAATCTGGGACAAATGCGGGGTTGGGAGTGACAACTAAGGGGTAAATTTTGAGGGTAATGAGAATGATCTAAAATTCATTTTGGTAATAGTTGCACAATTCTTTTAATATTCTAAATGCTATTGAAGAGTATACTTCAGATAGGTAGAGTATGTATGTGAATTATATCTTAACAAAACTAGTTTTAAAATAAATCATAACAGATAAATTGGAAACTTTTCAGTGAGGAGCTTATAAACAAACACTTCTTCACTAACATGTAAAATATGATAAATGGTGGAAAGAGTAAAGAGGAATAGAGAAACTTCTGACCATTCACTATAATTATGCAGTTCAGTGTGGCAGAGCAGCTTGGCAAATATATTTCCCCAAGAAACTGCACTTGTTGATACCACTGATAGGTGGTGGTCAATTGTCTTCACACATGCACACACACACAGCTTTTCAGTCACATTTTAAAATTCATAATGTCTAGACAAAATAGATTGGTTCTGTATTTTTTATTCATCTATAAGAGATACACTGTGACAGGCTTCATATGATAGTTCTGGAAAGCTCTTAATATCTACTGTGCTACATTTAGTCATACATTATACATGATTATGCTAAACTCCTTTAAGTGTCACTCACAGTACTGAGGGATCGTGGGGAGATTAGAAGTTTAGGATATGCTTGCAAATCATGCTGAGTAAAAGATGCCAAATTAAACTGTATTTTCCAGGAGGATAGCTTCAGTTCACACTTCAAGAAATGATGATTTGGAAAACAATTTGTTCTGTATCTAAAAATAGAGGTACTAGATGCTAAAGTAAAAAGTCATTGAAATGATTTAAAGGGAAAATAATTTGCCCTGCACTAGTAAGCCCTGTGGCTGCTCTAACAGCCTTGCCAGATGGACTTCCATACATTTCACAAAAAATCTTGTAGGTTTATTTCAGACTTAACTGTTTGTGATTAGTTTCTTTAAATACTAAATATTGCTATATTAGTGACAAAAGATCTAAGGCAGAGATTCTCAACCCTGTCTATATATTACTATCTCCAGGGGGAATGGGAATTTAAAGACATACCAACACACAGATTCCATCACAGAGTAATAAATCTGTTCACTAAGGATAGGAACAGACATGAGTTTGTTTTTAAGGTGCTCTGAATGATTTTAACCCCTGATAGAAGAGGTAAGAATACATCGTTCAATAATATCTGAATACGCTGAAAAATTTCTGAGACATTGGGCTCAAGAATTCATCTAATTTTTTTAATTCATTCAAGAAAACTATAGAAATCCTAAGATAAAGAAACTGAGAATGTTCCTCATTTCTACTTTCATACAGATCAAGTGGCCCAACAGAGCCTCTCATTTTATATCATGAGCATTATCCCTCTTCAATACAGTTATCCTTGATTTGCATTCTTTCTTTTATTCAAATTCAGCCTAGCTCTTATTGGTCCTCAAGTTTTTTATGCTATTTACTTTTCAAATCTTTTGCCTAATATCAACACATAAAACACATGAAGATGCTCAGCTGCACCTAAAACAAGCTGCATTCAACACAATACTACTTCTGAAGGAAACCAGAATATCGCATCCCTCAATATGCCTCTTTGATGTAAAAATTATTTTGAGCAGAAGGCACGTGAGAAACGGCAGATGCAGGGAGAGCCCTCTGATCTGCCTTTTACTTTCTGAAAGCAGGAGATAAAATTCGCATGTGAGAAGTCCCAGGAAGAAGGACGACATTCTAGCACCACAACTGAGGCTGAGAGAAAGCAATTCACGTGAACCTTGTTAAACTAACCGTCTCTTCTTGCTCACTTCTCTGCAGCCTACAGCCCATAGGCCAAACCCTTTTCTCTTGTCAGTTCTTCACCACTGTACTTTTCTTTGTCTAAATGGTGAGCAATTATGCTTTATGCTCTGGCTCTGGTCACTTCTTTAGGTCTTCATTATCTTCTGAGGGCTTCCTTGTACATGTACAATTTTAATGAAACCTGTTTGCTTTTCCCCTGTCAGCCTGTCTTCTGTCAAATGAAATCTTAAACCAGCCAGAAAACCGAAGAGGTTAGAGGAAAATTTCTCTCCCCTTATACTTCTCTCGAGTTCCCATAATCAAAACATTATTTTTTAAGTCCTTAGGTTCATTTCTTAAAGAAAGTTTCTCCCAAATATGATACTAGGAAAATAACTCTTGCCAATGTTTTGGCTTCATAGGTCAAATGAAAATTAGACCACTCACCATTTTAATTTTCAGAGTGAAACTTGAATAGGGTGATAATTTCATCATGCTCTAAAAACTAGCAATATTCCAGCCTTAATAAAAGGTCGGTGGAGGATGGGGTATTATGAAACATAGAAAGATACACTAAGGCTCATGCTTCTAGAAATGCCATGTAGCACCCTGGCCTAAAGCAAATGAACTCCCAAATGGAAATCTGATTAACTAAAATATACCGTATGGTCTTGAGAGACCTGATGTTGACTTCCAAAGATTATAGTCTGCCATCAAACATTAAAGTCAGATTTTAAACACTTTATATTAGGTTTTCAGTTAGTATTTTTAATAAGCATGTTTTTGTGAAGTGTATTCTAAATGAGAGGTCCAAACTTTTATAAAAATTTTAGCTACTGTCCTGAAAAAGAGTAGAAGCAAATATGCAATGGCATTATTCTGAATAATAAATTAGCAAAATAGCTCAAGCCTGAAAGATATGCATCCAGGACTCCCAAATTAATTCATTCCTCTTTGACATTTAGTAAATGTCACTTCTACATGGTACTTGGTACATGCTATCATTCTACAGTGATAGCAGGTAACAAAAGGAAACCAACAACTTTAATTTGTGTTCTAGTTGTTTTGAAGGCAGTGTGTTTATTACAGACATTCAGCCTTTCTGAATTGTGATCCCAAAGTTGAAAGGATCCAGAGTGTTCAGGATCTGGAGAAGGGAACTGCAGCCCCATCTCTCTAGCTACCCTTTGTGCTCTCAAGTAAGGAAACTTGTTCGGGAATTTCCTCCAAGTTAAGATTCACTTGTAATGTGTGTATCTTCTTCTATGTAAACTGAAATGAAAGGGATAAGCCAAAAGAAGAAAATAAAGCTTGAAAATCAGAGGCTTAATCCTTTATGCCTAATTTGCTACTTTTGACTTAGGGCTGTTATCCTCAATAATACAGAACAATGTATGTATTCATTAGCAGTCACCAAATATTCATTGATAATATCTTAGGTGCCAGGCACTGTTCTGTGTGCTGAGTGTGCAGTAGTGTGTAATAATGATAATAAGCTGGTCCTACAAAAGTAAAATTACCCAGAACCTCCACTAGCTAGAATTTGTTTCATTATTACTCTTTGAAAATAAAGTGGAATTTGGTCAGGATATGAATTCTATCAGGAATTCAGGGATATAAACTAATAAAAATGTCCAATCCTTCCAACTGTAATTGTCTTAAGGCCAACTACAATGAATTCCATGTCACATACCTTCAACCACAGTATAATAACTCCAAGGTGCCCAAACATTAAATATAGATTTGGAAAGCCTCTGAGCCATTGGTTGACATCACCATTTCGGGTTAGGTAAAGTAGACTAAGAAAATTGTTTGTTTACATGTTTTAACCAACCAGATCAAAGTAAGATATTCTACTTCACTCTCAGTTAGACAGAAAGTATGGTTCATGATAAGTTATTGCTCATGAAGAAGGTGGGTTGCTTGAAGTGTTACTACTACACTTGGGATCTTTTAGATATCATACAGGATGCATTGCCTAACCACAGCTCCCATTCTCTGCTTTGGATGACAGACACTTCTGATATAGATGAAGAAGTGGAATAAATGCAGCAAATACAAATGCACATGGACAGGAGCATATATACTCCTAATTCTTCTACACTAGAGAATATTTTAAAAGACAATTGTATTCAAAATTTATTGAATGCTGACTGTATGCAGAGCATCGTTCTAATATGAATCAGCTAAGCAATACAAAAGCATTATAATTATCACACCCTTGCTTTATTTCAGTGGTCTTAGCATCTTCTTTCAGTTACTCAGTCCATAATGACTATTACTGGATGCTGTCTAGATGAAAGGTTCTTAGTTTAAAAGACCATATTTTGAAAGTCTTGCCAGTCTACTTTAGATTCTTTCATAATGTCTTGTAGGCCATGATCACTATATCTATGAAGCCTAAATGTAAAAGTTCTATTTGTTTTGCTAATTAAAGCCAAACTTCAAAATTACCTTCCACCTGCTCCTGTTAAGTAAAAGTTCTCTTTCAGAAGTACTGTGCACAGATATAACTAAAGTATTACTGAGAGAACACCTGACTCTCATTGACTTAGCATATCCTAATATCATTACTTACTGTGGCATAAAAAGCAGACACAAAAAATGGGATCGTTTTTACCCAATGTGCAGCCCTCTCCATCTTTCTCTGCATTGCATAATACCTCTCAACGTGTATACATATTTAATATTTCCCAAACAACACAGCAGTCATTTTCAAAGATTAAATCATGTAAATGTCTTACCCTCTTCAGTTCACAAAGATTTCTCCCAGAAAGTCTCAACAGTCAGGCTGAAATCCTCACAGAGGAAATCTATGCCAAGTGAAGCCACTGTTGGATTGATGTCCTAAACACTTCTCTGATGGTGCAGGAATTTAAACTCTGCTTCAGCTCTTCATAGCCAATCAACCTCGGGCTTGGGGTGACTGACATCACAAGGTATCACCAGGACTCCAGTACACCCACACTTCCTCCAGCTTGCAGAGGCAGATTTTCCCTAAAAAGCTCTTGTGGTTCCCAAATGACTAGACTAGTTTCCGTTAAATTGAAGATCTTCCTAAAGTTTTGTTTTGATTTCTAAATATATATCATTCATATCCATACACGCTTATAAGCATTATAAACAATTACAGTATCTTCCACCTACTGATAGATCCCAGCAGACACTAGGATGGGAAAAGGAGAGTCAACAGATAGGTAGAAAGTTTCCTGGTAATGTATACTTCCAGGTTGTGCATGAAGAACCTACTAAAATATAGATTTGCCTGAATTGTTGGTGTTGAGAATGTGGGCTTTTATTCTTTCCTTCTTATTCATCTTTTAACAACCTCTACCACTCATCTCCCTTTCCTCTCTTCTCCCCACCCTCATAAATACACAAAGGTCCAAAACTTTTGCTAATTTAATGAAGCCTCCACTTATAGAATTCTATGGTGGTTGGAAATATTAAAGCACCACGATAAGTAACTTTTGTTTTTAATCAAAAATAGTTCAAATCTAACAATTATTCCCCCCACCCCCCTACATCTTGCCATGTTTTTGTTTTACTTCTGGTGACTCTTAGAAATTGGTTTCTCTGGATGGTACCCAACTAGTCTTCCCCCTGAAATTCTGATTTCAAAGAGTCTCTCTGCCATCACTGAAAGTGTAATGAAATGGGTAAAATGGTATTTGTCAGGACTCTTCAGGGAGTGTACTGAAGGTGCTATAGAGAGTAGGAAGTGGGGCTGCTTACCTCCCAAGTAGCACACTCAAGTAACAGCAGAACAGCCACTGAAAAAGTATTTAAAGAATATAAGTCACCAGAGCTTATCTTCTTCAAGAGTAGGGATTTGACTTTGTTTACTAGTGTATACCCAGGGCCCTAATACCTAGGTTCCTGAGTCATAATAAACACTCAAGATTTTTATGAATTAATGGATTGGTTTTAAAATAGGCCAAGTTACTATCTTGCCTGTAGTACCCACATGACTTACTCTGACATTTTTTTTGGAAGTGTATGCTTGATGGAAATTTTAGTGATATACTCCTGTCAACCTGGTTCTAGAGAACTGGGGTACCCAACTTTATCTAGGAAACTATTATAACATATGTGGATTCTCAGCTATGAAATGCAATGGGATAAGAGCCAGAAAATGAGGAAAGAAGAGTCTGTTTTCATATAAAGCTCATTAGAAGACTAAAGTTCAAATGAGGAAGCTATAAATTCCCTATGTTCCGTTCTGGTTCTGAATTACACTCCCTGGTGGTTTCATGGGCCTGACTGAGGTCTGTCCTAGAAGAACCTTATAATCTCATGTCAGAGTGAATTCTGGGAAGATTTTTGGCAGAAAGTGTTCTAGAAAATCTCTAAATATCCACATAAAAACAGAGCAATTAGATAACAAAACCAAAAACCATGGACAACAATTTAGTCTACAACAAAACTAAATGTTTTAAAAGTTACTTATTGTTGCATTAAAACCACCTCAAACCACCATAAACCACTCTGCATCTTAAAATTACAACCATTTTATTATCTCTTATAGCTGAGACTGCAGTCATCTGGGGACTCAATTAGAATAGAATATTCAAGGTAGCACGGTTCTTGTCTGGGAGTTCAACTAGAACTGTATTCTGAACACATCAGCTCTCCTTTATATGGCCTCTCCTTGTGGCTGGCCTTTTCACATGGTGGCTGAGGTCCAAGAGCTGCCCAAAATGTTACTTTCTCCACAGTCTATCAGTCAAATCAGTCACAGGGTCACCCCAGATTCAGAAGGAAACATAGTCTCTACCTTTTGATGTGAGGAGCAGAATGAAAGTACAGGGAACAGAGGAAATGTTGAGGCCATTTTGAAGACTGGTCACCACACTCCATGGCAGCTTATATTCACAGACTCCAAAGTGGCTGAGGACAAACCACCAACTGCCACAAGACCTATCTCAGTTATACACCAGTAAGCAGAGAGAAGCTACAGGACATCTGATACTCCAAAACAGTCAATAATTATTGCTGGTAGGTGCCAGTGACACATAATAAATCTGAAGGATCAGAAATGTCTAGCCCCTGAGAATTCTCAAAGCAGCCATCACAGCTGCCTTCCAGGACAGACCCACATAGAAGAAAAACTGCTGGGATTGGATTAAAAATTTCACAAAATTGCTACAATAGAGCAGGCACAAATACGTATGGGAGAGGGGAGTAAATCCAGCAAATCTTGGAATGCAAGCTGATACATTTTTTTCAACCCAACTTGGAAACAACGAAAGAGGGAGCTGGGTGAAAGCCCTGATGAGCTACGGCACCTTCTAAAAGTTCACAGAAACCTATCTTTTATAAGATAAATATCAAAAAATGTATGAAGTTTAAATCCCATAAAAGCAGGAAAATGATCTTATAGACAATGGAAGCATGCTGAGAGTACATCAAAACCATAACCTATTTTAAAAAAGAGCAAAAAGACATTAAGAATATGACACAATAGATGAAAAAAACATAAATAAAAATTAGAATAACTCAGAAATGAAGTATCAGAAGTCAGGAAGACAACTTTAAAGAAAAAACTATTTCAGAAATGAAGACTGAACTAGAAGGAACACAAGAGGGGAATAAACAGCAGATAATTCCTTAAGAGAACTAGAAGGAAAAAAACTTTTAATTTAAAAGAAATGGAGGAAGTGAGAAAAGCTATTTGGTAGCAAGTGACTTATATTAAGCAAGAGCAAAGAAGATCCAAATTACACTTAATAGGAGCTCTGAAGAAGCTAGCAAAAGTGAAGGAAAGCAGAAATACTAAAAATAAATAAGTAAATAAATAGTAACATTTGTAATTCAAGGAAATTCCTCTGAATTAAAAAATACTTAAAACTCATATTTAAAGAGTACACTATGTACCTGAGGATATCAGCCCAGAATGATGAGCACTCAGTCATATTCTAATAAAATTACTAGACTCCAAAGATAAAGAAAAAAGTCCTTTGGGTTTCTAGGCAAAAGCTGTAAATGACTTATAAGGTATAAAAAGCAGATTATCATAAAACCTTGACAGCAGTGCTTTATGCCAGAAGAAAATAATATTTAAGACATTCAAGATAAGAAAATGTGAAGGAAGGATCATATCCATATATATGAATATATACTTTAAGATGCAAACTTAACACAATTATAAGCAATAAAATGCATTTGAAAAGATACGTAAATATAATTCAGAGTTAATTACAACTATAATTTCCTTCCTTATTCATGTAATATTATAGCTTTGGATTTAAGTGGGTGAAATAAGACACATCAGACACAGCATTCTTCTCTAGGCAATATTCTTATGAACTGGTATCTCAGTTTCATTTTAAAACACATATAATTTAAGCAAAATAAGGTTATTTTCTGGAAAAAAAATGAAACATTAAAAATTTTCATTTTTATAAATTTATTTGAAAGTTGATTTTTGTACAGTTGATTTTTGTATATTCCTCAGGTTAGGAACTATTACAGGCACTGGTAACAGACACAGCCTATCTACTTTAGAATCTACCAATAGTAATATATTAGTACAGCATAACCTCACATCTTCAAATATTAGTAGGCTGTGATAGATAATATAATTCCTTAATCCATACCTATGTATTTAATAAGACCTGTGGCACCATATTATTTGTATGAATTTAAAATACACTATACAACAGAATAGAGTTTTCTAAGTTACACATGTATCTAAAGACATATACCAAATATTGTTCAGCTGCCTTTGGAATAAGAGGAATGGGGAAGAAGAAAAAAAGTGGATCTTGAAGCTAAGAAGAAAACATAAAATAATAGTGTTTTATAAGATGAAATAAGTTAATAACTGCTGCTTAACACAGAATGGTGGTGGATAAGGTAGAATGCCTGAAGAAAGTAAAAAGGAAAACCCTGACTATGAGTATCACTTATCATTTCTACACATATACCATTGATGATAACTTTTGATACGGCCATATTTGAATGTGAAGGGGGAGGGGATGTAGCCCTGAATTGGACAGGTGTCTCCCAGGGACAACTCTCTACACTGTAGAATAAAGAGCCACCTGTTTGGTGAATAGTTAAATTTCTTGTTTGCCTGCTAAAGGCTGATGAGCTTAAGAACATGGTCAAAGATTTATAGTAAGAGGAATTTGCCAACCATTAGATCCAGATCAAATAAAGTTAAGTAAGTTGCATTTTGGGTACCATGCATTGGTTTTCTCATTTAATTCTTACATTAACTCTATGACATAGGTACTGTCATTACTCAAAATTACAGATGAAAAAACTGAAACCTCAAGAGGTTGTATAACTTGCCAATATCACCCAGCGAGCAAGTGATAGCAAGGGATTCCAAAATTTAAACTTTTAAAGTCTTTACATTTCCCAAGCTCCAGGTTACACATGCAAGCTCTTTGAATGGTCTCCTTAATACATTTCTCACTTGCTTATATTGAGGAGAAAGCAACCCTCTCTTTATCCACCTTTACATAGTGAACAGGGAGTTGGAGTAATTCACGTGTACTGCAACTCTCTCTGAAATCTCCTTTCTAATCTCTCCCCCAACTTCTCTCCTCTATAGCAGGAAGTGAGGGATCTATAATATTTGTTTCAGTCTCTAGGTCTGCCTTGCATACATGAGCTGCCTCCTCACCTCTTTAGGATGTTAGGGAACTATTGTAATGGCCCCTATTGTAGTTTCCTCAGCCTTTGGACCTCATTTAATATCTCGTATTTTCTATTTTCACCATTGAATTGTTGTAAACCTCCTTGCAGTGTAGTCTAGTTCAACAAACATTTGTCAAGAACTTGCTGTATCTGGCACTATGATGGGTTTGGAGATACAAGATGAATAAGTCATAGCCTCACACATTGTACAGCAGTATGTCCAATAGAACTTTTGTGATCATGGAAATTTTCTATTTTGGATGGTTCAACATGGTAGCCATTTGTGGCCACTGAGTCTTACAGTGTGGCCTGGCAAACTATGGAACTTGAGTGTTTAATCTTTTTAAATTTTAATTAATGTAAACTGAAATGGCCACCCATAGCTAGTGGCTACCATATGAGGCAACATAGATTTATAGTGAGAGTTGGCAACTGTTTGATTCTCTGAGATAAGAGGAGTGAGACAGGTATGCCACAGGGCAAAGAGGAGAGACATTTAGCTCAGACTGAGTACAGGAAGAAGTGGGACCACAGAAACCTTCCAAAAAGTAATGACGGGTGGACAGAATGCTAATTTGTATGCACAAGTATAATCTAGCAATTTCATTCCTAGGTGTACACCCTTGAGAAATTATGTTTTTGTGCACCAGAAGACATGTACAAAAATGCTCTTAATGGTATTTTAATAGCCCAAAAATGGAAACAACCAGAATGTCCATCAGCAGTAAAATGGATAAACAAATTGTCATGTATTTTATATAACAGAAAGCATACATCAATGAAAATTTTAAAAACCCCAAATATATAGCAATATATATAATAAAAAACATAATGCTGAGTTGATACAAAAACAGAAGAAACCATATTGCATAATATCATTTATGTTAAGTTCAAAAATTGGCAAAACTAAAATGGTAGTATTTTAGAACGCATATTCATGTGGCAAACATAAAAAGAAAAGCAAGGAAAGATTACACAGGCAAGGTAAGTTGCCATTGGGAATAAGGAGGAGACAGGGTGGGGAAGGGTACGGAAGTGGTTCCTGGGGTGTTAACAGTATTGTTTTGTCACTTGGCTGGTGGCTGCACGTGCTTTGTAAGGTTTATTAAAGTGGTACACTTGTTTTATGCTTCTAGGTAAGCATATTATACTTCATAGTAAAAGTTATTTAAGATGAGTCCTCTGTTTTTAGAAAATTAATATTGAATATGATCATGAAAAAGGACTTTTCTGTGAGCCTATGGTACAATTTTATCATTCTAATCTTAAATAAACAAGTGCTTGTAATTTTTTTATCAGAATATTTTGAGTTTTTGAAAACATTTCTATCTCTTCTCCATAATGGTAGTTAAATTAGTTCTTTGTTTTTGCACCTTGGGAGTGGCTTAAAAAAATTTTTTTTTTGTCTTCCTACTTGTGATAACATTTGGAAATTGTATCTGCCTACTTAGAAAGTGGGAATTTACAATATTGCAACTTAATTATTTGTAAAAGGTTGATTTCAGTCTGCCATAGAAATCGATTCTTTTCCAACTGAGTGACCTCAGGATGTTCTGAACTTAGAGAAATTGCTATTAGAATAAAAATTGATAACACCGAGCACATAATGTCTCTCATTTTTCTTTTCAATTTCAAATAATGCTTAAAATAGATTACAGTGTCAGTTCCCCAAGATGTACTTGGGACATCCTTTCTACAACACTCTGTGGGCCAGTGAAAGGGTTCCAAAAGAGTCAAGTCCTAATTTGTGACAGGAAAAAGATTGGCCTGGAAAAAAGTAGCTTGATCTAAAAGTAAAAGTCTTTTAAGATGCATCTTACTGTCAATGACAGACCACTGGCAATCATGACAGAGATGTATGAAAACTTTCCTTGACACCATCTAATAAAACAAGAGACCACAGGCCTGGTGAGGATGTGGTAAAAAGGAGCCCTTATAGATTGTTGGTGAGAGTGTAAGTAAATTGGTCCAACCAGTATGGAAGACAATATGGAGATTCCTCAAAAATTAAAATTGATCTACAAAATAATCCAGCAATTACATTTCTGGGTATACCCAAAGGAAATGAAAACAGGATTTCAAAGAGATAGATGCACTCGCATGTTTATCATAATATTCACAGTAGCCAAAGATAGAAACAACCCGAATGCCCATCAACAGATGAATTAATAAAAAAAGATGTGGAGCATATATACAATGAAATATTACTCAGCCATGAGAAAGGAAGATATTTCCCATTTGCAACAACATGGATGGACTTTGAGCACATTATGTTAAGCAAAATAAGTCAGACAGAGAAAGACAAGTACTGTATGATATCATTTATTTAGAGAATCTAAAAGAGTTAAACCTGTAAAAGACAGTAAAATGGTGGTTACCACAGGATGGAGTGAGGGGAAGTGGGGTAAGAGTGATGATATTTAAGGCTACAAACATGTAATGAGTAGAAAAGCCACAGAGATAGAATATACAGTATAATGAATATAGACAATAATATTGTACTATAATTATGTATTGTTATATCATTACATCAACAATCATGGTACAATATATAAGTATATCAAAGTAACATGCTGTACACCTTTAACTTATACAATATTACACAGCATATTTATTTATTCAATAAAAATAAATATATAAATGAACCAAATTCATGTGCATAAAAAAGATATTTATTTGCATAATTTAAAGGAATGAATAGCTTTGTGCCACATCATATTTATTATTACTTAGGTCAAACCATTTGAAATTGCTGTTTTTAAGTTAAAAAGACAGTCAAAGTGAAGCAACTTTCCTATATTACTTCCTTCTTATCTCCCTATCTCATCTTCTTTTTCATTATCTCTCAAAGAATTGTGCACTTAAGAAATACTCATCCATTCTTTCTACCCCTTAATACATTCTGCTTCTGAACAGTGGTTAATCTTACTCAGAATTCTCTCCTTGCCTTCTACTGTATTAATCAGGGTTCATGATCATGGCACTAATCTCTGTAAACCCTCCAGGAAGGCAGTGTCACTTTTGATTGGCTATTTTCCCAGGTAAAGTCAATTCTAATGCTTCCACTTAGCCTTTCTCACCATAAGAGCCCTCATCCCACAGGTCAGGAAACAAGTGTGGGAACTCTGGCAGCTACTAAATATGTCTGCTTCAGTTATGCATTATACAACTGGGAAACTAAGGATAAACACAGGATAGGCTTAAGGACCCCCTGAACCTGCTGTGTGATGGTCCTGACTAGAACTGCGTTGACTACCTGACCTCCATAAGGCCCCACTCTGACTGGTGGGCCACAGCAACATTTTGAGTTTCCTGGCATTAGTGTCAGTTCAGGGCCAGTGTCCAGTAGTCCCCATGAGGCCTGATTTCCTCCTTTTCCCTAGTGATGTGCAGTTACCCTGGTAGAAGGTTATAGGCCCGTTTTGGGAAGGCTACGAGAAAGCGGTATAAATTTTCGATAGTATACTGAGATCCTTCCGCAGAGGGACCCAGACTCCACTTCATTCAGGGGTTCTGGGTCTGTAAACTGATTCAGGTCTGGTAATTGATTGAGGGACTGAAACTATTTGTTATATTATTGTTGTTAGATTTGTGTTCACTTGATGGAGCACTTTTCCATTTATACAAAAAAAGAATTTAGTAAGATCACGGTCTATTTCACTTCTAGGAACACTAGTTAACTAGCCAGCGCCATAGATCCACACAAGTCAGATTCTCTTGATCATTGTTTTGGCTCTGCTATCCATCACGGCGACCACACCCGCCTCGTCTTTGGGGTTGGCCCCCTCTTGGCCATGCCCTCAGGATCCACTTACCCCACTGCATTTACGTTTTCACCCTGAACAGCTGTGGTCCCCGCTCTACAGTCTGGCCTGCACAGAACACTGATCATGGGCTAGCTCTTCACTGACATGAGGGCTCCCCTTACAAATTCATTTCTCAAAGTATTAATGAAAGGTATGTTTTCTGGGCCCTTCCAGTGCAGATGAGCAGGTCTTAAATTATAAATCCACTCCAACATTCTATTCTCCCTAAGTCTCTGAATCCCTCCATCTACTTAAAACCAAAGGAGGTCGGGCATTTCCAGTTCACTCACTGTGAGCCGCCTCTTGGTCCACATTTCAGTCAACCAGCCAAACTCTCAGAGCCCTTTCTGACTCCCTGAGCTGTAACATTAAGTGCAGAAACTCTGCCTAGTGAGTCCATATCGATAAATTTGGCCTGATCCAACCTTATGTTCCTTCCACCATTATCCCACACCCTTAATATCCATTCTCACACATTTCCTGGATTTCTGCTTTTATAAATACAATGAAAATCAATTACTAGAGAAATGGTCACACTTGGATTTCCTGGTAATGTCAAGTTGCTATAAAGGTTATAAAAGCTTACTCTGAATTTCTGTGCCTCTGAACTCCATTTAAAGCTGCAACTACTCCACTGGTCACACTTTGGTTAGCACTGGTACACATACTGTAAACATCAGTAGATTGCTGTAGATTGCTAAAGTTGTTATTAACTAAGAAGTTAAAATTGGCAGTGATATTGCCAAAGCTCTAGCCATAGACATTCTGGTTGGGACATTTCTCCATCAGACACTCCTCCGAAGATAGGTAAGTGAAGCAAGGAAAAAAACGTGACCAAATTTGCCTAAACACAGCCCTAATATTGTTGAACTGTTGTTCACCTATCTGATAAGTCTAGGTTAAGTTTACTCATCAATGGCCATCTTGTTTCAAGATGACAGCCTTTCTCTTTCTAAAGTATAGAGTTTTGAGAAACATTACGGATTTATTTTTCATTGTTCTTGTGGGGTTTCACTTATTTCCTGGATGAAAAAAAAAATCTGGTCAGAAAGAGGACTGTGAGAAGTTTTCTTGGTTGAGCAAAATGGCTACATTCTTTAAACTGAAATTCTGTCACAACACTGGCAATTAATGATGGGTCAAGATCTGAGCTTTACCAAAAGATAAAACCAAGAGTCAGTTATAAACATCAGGCTCTTAACTGTCCTTTGGAAAAACCAAAAAAGGTGAGGAGCAATATGTCAAAATTAAGAATCAAACTTCAGAAACCCAGTGTAAGAGAGACTCCTGAGAAAGAAAACACCTATAAAATTAGTGCTCAACCACCTGAATTCTAGAAGATGACCTGAGTTCAGTTTGGAGATGGGAACTATTAAACTCTGGAATTGACCAATTATGATGGACTCCTTATAGCAGAGTGGAGTAGACAGAAAGGAGACAGAGCATGGACCACCCTGTCTACATGAGGCAAGTGAGAAATAACAGTATAGAAGTTAGGCATTACTGCAGGGTTTACACAGGGAAATCAGTGTGCAAAATATTGAGACAAAGAGGAAATTGCAATGTGTGTTCAGGGTACTGAGAGTAATCAGCAAAGCAGAAACAGAAGTCATGGGAGTGATGCAAAGTCCAACGGGATAGTCTAGAATGGGCAATATTTAAAGACGAGGCAGTCATCTGGGAGTTCAGAATTTAGGAAAAAGGCTAGCAAGATAAACAGAGTCTTGGCTTTTCAGAAACATAACTCCTGAGAAACTAAAATTTAGCTCCAACTAAGAGAGTAAAAATCTATCCACCATTTATCAGACTGGATTAACAGGCACAAATAAAGCCAAATGCAAACTTTATTTCACAAGGACACTGGAGGTATAAAGTGTCACAACAACCTCTTACTTTGAATGACTCCTGCTTTATTAATTACGGAGAAACTTTATTCTCTAAAACCCACATTATCAGAGATTCCGCTGTTTACAATCATATAGTAAAAATAAAACAGCCCATTCTTGCCTGGAGGGTCTAAGGCACTTTGACACAGAGAATGTCTCAATTTACAGTCCAGGTACAGATTCAGATAAAGGGTTCTGGGTATAGCAGTCCACATCCATCTTAACTTTGCACTTTCCAAGGACAGAGGAGCCTGGGCCTACCTCACAGTCCAAACCCTTATGCTTACTCCTGTAGCCAAGCCTGTTTGCTCTGAGCACGCACCCCTCAACACTGGTTCATTTAAATATCCCGAAGTTCACCCTTTCCCAAAATCTAGTCCTGCTCTCTCCTCCCGTGTATGCTGAGACACCAAGGTTGGTCTGGCATGCAGTCTTCTTCCTTGAATTAGGCCGGTTATTTTGATTGTGTCAGGCAACAGTTTTGTTCCTGGTGGTCTTAGGCTGATTGGACTGTGCCAGTTCTAATCAGTCCACTGGAACAAGGTGAGGGAGCTGCTATGCAGAAGCCCAGTTACAGCCATCAAAGGGGATCGCTACTTGGGGACAAGGTTAGGAGTCCACTTATAAGAATTAGGGTATTAGAAAAGTAAATGTGCTTTGGTGCCAAACCTAAATGTAGTCCTCTTACAGCCTGAGTATCCCCTGCCTTCATTTCAGATTGGTCTGAAAATAGGGAGGTGGCATTTGGATAGCAAGGAGAGATTCAATGGTTTCAACTAAGGAAATCACTACAGATGTAGAGCCTGGCCCCAGCTGGTTGTGACTGAAATTTGGGAGCAGGAAAAAGGGCCAGTGACAATAAGCTCAAGCACTGCACTCCTTGTGCAGGGGGCTTGTGTGGGACCTCACACAGGAAGACGCCTGGGAATTAAATCTGCAAGGGACAAAGTGTTTTCTCCCCACACACATTTAATCCCTTTGAAGGGAAAAGTACAAGGGAGCAAAAGCAGGAGAGAGTAAAGGAAGGAGGGGTACAGCCAGGGGCAAAGCCCAAAATAATGGCCTTAGGAGTAAGGGAAGCCCTTATGACAAAGCTTTCTGTGAATGCAGTGTGTCGTGCTAGAGCTGGGACTGTGCAAACAAGGGAAAACACATTGAGTCTAGTGTATTGGTGATCTTCAGGCTTTATACCTTTTTTTGGAGTTACATGAGGGCCTTGTAAGAAATTACTCTTTTCCTTTTTTTTAGCATAAGAACCCAAGATCCCTGTTCAGAGGGGAAAGGTTGGGAACATTGGGTTGTTGATTTGTTGCATTCTCTAGGGGATTTGCTTTGTAACAGCAGTGATGGGTCACTGTGAGAACACAATGATATTTTCATCTGTGACTGAACTATTCTGTTCTGTTCTTGCTCCTTTTAGGGAGAGGAAAATTGTCCCCAGTTATTTTGGTCTAAAGATTTTCAAAACTTCCATTACACACCATAAAGCAAGTTTGGCTTCTGGGAAATTCCCTTCCAGTTAATAATCTTAAATGTATTTATATGATGAGGTATAACTTCTAAAGATTAACTTTTTATAACCTGTTTTAAGAACTAGACTTTATAACAACAGTAAAAACCCCTTACTGCATATCCTGATTGTGCTATGAGTAAGTGCGGGAGGAATTCCTGGGGCAGGTGGAAGGGCGAGACGACCCTAAGAGCCAGTTTCAAGATCGTGCATCTTCAGCCATATATGGAGTAACCTATGCAACCAAAAAGACATCTTGAATTCTGAATTCCCAACAGCCCCACCAACACCATCAGGGTAGCCTCTTGTTCAAAAGATGACACTGTCACCTTGCCTTTTTTACTATAGCACAAATAAAGCCAGAAACCCATTCCCCCCACCACTCTTCCCCACCCCTCTACACATATGCCACTCTCTTTGTTTCTCCTTAACCACCACTTCAGAAATGGGAAAGAAACATAGAAGTTTGTGAAGAGAAAGTGAATAGGAAAAGTAAACATTAAATGATTACTAGCAGTATAATGTTTTATAATGCTTTTCTAAACCAATGGCTTTCAAAGCTTTTTTACTGCAAAACAATCAAAATGGCATTTTACATCATTTTCTAGTATATGCATACTTTGAATATCTGTGTGTATATATATATGTGTGTGTAAAAAATCAAGTTTCACAAAACAATACATATAATGCACTAAGATTTTTCTTCCTTTTTTTTTTTTGAGAGGGCATCTCTCATATTTATTGATCAAATGGTTGTTAACAACAATAAAATTCTGTACAGGGGACTCAATGCACAATCATTAATCCACCCCAAGCCTGATTCTCAACAGTCTCCAATCTTCTGAAGCATAACGAACAAGTTCTTACATGGTGAACAAATTCTTACATAGTGAATAAGTTACATGGTGAACATTACAAGGGCAGTCATCACAGAAACTTTCGGTTTTGATCACGCATTATGAACTATGAACAATCAGGTCAAATATGAATATTCGTTTGATTTTTATACCCAATGTACATGTGAATCCCACATTTCTCCCTTATCATTATTATTATTATTTTTTTTAATAAAATGCTGAAGTGGTAGGTAGATGCAAGATAAAGGTAGAAAACATAGTTTGGTGCTGTAAGAGGGCAAATGTAGATGATCAGGTGTGTGCCTACAGACAGTATTAATCCAAGCTAGACAAGGGCAACAAAACATCCACGGATGCAGAAGATTTCTCTCAAAACAGGGGGGGTGAGGTTCTAAGCCTCACCTCTGTTGATCCCCAATTTCTCACCTGATGGCCCCCCTGCAACTGTGCCTGTCTCAGGTTGTTCCTCCCTTGAGGAATCTTACCCGTCTCTGGCTAACCAGCTGTCTTCCGGGGCCATACAGGGAAATGTAAAGTTGGTAAGTGAGAGAGAAGCAATATTGTTTGGAAAGGTTAGCTTTTTACTTCTTTGCAGATTTACGCCCTGTGGCTTCTATGCCCAGCATTTGTCTTGAGGTATCTTTACCACTTGGAAGAATTACGATACTCTGTAATTTCGATATGAGGCACGAATTCTACTTAAGGGTTGTAATTAGGAAGGAAGAAGAAAAGCTATAGAAGTAGCAGATGGAAGAAAACATGGGAAGATTGATTATTTTTTTGACATATCTTCTTGTAGAGTAACATAAGCATGTATAAGTTTTAAACTACTAATTAAATTGCGTACACACATTAACATAATAGGAATACAGCTACATAACGAAAACAGACTTACAATTACCAGCCATCTCCAGTGAAACCAAGAAAACCAGTTAGGCACCCTAGGCATTTGTGAAAACTTATCAATGATATGATGGATATTGTCTAACTGAATTTGAATAGTTTGAGAAAAATCAGACAAATTAAAACAACACATTCCTGGGAACTGTTCACATCCCATATGTTCTTTTAACAGTAGATAGTCTATAGTCGCAAGATTTTGGAGCACTGCAACTTGCACTTCTCCTAATTCTTGGTTGAGTTCTGACAGTATAGATCCAGTCAAATTTGTTGTTTTACTGTATGCACAGGCCAGCTTAGATATCTCCTTCTTCATTCCAATGGCAAGTCCAGGAACCGGTGGGATGAATGCAGCTACAACCGCAACAGCGCCAGGATCTTTGTTGAAGTTTTTTGATGATCATCTTCTGGTATGACTCTTCCAGAGAATGTTGATGTTGGAAGTTCTTCTTCATATCATATCTTAATTCGTTTTCTGGGTAGCCAAATTAGGCTTTGCTCCTCTGTATAAACACAAACAAACCCTTTGCCCACCATTTGATACACCCTTTATACCATTCTGAAGAATCTTTATTGGAGATCACCACACAGAAACTGCTTTTTTTTTTTTTAAGAGAAAGGAATATTATCAGAAAAATGTATTTCCATAGCTAATCTTCTGACACACTTTAAATGATCAAAAGTAAGGATATTTAAAGCATGCATTAATCATTGATTTACAGTTAGTTTTATCCTATCAGGGAATAATCCCCCTTTTCTTTCCTTTTTCTTTTTTGTTATCATTAATCTACAATTACATGAAGAATATTATGTTTACTAGGCTCTCCCCTATACCAGGTCCCCCCTAAAAACCCCTTTACAGTCACTGTCCATCAGCATAGCAAAATGTTGTAGAATAACTACTTGTCTTCTCTGTTTTGTACAGCCCTCCCCTTTCTCCCACCCACCCCCATTATATATGCTAATCATAATACCCCCTTTCTTTTTCCCCCCCTTTATCCCTCCTACCCACCCATCCTCCCCAGTCAATTTCCGTTTGGTACCTGTTAGTCCATTCTTGGGTTCTGTGATTCTGCTGCTGTTTTGTTCCTTCAGTTTGTCCTTTGTTCTTATACTCCACAGATGAGTGAAATCATTTGGTATTTCTCTTTCTTCGCTTGGCTTATTTCACTGAGCATAATACCCTCTAGCTCCATCCATGTTGTTGCAAATGGTAGGATTTGTTTTCTTCTTATGGCTGAATAATATTCCATCTTGTATATGTACCACATCTTCTTTATCCATTCATCTACTGATGGACACTTAGGTTGCTTCCATTTCTTGGCTATTGTAAATAGTGCTGCGATAAACATAGGGGTGCATCTGTCTTTTTCAAACTGGAGTGCTGCATTCTTAGGGTAAATTCCTAGGAGTGGAATTCCTGGGTCAAATGGTAAGTCTATTTTGAGCATTTTGAGGAAACTCCATACTGCTTTCCACAATGGTTGAACTAATTTACATTCCCACCAGCAGTGTAGGAGGGTTCCCCTTTCTCTGCAACCTCGCCAACATTTGTTGTTGTTTGTCTTTTGGATGGTAGCCATCCTTACTGGTGTGAGGTGATACCTCATTGTAGTTTTAATTTGCATTTCTCTCATAATTAGTGATGTGGAGCATCTTTTCATGTGTCTGTTAGCCATCTGTATTTCTTTTTTGGAGAACTGTCTATTCAGTTCCTCTGCCCATTTGTTAATTGGATTATTTGTTTTTTGTTTGTTGAGGTGGGTGAGCTCTTTATATATTTTGGACATCAAGCCTTTATTGGATCTGTCATTTACAAATATATTCTCCCATACAGTATGGTACCTTTTTGTTCTATTGATGGTGTCTTTTGCTGTATAGAAGCTTTTCAGCTTAATATAGTCCCACTTGTTCATTTTTGCTGTTGTTTTACTTGCCCAGGGAGATATGTTCAAGAAGAGGTCACTCATGTTTATGTCTAAGAGGGTTTTGCCTATGTTTTTTTCTAAGAGTTTTATGGTTTCATGACTTATATTCAGGTCTTTGATCCATTTTGAAATACTTTTGTGTTTGGGGTTAGATAATGTTCCAATTTCATTCTCCTACATGTAGCTGTCCAGTTTTGCCAGCACCATCTGTTGAAGAGACTGTCATTTTGCCATTGTATGTCCATGGCTCCTTTATCAAATATTAATTGACCATATATGTTTGGATTAATGTCTGGAGTCTCTAATCTGTTCCACTGGTCTGTGGCTCTGTTCTTGTGCCAGTACCAAATTGTCTTGATTACTATGGCTTTGTAGTAGAGCTTGAAGTTGGGGAGTGAGATCCCCCTACTTTATTCTTCTTTCTCAGGATTGCTTTGGCTATTCGGGGTCTTTGGTGTTTCCATATGAATTTTTGAACTATTTGTTCCAGTTCGTTGAAGAATGTTGCTGGTAATTTGATAGGGATTGCATCAAATCTGTATATTGCTTTGGGCAGGATGGCCATTTTGACGATATTTATTCTTCCTAGCCAAGAGCATGGGATGAGTTTCCATTTGTTACTGTCCCCTTTAATTTATCTTAAGAGTGACTTGTAGTTTTCAGGGTATAGGTCTTTCACTTCTTTGGTCAGGTTCATTCTTAGGTATTTTATTCTTTTTGATGCAATTGTGAATGGAGTTGTTTTCCTGATTTTTCTTCCTATTGGTTCATTGTTAGTATATAGGAAAGCCACAAATTTCCGTGTGTTAATTTTGTATCCTGCAACTTTGCTATATTCTGATATCAGTTCTAGTAGTTTTGCAGTGGAGTTTTTTGGGTTTTTTATGTACAATATCATGTCATCTGCAAATAGTGACAGTTTAACTTCTTCTTTACCAATCTGGATTCCTTGTATTTCTTTGTTTTGTCTGATTGCCATGGCTAGGACCTCCAGTACTATGTTAAATAACAGTGGGGAGAGTGGGCATCCCTGTCTTGTTCCTGATCTCAGAGGAAATGCTTTCAGCTTCTCGCTGTTCAGTATAATGTTGGCTGTGGGTTTATTATATATGGCCTTTATTATGTTGAGGTACTTGCCCTCTATACACATTTTCCTGAGAGTTTTTATCATGAATGGATGTTGAATTTTGTCGAATGCTTTTTCAGCATCTATGGAGATGATCATGTGGTTTTTGTCTTTCTTTTTATTGATGTGGTAGATGATGTTGGTGGATTTTCGAATGTTGTACCATCCTTGCATCCCTGTGATGAATCCCACTTGGTCATGGTGTATGATCCTTTTGATATATTTTTGAATTCGGTTTGCTAATATTTTATTGAGTATTTTTGCATCTACATTCATCAGGGATATTGGTCTGTAATTTTCTTTTTTGGTGGGGTCTTTGCCTGGTTTTGGTATTAGGGTAATGTTGACTTCATAGAATGAGTTTGGGAGTAGTCCCTCCTCTTCTATTTTTTGGAAAACTTTAAGGAGAATGGGTATTATGTCTTCTCTGTGTGTCTGATTAAATTCTGAGGTAAATCCATCCGGCCCTGGGGGTTTTGTTCTTTGGTAGTTTTTTGATTACTGTTTCAATTCCTTTGCTCGTAACTGGTTTGTTTAACTTTTGTGTTTCTTCCTTGGTCAGTCTTGGAAGGTTGTATTTTTCTAGGAAGTTGTCCATATCTAGGTTTTCCACCTTGTTGGCATATAGGTTTTCATAGTAGTCTTTAATATTTCTTTGTATTTCTGTGGAGTCTGTCGTGATTTTTCCGTTCTCATTTCTTATTCTGTTGATTTGTGTTGATTCTCTTTTTCTCTTAATAAGATTGGCTAGAGGCTTATCTATTTTGTTTATTTTCTCAAAGAACCAGCTCTTGGTTTCATGGATTTTTGCTATTGTTTTATTCTTCTCAATTTTGTTTATTTCTTCTCTGATCTTTATTATGTCCCTCCTTCTGCTGACTTTAGGCCTCATTTGCTTTTCTTTTCCAGTTTCAATAATTGTGATGTTAGACTATTCATTTGGGATTGTTCTTCCTTCTTCAAGTGTGCCTGGATTTCTATATACTTTCCTCTTAAGACTGCTTTCGCTGCATCCCACAGAAATTGGGGCTTTGTGTTGTTGTTGTCATTTGTTTCCATATATTCCTTGATCTCTATTTTAATTTGTTCGTTGATCTATTGATTATTTTGGAGCATGTTGTTAAGCCTCCATGTGTTTGTGAGCCTTTTTGTTTTCTTTGTAGAATTTATTTCTAGTTTTATACCTTTGTGGTCTGAAAAGTTGGTTGGTAGAATTTCAATATTTTGGAATTTACTGAGGCTCTTTTTGTGGGCTAGTATGTGGTCTATTCTGGAGAATGTTCCATGTGCACTTGAGAAGAATGTATATCCTGTTGCTTTTGGACGTAGAGTTCTATAGATGTCTATTAGGTCCATCTGTTCTACTGTGCTGTTCAGTGCCTCCATGTCCTTACTTATTTTCTGCCCGGTGGATCTATCCTTTGGGGTGAGTGGCATGTTGAATTCTCCTAAAATAAATGCATTGCAGTCTATTCCCCCTTTAGTTCTGTTAGTATTTGTTTCACATATGCTGGTGCTCCTGTGTTGGGTGCATATATATTTAGAATGGTTATATCCTCTCGTTGGACTGAGCCCTTTATCATTATGTAGTGTCCTTCTTTATCTCTTGTTACTTTCTTTGTTTTGAAGTCTATTTTGTCTGATATTAGTACTGCAACCCCTGCTTTCTTCTCTCTGTTGTTTGCCTGAAATATGTTTTTCCATCCCCTGACTTTTAGTCTGTGCATGTGTTTGGGTTTGAGGTGAGTTTCTTGTAAGCAGCATATAGATGTATCATGCTTTTTTATCCATTCTATTACTCTGTGTCTTTTGATTGGTGCATTAAGTCCATTTACATTTAGTGTGACTATTGAAAGATATGTACTTATTGCCATTGCAGGCTTTAAATTCGTGGTTACCAAAGGTTCAAGGTTAGCCTCTTTAGTATCTTACTGCCTAACTTAGCTCGCTTATTGAGCTGTTATATACACTGTCTGGAGATTCTTTTCTTCTCTCCCTTCTTATTCCTCCTCCTCGATTCTTCATATGTTGGGTGTTTTGTGCTGTGCTCTTTCTAGGAGTGCTCCCATCTAGAGCAGTCCCTGTAAGATGCCCTGTAGAGGTGGTTTGTGGGAGGCAAATTCCCTCAACTTTTGCTTGTCTGGGAATTGTTTAATTCCTCCATCATATTTAAATGATAATCGTGCTGAATACAGTATCCTTGGTTCAAGGCCCTTCTGTTTCATTGCATTAAATATATCATGCCATTCTCTTCTGGCCTGTAAGGTTTCTGTCGAGAAGTCTGATGTTAGCCTGATGGGTTTTCCTTTATAGGTGACCTTTTTCTCTCTAGCTGCCTTTAAAACTCTTTTCTTGTCCTTGATCTTTGCCATTTTAATTATTATGTGTCTTGGTGTTGTCCTCCTTAGGTCCTTTCTGTTGGGAGTTCTGTGTATTTCCGTGGTCTGTTCGATTATTTCCTACCCCAGTTTGGGGAAGTTTTCAGCAATTATTTCTTCCAAGATACTATCCATCCCTTTTCCTCTCTCTTCTTCTTCTGGTACCCCTATAATACGGATATTGTTCCTTTTGGATTGGTCACACAGTTCTCTTAATATTGTTTCATTCCTGGAGATCCTTTTATCTCTCTCTATGTCAGCTTCTATGTGTTCCTGTTCTCTGGTTTCTATTCCATCAATGGCCTCTTTCATCTTATCCATTCTGCTTATAAATCCTTCCAGAGTTTGTTTCACTTCTGTAATCTCCTTCCTGGCATCTGTGATCTCCCTCCAGACTACATCCCTTAGCTCTTGCATATTTCTCTGCATCTCTGTCAGCATGTTTATGATTTTTATTTTGAATTCTTTTCCAGGAAGACTGGTTAGGTCTGTCTCTTTCTCTGGTGTTGTCTCTGTGATCTTGGTTTGCCTGTAATTTTGCCTTTTCCTGGTGATAGAAATAGTTTGCAGAGCTGGGACGAGTGACGGCTGGAAGAACTTCCCTTCTTGTTGGTTTGTGGCCTTCCTCTCCTGGGAGAACAGCGACCTCTAGTGGCTTGTGCTGGGCAGCTGTGCGCAGACAGGGCTTCTGATTCCTGCCCGGCTGCTATGGAGTTTATCTCCGCTGTTGCTGTGGGCGTGGCCTGCCTAGGACTGCTGCTCCAAAATGGTGTATCCGAGTTGGAGGGGGAGCGGCAGGGAGGCTATTTATCTTCGTGAGAGGCCTCCGTGCTCCCTGCTGCCCAGGGGGTTAGAGTGCCCAGAGATCCCCAGATTCCCTGCCTCTGTACTAAGTGTCCCGGGACACTTCCATCCAGTTTTGGGGTCCCTGTCCCTTTAAGACTTCCAAAAAGCACTCGCCAAAAAAAAAAAAATTAAATTAAATAAATTATTTTAAAAAAAAGTCGCTCGCTTTTCTTTATCCTCGTGCGCCGGCCTCAGGGACCCGCTCACCGGTCTTGCTACCCTGTTTCCCTAGTATCCAGCACCCCACGCATGCACTGTGTCTGTTCTCTGGTCCGGATGACTGAGGCTGGGTGTTCAGCAGTCCTGGGCTCCCTCTCCCTCCCACTCTGACTCCTCTCCTCCCGCCGGGAGCTGGGGGGAGGGGCTCTTGGTCCCACTGGGCCGGGGCTTGTATCTTACCCCCTTCATGAGGCGCTGGGTTCTCACAGGTGTGGATGTGGTCTGGACGTTTTCCTGTGTCCTCTGGTCTCTATTCTAGGAAGAGTTGTCTTTGTTATATTTTCATTAATATATGTGGTTTTAGGAGGAGATTTCTGCTGCTCTTACTCATGCTGCCATCTTGGCTCCAGCAAGATTTTTCTTTTTTATTCTTTTATTTTACTGAATATTGGTCATGAGTCACTAAGTTGTTAACATGACCTACTAAATGAGTGCCATCCTGTTGTTTAGAAAATACTGTGCTCATTGGCAATGTTAGCAAATAGCTTACTCATCTTTAGTCCAGAAAATAACTCAAAACCAATTTTGTTTTCTAGCTCCAGACTTCTTGTGTTTGAAGGATCTGTTCCTGAAATGTTATTTTGGAGCTTCACCTTCATTTTGACCTCAAAAGGTCCAGAGATCAATGCAGGTATTATCATAGAAGTAACTCAGGATCATAGTCTTCCTACATTGTTTCTGACATCAGTCCTAGATTCTGAAGATCTTCTTCATTCCCTAAACACTTCTTATGGGGAAGTCTTCATAATAAGTGGCTGGAAATTTATCCATTTTGGGCTGTTGAGGCAGGTGACACCTGCAGAGACCCTCATTGGCTTAGAAAGTGATGGAAAAATAAGGACAGATAAAATAAAATTTAAAAAAATAGGTACAGGTCATAAGATGAAATATAATACCACTGTGAAAAAAGTGTCAGTCTGTGTGCTATGAACCAATATTCAAGGTATATTCTTAGGGTAAACAGAGTAAGATAAGAACACTTGTGTAGTAGATTTCCATGTGCTTTTAAAAGGGGGATATATGTACTTATATGTGCATAGAATATTTCTGGAAAGTTCCACAAAATATTAGTAATGTGAACTTTCTCTAGGAAAGAGAAATAGAGGGCTGGGAGTCTTGGCTGATAGAGGTATACTATTTTATATACCTTTTCATAGTGTTTCCAATAATTTGTTTTGTGTATATACATGCATTATTTTTTCAATTAAAAATAGCTAACTTTTAAATATATGATGAAGGAAGTGAATACTTGCACACTCATTAAGATGAAGGCAGTTCCCTTTGTAAACAGTCATATAAACAGATATTTATTACAATACCAAAATTCATTATCTCTTTCATTTCCCTATCTTGTGCAATTTACAGTTTCACACCCATTGCCTGATGTAATGCTCATAACAACCTTTTGAAACAGGTGGGACAGGTACTAGACACCACACTTTACAAGTTAAAAAAAGCCCTGAAATCTAAAGGAGTTTAAAATCCAGAGCCTATTTTAAGGAAAGAAGTTTGGAGTCATTTACATGATTGTTATATGTTAGAAACCTGAAATTTTATAGTATTATGAATTAACAAGTAGTTTATGAATAGCAATATTTTTAAAGCTTTCAGGAATATTCCTTGCAATAGTGATGACCTCTTAACTAAGAAATTCTTGTATAAAGGAGGAAGCAGTCGGGAAAAAAACCTACTGAAACTCTTTGTGTAAAATATGCCTATATTAGAACATAAATTGTCAACTAATAACTGGTTGAAAATTAACATTAAAGAAGTTACATTCAGAACTTCTGTATATAGATTTTTGCTTTTGAATTAGAGCATCTAAAATATTGCGTAAATGGGAAAGAGGGAAATTACAAATCATCACTTCTAAGTCTTGAAAAATACCTTAAAGATGTATGGCTATGGTCATTGTACCTGCCAGTGCCCAAGGACAATCCCATTTTATACTTCCTGTCCCCAAGTAATTATTGATAGCATCCCTGTTCACTCTCAAAAGTATTCTAGTTTGGGTGATAAGTTATATCTCCACCCTAGTAAATATCACTCTCTGGTCAGATACAACTTTGAGATTCTCATGTTCTAGGGTTTGGGCTGTATCTAAAAACTAACAATTACCTTCATTCATGCAAACCCTGAACAATCCACACTCCAGATGTTAGCTGCATATATGACTCTCAAATAAAAAAAGAATAGTTTCCAAGGCATTACCCATCAGCCACATTGGCTTTATTAAAGAGACTAATAATGAGAAGGGTGTCTCAGGGTCTGATTTGGAAGTTCAGACACATAAGGGTTTGAAAGGGAAAGGTGAACCAAGTGTGACTTGGTGAGACAAATAACGGATTTCACTTAACAGCCTTCTGAACATAAGTTCAAACAATGAGCCACCACCCCAACAAGAGCCCTTCATTCACATATTCATTTATTCATTAATATATTTGGAAAGTGGCTACTGGAGGCAAGGCACTGTTCTAAGCAAAAGAAATTACAAGAATGAAAGGGCCCAGGCTAGTGGAAAGAACATGGAATTTTGATTCAGAGACCTGGGTTCAAATTCTACCTTTGCTATTTGATGTGTGAGCTTGAGAAATTTAAGTAGCTTTATTAAGCCTTTGTTTCCTCCATCTGAGCTAATAATAATACCTGAACTTCAGGATTAGCCTAATTATTTTAGCAGAAGAATCTTCTGTGAGAAGCATTCTTCAACTCCATTTGAAAGAGCATTTAGTGTCTGTATCCTTTTTATACCCAGAAACTTCTGCACACCTCACTGGTAGCACAGTGTACTGTTTTAAAATAATCTGGTTACTTATATGTTCCTCTGCCTTACTGTGAGCTCCTGAGGGCCACAAGAGTATTTTGGCAATAATTGTACTCCAATACGAAGTCCAGAAAAAAGACATTTTGTGAGTGCTGCTGATAAATAAACTTATTAGTATAAGCAAGACTTAGCACTGTTCTGAATATTTAGCAATATCTTAAACAACACCAATCATTATGTAGGACTTCTAAAAATATGATCTTTCATTCCTATTGGAATTCACATTCAGAAATGATCTAATATGTATTTTTGATACATTGGAATAGACATTTGCATAGCTCATGTGAATCAAAAATTTAAATTACTATTCACCGCAAATTGGATTTCTTGATGTTATGATGCTATTAATATAGAAAGGAAGGAGGAGTTTTACTCCTACTTCATGAAGTCCCACAGGTTTAGAGATTATAATACTGTTTATCATAAAATAGCCTTGATTGAATTTAATGTTGATGGTGGGAACATAATAAAACCTCAGGAGATATCAACTGTCATTGAATTATTGACTTTACCTCAATTTGTGAAAAGAGAGCACAACTTCAGAGATACTGAGATTAAAAAAAAAAGAATGCTACTCTTACAGCTGTTTAGCAGGAAACCAAAAATAGCTAGACCTTCAAAAATGCCATAGTTTACTCTGAGGTGATCCCAGAACAAGTATAATCCAGACCTCTGGGGCATAGACATTGAAGGACAGCTGTTTAGTAAATAGGGATTATACTGTACTATACAGTCCCAAACCTAATTAGTGAATAGGTCTGCAGAAGGCCGGTCTGCACAGTGAGTTGGAGGAGCCATGGTATCCTGGAAAGGTACCTGTCGTGAAGGCGAGGGTTAGGTTACAGGCATCCCATTTCTTAACTGCAGACCACTTTCACTCCCTTTCAGATCCACTCTGGAACAACTGCACGATGCACTATGATGCTGGCCTTTATATCCACAGGTTGGTAAATGGCTAAAACTACTATAGAAAAGGCCTCAATTTTGTCAGCCTGAAATCAAAGGCTTCACAATTGTGTGAGCCCCCTTTAGATTATTTCATGTATTGTCACAAATTAAGTGAAATTTAGTAATTACCTAGTTAATTTGATCAAGTTAATAAAACAGTGAAAAGCAAAGCTTAATTAAAGCCCTGTTTGAAAGCCCAAGGTGGGTATTTTAAATGTGAGTCATCCAATGTTTTTTTCAAAACTAATCAAAACAATGAGATAGTTATCAAATCGCCACCTCAGTTTGCCAATTTTTTAGTAGCATGTCTTTTATTTTCCAAACTTATTATGATATCATGAAAGAGATTTGGCTTTAAAAACTCTGTCAGTTGGCAAAAAAAAAAAAAAATTAATTTCATAGGCCAAATGTTGACTTTTCAGGAACTAAAAAATTAAATGTAAACTGTGATATGTTCATTCATTTAACAAACATTTGAAGGCCTAATGTGGGCCAGATACTGAGCCCTGTTAATAAATATGTATCCTACCCTCATGGAGTTTATCATGGAACAGATTAGCCAAACTTTGAATAAATGTAACAAAGTCTGTTAAATCAAAGTCCCAAATTCATGTTTATTTCTTAGCAGAGTCAGTATTTAAATGTCACTATTGTCACTATTTGAAAGAGAAAGACTGTTTCTTCCCTTTTTCATTAAATCCTGTCACATTACATTGCAATGGCAAAGCTAAAAAAAAAAGCTTTACATAGATTCAAGGTTCTTCAAAATGATTTTTCTAAGTAAAAATAACAGTCATGGAGTTTTAGGGAATTATGCATAAAATACTCTAATCACTCAGTTTGTTGTTAATATTTTAGGTTTAAAATATTTGTTTCATCTTACATACACTTCTTCTGACTATTAGCTGCTGATACGTTAACATACTGGCTGTGAAAAAAACCCTGTTCTTCAGTGATGCAATATGTTGCTAAATGGACTTAGCATCCCTTACCAAATAATTTCCCATTGTCTTTTAATATATAGTCTTGATTTGATAATTCAAAAGGGAAGGAAAAAATCAAATCATAAAGGTTATTCACTTCTTAAAACCAAGTTGGCTTCTCTGAAATTCAAATTTCTTTTCAAAGGAATCAGATGGTTCTGAGTAAAGAGGATGTTCCGTCTTACCTTAAAAGCCATCAAAAGGACTTTGAAAATCCAGTATTTCTTACCTTTCTCTTTGAAGACTGAATGTGGCACACTGTCCTGGACTTTTGCATGACAATTTTGTATCTGCCAAAATTTAATAATTTTAATAGTTTGATCAGTTTGATAAGTTCCTCAACCAATCACTGTTTACAATCCCTGATGTGGGGTTATTAAGTGTCACCATGTCTATAAAGCACATGGTAACTTCCCCCACTTCCTTCATTGCTGATGTGTATTTGTTCACTGAACCATTCAGTTCCGAAGGGACTAGACTTACTTCCATTTAATTAAATAGCTCTTGGGAGGCTGTTTTGCATCTTAAATATTGAGAATTAGTGTAACATATCTGAAAAGAGCCACTTAAACTCTGTCATCCTGACATTTCTTGTCTTAGTAAAGTTGGCAAACTAAGAAAGCTCTAGGTTTCTTTAGTAAATATGACTGCCTATTTAAGACCCCTGTCATTCCTGAAGTAGATGTTGAAGTTTCTGTGCTATAATTCAAGAAACTGTCTATATGCAACAGCTTTGACATTGCCTGAGGGGCCTTTAACAATCTATAAATGGAAACTCCCCTACAAATCTCTCTGACCTAAATAAACAGTGATGTAATGTTTAAAAGTGTAACCATTTGTAGTATTTAAACTAAATTTTAAAAGTATATATTCAAAACACCAATACATCCTAAGGGAGCTATATATACAAAAGTACATAGAGACAATAGTTTTAGCTCTTAACTATCTCAGTTATTTGTGTTAGCTGCTGAGGGCAAAATAGAAAACTTTGGTACCCTGAACTCACCATCCTCTTGAACCCTAGATACATGCTAATGTAGGGAATCACTAAACCATTTCTTTGATTTGTGAGTTCAGAAACATGACAACCTATGTCACTCCATGTACTGGTTCAGGATTTTCAGGAATATTCTAATCTTCCTTTTTGTTATATCAAAGCATGTGAACTTAGTAAGAATACACTATACTATGACCCAAAAGTGGTAACTGCAGAATTTACCTAGAGGACTATTACAGGGGAAGCAGTAAGGTTGAAAGAGGGTACAGGGAGTGGAAGAGGATTTGCCTTGAAGTTGTGTTTTCAGAGCAAGCACTTTGTTTTTATTTAGACAGCATGTTTACGTGGGTGGCTTAAAGGGCCTAACCAAATTATAAGGAGTCTTAAGTCACTACTGGGAGCCACACAGCACCCTCACACTCAGACACCAGGGAAAGTTAGTAAACTGAACCTGCCATCCTTTTCCTTTAATTTGAATTAAGATGAGTAATAGAGACTTCAATAATTGCTACAACTAATAGAAAATCAGGGCAAATAACAAGAGTTAAGGAGAAATATCAACTAGCTTGACATTTATTGAGCACTTCATCCAACTACAGCAAAATAAATATTCTTTTCAAGGGCAGGTAGAACATTTACTAAGATAGATCATATTCTAGATCCCAAAACAAATCCTAATAAACTTAAAAAGATTTGAATCATACAAAGAATGTTACTGACCATAACAGAATGAAATTAAAAATCAGTAACAGAAAGATCTCTGGAAGACCCAAATATTTGGAGCTAAACAGTACACTTTTGTTTATTAATTTTTATGATTTCAGGTTTTATTATTAAATTCAGGAAAGGAAAAGATGGGAAAAAGTATTCTACAATTCAATATTATTTTTTTCTCAACAGAACATATTTTCTGTGGTTATAACAAGGCTATCAAAATAAAAATCTCTAAATCCACTTTGGAAACTATTTTTTCCTTTTTAAATTCTGAATCACATAAATAGTACACTTTTAAATAACCAGTGGGTAGAAGAAGAAACCAAAGGGAGAGTCAAAGTATATTGAATTAAGCAAATATAAAAACATAGCAATTTATCAAAATTTGCGGGATGTCACTAAAGCAGTTCTTAGGGGGAAATTTATAGCACTATATGTTTATATTACAAAAGAAAAAGATCTCAAGACAAGATTCAACTTCCATATTAAGGAATTACATCAAACTAAAAAATTTCTGTACAGCAAAGGACACTATCAACTGAACAAAACGGCAATCTACAGTATGGGAGAATACATTTGTAAACAAGTTATCTGATAAGGGGTTAACATTCAATATATATAAAAAATTCATACACTTGAACACCAAAATATCAAATAACCCAATTAAAAAATGGGCAGAGGACCTAAACAGACATTTTTTGAAAGAAGAAATACAGATGGCTAACAGGTACATTAAAAGATGCTCCACATTGCTAATAATCAGGGAAATGCAAATCAAAACCACATGAGCCATCACCTCACACCAATCAGAATGGCCAGTATCCAAAAGACAAGATAAAACAAATGTTGGCGAGAATGTGGAGAAAAGTGAACCCTCCTGCACTGTTGATGGAAATGTAAATTGGTGCAGTCACTGTGGAAAGCAGTGTGGAGGTCCTCAAAACACTAAAAATAGAAATACCATACCATCCAGTAAGTGCCCTTCTAGGAATGTACCCAAAGAAAACAAAACCTCTGATTCTAAAAGATACATGCCCTACCACCATGTTTATTGCTTCATTATTCACAATAGCCAAGTTACGGAAGCAACCAAAGTGTCCACAATGGAATATTATTCAGCCATAAGAAAGAAAGAAATCCTGCCATTTGTGACAACATGGAAGGACCTAGAGGGTGTTATGCCAACTGAAATTAGCCTGGCAGAGGAAGATAAATACCATATGATTTCACTTCTGTGTGGAATCCAAAAACAAAACAAAATTAGATGAATAAAATAGCAGTAGACTTATAGACAATGAGAAGTCACTAGTGGTTACCATGGGAGAAGGGCTGGGATGGATAGTGGGGAGGGTGAGAGTGATAAAGGGGCACAAAAATTGTCAATCATAATATGTTGGCCATGGGGATAGTAGTACAGCATGGAAAATATAGTCATGACTCTATCATCTTCCTATGTTGATCAACAGTAACTGCACTTGTTACTAGTAACTGACCTCACCTAGCAGCATCCTTTACATCTATGTTTCTACTAACCTTCCAGTGTCCACTCACTACCTGATTCCAAAGCAACACCCACATTTAGGAATTTCTTATGGTACCCCCTCACTTTCATGTACCCAAATCTGTATTAGTTTTCTATTGCTGCCTAACAAGTTGCCAAGTATAGCTCTGCTTTTAGATGGCTCATTTGTCTAGATTAGCCTCATCCAAATAATTTCTTTATCTTAAGGTCAACTGATTAATCAACTTAATTACATTTGCCAAATATCTTTTGCTACATAATGGGACATAATCATGGAAATGGTACTGTATCATATTTATATGTTCTCCTCATACTCATAGGAGAGAGAATTATATATAAAAAGGCAAGAATCATTGTAGGTCATCTTAAAATTCTGCCTACCATGCATTTAATCCACAGTGAATGAAAATAGATCAATAGCTTCATGGAGCCAGGAAGGAAGGGTGGAGGGAAGGGATTATAAAGGGTCTTGAGGAAATTTTGACGGATACTTTTCATTGTCTTAATTGTGATGATGTTTTCATAGGTGTATACTTATATCAAAGCTTATCATATTGCACTCTTTAAATATTTGCAGTTTATTGTGCATGAATGTGTGTGTGTGTATGTTTACCTCAATAAAGCTCCTAGAGAAAAAGAAATTAACTCATTTCAAATCCTGTAAATTGAACAGTTAAAACTATGGCTTTAATAAGGGCTCCCCAAAAGGAAATATAAATCCCAATTTATTACAGAAACTAAACAATTAACTAAAATTTAAGAACTGAGCTCAGAAGTCTACATCAATCTAGTAACTAAGCAAGTTATCAAAAAACCCTTAATTGGGATTGTTATTCTGACAAAAGAGTTTGGAATGGAACTCTTAACCTAGCGGCTACTCTATTTCCATGACTTCAAACTGTCTGCCTTCCTGTTTTCTTAAATTTGGATAAGAGAAGCTGAGCCAAATGTCAAAAATAAGGCAAGAATAGCAATAACAATATAGACACAGAGAGAATGGTTCCAACTCAAATTTGTTTAAGTTGACTCAACCTGATTTACAAGCCACCAGAAGGTACTCAAGTAGTGGTTCTCTGCATGGACAGATATTTAAAAACCTTGCTGGGCAATTGTGCATGGTGGAAGTTTAAAGGGCAAAAACCTTCAAATCAATTGCCAATATTGAATTAACACCAGTCCAACTGAGAAAACATATAACATTAATTTTTTAAAACAATCATACTTTTTTTAAAAGTGGTAAACATTACTTCTAGAATCTGAGTCTACAGTTGGCATAATGTTCTCTGGAATATCTTAATTAAAGAAGAATGGAGCCTCAGGTAACAGATGTGTCTATTGGCTGGTCTTAGCTTTTACTGTCTTATTATGACAGAAAACACAACAATTGCTAGCCCACATATGTTTTCTTCTCATGAAAAAAAAATTGTTTTTCACCTTTCATGGGCATATATTTTATTTCGCCGACCTTTGCCTCAGATACTGAGAGTTAGTAGAGAGTAATGATTAATCAGAGGCTTTGAAGTCAGCTATATTTCCATCAAAAACCTGCTTGTCACTTACTGTGTGACCTTGAAAAATAACCTTATCTCTCTAAGATTCAGCTTTCTTGTCTGTAAAACTATGTTATAATAATAGGCAGTACTTCCAGAGCACTTATAGTAGGACACTCCCCATACACAATAGCCTAAGCCCATTATCTCATGTAGTCCTTAAGTGGGTCCTAAAGTGGCACAAGTAATAAATGACAGAATTCAGATGTGAACCCTAGAATACTGACCTTAGAACCTGGCTTTTAGACACCTCACTAAATTAATTGCCTACTTCATAATGACACTGTGCAGATAATGTAAGCAAAACCTCTCAGTGCGCAGCACACACGCATAGCTGCTAACAAGAGGAGCTATTATGAATTTCATGGCTCTTCACCAAGTCCAAGTCCTTTACTTGTCACTGACCAGGTTTTCCTAAGATTATTGGCAAAGTGATGCCTTTCAAATAAGACCCCAAAACTTTATTTTATCCAGTACTATAAGTAAATCACTAATCTTTGTGAAAACAAAAATTCTAATGGTCCTCATTCTTTACTACTACAAAGTGCTGAGCCTCCTAACAGGCTCTCCTGCTTCTAATCTCTGGCCCTACTCCCAAAACTCTCCACAGATGCCAGAGTGATTTCTAAAATGGGAATCTAATCATGTCACTACTTTGATTCAAACTTTCCAGTGTTTCTTTAATTTGGAACTTCTCAAACTATCCTGCCTCATCTTGGGCCATTCCCCTTGGAGAAACCCTGAGACCCTGGAGCATAAACTGTGCTGGGAAAATCACAGAGAAGCAGGGCTGGAAATGTGTTTGGGATAGGGCTGCCAGACATCCTGAATACACAGGATGTGTCCTGTATTTTAATGACTTTTCCTGCTTCCTGTATTGACTCTTTCAGGACTACCTAAATGTCCTGTATTCAGCTTTCCTCAATAATTACAAAAAGTTGGTCATTTGTGCTAGTTTTCCACCAGAGTAATTGGTCTCTTAGATGACAACACTAGCCAAAATCGTTGCTCCACAAATAAAAATCTGTACAAGCCAGTATGTTCTCTCCTGCACATTTGGCTGAAGAAAGACCAAGAGGGAAATATTAGAGTTAAAATACATATTTTTCCATCTATATGTAAAGACAAGGCTGTTCATTAGTCAAAGTTACAAGTCATGAACAAGCAACCACCATGAATTGGTGATAACACATCAATACGCATGCTCTGAAAATCAACTAGTCAGTGACATCTTCACGTCAGTAATTATGCTTCTGAAAGTCAATAAATCAATGACGGTGTGAGCCAAGGAAAGTCAGCCAATCAGTGACAACCCAGCCTTCTAGACAGCAGCCAACCAGTAAGAGCCTCACTCCAGTGACCACACTAGCATAACTGCAAGCCCACCAATCCCTGAACGCTCTCATTCCTGAAAGTCCACCAATGCTGGAAAGCCAGGTTCCCAAAACAGTAATTCAGTACTACTGTGCTTTACAAGTACAGCTTTTCTTTGTAAGCAGAGAGGAAATTCATCTTTTTTTCATCAGATACTGAGTTCAATTTATTGTTAGTTCACAAGTTTGCAACTCTTTCAACAGTCCAGCCCTGGTTTACAGTTAGTTATAATTACTGACCTCTGAGTGACAAACTCACCATCACTACATAGTGTTTCTAAATTCAATGCTTTCCGTTCTTGCAGGGCTTGCTTTTACTGTGTGAGTATTTGAACCCCAAAATGCCAAAACATAAGTGTATGTTTTGTGATAAGTTTTCTTAACAGTGAGCATTTATTAAATGAGGAAAAAATCCTTTGGAAATACTCTGCAGTTCTCAATTGTCCATTAAATATAAAAATTGGTAGAAAGTCAGATATAAGCCAGTATATAATAACTAATATAATAATAACTAAACATGAAATATGTAATTTTTTCAATTAGTGCCAAAATGTGGTAAAATAATAAATGCTCATAAGACAGTCAGATAAGGAAGATTAAATAATCACAGCAGAAGTTGCAATGGCTTTCCACACTGGATATCACCACCAGTCTGTCTTCAGCTCAAATGACTGTTAGAATGTGCTACTACCAGAAGTATTTTCTGATCCCAAAATTACAAGCAAATTACCGGAATGAAATTTACTGTAATAATAAAAGATGTCCACAATGAAATATCACCTCATACCAGTCAGAATGGCCACTATCCAAAACACAGGAAATAACAAGTGTTGGTGAGGATGTGGAGAAAAGGGAACCTTCCTACACTGTTAGTGGGAACGTAGATTGCTACAGCTGCTGTGGAAAGCAGTAGGGAGGTTCCTGAAAAAACTCAAAATAGAAATACCATCCAATCGGGTAGGTGTACTTCTAGGAATGTACCCAAAGAAAACAAAATCTCTGATTCTAAAAGATACATGCACCCTTATGTCTATTGTCACATTATTTACAATAACCAAGTTATGCAAGCAGCCAAAGTGTCCATCAATAGATGAATGGATAAAGAAGATGTGGTACATATACACAATGGAATATTATTCAGCCATAAGAAGAAAACAAATCCTACCATTTGCAACAACATGGATGGAGCTGGAAGATATTATCCTCAGTGAAATAAGCCAGGTGGTGAAAGGCAAGTACCAAATGATTTCCCTCATTTGTGGAGTGTAACAGTGAAGCAAAATTGAAGGAACAAAACAGCAGCAGAATGGACTAACAGTTACCAGAGGGAAAGGGACTGGGAAGGATGAGTAGGAAGGGAGGGATAGGGGGAAAAAAGGGGCATTATGATTAGCACACATACTGTAGGGGGGGTGGGCACAGGGAAGGCAGTATAACACAAAGAAGACAAGTAGTGATTCTATAGCATCTTACTACGCTGACAGACAGCGACTGTAATGGGGTGTGTGGTGGGGATGGTACTTTAATGGAAAAAAAAAGAAAGAAATCCTGCCATTGGTAACAACATGGATGGACTTAGAGGGTATTATGCTAAGTGAAATAAGCCAGACAGAGAAAGAAAAATACCATATGATTTCACTTACTTGTGGAATCTAAAAACAAAACAGAATGAAGATAACAGGAACAGACTCATAAGACACTGAGAAGTGACTGGTGGTTACCATGGGGAAATGGTTGGAGTGGGTGGGTAAAATAGGTGAAAGGGATATAGAAGCACAAAACCTCAATCATGATATAAATAGTCATGGGGATGAAAGTACATAGAGAATTAAGTCAGTAGTTCTGTGACATCTTTCTATGTTGACAGACAGTAACTACACTAGTTGGGGTGAGGATTTAATAATGTATATAATAGTCAAACTACTCTGTTGTATACTTGAAACCAATATGATATTGTGTATCAACTATACTTCAATTTAAAAAATAATAAGTTAATAAATAATATAATAGTTCATTTATTGTTACAGAGTTTATTGAAGATCTAGTGCCTTACTTTTTTACATAGCTACAGATGCAAGTAATTATAATATGGAAATTATATTCCCTTTGCTTGTATAATATTTTCTCATGAAAAATGTTACTTCTAAGACTACTGTGAGTAAAATTTCTTCTAAATAACACTTCAGAGAGGATATATTATTGAGGTAGGAGTTAATGAGAAAACAGTTATATTCCTTTTAGTGGCAATAATATGAATACAATTTTTGTGGATATTTTTATGAAAGTGCAGAAAATGTCAATTCAAAATTGAAGCAAACATGATTGGAAGGTGTTGGCTGTCCTGCTGTATTCTGCATAAGGGTGCTCCAACAGCATTAAATGTCCTTTCTGTTGACATTGAAGTCATTGTCATGTAATTGTTCTCCTACTTCAGCATTTATACTTTTCAAGCTGAGCAATTAAAAGATTTTTGTGAGAACTGTCAGAAAGAGAAATTAAGAAAACAATCCCATTTCCAATTGCATCAGAAAGAATAAAATACCTAAGAATAAATTTACCAAGGAGATGAAAGACCTATACACTGCAAATAAAAAGACTGGTGAAAGAAATTGAAAAGGACACAAATAAATGGAAAGATATTCTGTGCTCATGGATTGGGAGAATTAACATTGTGAAAACGTCCATAATGCTCAAAGCAATCTACAAATTCATTGCAATCCCTATCAAAATCCCAATGGCATTTTCACAGAAATATAACAAACAATCCTAAAATTTGTATGGAACAGCAAAAGACCTTGACTAGCCAAAACAATCTTTTTTTTATATATACTTCTAAAATTTTGGGGGTCATTAATATACAATTACATGGGCAACATTGTGGTTACTAGATTCCCCCCATTATCAAGTCTCCACCACATACCCCATTACAGTCATTATCCATCAGCATAGTAAGATGCTATAGAGTCACTACTTGTCTTTGTGCTATACTGCCTTCCCTGTACCCCTCCTACATTATGTGTACTAATCACAGTGGCCCTTATTCCCCTTATCCCTCCCTTCCCACCCATTCTCCCCAGTCCCTTTCCCTTTGGTAACTGTTAGTCCATTCTTGGGTTCTGTGAGTCTGCTGCTGTTTTGTTCCTTCAGTTAGCCAAAACAATCTTAAGAAAGAAGAACAAAGCTGAAGGCATCTGCTCCCTGATTTCAAACTATATTACACATCTAACATAGTCAAAACAGTATGGTATTGGCATAAAAATAGACACATAGATCAATGAAATAGAATAGAGAGCCAAGAAATAAACCCACATATATATGGTCAATTAATTTATGACAATGGAGCAAGAATATATAATGGAGGGACAGTCTCCAATAAATGATGATGAGAACATTGAACAACCACATGCAAAAGACTATCTTACACATACACAAAACTAACCCAAAATAGATTAAAGACTTGAATGTAAGACCTGAAATCATAAAACTCCTAGAAGACAATATAGACAGTAACATCATTGACATTGGTCTTGATGATGAGTTTTTGGTTCTGACCTAAAAACAAAGGCAACAAAAGCAAAAATAAACTAGAGGGACCACATCAAACTAAAAAGCTTCCACACAGCAAAGAAAACCATCAGCAAAATGAAAAGACAACCTACTGAATGAGAGAAATCATATATCCAATAAGGGGTTAATATCCAAAACATATAAAGAGTTCTTACAACTCAATAGCAAAAAAAGAAACAAAACAACCCATTTAAAACATATGCAGAGGATCTGAATAGACATTTTCCAAAGAAAACATTCACATGGCCACCAGGTGCATGAAAAGTTGTTTGACATCACTAATCACCAGGGAAATGCAAATCAAAACCACCTCACATCTGTTAGAATGGCTATTCTGAAAAGACAAGAAACAAGTTTTGGTGAGGATATGGAAAAAAGGGAACCCTTGTGCATTGCTGGTGGGAATTTAAGTTTTGTGCAACCACAATGAAAAAACACTATGGAAGTTCCTTTAAAAATTAAAAATAAAACTACCATACAGTCCAGCAATTCCACCTCTGTAGTATTATTCAGTCATAACAACAACAAAAAAAAAACACAAAGAAATCTTGCCATTTGCAACAACATGGGTGGACCTTGAGGGTATTATGCTAAGTGAAATAAGTCAGAGAGAAAGAAAAGTACTATATGATCTGATATGTATGTGGAATCTAAAAACAGCAACAACAAAAACAAACAAATACAAGCTCACAGAAGGACAGATTGGTGGTTGCCAGAAGCAAGGTGTGAGAGGTAGGCAAAATGGATGAAGAGGGTCAAATGTTATAAAATAAGTGTCATGGGGATGTAACGTACAGCATGTTAGCTATTGTTAATAACACTGTATTGTATAATTTAAAGTTGCAAAGAGAGTAGCCCTTAAAATTTCCCATTAAAAAAGATGTGCACAATGATATTCATTGCTCTTTGTTAAGTTAGCAAAAAATTGGAAACAACCTAAATGTCCCTCAGTAGGGGACTAGATAAATGAGGAATAATATATTTCTGTGATGGAATAACTATATAGCAATTAAAAAAGAATGAACTAGAACTCTGCATATCAACATGGATCTAAAATAGTTGAATAAAAAGCAACTAACAACCACTGATATGTTTTCTGTGCTTACAGTTTCACCTTATTCCAAATATTGTATTAATGAAATCATATAGTATGTAGTCTTTTGAGTTTGGACTCTTTCACTTAACTTAATGCATTTGAGATTCATCCATATTGTTGTAAATATCAGCAGTCCGTTTTTATGTTCAAATATTTTGCCTAATTTTGTATTGGGCTGTCATGTATGTAAACACTGCTCTAAAACAGTTCAATAGAGTTTGGGCAAGATTTTAAAAAAATATTTTTGTGATGTCATCATTCAGCAGTTTTTCAACTCTTTTGCATTCAGGACCTTTGGCTTTCTTGAACAAAGTCATTTGAGAAAGACCTCAGTTAATCTGAAGCACTTAAATCGTACTTTAATTCTGAAAAAAAGGCTTCTAAACTTTTTGCTGACTTTTTAAATAATCCATTGAGTGAATTCTACTTATTTATTGATGATACATTTCAATATCTCTTTAGTAATAAGATTATGTAAATTGAAAGAGCAAATAATATTATTGAAGTACTCCAGTTCTTAAAGGAAACTGTGAAATGCGCTAAGGATTACAGAAAAATTTATATGTTTAAGTGTCAAGACTGTTCTTAAAAAGGATGTTACTTTTGAACAGGAAAAGAAATTCTGACTTGAAATGGATAGTTACCATGGCACTTGTAATGACTATTTTGTGAAATAATTTCATCCCTTGAAGGATTTGATTCTTTTATATGAATTTTTCTAAATACTGTTCCAGCATGGGAACAAGTGGAACTATCATGTGTACAGTTGAATAAGAGAATAAACATTGACAACAATGCTTTTGTCAGTGGACAACATTTTTAAAAGTCATTGACCAAGAGATGGAATAGCATCCTAAAGAATGGAAAAGTTAGTTATACAATGAGAGATGGCATTTTGTGCTTCAGTAAACCAGATTTGAAGAGCAATTCTTAAGAATTTATGCCAGTACATACTGGCATATAATACAAATATTGAGTGTATTTTTTCATGAATGAATGTTCAGTGGACAAAATATGAGACAAAAGAGTTCCATGGGATTGCTATAGAAGCTATGTCATAATGTAAATAAAATATAGACTCTAACTGTAAGATAAGATTTAAGTAAATCCTGCAAAATAAATAACTGTAAGGACAGTCAAATCTTAAGGGACATATAATTAAAGAAAAAGAAAGAGGCCTGTAATTTGGATATCTTTATAAAGATTTCAGATGAACAACAAATACTTTAGTATAAATATGTCCCTTTAGATACCTTTATACTTTATTTCAGGTAAACAAGAAATACTTTAGTATAAACATGTCCCATGCAATATTTTTCTTTTAAATTGTACATAAGCATAGGTAATTTGACATCACTTGAGTTTAACTGGGCATTCTGTGTTTTTATTTTATAAATCCAGCTACCCTAGACTGGATTCTATCAGCTAATATAAGGCTGATCTCCAGGTGATCATGTTTTGATTTTCTTTTTGTGGGAAAGAGTCATATCTGAAGACAATCAGTGGCCTCACACTCTGCTACAAGCATACTCCAGGTATTACATCTCTTCTAAGACACATTGTACCACTTTTGGGTACCATCCATTTAGTTTGCAAATTTGTAGAGAAAGGCATTGGGCTAAGCCATAAAGGACACAGGTAAATTGACCCCTGGAACCTCCATTCTTTGAACCATCACTGGCATTTCTACTAATCACCTATTATGTCACACCTATAGTATCTTTTCATTTTATTTACATATTCTTTATATGTAAATTTTCTGCATGTATTCATCAATACAAATATATTCCTCAATACAAATATATTCATAAATAATTCTGCTTTTTACTAAGTCAATCTCTCAATATCCAACAACTTTAATATTCAATCCCTATTATTCAAAGATTCTTTGCTGACTTGCCAACTCACTAACATTTATGTGTAATCGCAAACTCAGTATTTACATTCTGTCATTTCATGGTCAATCAAGCACAAGCACATGCAACAGAGGAGCAAAAAATTTGAGTTGCCTTATGTGCAAGTTCCTAGCTGGGGTCAAACAGGGAAACAGCCCTTTCATTCAGCTCTCATACTGTAAATACATGTCCTTTGGGTGGTCTATTTAGTACTACATCCTTTTATTTTTGCTTTTTGTTGGTGATTTTGCTGTTTAAAATGACCCCCAGGTATAGTGCTGAAGTGCTATCCAATGTTCCAAAGTGCAAGAAGGCTGTGATAATCATGTGGAGAAAGTATGTAGATGAGCTTCATTAAGGCATGAGTTATAGTGTCATTGGTCGTGAGTCCATGTAATCAACAATATGTATTAATAAGGTGTCTTTAAACAGAAACACACATACAACAAGGGCATGTATTGATCAGTGGATGAAAATGTGACCAGAAGCTCATAGGAACCTAACCCTGTATTTCCCCTAGAAGTAGTAGTTTTGTATTGCTAATTAAGTGTTTAAGGCAACTAAATAGAATGTAACTAACTTGATAACAAGAATCAACTCTGTGTGTGTGTGTGTGTGTGTTCATATCAGAAACAATTTTCATGAAATACACTTACCTTACTATGTGTGACACACTGATAATCTCTTATGTTTCTTTTTTTAATATAGCTTATAATGGTTTCAACTTCCTGAACAGATTTATAACCCAGTAATAGGCTGTGATGGGCAGTTGGAAAACACTGTTCCAGCACACACAGAAAAGCAATTTTTCTCAGATTAGTAAATAAAGTCAGTATTTGAAGTTGATGAGAAAGACAATGGACCAAGTTAAATGACTGCTAAGAAATTTAAAGACTGGTAGCAGTAGCTTCTTAGGTTTTCATTATTTTTCCCTCTTTTTAGATGCCGTGTTAGTTTCCATTTTCCCACTGGGTGTGTAGCAGTTGTTAAGTGTAAGAACCATTTAAGTGTAAGCACCATTTCTCTTTCTGACATTTGAGGGGGTTCATAATCTTCTATCAGTGCAGCAGTAAAGAAACACTAGTTTGAAGCATAGAGCCAGAAAATTTTCATAGATGAAGAAATGGGTAGTTATTCTTTACATGCTAGATAAAACTGACTTATTCTTTTCAGTAAATATTCAGTTGGAATAGTTCTGTGTAGGCTATTGGTTTGAAGGGACAATGGCAACATTGCACAGCCTTTGTTCTGCTAAATTATTGGCCCAACGGGGGATTCAGTCCAAATTAACCAGTTCTGCTATAGTAAAAGAAGAATTTGCATCATGATTATTGATTAGGTGTTAATAACACAGCAGTGTCTAAGTCAGGTTAGAAGAAACTATGCTGCCAAAATAAGTAAACCCCAAAATTTCAGTGGCTTATTTGTTCAAGTCACAGTTCAGTACTGGCCACAGCACTCCTGTAGGCAGTGACTTAGGAACCAGACTATTGCCATCCTGTTCTGCCATCTTGTACTTTCAAGGTCACACTGGCATTACCATCTGTAGGGGGGGAAGGGAAGACAAAAAGCATAGAAGACTATTCTGGATGTTTTAGGGATCATTTCTGGAAGTAGCCCTTTACATTCATCCACATTCTGTTGGCTAGGACCCAGTCACAGGGCCAACCCAACTCCAGGGGCCTGGGGACTGTGGAGGGGCGCTCAGACACAGGAGAGCATAGTTGTCTCTGCTGCCGGTGGGGAAGGTCCTCCACCCTCCATGCTGGGCCCCACATTTGTGCAGGGGGCCTGTATCTTGGTTGATTAGAAAGACTCAGGACACTTCTAGATGGCTCTAATGCCTTATTTAACTCTCTTCATCCATGGTTGCTATTAATAAATATTACTGTTACTGTCTTTAGTAAAACTATTTTTAATGTCCTGTTCTAAGACTGTTTTAAAGATGATACTCAGAAGGAGGCAGGCCCATAATGTGAATTACTCCTGCATACATCTTATACTAGCAGGAATTAGCATTTTTCATAATTACTTCCTAGACAACTCAAATCTGAGTCACCTTGATTCAAACTTTTAAATCTAAATTTGTTAAAAATGTAGATTTCAGGAACTATGTCTGCTCTGTTAAATCAGGATCTGTCTTGGTGGAGCTCAGAAATCTGCATTTTAAGATGCCTCTTTGATGATATTTGTGTGTACTAGTATTTGAGAACCACTGCCCAAGAAGAGAACTAAAATATCTTACATTTGAAAGCAGAGTCTGCCTGTGATTACAAATAAACTCAGATATGAGAGCCAATACCAATCTTCTTTTCTAAATGAGAAAAGCCAAGGATAGAAAATTCTAAGATTTAAATTGTCATAATGTTGGCTGAAACAGATGACAGAGCCCAGATGATCAAGACCAGAAAAAGAAGAAAGCAAGTCCTAGGCTTTTCTAAGTGCTGAAAAAAAGTCACCTGCCAACCTATCCTTCTTGCTAATTTGATATTTTATAGTAACATCCACATCACAGGCTGCTCTGAAGATTCAAAAAGATAACATGTGTTAAGTATTTAACTCAGTACTTGACACCCAGAAGGTTAAATCAACACCAGTAATTATCAAAATCTAACATAACTGCTGACAGTCCAATGGCCTTTCTGAGCTCTAAACAGTCCCACGATGGGCCAAGAAATTGAAGGCTCTGTTATTCCATTACCCAAGGAAAGGTTGTGAATGGATGACACAGGTGACCCTCATGACACATCGTGGTGTACACCAGGAAATGAGTTAGGGATGCCAGCCACCCAGCTGCACCCTGTCCCGTGGAGTCCTGCCAGGGTAAATGATACACAGCCCAACTCCACCATGACTACCACCCAACACACCCACTCAGAGAAGGTTTTAAGCCAAATGTAAATCAGTGGATAACTTGCCTACATTTGCCTTTTATAGACATGGCCTTTGAGTCTCCTCAAACAGCAAACCATCCATCAGTTCAGAAAATGACAGGATTCAGTTTCAATGGGTCTATCTGCCTCCTCCCAGGGATGTGGTCAGGAAGAGAGAAAGAGAAAAAGAGAGGGAGAGAGAAAGGAGGGAAGGGAAGACCTAAAGTGCCTAAGGCTGCAGGAAGAATCATGCTACCATGTGTTTTGTGAGCTATTATGAATTTAAATAAGCAAAGGATCCCTTTTAACTTTGATATGTAAGATCTGAGCAAAACTAAAAAGAAGACAGTGGTTAACATTGAAAAGAAAGATTCTTCCAAAATATTAATGGGATGATCATAAGAAAGGGAAAATGGCATGCTGTGTTTTTCAAACTGTAGGTCACAACCCCTTAATGAATCATAAAACCAATGTTAGTGTATTTTCTAATGGAAGAATAGAATAGAACAGGGAATCCCACATAGTAAGAATATTTGAAAATGATTTGTTTCACTTTATATGTATATTTGTGTTAAGACATAGTATGTATTTTTTATAGTGGATTTTAGTGGGATAAGTTTGAAAATGTATAGCAGAAAGCTAACTGCTCTGGAATCAGAGGGACTTTGAATCCAGGCTCTACTACTTGTTAGTTTTATGACTTGTGGCAGGCTTCAGTTTGCTCATATGTAAAATGAGTATAATACATACAAGAATTCTTGGGAGGTAAAATGGGATCATGTATATAAAACTCTTTAGCACAGTGTCTGTCACAAAACAGTCACCTAATAAATGTCAGTTTCCTTCTCCTTTCCACTTCAGGTATTATGCATATAAATAGATTCAGGTACCACAGTAACAGTCATTTAATTTCCTGTGGCCTCAGTTTCTTCATTCTGAAATAAAAGAGCTGAACTAGATAAACTAGTGCTTTGTCTGCTCTACAGTTGTATGATTTAATTAAATGGTCATTCTGTTATCACATCAGACAGATTCTCATTGACATATATTGTAAATCTCAAGTGATAAAGAGATCTCTTTCTTTTCTTAATTAAGCTTTGTGTTTGGAGATCACATGCAATTGCAAAAATAATAGAGAAATCTTATGTACCTATGGTAATAAGAAATCTGTATTTGGTCTTTCTCCCTGGTTCCTAACATACAGCACCTAAAGCCTTTGGACTCTCCAGAGTGACAAGACTGTCCTTTGTATGCTGAGAGATGACTGGGGGCTGGGGGCTCCTAGATGGCTGAGGGATGTGTGCTGGTCACCAGAAAGACCAGGGCATCATTTGAGGGTCAGAACTTGCGGCTCCAGACCCTGACCTTCAAAGAGGGAAGAGGAGCCAGAAGTTGATTTAATCAACAATGACCAATGATTTAATTAATAATGCCTACATAATGGAACCTCCATAGATACCACAAAATGACAGAGTTTGGAGAGGTTCCAGGCTAGTGACTAAATCAGTGTGCTGGGAGAGTGGTGCACACAGAGAGAGCGTGGGAGCTCCAGCTCCCCTCCCTCATACCTTGCCCTTTGCATCTCTTTTGTTTGGCTGTTTCTGAGTTGTATCCTTTATAATAAACCAGTTAAGTAAACTGCTTCCTAAGTTCTGTGAGCAGTTCTAGCAAATTGTCAAACCTGGGGAATGGGTCATGAGCACCCCTGATTTATAGTCAGTCATCCAGAAGTACTGGAACTTACCAATGGTGTTTAAGGTAGGAGCAGTCTTATGGATTGGGTCCTTAACCTGTGGGATCTGGCACTAACTTCAGGTAGATAATGTCAGAATTGAATTGAATTGCAGGACACCCAGCTAGTATAGGATTATTGGTTGGTGTGGGGGAAAACCCCACATACTTGGCATCAGAAGTTTTGTGAGTAAAAATAGCTATGGAAAAATGGTAGCATCTTGTAAAACTATAATACAATATCTCAAGCATGGTATTGACTCTGTTACAGTCCCTTGACCTTACTCAGGTTTCTTTGCAAGTGCCATCTGAGACTGATTAGCAATGGCTAATTGAAATGCAGGCTTGAAGTTGCCCTACGTCCTGACTTACAGGTAACAAATATCCGGAATACTCAGCAATGTCTGCCATTGGCTCAGAAGTGGGAGAGTACTAATGGGCTGATTCTGAAGTAAATAAACAAAATGTTTGAATTAAACATTTAGAGCTAGTGCTTAGTGATGCATAATGTATCTGCTTTTTAAAATGTATTGTAAATGTTTTAACATACCAAGATACAAAGAAAGGGCAAAAAGTTCTCTCTTCATCGGGAAATTATATAAGCAGGTCCAACATATGTTTAGGTAGATATATTTACTTCCACAGAGAGAACAAGCCTTCATATACTCAACTATAAAATTACTCTTTGGGCATCTTTCAGTGATTGAACCATTTTTATGTCACTAAAAGACTGAGGCAACCTTAAATGAAAATATCTATGTGCTACATTTTTTCCACAAACTCTATGTGAAGTCATAAGATTCATCAATTTAATTGAAAGGTGAATGAAAGAAATAGGATAATTAATTTAAATGAATTTTTCTCAAAAGCTTTTTTCAAGTAGGCTTAACGGTAAATGTTATGGGAACTTTGCTTTCAGGAAAAATATCTCTTAGACTTTCTCACAAACTGAAGAGTTGCTTTGAATGTCTGAGATTTATTGTTGAGAAAGGCAGTTTAATATACAAGCAATGGAGGAGACATTGGTTATTTTTGTCTTTGGCTCAGCAATTTGCTATCTTAAACTATCTATATAAAGCACTTAATACAGTGTCTGGCACATATAAGTATGAGACAAATGTTTGCTGCTATGATGATGTTGATGATGATGAGGTTTCATAGTTTTGTAAATTCTAGTAAATCAAGTGACCTTTTTGAACCTCAGTTGTTTATTTGCAAAGGTGTGAAGAACAATAATGTATTTTATGCCTACTTCACAGGGTTATTATAAGAATAAAACAAAATTATGCTTGTGAAAACACTTTATAAACAGAAAAGAACTATGGATAGAATTCTCTCCCTTTCCCTACAGAAAAGGTAATTACATATAAATGTCCTAAAGTCTGATACTGCAGAGTGAAAACCCTTGGCAGTGTTTTCATCTGCTGGTTCCATGCTCCCTCCTCCAACCTCCACCTCCTGCTGCCACTCCCTTTGCTACCACCTTCAGAGCATTAGTGAATTGTCCACCTCTGCTGGGACTGCAGCCCTCCTCTGTGCTGGAGGTTGCAACAAAAGCAGGTTGGCAGAGAGAATAGTTACAGACACCAAATCAGTGGACAGGGAAAACTACAGCAAATTAACATGCGTACACATGCAAGATGTTTATATGAGACTGTACTATACCAAACAACATGGCAAAGTAAATTACTTCTCTCTGAAATTAAAACACTGTCAAAGTTATAAAACATAAATCAATATCTCAGTAATGCATACAGTTGAGGAAGGTATTATTTCACACAAGCTAAGCTGATTCTTGGACCTCTTTGCAATAGAGTACCCTCTCACTGATATCAAAGGGTGTGATCTCTCTGGGAAAGACAGAATGGCGCAAGGCTCAGCCCCTACAAGAGAGAGCTGGTTAACTCTGGTAGGCCTAGGTCTTCACTTGGAGTATTGCCAAGGTACTCAGTCATAAAGGAAATGTCCAGTGCTATAATTATGTCTGTATTTTGTCTAAATTGATAGCTTCTGTGTTTGAGAGGGCAGAAAGCTGTATCACAGTTATCTTCAAAGTTTGAAGATATATGATAACTAATGTCACCAACATGCCCAAGTTACAAATCTAGAAAGGATTGATTCATTTTTCAGAAATGTTGATGTTGTTTCAGCAGGGCTATTGATTTCATCAATAACATCAAATCACAGGGACACAAGATCACAGTTCAAACTTTGACTTAATCAGCACAACATAAAAATCACATTTCTAAAATGGTTCTAATTTGTACTTTTACTGGCAAATCAGAAAAAAAGGTTTAAACAGGCACACTACAAAATAGCAGAAAATAACATTCTTTAAAATGTTTTTTAAACTAAGTTTGAATTGCATATTTAATGACAAAAATATCTTCATAAAAATTAGAAAACTTTTCTGTGTATATTATGTATATTGTATATCTGATACATATAATGAAATAGGAGCAGTTTTAAGATATGACCAGATTCAATAATTAGCCACTGTCAAGATGAAAAGGTTAAAAGAGAATTTAGATAGACATCATTCAATGTAGAAGTGAATGATACCAAAAGACCCTATGCAGTAGGCCATTTCATTCAGCTACTTGGGACACATCTTGGCAGAAAATCAAGCTGGCATTCATTCAGACTCTCTTCTCAGTCTCTGAGTCATTGTTTCTTTGATCCTTAGACCCTTTCTTGTGGATTTGTCACTTTAGGACATGGGACTCCAGGACTCTCTGCATCAAGTTTTTGTCTAGACACTTACTGCATATCTATAAACTGTCCTCTGAATAGACTTTCTGTAGTATCTGCTGATGAACAACTGTCCAGATTCTTAATTTTCTCAGGAATTATTTTAACTTTGCTCCCTCTTACTTGATAACTAAAGGATATGGATCATTAATCAATTACAGACAATAGTTATACTTCAAACCCTAGAAAGAAGCCTCAATTTAGAAATAACTGTGACCAGGTACCTGACTAATGTCTAATTGAGAAAGTCTAAGGAGCATGCTAAATTTCCCAGCCTCTGGGTTGTTTTATCCTTGTATGAACTGCAGAAAATAATCTTACCTCAACTAATAATAACAGCTAGACTTTAATAAGAATCTAATATGTGCTGAGCACCAAGAGCTTTACATGGATTAAATGGATTAATTTATTTAATCCTCACAACAATCTTATAAGGTAATACTTATTTTATCCCTGTTTCACAAACTAGGACACAGGGAGGTTAAGTGCCTTGCCTAGACCTAATCTAGTAAATAGTGGAGTCAAAATAAACCCTAGAATCACATTTCTATCTCAGTCCAAAGGGGTGTATGAAACTCACTTTTTTACTCTCAACTTTAAGTTTGATTTTATGTTGCTAGTCTTGTTTTATTCTCTTTAATCAACTACCTCCAACATCTTGATTGTATGTGTTTTTATATGCTCCCTCAATTCTTTCTCCTTAATCAAGGGAGTTCATAAATAAATAAAATGCCAATTGGGATTTTTTCCAAAATATTGTTATTTGTGACTAACTATATCATCATTATCAATAAAATGAAGCATGTATATTTGTTTGTGATATCCTAGACTCTAACTGAAAAGCAGCAAAATCTAGTCAATAGAAATTGAATGGGATTTGGTCAGATTTGTACATGTAAAACTGAAAGTACTGTCATTAAATGAAATTTAAAAGTAAATATCTTGCCCCTTCCCTTTCCCTTCCTAGTGCTAGAAGTCAGCAAGGTGGCTGCAGATGTCAGGACAGCAAAGGTTTTGGGCACTATGGGGAGGCACAGGCTAGGAGATGAATTGGCCAAGGACATGGGATAATAGAGTAGAGAGATGGAGGTGGCAATAAGAGGAAATGACTAGAATAGTTGGGAATTGGTTACACTGAGCAAATGAGTAAATAAATTGGGAAAAATGATAACCAAGTTTTTTGTTGCCAGAAAAGATGTTTGAACCATGGAAAAGGGGAAGGCTAAAAATTTGAGATTTGGAATTAGAATCGAGGGTAACAATGTCAACTCATGGTTTTATAATACATGTACACAGATAGATATTGAAATAGTTATAGATGTATATGTGTGTATTTATATGCATGCTTATATATCTTAACTGTCTCTACTAAGAAAGCCTAGAAGCAACAATACCACAGGAGTAATGAGTACACCAAGCACCCAGACTTTGGTTTCTAAATACCATTCTCCTCTGAAAGAAATCAGAGCTCCTTGGAGAAATAGCTGATTTTAGGACTGAGTCAAATAAAGTATAAGAGGAGCCTGGAATGTCTTTTTATATCAGAAAGCACATAAATACTTAAAAAATTATGGACATATTGTCACAAGAGCATGGGAGCCAGTTTGAAGAGGCTCCCATTGGCCAACTTGAGGACAATTAGAACATCAAAATAAATAATGGTAGTAACAGGTGAAAACCAATAATAAAATAACAATCCATGAGTCCATACAGGTATAAATAAGAAAAAGAATAAGTAAATAAATGGAGTAGAAGACAAAGTTCTTCCTTACTTTATCAACTAAATTTCCTTACTAATATGTCAACTATTAAATGTAGAAAATAGAGAATAACTACTGTGCAATCATCATAAAAAAGATTGATTGAGACAGAAACCAACAATGGATGCTGAAGCTGATGAGCAGAGATTAGATGAGGTACAGGATATTAGCAAAATATCAGAATAACTCCTCTCATATATATACACCCCGATACTGATCAACTGCAAAGGAGAAAATGAAGACTTTAAGGTAGAGAGAGCAACAGGTCAGGTGGTAAGGTTAGTGCCACTAGGAGTAGGGTGGGGTAAGTTCATGTCCCCGGTGCGAGCCACTGAAAAGAGCACAGCATTATTTTAGTGGTGCCCAGGAGCCTCATCTCAAGAACACACCACCTGGTCCCTGCTGATGCAAGGCTTCGGTTCTTTAAAACAGGCACATGAAAGACAGATAAAGAGTGAGAACTGCTTCAAAGTGAAGGTGTCTTAACAGACAAGACAGTTAAATGTAAATCATTTTCCTAGAAAGTATCTGGAATCAAAAAGGAAAAAGAGACATTTGTCAAAATTTGAACAGTCGTTAGATTAGACCATGTGTTCTACCAATGTTGATGTTTATTTAGAAAGCTGTGGACTGTGTTTATATGAAAGTATCACTAATTTAAAGAGATACACTCTGGAATATCTTGGAATAATGGGACTCATTTCTCCAACTTACTCTCCAAAGGTTCAGAAACCAATTAATAATGATAATGGAATGTGGGTGACACAGCAAATGCAGTAAAATAGTACGTTTGAGGAATCTAGGTGAAAGAGCTACAGCAGTTCTTTTATCTGTTCTGGCAACTGTCCTGTAATTTGGTGATTATTTCACAATAGATTATTTAAATTTTTAAATGTAAGCATCTTTGTTATATTCATAGAATCTTAAGACAATTTTATTAAAAGCAAAAAATTCAACTAGTTACATTTCCATACACACTATTGTAACAAATGTTTTTCTGCTAGAGTGATCAGTGACATTTGGACACTTGCTTCCTGTCACAGAAAGTGACAGCGAGTTAGATTTAATTTTGTTTATTTACCTCTTGACATGAATCTCTAACTTTGGGCCAAATGTGTCTAGTTTGAAAGACAATGCAAAACTTGTAATTATCTATGAAAACACTGTTTTTCTATGAAAATACTATTTTTATGGGAAGCAGTTTGCATGATGCCATCTTAAAACAAGTAAACTTGTGGCATTGAACACAGAGAAGACCCCTCTATAACATGTCACTCCGGAGTTCAGACATAACAAGTAAAACCACTGTCAAAATATATGATGTGAACCTGCTGTTTCTAACATCATTAGCTTTTCTGATACACATTGGCCTTATTATATGATTATATGATCTCTTTTTCAATAATATTTGCTCATAATGTTGTAGTAGTGGGACTACAGTTTATGGAATTTTATTCATTCCTTCATTTATTCACTCATCCTTTCACTCAACAAGAATTCAGTGAATTGCTAATATGTTTGTAGCAACTTGGAAAGCTCCTTGAGAGTTACAAAGAAGCATGTAACACATTGTTCTTGCCTGTGAGTCCTGTGAATTGGTTAGTCAGCTTGCTTTGAAATATGCAGAATGTGTACCTGATGCCTCTTCTACATACACCTGGGCTTGGCAGAGGAAAATGCCAGTGGTACTCATTGTCATGGACTGTGAAGTTTGCAAGTTACTGGACACTTCCTGGGATCTGAATGTATGTGGAAGATGAGTTTTCATAAAAGAATTCCTGAAATAGTCTTTTCTAGTATTATCTAAAGGGTTTTTATTTTTGGAACTTTTCTTTTCATTTAATTTCACAGTTCTAGGAGTGAGGATAAGAGTGTGGAATTGAAAATGTATCAGCTCCATAGCACAATGTGTCTGTGTTTTAAAATAGACAAGAATCAAGCTCAGTAGTGTCACACTACCGTCTATAGTGCCAGACCCCTCTGCACCCCTCTAGTCCTCTCTACACCCATCCTGCCAGTGGTGAAACACAGCAGCCCAGCTCTCTGGAGCTGAGCAGTGGAGAAAATCTGATGATATTTGGTACTCAGGCTGCAAGACTGGCAAGGTGCTGGAGGTCTCTTGGGGCCTAATGAATTTGGAAAATGAATAACAAGAGATGGAAGATTCTCCCTGTAGGATCCTCCTGGGGCAGCAGGCGACATGTTGGTTTCTGTGACCTTTGCCACTTGGTGGCACATCCATGACTATGTCACCCTACATGGCAAAAGGGACTTTGCATGTATAATTAAGATTATGAATCAGTCAACCTTAAAATAGGGAGATATCTTGGACAGCTTGGCTGGCTCCAAAGTAACCACCTGAGCTCTTAGAAGTAGAAAGGCAGTGCAGAAAGATTTGAAAAACAAGAAGCATGCGATGCACCACTGATGGCTAGAAGATGGAGGAAGTCACTTATCAAGGAAATTGGAACTCAGTCCCACAGCTACAAGGTACTGATTTCTGCCGACTCCTGAAAGAGCTTGGGAGTGAATTCTTCCTCAGAGTCTCCAGAAACGTATCCAACACCTTGATTTTGGCTTGTAAGACCCTGAGCAGAGAATCCAGCTACACCCATAGCACTCTGAGATAATAAGGGTATGTTGTTTTAAGCCACTAAATTTGTGATAGTTTGCTACACAACAGTAGAAAACAAATACCCTAGGTATTGAAGTTGCCATCTTATGTAGTAGAAGATAATGGTATAGACTAGAGGCCTAAAAACATGATCATATCTTACTCCTACTGCTTAAAACTGTATTAGAATCCAGCAAAAGACAGTATGATAAGAGAAATGCTATGATTCACCCATGCATTCTCTTCCTGTGCACACACTTCCTAGTTGTTAATGCATCTAGGGTGAAATCATGAGCTAGAGTTCTGGTCAAAGGAATGTGGGCCAAACAGGCAAATGAGCTTCTAAGCCTGGTCATCAGTTGTTGCATGCAGTCTCCCACTGTCTCTATCGCCCCCTGTTGTCAGTGAAGGAATCTATGAAATCAGAGCCAGAAGGTAGAGGGAATGACATAAGTTTGCAGACTTTCTATTTTACTCTCTATTGTCACCAGTATTTCAAATAAGGCTATTTTAACACCAAGTTAATAGGAAGGATATGCTCTCATTAAAAAATGACAGTCCTCAAGAGAGAACAGTTGACAATCCAATGTGATATGTACATTCCACACTGTCTTTATCCTTTGCATTTCATCTTGTATTATTGAAACCTTTGTCAGGGACTGGCACTCGGTTGAAGACAAGCACTGGGGAAGCACTGTACTAGGGGAAAATCTCAAGTGATATTTATGGTATGGGGACTACAGAGCTCCTGGACGTTTCACCAGGGTCAGATTTCCATGAAGACAGTGAAACTCAAGGTTCAGAGCCATCATTTTTACGGCCCCTCCCAGAACTCTGGGAGGGACCCAAGCCATAGAGCCACATGGACATAGGACTCTGTGAAATCTGCAAAAGCACAAAAATTTAACCACCATCAGTGAAGACCTCCATCTCTTTCCATTCTGACTTCACCTTACATCCACTAATACTGGAGTGGACACAGACACTTTTGGGGTCCAGCTAAAGTGAAGGGTGAAATGGAGATACATTCTGTTTGAGTTGAGTGGAATATGTTTATGTGGTCACAGTCCTTCCCATGTCTAGTGAAGTCAGTCACAGCCAGTTGTCCCAGTGTAGAATCAGCTTCCACGAATACTCCCAACAACCACTGTGTCAACTCACCTGCATCATGAACTTGGAGCAATAAAGCCAGTTCAAGAACTGAACCTCTCAAACTGCAATAGGCACCAGAAGAATGTAGATTGTCAATAAATGTTAAATAGAAAGTATAAAAGAAGCAAGGCAGTTAATTAATAAAAATATTTTTATGGGTTTTTTATGTTTGTGAGATCTGCCAGATTTTTTAAATTTGTAGTTTGATGTGCTTTATTTTCTCATTCTACAGAAGAGTTTATTTTCTTACCTAATTTTATATGATATCTCTTAAAAAGAACTCCAAAATTGTTCAAGCTATAGGCTCCACAAAACCTAGATTTTCCCTCTCCCACCCCAACACTTCACATACCTCACTTCTCAGTGACACAGGAACCTGTCTTGTCACTCTCCCAGTCCAACTGCCAAGTGAAATCTGTCAAGTGGAAAGTGTCCAAAACTTCCCTTATAACTCTAGGTGTTCTGAGTTAATCGATCCTGTGTGAGACCTGGGCATATCTACTGTTCAAAGTTCTGCAAGTAGTTCTGATATTTGGCCCAGGTTGCAATTCTGGGGATGCCACGCTTTGGGGCACTTGGTTTGCAAAGGATGAGTCATCTCTCCTTATGGGCTATGACATCAGTTTAATGGGTCTCAATCAGCATTGTTCTAGTAGGATGGAATGAGATGGGCATGCATCACAAGGTTAGTGGTTTGGGTCAAACTTTTGTTTCAAAACAACATAAAACTATAATATCTACAATATCTATATTGCCTTGAGGGGTCCTGTTCTTAATGCCATGGCTTTTAGAAGTTTTACAGCATCAATTTCAGGAATACCATAAACTGTTCAAGTCAAAAAAGAATGACATGGAGTTTAATTGTAAACAGTCTATCTTGCTTATGCCTTTAAGAATAACTTTGTTACAGGACTTGACAGGAAAACTTCAGAATGGAGAAATTATAAGTTCACAAACGTTTTTTTAAAGGAGCTTTAAAGTGATGGTGGGGGAGGAGGGGTGTTCTGTGTGTGTGCTTTTGAATCCTGGAAATACTAAAATAAGCTGTAGAAGGAGAAAAGACAACTTGAGGGTTTTTTAATAAATTGTTTTACTATGGAATGTGGTGGTGAAAGGAAGTAGAAGTTTGGAAAAGTTTTCTCCATACAAGCAAAAGTTTCTATCTGTGTCCTTTTTAGAAGGAAGTAATTACCACACACAAAAGAACATGGTCTGAAAGCGAATGGTGTCACATTTTGTAGGCACAAAGACCAAGTTCTTTCTACTCAAAATTTTTTTGTTAAAATTTTATAACCTGAGGTTATTTGAGCTACCCTAGGATAACCAAATTAGAAATCACCATTGTCCATAAGAAATGTTCCCCAATGGAGATAGATATTACTGGGGGAGGAAGATGTCAGGAGACAGAAATACTTGGAAAATTTTTTTCACAATACAAATGCCCATGCCTGTCTCTACTGCTCCTCTAGGTTAAATACCAGTGATACAAAAGAAGGTAGAAAAACAGCTCCATAGCTAAAGTGTTGGAAGTACAATGGCAGCGGCCCCAAGTTCTCCAAACTTAGTAATTAACTTACCCTTTAATTTATAAACTAAGCAAGATACAATCTGCATATAATGGGAAATCCAGAGCCTCTTCAATGATCCTATGATTTGAAGAGGACTAATGTTCTCCTAGACCTGTGTCACTGCAAATTCCTGCTTCTGCAGAAAGCTGAATCCCATGCACTTGTCTCCCACCTTGTTCCCTCTTTGTCCCACTGTGCAGGTGCCAACCTGCGCTTGCTGTCTCCTCCTCATTCACCCCAAATGCCACTAATATAAATCACCACTCCTGGCTCTCCCTCTCCTGCTTTGCTTCATTTTTTGCCCTAAGACTCATGATCCTCTGGAGAATAATGTATCAAGTCCATGAGGACAGAGACAGTCTGTTTTGTTTGCCGCTATCCCTAGTGCTGTCCCCCATGTGGTAGGAACTCCATAAATATGTGTATAATGCGCAAGTGATTGAATGAAGACTTGTATTATAATTATTTATTTTATCTATGCTGCATATTTTTACTGTGGGTTTTGGATAACAGAGGCTACTTATACCAGAGCTCAGAACAGGAAACAATTTTAAATGGATCCCTAAACATCTCTTTTCCCAGCTCCTGGACCACTCTCCACAGAGAATTTCTCACAAACGTTTCCCCTTACACCATGTTTGTAACCTTCTTGGGCTTCTTTCCCCTTCTCTCTAAAAAACCATCTTGTCTCTCCGCCTGTCCCAGGTCCAGGGCTCTTCATGCTCCCAGTGCTGATTCAACCAGGAACATTTCTGGACAATCAAACGTACAGTTGTTGTGTTTACAATTGTAGGTGCTTAAAATTTGATTAATCATTATCCTGGGTCCATGACACAGTCTCAACCTTGGTGCAGGCAAGGCCTTTACTTGTTTATTTTGTTGTACTTACTTCCATATTTGTTTGTTAAGCAATAAATACCTATACATGCACTACCCAGCATGAAATGCAAACATTTATTATTTCTAACTTTTTTTAACCTACATTCTCCTCCCTATCCTATACCCTGCCTCCCTCCACTGGAAGTAACCTCTACCCTGCAACTTCTACTACCATTCCCTCTGCTTTTTAGAGCAATATAAATATTTCTTAAAATTATCATGAGGAATTATAGTTGTTTGTAACTTTTTCAAGGTGAGAGTGTATTCTGGTATATCTAATGTTTGGGGGTTACTTTTTCCTCAGATTTACTTTTCTTTGCAGTAAAATATTTTGTTGTATGAATGTACCACAATTTATCTGTTCTCGTGTTGCTGGTCATGTTGATTTTTCCTGAGTTTTGCTATTTCCAGTTGGAGTGCTTCTGTGAAGTCTCTTGTGTATGTCTCCTAAGGTACATCTGCAAGAATTTCAATTGTATATCTGAGAGTAAAATTACTTATCATTCGGTATGGGAATCTCCAACCCTAAAAGATAATGCCAAAATATTTTCCAACATAGTTGAGCCAACTTGTACTCCTACCAGCAAAGTATAAGCTTGTCTAATGATTCACATCCTCTCCAATGTTTGATGATATTAGACTTCTTCAATTAAGTAATTGATTGGGTTTAAAGTAATATCTACTTGTGGTCTTCAGGTCCTTTATATGTACTTGTCATCAAGTCTTTGCCAAGGTGTTGTAAATATCTTAACTCTGTTCATCTACTTTTTAAATTTTTCTTAAAGATACCTTTCAGTATGCAGGAATTTTTAGTTTAATGTGTCAGATTTATTGAATGAGAGAAATCTGGTATTATAAATGTTCAAGGTGTAGCCTTGAAAGACAGTGATTAGGAAATTTCCCCTGATAAGTAGAGCTTCAGGCTGTGTAACTGATTGTCCACTTTGTGTGAAGGCAGAAGCAGTTCAAGGTTCAAATCTACATGGACTTGTGGACAGTGGCAAATACTTGGCCAGCTGGTCAAGGACAGTGCTCATTTCCTAGAGCTACCACACAAATTGCTGCAAATTGGGTGGCTTAAATTCATTTCCTCTAGTTCAAGGAGACTAGAAGTTTGAAATCAAGGTGTTGGCAGGGTTGCTTCTTCTGGAGGCTCTGAGGAAGTACCCTCCCAATCTCCCTCCTAATTTCTGGTAGAATTACCAGCAGTCCTTGGCATTCCTTGGCTTGTAGCTTCATCTCTGCCTCTACTGTCACACTGTCTTCTTTAGGTATTTTTCAGTGTTCTTGTCTTGTTATAAGAGCACCAGTCATTGGATTTAGGGCCTACCCTAAATTCAGGATGATTTCATCTCAAGATTTTTGACTAAGTACATCTACAAAGTTGCTGTTTCCAAATAGGTAACATTCCGAAATTTTCAGTAGACATGAGTTTTGGGGGGCATTGTTAAACCCACTAAAGGGGCCTAAGAGGAAAAAGACTGAACTATCAGGAAAAAGAAAGTCTAGGAAACAGGCATATAGTGGGACATATGCAAGCAAGAGAGACCAGAGCTGAGTGTTCTGTATAACATCACACAGTTCACATCTTGTTTTCCTCGCTTGGCAATAATTTGTGGAAATGCTGAAAAGCATTTGGATTAGCTCTAACTCGTTATTTTTAATGGTCACATAATACTTCATGACATTCCAAGACTTTTCTGGCTATGGCCCCTTTCCACATTATAGCATCCTATTAAATTTCTCTTGTGCTGTGAAAATGGGATAAGAAGCCAAGAACAACAGGTGGTAAGGACACCTGAGAAGGTCCTGTCTGACTTGTCCCCCTATCAGATAATATGCTTCTTCTCCCCCAATTCCAATTTCACACTACACATCCAAATTTAACAGTACAGAGAAGAATTATATTTCTGCAGCTTATAAGTTTAATTCTGGGAACTGGGTTATATTTTTAAAATCCACTTTTGGCCATAGCTAATAAAGCTACTGTTCTCCTCTGAAATAAATGATGAAAACAGAGAAACTCTTTGAAGAACTTTCTGGGAGACTTGGCAGTAAGATAATAGTGTTGAAAGCTGCAAAAACATTGTCAGAGTCACTGTGCATAGAAGAGGGTTAAAAGTAAGAATCCAAAAGTCTGGTGTGAAAGTTCATGTAGGTCCTTTTGAAGATCACTGTGTATGCACAAATTTTCTTAACGACAAACCTCAGACTGATTTAGGAAGGGAAAACAGAGATGGTTAAGGAGAACATGTCTGCCTTCCGGCTGTCCTCCGAAAGGCAGCAGCAGCTGCAAGATGCCCTTACATGGCATCTGTTTCCTGTTGTCCCGAGTGAAGTCTGTCAGGATATATGAAGGCAAGTGGCACTTGCCATTTCCTGGAAGACAACCACAAGGCCAACTCTGTAATTACTCAGAGGCTCTGTCTAAGCACCATAGCCATAATCAGGCACTAGCCACTGGAAGAAGTTACTGGAGCTCTGGGTAGGTAAGTTGTATATGGAGAGTAAAGAGTCCAAACCACATCTGGTCAGATCCTACCAGGAAAGCTTTGCCTCTACAGATGCTGCAAGAAACATTTCTACATGAGGTGGTTGATGACTACCTCAAACTGCTGTGCTTCCAAAATATCTGCATAGGGACACAAATAAAGATTTCTTGAATATTTAGAGATGATGTTTACTGGCAACAAATCCTGTATTAGGCTAAGCTGTTTTCTAACTGTCTTGTCTTGCCTAACTGGATCTCAGATTGAAAAATCGCCATTCTACCAGCTAACAACTGGCTTTAAATAACCTCTAGGAAGAGTCTGCCAACAATTTCATTTCCCTGCAATGCAACAAGCAGTATATTAGCTATGGTTAATATCAGCATCTGTACTTTCATGGCAAACAAACCAATTCTGATACTATATCTAAGATACAAGTCTACTTGTAATAATTTCCCTTGGAAGCTATAATCTTTTGTTAGTATAAACAAGAAGCAAATTACCTTCTAAAAGAACACCTATTTTTCTTAATTAAAAATTAAATTATTGCACATTTCATTTTTATTGTCTCCATAATTTTCTATAACCTTTTATAAGTTGTTTTCAAACTTTATCCCAGATACTGTCTCTTCATAAGAAATCTTCCCAGAAGGTTAAACAGATAAAAACAGAACTGTTTTGATTAAAGAAGTTTGGCATTGTCTCCCCTCCTTGTATTACCTCCCATAAAATAAAATAAATTGACAAAAAATAAACTGTAATAGTTGGTGAGTTAATTTAATCATTATTTGAATTTTTTCTTTATTTTGGAATAATTTTGGACTCACAGGAAGTTGCAAAAATAATACAGAGAAGTCCTGTGAACGCTTCTCCTAGCTTCTCCAAAAAATAACATTTTATATAACTATAGTGCATTATCAAAACCAGGAATATCAACTGGACATAGGCTTTACTCAAATTTCACTGCTTTTCACATATACTCCCTTTGCATGACTCTAGGAAATATTATCACGTGTATAGATTCCATCACCACAAGACTCCCTTGTGGGTCTTCTTTACAGTCACACCTTCCCTGTATCCCCATTATGAACCTCTGGAAACCATGGCTTTGTTCTTCTCTGACTTGATCCTTATAATTTTGCTGTTTCAAGACTGTGATATACATGAAATCATGAGGTGGGTAACCTTTTGAAATTGGCTTTTTTCACTTAGCATAATGCCTCAAGATCTGTCCAAGTTGTTGATGTGTGTATCAAAAATTCACTCCTCTGATTCTGGTTTAAAGATGGTGGTGTGAGAGGTGAAACAGAAACCTCCTCCCAAAACAATATATATTATGAAAATATAGCAAACACAACTAGTCCTGAAAGAGTAACAGGAAAGAAGGCTGCTGCAGACTGCCTACACCTGGGGGATAGAGCAGACCTCACTGGAAAAGGGTAAAGTACCAAAGCCCTGATCCAGTGGGACCCAAGCCCTTCCCCCACCCCAGATCACTGGTGTGTGGAAGAGAAACAGAGCAAGAAGGGGGTGGAGGCCTAGAACTGCTGAATACCCAGCCCTGGAAATCTGCTCTGGGAGCATGAACCTACATTACATGATGCTCTAGAGATTAGTGGGGTTGGACAGCTAACACAGACAGAACACTTGGAGAGACTGAGATTCTAACTGCCTGTGAACAACAGGTACCCACAACTGGCCACTCTGGGACAAAAGAAAGGCAGGCAGTCTGAGAGACTTCCTAATGGCAAGAGGGATGCTAAAGGGGCAAGGACTGCACAGAGCTTGCTGCTCTGGAAAAAGAACAAGTGGACAAAACTGTCCTGGCACACTCAGTGCAGCAGGTTGGGAACTTTCAAGAGCTCCAGGTACTCCATCCCTCTGGCTGGCAATGCAGTTATGAGGGCCCCCACCATGATATGCAGCCTGCCACTCCTTCCTCTAGGCTGGCAGTGGCTTGCAAACTGGCTGACTCTGCCATTGTGCCAGGCCAGTGAGAGGGTGGCCCCACCTACAGCATCTACAAGTGCATAGCATCGAGGCTCCTCCCTGTGCACTTGGCCCATTGGCCCTGGCAGTGGAGCCAGGCACTGCAGCTGGGAAGCAAAAAAAGAGCTCTAGCCTCCCAGCAAGCACCAGCACCACTTCCTGAAAGAGATTTCAAAATGAAAATCATAAACATGCTCATGGAGCTACAGAAAAATATTCAAGAACTAAGGGAGGAATTCAAGAATGAGAGAGAAATTTTGAAAAATACAGTATCCAAAATGAAACATACAATGGAAGGATTTAAAGGCAGATTAGATGAAGTAGAGGAGATGGTAGATGACATAGAAATTAGAGAACAGGACTACAAAGAAGCTGAGGCACAAAGAGAAAAAAGGAACCCTAGGAATGAAAGAATATTGAGAGAACTGTCTAACCAATTGAAAAGAAACAATATTTGCATTATAGAGGTACCAGAAGTAGAAAAGAGAGAAAAAGGCATAGAAAGTGTCTTTGAGGAAGTAATTGCTGAAAACATCCCCAATCTGGAGAAGAAGATAGTCGCTCAGGCCATGGAGGTGCACAGATCTCCCAACACAAGGGACCCAAGGAAGACAACACCAAGACATATAATAATTAAAATGGCAAAGATCAAGAATAAGGACAGAGTATTAAAAGCAGCCAGAGAGAAAAAAGATCACCTATAAAGGAAAACCTATCAGGCTATCATTAAATTTCTTAACAGAAACCTTACAGGCCAGAAGGGAGTGGCATGATATATTCAATGCAATGAAACGGAAGGGCCTTGAACCAAGAATACTCTCTCTACCCACCAATATTATCTCTTAAATTTGAAGGAGGGATTAAATAATTTCCAGATAAGCAAAAGTTGAGGGAATTTACCTCCCACAAACTGTTTCTACAGTATATTTTAAAGGGACTGCTCTAGATGGAAGTGCTCCTAAGGCTAAATATCTGTCACCTGAGAAAATAAAACCACAGTAAAGGAAGTGGACCAATTAATTACTGACCAAATGCCAAATTAAATCAGCTACCCACAAAGTCAGTGAAGGGACACACAAAGAATACAGAATATAACACCTAACATATAAAGAGTAGAAGAGAAAGAAAAACACTTTAGAATGTGTTTGTAATAGCATAATAAGCAAGTTAAGCTAGATATAACTTAGACTGTTAGATAGTAAAGAAGCTGCCCTTGAACCTTTGGTAACCATGAATCCAAAGCCTGCAATGGCAATAAGTACATATCTATCGATAATTACCCTAAATGTAAATGGACTGAATGCACCAATCAAAAGACATAGAGTCACTGAATGGATAAAAAAACAAGACCTGTCTATATGCTGCCTAAAAGAGACTCACTTCAAACCCAATGACATTCACAGACTAAAAGTGAAGGGATGGAAAAAGATACTTCATGCAACTAAAAGAGAGAAAAAAGCAAGAGTTGCAGTACTTGTAACAGACAAAATAGCCCTCAAAACAAAGAGACAAGAGAAAAAGAAGGGCATTGCACAATGACAAAGGTGTCAGTCCAACAAGAGTATATAACCCTTGTAAATAACTCTGCACCCAACATAGGAGCACTCAAATAGGTGAAACAAATACAGAATTAAAGGGGAAAATAGGATGCAATGCATTCATTTTAGGAGATTCGACACACCACTCACTCCAAAAGACAGATCAACCAGTCAGAAAATAAGTAAGGACACAGAGGCACTGAACAATAAATTAGAACAGATGGACCTAACAGACATCTACAGAGCACTGCACCCAAAAGCAGCAGGATACATATTCTTCTCAAGTGCACGTGAAACATTTTCCAGAATAGATCACATACTAGGCTGCTAAAACAGCCTCAGTAAATTCAGAAAGATTGAAATTGTACCAACCAACTTCTCAGCCCACAAAGGTATGAAAGTAGAAATAAATTGTGCAAAGAAAACAAAAAAGCCCACAAACACATGGAGGATTAACAACATACTCCTAAATAATCAATGGATCAATGACCAAATTAAAACAGAGATCAAGCAATATATGGAGACAAATGAAAACAACAACTCAACACCTGAACTTCTTTGGGATGCAGCAAAGGCAGTTCTATGAGGAAGGTATATAGCAATCCAGGCCTATCTCAAGAAAGAAGAACAATCTCAAGTGAACAGTCTAAAATCACAATTAATGAAACTAGAAAAAGAAGAACAAATGAGGCCCAACTCAGTAGAAAGAGGGGCATAATAAAGATCAAGAAAGAAATAAAGAAAATTGAGAAAAATAAAACAATAGAAAGAATTAATGAAACCACGAGCTGGTTCTTTGGGAAAATAAACAAAACAGGCAAACTCCTAGCCAGACTTATCAAGAAAAAAAGAGAGTCTACACACATAAACACAATCAGAAATGAGAAAAGAAAAATCATTATGGACACCACAGATATACAAAGAATTATTAGTGAATACTATGAAAAATTATATGCTAATGAATTGGATAACCTAGAAGAAATGGACAACTTTCTAGAAAAATACAGCTTTATAAGAATGACCCAGGAAGAAAAGAAAATCTGAACAGGCCAATTACCAGCAGCGAAATTGAATTGTTAATCAAAAAACTACCTAAGAACAAAATACCTGGACTAGATGGCTTCACTGCTGAATTTTATCAAACATTTAGTGAAGACCTAATGCCCATCCTCCTTAAAGTTTTCCAAAAAGTAGAAGAAGAGGGAATATTTCCATTCTATGAGGCCAACATCACTCTAATACCAAAACCAGGCAAAGACACCACACAAAAAAGAAAATTACACAACAATATCCCTGATGAACATAGATGCAAAAATACTCAACAACATATTAGCAAACCAAATTTAAAAATACATCAAAAAGAACATCCATCATAATCAAGTGGGATTTATTCCAGGGGTACCAGGATGATATAATATTCAAAAATCCATCAACATCATCCACCACTTCAACAAATAGAAAGACAAAACCCACATGATCATCTCCATAGATGCCAAAAAAGCATTCAACAAAATTCAACATCCATTCATGATAAAAACTCTCAACAAAATGGGTATAGAGGGCAAGTACCTCAACACAGTAAAGGCCATATATGACAAACCCACAGCCAACATCACACTTAACAGCAAGAAGCTGAAAACTTTTCCTTTAAGGTCAGGAAGAAGACAAGAATGCCCACTCTCCCCACTTTTATTCAGCATATTACTGGTAGTTGTAGCCATGGCAATAAGACAACACAAAGAAATAAAAGGCATCCAGATTGGTAAGGAAGAAGTTAAACTGTCACTGTTTGTAGATGACATGATACTGTACATAAAAAAATGTAAAGAATCCACTCCAAAACTACTAGATCTAATATCTGAATTCAGGGAAGTTGCAGGATACAAAATTAATACACAGAAATCTGTTGGGACTCCTATACACTAACTATGAACTAGCAGAAAGAGAAATCAGGAAAACAATTCCATTCACAATTGCATCAAAAAGAATAAAATACCTAGGAATAAACCTGATGAAGGAAGAGAAAGACCTATACCCTGAAAACTACAAAACACTCATGAGAGAAATTAAAGAAGATACTAATGAATGGAAATAGATCCCATGTTCATGGATAAGAAGAATTAATATTGTCAAAATGGCCATCCTGCCTAAAGCAATCTACAGATTCAGTGCAATCCCTATCAAAATACCAACAGCATTCTTCAGTAAACTATAGCAAATAGATCTAAAATTCATATGGAACCGCAAAAGACCCCGAATAGCCAAAGCAATCCTGAAAAGGAAGAATAAAGCTGGGGGATTATGATCCCTGACTTCAAGCTCTCTTATAAAGCCACAGTAATCAAGACAATTTGGTACTGACACAGGAACAGACCCATAGACCAATGGAACAGACTAATGACCCCAGATATAAACTTAAGAATATATGGTCGATTAATAAAAGATAAAGGAGCCACGGGTATGCAATGGGGAAATGACAGCCTCTTCAACGACTGATGTTGGCAAAACTGGACAGCTACATGCAAGAGACTGAAACTGGATTATTGTCTAATTCCATGCACAGAAGTAAACTCGAAATGGATCAAAGACATGAATGTAAGTCATGAAACCATAAAACTCTTAGAAGACAACATAGGCAAAAATCTCTTGAATATAATAAACATGAGCAACTTTTCCTGAACGCATTTCTTCAGGCAAGGGAAACAAAAGCAAAAATGAACAAATGGGACTACATCAAGGTAAAAAGCTTCTGTACAGCTAAGGACACCATCAGCCGAACAAAAAGGCATCCTACAGTATGAGAGAATATATTTGTAAATGACATATCCGACAAGGGGTTAACATCCAAAATATATAAAGAACTCACACGACTCAACACCCAAAAAGCAAGTAACCTGATTAAAAAATAGGCAGAGGATATGAACAGACAATTCTCATTCTGTTTTGTTTTTAGATTCCACACAGAAGTGAAACCATATGGTATTTGTCTTTTTCCACCTGGCTTCAGGTGGCTAATTCCAATTAGCTTAATACCCTCTAAATCCATCCATTTTGTTGCAAATGGCAGGATATATTTCTTTTTTCATGGCTGAATAATATTTTCATGGCATATGTATCACATCTTATTAATCCATTCATCTAGTGATAGATGCTTTTGACACATGTAGAAGTCCAGAGATAGACGATCCAAGTTGGTAGAACATCTCTGCCATCCTCATTTTGAACCTTCCATCTGTAAGTCTAAACTGCTCCAGGACCCTCCACCAGATCTCTATCCCAGGTAGTCAGAAAAAAGAAACGAAATGAAGTGCACATTACCCATTTATTTTAAGGCTGTGACCTGGAAGTGGCACACATCACTTCCATTGCCATTCTGTTGTCAAGAACGTAGTCATAAGTGCACAGCTAGCTGTAGGTGAATCTAGAAAATAGAGTCTCTAGCTGAAAAGCAGAATGCCCAGCTGTGACCCATGAGTTTTAATATTAGAGAAAGAAGGACAAAATAGTTATAGGTAGACAGCTCACAATCTCTTCCACAGTGACCAGGCATTCCTCAGTTATAGCCAACTCCTCAGCCCTTCCATCATTTTCAGTATGTCACCAGGTTCACATCCAAATGAAATGAACTGCAACACAGGGACGTCTGCACTCAAAGATGCCTCATAAAATTATAACCCAAGGAGCTCCATGCCTGCTTCAGAAGAAAGAATCTGAAGTACATCCCCTTACTCTAGTATCTTGATAGACATTCACCAATTTTTATTGAAAAGTGATTGTACCTCAGTGATAAAGGAATATGGATAGGAAGGTGAGGGAAAGCGTTTTTAAACCTGTAAACAGAAGTCTCTTTGAGAGCAAAGTGTACAGGGTTTTCTCCCAATGTTCTCACATAGCCTAGTGATGTGGTAGCAGCAGGAGCTGTGGCTGCAGTGACAGTAATAGCAGCAGTGGTAATTGTGGTGCTAAGTAAGAGTAAGGCAGTAAGGCACATTGTTGGGTCTCTCCTGCATTATTTGCCTAAACTATTTTGTTAGATCCTTATAACAATCCTTTGTGGTAAGGGATCTGCTTCTTGAAAATGAAGCTGAAGCAAAGTGAATAAAGTATCTCAGCCCAAATCGCATAGCAAATACATAGTAGAGCCAGAATTGCAATAAAGTCTGACAGCCTCAGTTATGCAGCATGCCTAAGAGATGCCCCTTCTTCAGCCACTGTGCTGGACAGTTTACAGGTACATTAGCTCATTTTAGCCTCAGAAGCATCTCATGGTGCTACTTAGACATGGGAAAACTGAGAATTCAAATGATTAGATAACTTTCCTTAAGTCTCACAGCTATTAAGTAATGGAGCCAAGATTTTAAACCCAGGCAGTCAGAGCTCAGGCTCAGAGCTGCGTTCACCAGCAGCATCCTCATCCTGGAGAAGAAAGTATAAACTAATTTGACTTTATCATCTTCTAATAACCTTTCCATTCTGCCTTCTAATTCAGCCAGAGTACACTGGAATGTCAGGTTAAAACAGTCTTTCTGGTGAACAGGTGGGTTTGCAAAACAAGCTTTGTTTTTTCTGAGGAGTCATCTTAGTCTTGTATCTGGTAAAAATGAAGTTTTGTCTCATTGTGGCCCTGAGAGATATTTACAGTTATGCCCAGAGATATCTTGAGTTTGTTATCTTTGACTATAAAAATAAAACCAGATGGCAGGCTACAGGTATGAACATTAAGGTTGAGTGCAAAGAGGTGGAAGGTATGAGAGTTTGGAAGTTTCTTAGCGACAGCAGCTCAATGCCTTCCCTCTTCTCTCCTCTCTCTCTCTCTCTCTCTCTCTCTCTCTCTGTGTCACACACACACACACACACACACACACACACACACACACACACTGAAAATCCACTGGAAAAAGCTGCTTACGAGTACCTATATCCATTCATTTGCCTACACCTCAGATACTTGGCAGCAAAATCAACCCTAGGAAAAATTGTAAGCTGCAATACATATCACCCTTTCTCCCCCATTTCTGTCTTCCTTCTGTCCTTCTTTTGTGGTGTCTTCAAGCTGCTCTCTTAACAATCACAAATTCCTTATAAAGGCCCCTACCCTAACTACAGCTCTCTGTTCCTGCTTATGCTTAATCAACCCATTCATTTATTCAACAAATATGTATGGAATGGCTACTATCAGCCAGGCACTGTTTTAGGATCTCGAGATACATTAGTGAACAAAAATCCCTGCCCTTGAGAAGCTTACATTCTAGGAGAGGAAGGCACAAAATAAACATGTTGTGTTATAAGGGAGTAAATTACTTAGTTTGTTAAGAGATCATTAATATTTTTCAAAAAAAAAAGAGAAACAAGTTGAAAAGGGAAGAAGGATTAAGACAGCTGAGGAAAGAAGCAATATTAAATAGTGTGATCAGAAGAGGTCTAATTGAGAAGAAATTGGAGCAAAGATTCAAGGTTGGGAGAGAGTGAGCAAAGTGGATAAACTAGAAAAAAAAATGTCAGGAATAAGAAAGCAAGTGCAAAGGCCTGGGGCCAGAGTGTGTCTGAAGGTTTGGAGAGCAGCAAGGAGGCCCTCATTCTGGACCCATGTGAGGTGAGGGAGAGCAGTAGGCGATGGGGTCGGTGAGGTCAAAGCAGGTATAGTTCTCCACCTTGTAGACCAATGTAGGGACTTCGGATGTTAAACTGAGTGCGCGTGGAAAGTAAATTACATTTTCTCTTGAATTTAATTGATATAGATAAAATATTTCTTCTCTTTTAAGAAAGAATAAAAAACCTAAGAAATAACATAATGGGAAGGACCAGATAACCTACTCAACTCAATTTTCTACATCTAAAGCATTTGCTGCTTGTTGAATGGAAATGCCTTATGCTATATCCTAATCAGTAACCTCCCCTTTAAAGTCTATTACAGACTACTATAGAAATGCACATAATCCCATCCTAAGATATATTCTTTTTGTTTGCATTAACTCTTGTGAGAACATTACCTGTATGTTGGGGATAAGAAGTTCTGGCCCTTGAAGCTTACCAATTGGGTCCTTCATTTATGTGGCAGCCACAGTGAGTGTCCTTGCCAGCACCGTGTTGCCATGAACCCAAGACTTCAATAAAATTAAAAACACAGTTTCTTCCAATAAAGATTTGAGGATAGGTGTCTTAGACATTAGGAACTAGTTTAAAGCCACAAAGTCCTCTTTTCAAATTAATAAGTAAGTGAAGTGATACTTTTCCCTGGTTTTCCTTTTTATGCTAATTATCATTTACCCATTATTTAATTGAAAAGGGCTAGGTGGGGGGAAGTTATTAAACATTCAAGGGGAAATACTCAAATTTAGACAGAGAGTATTTTATTCATCTAAATTCACCTTCTAAGGGCACTGTAATTTGTTCAGAAAAAAATGCCAATAAGCTACCTGGGAGAAGGGAGACACCCCCATGGGAAAGCTTGAGTAACAAAAGATACTCAATACCATGGATACTGCCATGAAATATCCAGCAAATTAAGGGAGAAGGAATGAGAGGCTGCAGCAAAGCTTCCTTCAGGAAGAGAAAGCAGCCAGGGAGGCCAGAAACTAGGACAGAGAGAGAGAAAAACATTCTGGAACAGGAAGCCATGGAGACACCAAGAACTACACATCAGCTGTGGGTGTTTTTATGTGGATTTCTGCACCCTGTTTTCCATGACCTTCTCTCTATGACCCTACAAAGGGAAGGGACAGCTAACACAGAGGTTTTAAGTTTCCCTAAACTATTTAACTTTAAAAAACAGCCCTGACACAAAACAACCATGACATCTGGAGAAATAATTCTCTCTTAATAAATAATAATAATTCTCTTCTGTAGGTATTTTTAATACTTGAACAGTTTACAGTGCCTTGTGGTCATTATCTCCCCCGAGTGCAGGAGGAAATGGGGGCACCTATTATTAACCCTAGGTTGCCTGTGATGACATCACCAAGGCAATGAGGAAGTAAATGGATTAGAAAAGGGAAAATGATAACTATATTATGGGGCAAGGTTTCTCAAACCCAGCACTACTGATGTTTTGTGCAGATAATTCTTTGTTGGGGTTTCGGGGTGCCCATCCTGGCATTGAAGAATGTTTAGCAGCATCCTTGGCTGATGCTAGGTAACACTGAGATGCCAGTAGCACCTTCCCAGTCACGACAATCAAAAACGCCTCCAGATTTTGGTAAATGCTAAAATGCTAAATGTAGATCACCCCCAGTTGAGACTGGGTGCCATGGAGTGATCCAGTTATCTATACATAACTCTAGCTCATGCTCACCCTCAAAAACTATCTAAAAGCAACAAGGAGGCTGATATATCCATACTTTTGAAACTACAGTTGAAGTAGCAATTAAAAAGGTAGCAGAAAAAAAAATAACCAGAATTCTGTTTAGATGGGATCCAACCTTAATGCCTTTGCTCTTACTATGTGGATATTTTGCATGGACAAAAGACTGTTTTATAAATTGGTGCTTGCTGACGTGATCAAGAAATGTAACCCTCATGAAAAATGTTATCAATTCCTGAAGGAGCCAAATCATATTTCCATAGTCAAAAAGTGAGCTTTTACCTTCCCCGTTTCTTTTAAGTGAAATAAAAACATAGTTTGAAAGTGCACCTACCCATTTGGCTCAGTAGTTAAGTCTTGTCTGGCTGTAGTGTAAAAATAGACATCCCTCTGTCTGAACATGAAAATAGTACTTCCCCAATAAAAGCCAAACATCTTAGAGCTGCAAAAGCTGTTTACTTTTATAAAAAAGCCTTTTCCTCTAGTGCTTATTTTGGGATCATGTAGGTGTTCTGGTAGAGGTAAGCAGGTATATAGGGCTTAGAGGCAAACATTTAAGAGTATGCTTCCTGCGGTAGGTGAGGGAGTCTTGTGATAGTCACAACTTTCTACATGTTAGATTAAGAATATATGCTCATGAAATATGTATCTCTCCCTTTTGAAAAGTTGTGGATATATTGAAATAATGATAATGATCATAACTAACTGTCTAATCTTTGTGAACACTTTATATTCATTCATTCAGCAAGTGGTTATTGAAGACCCGCCATGCACTTTGCAAGCCACATTGATTCTCAGCTCTGCTGTATGGGCAAAATTGACCATAGTCAAGATATTAAAAAATGAATATGGGTGTGTTTCAGTAAAACTTTATTTACAAAAATTGGGGGCTGTAGTTTGTCAATCCTGAAAAAGGGTAAAAGAAATCAAAAGTTCAAAGAAGTCACCAATTTTAAATAGGATGCTCCAAGTAGAGGGAGCAGCCAGTGCTAAAGTCCTGTGGCAGTGTGTCTAATGTGTTTTAAAGCTCAGGAAGGAGCTCTGTCTGGATAAGTTAGAATGAGTGTGTAACACTATTTATAACCACTCTCAAATGGTATCTCCAATTGATTTTCCTCTTCTTTCCCCGCAGCCCTTTCTGTTAAATGAAACATGATTTACTACAGTAAGTAAAGGCTCAGAAATAGGCTTTTCTTGACCTAGGAAAGGTAAGCAGCACTAATATATTTTATTTTGTCCCCATTAAAGCCTTGTTTCAACTTAATACCAAGAGCAGGGGTAAGAATTGAAGGCAAAATGTGTAACCACGGAGGTTTCCTCTAGGGATCTTTTACCAGCATTCTAAACCTCAGCAACACTAACAGAATGAAGGTTTATGATAAAAAATCAACTATAAAATGTTGCCTCTTTATTCATTTGGCCCATTTATTCCTGAAGTGTTTTTAAAAGGCAACTGATGGGTGCTCGCTTCAACTACACATATGTTAAGTTGGCATGATACAGGGAAGATTATTACGGCCCCTGTGCAAGGATGACAGGCAAATTCATGAAGTGTTCCTTATTTTTAATGAACAAATAGCAGTAGACTTATAGACACAGAGGAGTAACTGGTGGTTACCATGGGGGAGGGGTTGGGGTGGGTGGGTATCAAGGGAGATAAAGGGGCACAAAAATTCTCAGTCATAATATAAGTACGTCTTAGGGATGGTAGTACAGCATGGAGAACATAGCCAGTGATTCTATAACATCTTCCTATGTTGACAGAGAATAACCACACTAGAGGGGGTGAGGATTTATTAATATGCATAACTGCTGAATCACTGTGTTGTACACTTGAAATCAGTAAAAGATTGTATATCAACTGTAATTCAAAAACAAAAAGGCAGCTGATGGTTATAGTTCACAGAACCAGAAGACAGGGCTGGTATTTCTAAATTGTCAATAAACCTATCTTCTAAGAGCTCTCTCACTCTGGATCCTGATGTGCTGTGAAGGAAAAACAGCCTGGGCCTCCAGTTGCCAGCAGAGCAAAGCCCGTCTGTACTGTCAAGTCCACAGGGTCACCCACAGTGGGCCAGTACACCTGTGTCTGTAAACCAGGGATGTGACCAAGCCTTGGTGGTGGTGATATGTGTGTGAAATTGTTTTTCATGTGATGTATGATGGAGTCAGCTTGTAAAGCCATGTGGCATAATAACTTTTAATTGATATCCCATCTTGTTCCAAAAATATGTTTCTTCTGAAAGGATAACATAGAGGTAGAGAATAAAACAAAAACCTGGATAAGGTTGCCAAAACCTCACTGTCCTGTCAAGCCTTGCTGCCTACCTTCCCCACCGTTACCTGCTCTCAGCCCCCCTTGAATTATTCTCCCAGTCACCAGAATGTATGGTGTTGTCCCCCTCTGGTCAGGAAGGTCAGTGCCCCACCCTTGTCACTCAGGTAACTCTTACTCATCCTTGGGTTCAAAGGGCACTTCTTCAAATTCAGTCCAGTCCTCCTGTTATGCTCTCTCATGCTATAAAGGGTCCTTTCCTTAACAGCACTATTCAGTTTGTAGTTTACACATTCATCAGTGATTAATGAACATCTCCCTCTTTCACTAACATGGAGGCTTCATGAGGACAGAAATCCTCTGTGCTCCCTAGTGCATCTCCAGCAGCCAGCAGTGCCTCACAGACAGCAGATACTTCATAAATATTTGTTGAATAAAAGAAGCCTCCCAGCAGTCAAAGGAAAGACAGAAGCATGATAAGTTAAAATATTTACAAAGTAATAAGTGAAGTCAAACAAGTTTTCCAGAAAGCACAACATTTCCTGCATTCTGAGTTTTCAGCAGAATTTCTCCCATGGGTCCTCAGAAACAGAACATTGTCTTAACTATGGCCAATTTTGTCCTACATCAGTTGAGTTGAGGGTCAATGTGGCCTGCAAAGTGCATGGCAGGTCTTCAATAACTATTTGTTGAATGAGTGAATGAATGAATATAAAGTATTTCACAAAGATTAGACAGTTACTTATGTCATTATTATTATTTACAGACAATATCCTTATGTTGATATAACAATACATTTTAAACAGCTGTTTCTTAAAGCATCCCTCAATACAGGCCCACAACAATATGCCAAATCACGATTCAATATAAACAGTTCTAAAGGGAACAAAACAAGGTGATCTGAGGACTCAGTTTTCTCAGGGTTCTGTTTTAACACAAAGGTAAAATAACGTGCGTGAAATTGAGGGAGAGAGGATGCATGTCCTTCAAGTCCTCCTCCATAAAGATTTCTTCTATTCAGAATTATAGTATGATTGGACAGCTGAGAGTTGAAAGTTATATCTCTGTGAACACAGAAAGAGCAAAGCCATTTTCATTCGTTGACAATAATCTGGGAAAAGGAGGATTATTCAATTGACTGTTGTTCAGAACCCATCATTCATTCAGCTGGAGAAGGGAGTCTCCCGGGCTGTGCATTTGTGAAAGATGACCGTAGTTCATACTCCCCCTTGTGGCACTTTCAAGTACACTGACTTATACATACCAGCCTGGTAAGGCAAGTGAGAAATGAAATTCCTCAGTTCAAGTCAGGTAACCTGGAAATCACTCTTTCTTTAGTCCTTCTAGAATGTCAGACCAACTTTTTAAAATTGGTAAGATTATTAACAGCATATTAACAAAACAAGTGTCAATAGACTTCATATTACATCTTTAAGGATCAATGTTTAAAAAGCTCAACATCTGAGTTAAAGCTGGTAAAGGGTTTAATGCAAATTCAGAGAGGCCTGGTAATTCTTTACAATTACCACCCTTCCTTAATTATATTGCCTTATCTCAATTTGATCCCCTTCAAGTAGCACATCAGAAGATTTGGAACTTTTAGGGAATGTGGGAAGGAATAACCTGGTGGGTGAAGCAATCAATAGTGTCACAAATGCTCATTTTACACATACTTACTGAGTACTTCCAATTATGGGGAATCAAGATTATATAAAAACTATTCCCTGCCTTAAAATATTACCTAGTAGGGGAGAGGAGAGCTATGTATATATAGCTATATTACATAATAAAAAGTGATAAATGCCTAAATGTATTTAATATGCTATTCCCTTAGAACACAGGACAAAGCCAGAGAAGGAAATAAAGGGGGACAGTTAATGAGCTTCTTTTTCTGAACCAACACATTCTAGTGCAGGACAAATATGGATACATCACTTAGTCTGCATTAGGTATTCTAAGCACCTCATTAAAATAATATGGGGTAAACCTCACACCCACTGGATGATTAGTAAGAAACAAGAAAATAACATATGTTGGCAAGGATATGGGGAAATCCGAACCCTTGTGCAGTTTTGGGAATGTAAAATGGTACCACTGTTATGGAAAACAGTATGGCCATTCCTCAAAAAATTTAAAATAAAACTACCATATGACCCAGCAATTCTACTTTTGGGTATATAGCCAAGACAATTGAAAGTAGGGTCTCAAAGAGATATTTGTACACCCATGTTCATGGGAGCATTATTTACAATGGCTAAAATGGAAGCAACACAAGTGTCTATTGACAGATGCATGGGTAAGCAAACTGTGGTATAGTCATACAATGGAATATTATTCAGTCCTAAAAACTAAGGAAATTCTGACACATGCTGCACAACATTAATGAACCTTGAGGAAATTATGCTAAGTGAAATAAGCCAGTCACAAAAAGACAAAAATTGTATGATGTAGGCAGACTGAAAATCATAGAGACAGAAAATAAAATGGTGGTTGCTGGAGCTTTGAGGGGAAACAAGGAATGGAGGGGGTTGTTTAATGGGTGTGGAATTTCAGTTTTGCAAGAGGAAATGAGTTATGGAGACAGATGGTGGTGATGGTTGCACAACATTAAGAATGTATTTAATACTACTGAACTGTACACTTAATTGTTTAGATGGTATATTTTATCTTATGTGTGTTTTACCAAAATAAAAAATTCTTCAAAAAATATGCTATTGAAAATTATGCAAAGAAAACAAAAAAGCCCACAAACACATGGACGCTTAACAACATGCTACTAAATAATCAATGGATCAATGACCATAAAAAAACAGAGATCAAGCAATATATGGAGACAAATGAAAACAATAACTCAACACCCAAAAAACTGTGGGATGCAGTGAAGACAGTTCTAAGAGGAAAGTATATTGCAATACAGGCGTACCTCAAGAAAGAATAATAATCCAAATGAAGAGTCTAAACTCACAATTAATGAAACAAGAAAAAGAAGAACAAATGAGACCCAAAGTCAGTAGGAGGGTCATAATAAAGATCAGAAAATAAATAAATAAAATTCAGAAAAATAAAACAATTGAAAGAATTAATGAAACCAGGAGCTAGTTCTTTGAGAAAATAAACAAAATAGGTAAACCCCTAGCCAGACATATCAAGAAAAAAAGAGTGTGTACACACAAAAACAGAATTGGAAATGAGAAAGGAAAAGTCATTATGGACACCACAGAAATATAAAGAATTATTAGAGAATACCATGAAAAATTATATGCTAACAAATTGGATAACCTAGAAGAATAGACATCTTTATAGAAAAATACAAGCTTCCAAGACTGACCCAGAAAGAAACAGAGATTCTGAACAGACCAATTATCAGCAATGAAATTGAATTGGTAATCAAAAAACTACCTAAGAACAAAATGCCTGGACCAGATGGCTTCACCGCTGAATTTTATCAAACATTTGGTGAAGACCTAATACCCATCCTCCCTAAAGTTTTTCAAAAAGTAGAAGAGGACGGAATACTTCCAAATTCATTCTACAAGGCCAGCATCACTCTAATACCAAAACCAGACAAAGATACCACAAAAAAAGAAAATTATAGACCAATATCCCTGATGAACATAGATGCAAAAATACTCAACAACATATTAGCAAACTGAATTCAGAAGTACATCAAAAAGATCATCCATCATGACCAAGTAGAATTTATTCCAGGGATACAAGGATGGTACAATATTCAAAAATCCACCAACATCATCCACCACATCAACAAAAAGAAGGACAAAAACCACATGATCATCTCCATAGATGCTGAAAAAGCATTTGACAAAATTCAACATCCCTTCATGATGAAACCTCTCAACAAAATGGATATAGAGGGCAAGTACCTCAACATAATAAAGGCCATATATGACAAACCCACAGCCACATCATACTGAACAGCGAGAAGCTGAAAGCTTTTCCTTTAAGAATGGGAACAAGACAAGAATGCCCATTCTCTCCACTTTTATTCAGCATATCTCTGGAGATCATAGCCATGGCAATCAGACTACACAAAGAAATAAAAGGCATCCAGATTGGTAAGGAAGAAGTTAAATTGTCACTGTTTGCAGATGACATGATATTGTACATAAAAACCCTGAAGAATCCACTCCAAAACTACTAGAACTAATAACTGAACTCAGCAAAGTTGCAGGATGCAAAATCAACAAACAGAAATCTGTGGCATTACTGTATATTGATGATGAACTAGCTAAAAGACAAATCAGGAAAACAATTCCATTCACAATTATATCAAAAAGAATAAAATACCTAGGAATAAACCTAACCAAGGAGGTGAAAGACCCATCTGAAAACTACGACACACTCATGAGAGAAATTAAAGAGGACACCAATAAATGGAAACACTTCCCATGCTTATGGATAGGAAGAATTATTATTGTCAAAATGGCCATCCTGCCTAAAGCAATCTATAGATTCAATGCAATCTGTATCAAAATACCAACAGCATTCTTTAATGAACTAGAATAGTTATAAAACTCATATGAAACCACAAAAGACCCTGAGTAGCCAAAGCAATCCTGAGAAAGAAGAGTAAGCTGGGGGAATTATGCTCCCTAACATCAAGCTCTACTACAAAGCCACAGTAATTAAAACAATATGGTACTGGCACAAGAACAGACCCATAAATCAATGGAACAGAATAGGGATCCCAGATATAAACCCAAACATACATGGCCAATTAACATACGATAAAGGAGCCATGGATATATAATGGGAAAATGACAGCCTCTTCAACAACTGGTGTTGCCGAAATTGGACAGCTACATGTAAGAGAATGAAACTGGATTATTGTCTAACTCCGTACACAAAAGTAAACTCAAAATGGATCAAAGACCTGAATGTAAGTCATGAAACCATAAAACTCTTAGAAGAAAGCATAGGCAAAAATTGCTTAAATATAACCATGAGCAACTTTTTCCTGAACACATCTCCTCAGGCAAGGGAAACAAAAGCAAAAATGAACAAATGGGGCTACATCAAGCTAAAGAGCTTCTGTACAGCAAAGGACACCATCAGTAGAAGAAAAGGGCATCCTACAGTATGGGAGAATATATTCATAAATGATATATCTAAGAAGGGGTTAACATCCAAGATATATAAAAAAACTCACATGCCTCAACACCCAAAATGCAAATAACCCAATTAAAAAATGAGCAGAGGATCTGAACAGACACTTCTGCAAAGAAGAAATTCAGATGGCCAACAGACACATGAAAAGATGCTCCACATCGCTAATCATCAGGGAAATGCAAATTAAAACCTCAATGAGATATCACCTCACACCAGTTAGGATGGCCAACATCCAAAAGACAAAAAACAGCAAATGCTGGCGAGGATGCAGAGCAAGGGGAACCCTCCTACACTGCTGGTGGGAATGTAAATTAATTCAACCATTGTGGGAAGCAATATGGAGGTTCCTCAAAAAACTAAAATAGAAATACCATTTGACCCAGTAATTCCACTCCTAGGAGTTTACCCAAAGAAAACAAGATCCCTGATTCAAAAAGACATGCACCCCTATGTTTACTACAGCACTATTTACAATAGCCAAGACATGAAAGCAACCTAAGTGTCCATCAGTAGATGAGTGGATAAAGAAGATGTGGTACATGTACACAATGGAATATTATTCAGCCATAAGAAGAAAACAAATCCTACCATTTGCAGCAACATGAATGGAGCTGTAGGGTATTATGCTCAGTGAAATAAGCCAAGCAGAGAAAGGCAAGTGCCAAATGATTTCACTCATTTGTGGAGTGTAACAACAAAGGAAAACTGAAGGAACAAAACAGCAGCCAACTCACAGATTCCAAGGAGGGACTAGCAGTTACCAAAGGGGAGGGATACGGGAGAGTGGGTGGGAAGGGAGAAGGGGATTAAGGGGTGTTATGATTAGCACACATAATTGTAGGGGGTCACAGGGAAGGCAGTATAGCACAGAGAAGACAAGTAATGACAGTAGCATCTTACTACACTGATGGACAGTGACTGCAATGGGGTTGGGAAGGAAGTTGATAATATGGGTGAATGTTGTAAGCACAATGTTGCTCATGTGAAACCTTGATTAGATTGTATATCAATGATACCTTAATTTTTTTTAAAATGCTGTTGAAGTTCATAGAAAGAGTAACTTCCTAACAGAGGTAGCAGAAAATGCTTCTTGGGAACAAAGCACCCAAGCTGGACTTTGAAAGATTAGTAGGATTTAAGCATGAAGGAAGGTTTCAGGCAGAAGAAGCCACCTAAGCAAAAGCATAGGTGCAGAAAATGATGAAGCAAGGAAAAAGAGGAAATGTTGGCCTTTAGGAAAATGAATGGAAGACAGCACATAGTGCAGCAGATGTCTTTACATGTCTGGCTCACAAATTTAGAATTGACTTGATAGGCCATGAGAAATTATTGAAAACTTTTATGCAGGAAAAGGACATGATGTGAGTTGTGCTTTGAGAGGATTAAGTTTTTAAAAAAAACACTGTTCAAAAGGGATTGGTTTGGGGAGGAAAGAAGTATCTAAAACTAAGTTCAAAAATTAGTATTCAGTGGCTCAATCCAACTCACAGACCTATTTTATTTGGCCTAAAGAGTCGGTCAATATTTAATAGTCATGTAAAGTTTCAGGTTTCTGGCTTCTCTTTAGAACAATAGAATGATCTGGCAACACCAAGCTGTCCTTTCTCCTGATCATAAGGCCACAAGAGTTGAGTGGTAGCTGCCATCTTTAGATAGACCAAGTATTTTCAGTCCCCAAGTCCCAAGAGCTCCCTCTTGTCTTCCTGGGACAAAGGCCCGGTGTCAGCTGCCAGTCATCACTGCCTGAGTTGTGTTGTTTTCTTGCTCTGACCCTCTTTCTTAATTCCAGTGCTTCCCTGGCCCTGGGGGGCAATTGCACTTGGGCATGTGAGTCCAGAGGGAGAAAACAATTGGCTGTGAAATGGGCAGGGCTTCCATCAGGAATGTGATCACAGGAGTGCAGAAGGGCATGGGCAGGAGAGATTTGTCCTGCTCCTTTTGCTGAACCTCAACCAACTACAGACATACAACAGAAGTGCCAATAGGTGGAAAACGATTTGTAATTGTGAAAATGTTGACAACATTTTCTCAGAAAAGCAACTGTAATGTTTTCAAAAAGGTATGCTGCCTTGTTGTTTTATAAAAGTTTTTAGAGTGATGAGCATGGTTATAAATATTGTATAAAATTCAACAGGAAGACATGAAGGACTCAGTTTCTCCAACCATAAATGAGTCAGTTGATCACACAACAGCAAATTGTGCATTTTTAAGCATGAGATGTGTTTCAGTCAATTAGGTTCATTAGTCAAGGGAGCAAAATTGTTTCTTGGGAGGGGCAAAAGAACCCTATGCTTTTTGTATATATAGAACATAGCTATAGATATAGTGCATAAATAGATATGCAGTGTATCTGTGGCATTACAACTTCACTGCAGGAAGGGCAGACACAGGAAAAAGATGTTCAAAGGAGAGTGACAATGAGAAGAAAATTTGAGAAATACTAAACTAGAATGAACAGGCAGTGTGCAAATCACTTGTTTTGTCTCCATTTGAGTTACCAGCCAGTTAACACCAGTGTAGACGGCTAAGCAGTCCTAATCTAGCTGTCTCTCCATTTGATAGAGATCAACCTTAGTTGTAGTACCAACAGAGCTCATGTGTACATGAAATCTTTATAACAAACCCAGGGCTCTTTCACAGCTGAAATATTGACAAAAATACAAATGCTCTTTGCTCAAAAGCAAGAAGAAAACACAACCACTGAAACAAATTTCCAGAATAGGATTGCTTCATTACACAAACAGTGCTTCTTAGTCTAAAACATCATCTCTGGGAACTTAACACTACAGCCAAAAAAACATCAGACAGATTTAGAGGAAGGCAGCTTTTGGCTAATAACAGCACAGTGACCTCACTCATGAGAAAGCCTGAGCATAAACTCCACTCTTGGTGAACAAGACCCATCCTGCAAGTCAAATGCCCAGAAATGCAAACAAGTCCAGCTGCACCTCACTTGGACAAAAGATCCAAACACCAGGCAGTTTTACAGATGGGATCTGTGTCTATCCCAAGGTGAAGTGAGAACAAGAGAGCAGCTACATAGCTCACATTACTAGTGTTTGGCCAACCCAAATCCCCCTAAGCTCAATGAGGGTTCTGTCTGAGAAAAGACAACCACATAGGACTCCAGGGATTGATGTGAGCAGCTGCTGTGTTTGCAGAGCTTGACTAAAAGGATGTGTTTCATCCCTCTGCCTGAAAGTCATCATGCCTCACAGAGTATATTAGCAGTTTATGTGAAAAGAGGAGGCATTCTAATTCTTATTACAGAAGGCTCCATGACAATTTCCAGCAATGTTCAGCTTCTTTATTGTTGGCCTTCATCTTTATTATTATTATTACTATCATTTGATTCCTAGTGCAGTCATGCACAGGAAAAGCACTGGGCAAACACCATCTATTTTGCTTGAAACTACCCTATGAAGTAGGTTTTTTTATCATCCTCATTTGACAGATAAGGATATAGGAACTCAGAGAGGTTAAGTAACTTGCCCAAGGTCACACACCAGAGCTGGGACTTGAATTCAGGTGGGTGTGACTCTACATTTCTCTACTATACTTCCTCCAGGGAGAAGGATTTTTGAACACGTGCTCCATCCCCTGAGGGCTTGATAGTAGGATTTATTTCTGGTAGTAGTCAATGGCATCAGTGATTACCAAGATCCTGTCACGTCTCTCTGAGGTCCTTTGGTAATCTGGCACTTAATAGGGAGGTAGGCATACAAGATTGAAGATATGAGAAAACAGCAGGCATTGAACTTCAACTTCTAACATCCTTCAAGTTGGAATTTGCCAATTATGAACTTTTTGGTCTGGACTCAGATGTATGTGTCTTGCACCTTGGTAGTGGATTTGACAGTCCATGTTCATAGCCAGATACCATCAGACTAGGTTTTTTTGGAAAGTTTCAATGGTGATTAAACTTCTCACAGGACAAAAAAAAAAGAAAAAGAAAAATCGATTTCCTCCTTTTGTGATGGAGGACTTCAGGAATACAAAAAGAAGGCAGAACTCTTACCTACTAAATGGAAATTTGCTGCTCACACACAGATGCAAAAGTATCATCATGAACTGGGTCACATAAAAACAGCTATAGATTTTGATTAAACTGAGAATGACCTTAAGCAATTCCAGAAGAAAAAATATGTATTAAAATTTCCTATTTCCTTCCTCAGGCCACTGCAGCTTTCTTTGCCTTTCAACTTTTTAAACCTAGCCCTCCACCTCAAAGTTATGATCAGTCATTATCCTGATGTCGTCAGAGTTCTCATGTGTCCCTGGATTCCCAGTTGTCACATAATGTCTCCCCTTTCATAAATGTTTGGCACGGCTCCCCCGGGATTATCCACAGCCTGGGAAGCTTCATGAGGTCAGCCCTGCCCTGAGGCCCATGGTTGGGTAACCCCTCACCAGCCATGGGCCCGCCTCTTGAGTTGCACTATGTTTGCCAGATACCATGACCTTGCCCAATGCCACCAACCTCACCCATCACTCTGCCTCAGCTGAGCCCTGTCACCAGTACTGCCATCACCCCAAGGGTCTTCACTGGGCACTCTTGCCTGTGGCTGGGCACTGAGATGCCAGAGTAGCTCTGTGTGCCCTGGAGTCATCCATATACCCAAGCATGTTGTGCTTTCACTTCACTGAGTCACATGTGCATGAAAGCAGGGCTGCTTATGCCCTGGTTTTTCAAGATTCAACTAAACGGCTGGTTCCATTAAACCCAGAGTCCCCCTCTTTCCGGGGTGCACTTGAGTCCATTGAGGGCTGATCGAGGATCAAGTCTAAGGGAAATAAACTATTACACCACTCCACTGGCTGTATTGTTTAGCTAATATTATCTGCCTGGCTTCCTGTTGCCTTAGAATGAGTCTTTTCCAAGAAATCCTTGGCTCCTCCTAGAGGACCCACCCCACTCATCCCTAAGATATATCCAAATTTATTCTGCAGTGCATAAACTTGGTTCAGACTGAACCCACAGAACAGAAATCAGAACTTAATTGCAAATAGAAGTTACCTGTTTGTTTGTTTGGAGTTTTGCCAATCTCAACATTGATCAATAAAAACTAGACTATTACAGATTACTTGTTACTATCTCACAGAATTTCTTTTACTTAACTGGACTTCAGCCTTTTTCCATTACTTGTCCACCAAGGGACGTTATATGAAACAGCAAAAAGGAATGTGATATTGCAAGGATGCTGTAAGGGTACCATTTGATGCTTTGCATAGTGTCTTAAATGTTTTTTTTCTGAAATTTATTTTGAATTCTACCACTCATCATATTTTCCTCATTTCTTTGGTCCACCAGAAGTTTAGAGTAAAATCTGCAACCCACCTTGTAGTGCGTTGAATTGTGTCCCTCAGAAATATATGTTCAAGACTCAACCTCTGGCACCTAGGAATGAGCCCTTTTTTTGGAAATAGGGTCTTTTCAAATATAATTAAGTTAAGATGAAGTCATACTTAATTAGGATGGGCCTTAGACTCAGTGACATTATCCTTATAAGTAAATAGGACACATCGAAATTCAAAGGAGACACACAAGGGAAGATGGCCATGTGACAAAAGAGGTAAAGATTGGAATGATACAGCTACAAACCAAGAAATGCCAAAGATTGTTGGAGGCCACCAGAAGCTAGGAAGAGGTAAGGAAGGTTTCTTCCCTAACACCTTCTTAGGTAGCCTATCATTACTGATTTCAGACTTCCAGCCTCCAGAATTTGAGCAAATAAATTCCTGTTGTTTTAAGCCATCCAATTTTTGTTAATTTATTATGGCAACTATTGGAAACAAATAGAAATTTTGGTACTGACAATGGGGTTCTATTATAGCAAAAAAGTGTGGAAGTGGCTTTAGAATTGGATAATGGGTACTGGTTTGAGGAATTTTGAGGCAGATGATAGAAAAAGTCTAGGTTGCCTTGGAGAGTTTGTTGGTAGAACTATGGACATTAAAGGAGATTCTGGTATGGGCTTAGAAAGAAGGAGAACTATAAATCTTCATCTCTTAGAGAATACATATATTATCATCAACAGAATATTGGTAGAAATGTAAATGTTAAAGGCAATTATGTTGACATCTCAGAAGAAAGTAAACATGTTATTGGGCACCAGAGAAAAGGCCCTTGTTACAAAGTATCAGGAACTGTGCTGAATTATCTTCTTCTATTGGGTGGAAAGCAGAATTTGTAATTGATGAGCTTGGATGTTGAACTGAGGAGCTTTCCAAACAAAGATTGGAAGGTATGGCCTGGTTTTCTCCTGCTGCTTATGGTAAAATGTGAGAGGAAAAACATAAATGAAGGAAGAAGCTATTAAGCAAAAAGGAACCAACACTTAATGATTTTGAAAATTCTGAGCCTCTAAGTAGCAAAAGATGAAAAAGTATGTTCTGGAAAGAACATCAAGGGCGTATCAGGATAGCCTTTTGCTACAGAAATTAGGCATGTCAATGACCCCTGGAGCCAATCAACTTTCCCAACAGAAGTCAGGAATATAGATTAATTTATCCAAGAAATATCTGTGGAGGACTCTTCTGTCTGATGGCTTGAACCCTGATAATTGCAAAGGGGACAAACAAGGTTCTTGAGAATGTTATACCAGGAGAAATACTTCCACCCTGGGCTGAAAGGGAGAGAGACAGGATGAAATGAAGGCTGTCAGACTTCTAGAATTCTGCGTGGCCATGAACATGTATTACCTTCAAGAGAAAAAGGAAGAATAACTCTTGCTTTGGGCTGAATTGTGTCCCCCACAAAAATTCATATATTGAAGTCCTAACCCCTAGTTTCAGAATGTGACCATATTTGGAGCTAGGTCATTTTAAATAAAGTATAAATGAGGTCAAATGGGTGGGGCCTCATCCAATATGACTGATGTCCCTATAAGAAGAGATTACGACATAGACACATGGAGGGACCCTGTGAAAATACATGCAGAAGACAGCCTTGTGCAAACCAAGGAGAAAGGCCTCAGAAGAAACCAACCCTACCAACACCTTGATCTCAGACTTCTAGCCTCCAGAACTATGAGAAAATAACATTCCTGTTGCTTAAGCCACCCAGTCTGTGGTATTTTATTATATCCCTGGCAAAATAATACAACTCTAAAGGTGGCTCAGGGGCGGGCGGCACCTCCACAGGCCTAAAGAGTAGAGCCCTGTGGACCAGAGGGAAGAGGTTTGAGCCACAAAGGATTATTCTCCAGGCTTGAAACTTAATACAATTTGCCCTGCTGAGTTTTGAATATGCTTAGAACAAGTGATACCTCTGTTTCTTCCATTTTATCCCTTTCAGAATGGAAATGTCTATCCTGCAGGAAATGTCAAACCCTGGTACCTGCAAATGGGCCTTATTTGAAAAGAGAGTCTTTGCAGATGTAACCAAGTTAAGATGAGGTCATACTGGATTAGGCCAGACCCTAAATCCAATGCCTCGTGTCCTTACAAGAACAGGAAAGTTCCTACAAAGGTTCAGAGGAGACATGCTGGGGAAGACGGTCACATGGAGATGGACTCAGAGTCTGATGCTGATGCTCGCCAAGCAATGCCACGATTTCTGGGAACCGTCAGAAGCAAGAAAGAGGCAAAAAGTATTCTTCCCTAAAGCCTTCCTAAGGGTATGTGCCTGCTGATACCTTGATTTCAGACTTCTAGCCCCTAAAACGTCAAGAAAATTAATTTCTGTTGTTTAAAGCCACCCAGTTGGTGCTAATTTGTTATGACAGCCCCAGGCAACTAGTACATGACTCTTATAACTGTATAAACCATTTGATTGGTGTTCCTCTAACCTAACCTAACCCCTTCTAGTCCTGCTGTTGTCCCAGTTTTCTCAGTTATTTTTTTGTATCTTCTATTATAGAGCTGCCTGGTGTGTTTACATATTTCCTCTCTCTTCTACCCCCATATATTTTTCTAAAAACTTCGCTTTTGCCCTTCATTTTCTTATCTTCATTTTTCCTAATACCTTTTTCAATAGGCTGTCCTGTCCTTCCATTATGATTGAATCTATTTTCTGATTCTCTCGCCTGTTGTTCCTCTTCTTTGTAGGAGGAATGTACCTGCCTACACTGTTGAACCCAGAAGTGGCCATATGACCTTTGGTCAGTGGAGGGTGGGCAGGAGTGATGTATCAAACCCAAGAAGTTTTAAGAACTAAGCATAGTTTGCTATATTTCTTTTCTTCTGCCCAAGGGAACTGGTTGGTCAGCCTAGATCCCAGAGTGAAGTAACGTATAGCAGAATGGCAGTAGACCTACAATAAACATGAAACATAAATGAAAAATAAATCTTGGTTGCAAGCCCCAAGGTTTGGGGATTGTTTGTTATTGCAGTGTAACCTATCCTAATAGACACAGAATTTTGTGTTCTTTGATTCCTATTCTTCCTAACCTTCAATGGGAAAACCTTGAAGAAGCCATCTTCCACCTAATGAATTAAGGCCAAACTGTTCAATATATATATATATATATTATCCATATTTGTACATTATGCATAAAACATTATGCATATTTTGCTACTCCTATTAATGGATTCTGTGAGTCAAGCCTCTGCTTAAGACCACAGTGTATGACTAAACCCATGGAAGAGCTGGGCTGGGAAAGGATGGGTAACGTAAACTGCAAGAACTCAAATCAGAAATTGATCCAGTAGGTTGATGACCAGGGCAGAGATCTGAAGTGGTTCAGTGCCAGGACATGATGGTGGTGCTGGGGGAAGGGGAGATTGCAAAGGTAGAGGTCATTAATTAAGCTAGAATTGAAAAATGAGTGTGGACCCCAGAAGTAGGACCCACAGAGAATGAAATGTTAAGTCCTGAAAGATACATGAGGTGCTATGGACTGAACTGTCTCCCCCCACAAATTCATATATTGAAGCCCTAAACCCTTGTAAGAAGAGGAAGAGACACTAGGGTAGTGTGAGCACAGAGGAAAGGCCATGTAAGCACACAGTGAGAAGACAGCCTTCTGCAAGCCAAAGAGAGAGGCCTCAGGGAAACCAACCCAGCTGGCACCTTGATCTTGAACTTCCAGCCTCTAGAAATGTGAGGAAATTAACTTCTGTTACATAAGCCACCAGTCCATGATATTTTGTTATGGCAGCCCTAGCAAACTAATACATGGTGTAAGCAAGGGGGAGGGTCCTACAGGCCATCCTGGACAAAATAGTGATTTTCACTGCAACTTTCCTTCATTCGTACTCACTGCCTACCTGGGGTTCTCCACACCTCTGTGGGACTCACACCCCTTTCTGGCAACAAGCTTATGTCCTGTCTCTTAGACTTATAACAGGCAAGAACTATGATGTTTCTCTCACATCACTGGGACACTTGTGCTATGTATACCACACAGGCTCATTTGACGCCTAAAGTTTGATTAATGTGTTCTGTAGTCCTTCACCTAAATCAGTGATTCTTAACTTCATGGAACTCCTGAGGGGTGGAGGGTGTTTACAGATGAACTTTAGGAGCTTGGCCACAGCTTTCATCAGATTCTCAAAGGGAATCCTAACACTAAAAGGTTTACAAAAATACTTCAAGTTGATACTGGCTTTTGTTAGACCCTTCTGACCAATGCTGATGTTACGTGGGGCAGTTCATATGCAGTAATGTAATAAGCTCTTTATTTGCCAAAGTTCTCCTATCACATTTAGACACTGGGTAAGTTTCTGAATCTTATCTACAGCCCCATCTGTTAGGTGGGTATTATAGGTTTATTATCCTCAGCTTCATGAGCTGTAAATTATTTTAGAAATGACAGCTTCAAAAACCATAAAAGTTTTGGTGTCTGCCCATAAACCTTCCAAAAATAAAGCCATACTTAAAAGACATTGTGTATTCAAGGCACTTTTATTTAAAACAATTTTTTCCTCTGTTATCTAAGAAATACAGTGGATTTTTTAACCTTGTTATAGATTAATAAGACCTCGAGAAAATATCCTGTATAACTGAGAGTCAGAGTTCTCAAGCTTTGCCAATGACAAATGAACTCTCTAGGTACATATTGCTTAGAAGTATATTTACATCTAAGCAAAAATTCCAGTTTGCTTTAAGCAAATTATCTTTATGTTAACATAGGTTTCTGTAAGAAATTTTATTTTGAACATGTCACAGAAACATAAAATACCAATTTTAGTATTAGAAAAAATGTTTTTTATTGGTCAAATCTTTTTTCCATAGACCTCTAGCCAAAGCTTTGTGTACATTCTCATTGAATTGGTGTAGGTACCTGAAATCAGTCTCATACAACTGTCTCAGATAAAAGGGGAATGTGGTTAAAGAATAAAAAGTCCATTTGGGGTGCCAGAGAAAATTTCTTATAGCCAAACCAGGCAAAATCATCAGAAATGTTTGTCCTACATACCCTGCAATAGTCCCATCATGCCCGTGGCCCTCAGCAGCTGTTGCAGAAAGGGTGCCTGTATCTCCCATACTCTCAGACGCAGATGTGCACAGGGCAGAGACCAAGCGAAGTTGAACACAGCCCAGCCCTTTGATCCTTCCTCCGAGGAGTTGGCTCACACCCTAGACCTGGCTAAGGAAATACATCCCATTGTCTGCTGCAAAGGATGTCACGTCATTTCGTTCTGTGCCTTGGAAGGCAGTTGGGAACAAGTAACCCTGCTTCTAGAGACATGAGCTGGTTCCCAGCTGCACTGTGACTTGTTTTTGGCTCCTAGGCAAATTGCCCAGTTTCCTCTGCTCCTGAATTTCCCCAGCTGCAAAGTCAAGATAATTCTTGTTACCTTTCTCTTGTGGTGTTCTGAAAAATAAACAGGACAGATGTTTCTAAAGTGCTTGGAGACAGTTGTCTAGGGCATATTTGCCTAGAACCATAGGTAGGGTTTAATTTTTGTGTTAGTTTTGCTTTTGGCCTGACTTTGGCATAAAGGTAGAAAATCTAAATTAAATAAAATTATAACCATTCATCTAATGTTAATGGAGCATTTCCAGTGTGCTAGGTACCTGGAGAACACAGAGAAGGCACATTCCTCCCGTCAAAGAGCTCACAGCTCCCTCAGGAGGAGGTATAATAGCCTAGAGGTTAAGTAACACCAGCGTAGCAGTCAGCCAAGGCAGCTGGGTTGGAATCCTACTCTACAGCTTCCCAGCTGGAGACCCTGGAAAGATCACCCAGTTTTACCAAGCTTCAGTGTCCTCATGCAAACCACAATAGCTAACATTTGAGCATCTGCTGGGTGGCAGGAGGTGTTCTTGTATTTACCTACTTATAACTCAGAGCAGCTCCCTGAGATAGGATTATCATCCCCGTATTTGTATCTCTATCTTTTAGATAAGAATACTGAAGCTTAGAGACGTTACATAATTTATCCCAGGTCATACAGTTAGGAAGTGGTAAAGCCGGGATGCACACCCTTGCTGTGTGACCTCAAAGCATGCAGACTTCACCACTACACTGCCCTCAAACAGGAAGACAGAACTCACCTCTGACAGACTTGTGAGGAGCAACTGCAACTGGGCATAAAAACTATTAGCACAGTACCCGACATATAATAAATGTGCAATAAATGTGTAGAAGTAGTAGTAGAAGAGATCAGACACATATATAAATAACCAGAATGCCACGTCGAAAATAAATGCCTACCTCCAGAATATTTTATGGGTAAACTCCTTATTTTAGACCAATCGTTATACAGGGGTTATAGTAAGGAGTTGCGTTGGGGAAAATAGTCTGTGAACTGCAACATTTCTGAATCAGTATACAAGTTATCTATAACATGAATGAGCCATGCTTCACGTATACATAAATTTCTGAAGGTCATTTAAAGAGATGTTGAAGTATCTGAAGCACCGCGCTATTGCTAAAATGCAGACAGTGTTCGTGAGAAAAATTCCCAATTAAGCAATGTAATAACGCATGTGCTACAGTTCTCTTTCCTTCTCCGCCCCCACCCCCTTCCCGCATTTCCTTTAGGAAGAAACAACAGAATGGAGTTTCTTTTCAGTCTTAAAATAAAAATCCCCCCAAAAGGGATCCCGCTTTTAGAGTTGTTTGGGAAAAAAAATGCATGAAGAGCCAAGTGCTGATATTCTGGCCAAGTTATGAGCTTCTGAGAGCAAGAGCCTGAAGGGACGACTGTTAAACCCCTCCTCTCGGGAGCAGTGAGCTGGGTCGCTGCTGGCTGGCGGTGCCTGCAAAGCTCATCGCCCCTCGGAGTGAGCGGCCAGCCTGAGGGGACTGCAGACATCTGCAGCAAAAACGATGACGGTCTGAAACAGGCGCCAGCGCCCGCCTCCAGCTTCGGCTATCACCTCAGACCTGACTACTTGATAGAGCAGCAGAATTTCAGCTCCGACAGATTTGAATGTGTTTCTGGGCAGAGAAGCAAAGCTAACGAGGGAGGAGATCCAAAAGCACTGGGTATTTATCAAACTTCTATTTCCTGACTGTGTGCAAAGAGGAAACTCAACTTCAATTTTCTGTCAAGGTGCCGGGTCCAGCCACCTATCTAAAGGTAAATTTTAATAATTTTACTGTATTATCTAACGGTATTTGTTAAAGTGATTTGCACGTGTTTAATATTTTTGAGTAATGCAAAGCCATTTATTCACAAAAAAATTTTTTGCATGATTTACAGGAAAGCTACTTCATAGGAAATTTTAACACTTGTATTCGTGTTTCCTTTTCTTCTCCAAGATTAAATAGTAAGTACTAATAAATGATAGCTTCAGTATAGTCCAAGAACCCAAATGTAGAACTGTAAGATTGGCATCAGATCTTGGTGTAGTCTGATTCCTGAAATGTGTTACAGAAATATTTACTAAATATATTAAATCATAAGACAAGTAGTTTATAAAAAACTTTCAGATCAAAGTAATCTGTGTTTTCCATGTTTAAATTACCTGAAGTTTTTCAGTCACCATCATTGTCCCAGTCTGTATGTAACAACAGTATAGGATTGGAACATTTTGACATTCCAAAAGGTAGGAAAATCCCTTTAATACTATATTCTTCTTTATTTTTAGTTACTGTGACAATTATTCCTTTCTTGATTCCCTTTCATGGTTTTGTGACCAATTGTCTCTCATCTGCTATAATTTTTCAAGATGCACAAAAAATACATAAAATTTCTCTAATTCCTAATGATGTCTTATTTAGAAAGGGAAAAAGGAGAGGGGGAATCAAATAACTTAAGATATTATGATAACTCCTGTATTGTAAGGTACTTTCCTTTCTGCCTCTATCTTCTAAAACAAGACAATAATGCAGGTCATGCTCACTCATTCCTCCTATGAATTGGAGGTCACCCTGCAAGAGAAAACCTTGCTTTCAACTACAGATCGATACTGTTGATATGATAACCAAGAGGTGCTGCAGAAAGGGGATCTCACTTGCACTGCCTTTAATCTGCAAAGAGGTTAAATAAGTCACCTTGGCTCTGTATCTGAGCTCTCCTCTGGTCCAGGGCCTACGTACACTGAGTTGAAATGTTCACTCAATCCAACTCAGTAGATATCTTTTCTTAAATTCTCCCCTTTCACATGGATTCCAGCTTTTTTCAGTACACAGCTTATTTAGCTGAACTTTGCTGGTTATGATTATTGTTAACTCTGACTATTTTTTAAAAAAGGACACCCCTCTTAAGAAAGTTTTAAATTTATATTTCTGTTCATTCAACAAGTTCCAGCAAAGGAGAGCAATCTATTTCATCTGCTCATCATCCAATCAACTAATGCTGCTTCCCACATTTTGGAGAAGACTATTGTACATGTTATTAATGAATTCTGCCTTGTTTTCCTTGAGAGCATTTTTATACAGCCATTTAGCAGTTAGAGTACTGGGGTTTCCTTTTCAAGTGCTTTGGGATTTAATCGCCAGTGATCCCTCATGAGCAGTTTGACTTACCAACTAAGTAAAAATAATAGTGTTGACAGAAATGAATCATGATGTATCTGGACATCTCCAAAATGTCATTCATTCAGTTTCCTCTTGACTGCATGTTATTTTTATTCCATTGATTTGTTAAAGTACACAAACATTGTTATTTTACTTAAGTTTAACACAATGTCCAGAACATGTTGGAAATATTTTTCCAAGAAGAATATATACAACTGTTGTTAAAACGCTTCGGGTGCCATTTTCCCTCATACATCATGCTAGAACAACCTTCAGTGAAGGAGAAAGGGACCCATAAATCCAAGAGAATTTCCCCAGTAGGCTGTCTGTCTAAGAAGTGCCCAAACTCCACCAGGGTCTAGTTCATGCAGGGTCCAATGGCGTCTGCTGCCAAAGGTTGAACCTGCGCTGGAGCTAGCATGGTTTTGTCATGGACAAAGGCGAACTGAACTCTGAGGAATAGAGTGTGTGGTCTTGAGTTATTGTAGGTAGACAGTGTCATAAAATGAATGAGATCATGGGGTCTGGAAACATATAGACCTAGTTTACTTATGGGTTTTACCAGACTCTGACTTTGGGCAAATGACTCTTTGAGCTTCAGTCCCCTCATTTGGGAAAATGGGGGTCATAAAACTAGCTGCTGCCTCAGAGATTTGTTGTGATAATTAAGTGAAGAAAACTGCTACACTGGCTGCATATAAACCAATCACTTGATCATAGCTAATATTAAAGCACTAGCCTACCTGTATGTCACAACTGGAAGAGTGTAGAAAGGGAATTTATACTCTACCTTTTCCCTCAGGCTTTCTTCCCATTAAGAAGCAATTAATTAATGAGCAGTAAAGACTCAAAGTAATAAATACTTCATGTTGAGGCCCACCAGAGGAATATAGTACTGTCAGATTTATTTTTCCACTTCTTTGATGAGAAGAGATTATTCAATGAATATGTCCTTTTTGATTTCCAATTTTACTACCACAAAAATTCTTCTAGGTATAAAACTGAACACTTTCTCATTGTGTGTCTAGTACTCTGCTGAGTGCAATGGGTACTCGCACACTTTGCTGTATCATAAAATGTCAATGCCAGGTTTATGCCTCAGAGTCAGCATGGCAGAATGGATAGAGCGTATGTTTCAGTCTAACACACCTGGGTTTGAATCCTGACTTTTCTTCTTACAGGCTGTGTGCTTTTGAGAAGTCATTTCACACTCCAGGACTCAGTTTACCCATGTATTAAACAAATAGTGATAATAATGTTCACAAATGGTGGTGTTGTAGGAATTAAGTGAAATGTGTTTTAAGTGTCAACCATTGCACCCAGCAGAGTACTAGACACACAATGAGAAAGTATTCTGTTTTATACATAGAAGAATTTTTCTGGTAGTGAAATTGGAAATCAAAAAGGACATGTTCATTGAATAGTCTCTTCTTACCAAAGAAGTGGAAAAATAAATATTACTCTACTATATTCCTCTGGCGGGCCTCAACATGAAGTATTTCTTACTTTGAGTCTTTACTGCTCATTAATTAATTGCTTCTTAATAGCCAAGGCAGATAAAAACAAAGCAAGTTTTCTGTTTCAGATTGCCATTAAGAAAAGTGAGACAAAGCACTGCTTTGCAGTCAGTTATTTCACTGGCCTGCTTGGACAGAGAAGGCCCCCAAGGTTTCTCCTTTCTTATGTTTCTAAAGGCCAGAATGGGGGTTTTGACTTGCCCTAGGGTGTATTTTTTCCTCACTAACTGAAATTGAAACAAAGGATTTGATTTTGAATTTTGTTTTTTGTAAACCTCTCCACTATGTTCCTACCACTGAAATGCCAGCTGCTTTTCTGGCCACAAGTAGCAGGAGCAGCCTGTCGTCATAGCAATGAAAGGGTGTAGAGAGACTCGAGTTTCATGGCCCACTCTGTGAAATAACTCTTAGTCTTAAAATCCTTCTTTGGAAATGAGGTATCCAGTCCTGGCGTGTTTCCTTCCTATTATGCAACCAACTTATGTACATCAATTGCAATAGCTAAAAGTTTCCTTCAAAGATTCAATTAATAGGGATTAAGAAAATTAACAAGAAAGCTACTAAAACAGTGACCAGTTGACTGTGGAGTGCAGAGGAAAAACTAGGAAGGCAGAAGAAGAGAAATAGAAATGATCTCACTTCATAAGCACATATGTGCACCCTGTAGTAAATCCATTTTCCAGGTTCCCACTACCTCCTCCCACATTCACAGTGTGCTGTACTGTAGTGGTTACACAGGGGGATTCTGGGGCAGGCTGCCAGGACTCAAATCCTGACCCCCTCTAGTTTATCTTATACTCTCTTTGCCTCCATCTTCTCATCTGCAAAATAGAGATAATAATGGTCATAACATGCTGTGGGAATTGAATGAGATAATGCACATAAGGATTTTATAATAGTATCTGACCAATGTTAAAAATTTGCTGCTAAGTTCACCCAGCCTCAGTTTCTCCTACTTGTCAAATGCAGATATAACAACTGATTCATAAGATTGTTGTAGGATTGAAATAACGGATATAAATGCTCAATAAAAAATAGTTCCTTTGTTGGGCAGTTGCCTCTGGGGAGGCCTCTCCCTGCACACTAGGTGACACCTCAGCCTAGACGGGGGAGGGTTCTTGACTCTGAATAAGAAAGAATTCCTGAACAGTTTGGTGAGTGTAGATAAGGAAGGAATTCATTAAAGTGAGAGTAGTAGCAAATGGCAGCAGCCAAGCAGGCTGTAGAGAGCAAGGAGGAGCCTAGGGAGCAAAGGGAAGATCCCTTGCCAGTGTTGGGCAGATCCCTTGCCAACTCCTGAAGCCAGGGTCACCTGGTGTCCAGTGTTCACTTGAATCTGCATGGCGTGGGAATGAAGCCCCTGCCACCCCAGGATTTGGTGGAGTTGCAGAGCATTGGATGGAGTGAGATTATGTTCTGACAACTTCCCAAAGCAAAGAAAGATTTTCGGGCAGGCTACTGAAGAGCATTGTACAGCTGCAGTCCTGTCCAGGTCACCCAGGCGACAGGAACTTGCAAGCCCAAGTCAGAGATCTTAGTAGCCCTTCCCTGTTTGTCTGAAGTAGGACAGAGTGAGGACTTCTGCTTAAGCCTAGAAAATTAAATGAAATAGTGAAGTAACAAAGATGCTTACCACTTTGAAAAGCACAGAGACAAAACGCAGTAAGTTGAGCAGTGAGAAGTCTTTATTTAAGGCAAAGTACACACTCAAAGAAAGGGAAGTGTGGGCAACCTCAGAGAGGAGGTGTGTTTAAAGGCTTAGGATTCTCTCTTTTAAGGCTTTCAGGAATGGGACAGAGGCTGTGGGGAGTGCGCAGGTTTGGCATGTGGTCTCATGATGTTTATCTCTGATGAGAGACATTATGTCACCATCAATAGTCTGTCCTCTAGATATTCGGCAAGATAAACTTAACACAAGGAATTCCTTGATCCTGTTCTTCTCCAAGATAGTGATTACCCTCAAGCAGTGTGAGCATACAATTTAGGACTGCTTGTCCTGCCTTAAGATAGAGTCAGTTATTGGCTAATCACCATAAAATATGTTAGGAATCTTACCTCCTAACACCTGGTTTTTAAAATGGAATCTTAACATTAAGATGGGGTCCCTCCTGTTCTTACTATACTATTTATATATAGTATATTCCTGTTCTTACTATACTTACTATACTATACTCAGCATTTTTCATCATAGGCAGGAAAAATTAATCATGATGCTTGTGTCACGTCCCTGCCCTGCCTCAGTTCTTTTGATACTTTTCATGGTTAGGTCTACACTGATAGGAATGGCTTTTATGAACTTGGAATTTCCTTGTGAATAAATTAATGTATACAGCCCTCAGAATTGTCATTGTATAAATGTGAAAATTAATTTTTAAAGAGAAAACATAATTAAGGGTTTTTACTTTTATAAAGAGTAAAGAAGACTCTTCTCATCTTGATTAACACTAGAACAAAAGATATTAAAGCATCTTTCATTACAATGCTTTTTATTAAAATTTCTGTTTTAGTTTTCCAGTGTTTCCTATGTCATACAGTTAATCAAATAATTAATCTTATGTCTCAAACAATTAACATATTCAGCATTCTATACCATGCGAAATGCCCCAGATGCTGCAGGAGCAAATACAGAGAGGAGCTAAGCTCTTGTGGAGCTTACTGTGTAGTAAGGGAAATGGTCGTAATCAGATCATCACATTAGTAGAAAAGTGCATATGCTCAAACCTAAGGTGACCTGGAATACAAAGCCCTTTTTATTTTTCTAATGAACAGATACTCAGCTGAGTTTTTGGCCAACCTAATGCACAAATGGTTAATATATTGTATACTCAGGATATGTATCCTATTATAACACATGCATATTTTAAAATCTCAATTAATTTTGAACATTTTATACTTATAAAAATGACTTTTCGCATTCTCATATTTCATGAAACATTTTGTTAAAACTCTCTGTAAGCATCTTTAACATCAGTGTCTGTGTTCACTGGATCCACTTTTTAATGATCTAATACAGAGGAGTGCATAACCAATCCTCTGCAAGTTGTTTATAACACACTTCTTAAAAATCAGCTGATGTTGTAAATTTGCTCCCCAAGCATAAATTTTCATTCTATGGTGGTGATGTCTCCGTATTTATTACTTACTATATTTATTTTCCCAGTGCTCTTTAAAAGCTTATTTAAAACCACTTGAGTCTGTAAAGTGTGGTTTTCTAAAAATGCGTAATTCTAACCTTGCAATGAAGTCATGCCTCAAGAATTATTACTGAATCTTGTTTAGATATCTTTATCTCCTTTTTTATTGTCCAGGTTGACCTTCTTCACAACAAATAAGCATTGCTTGAGATTTCAGGCTGTTTTCTTGAAATCGTATTTTGCTGTTCAAAATTAAGTAACTGAAACAAAGGCCTTTAAGGTGAGGGCTTTCAGAAGCATGAGAATATAATTCAGATCTCTTTTTTATTGCATAATTTCAGGGAGTGAAAAAATCCACACTAAATTTCAATGTGTATTGTACATAATTATAAGCTGAAATAAGTGTTAAGAAGGCATCTTTGTTCTAAGAAAATATGTAAAGAGGCTGACCTCTGTTCAAGGTCAGTGCTGGCTTTCCTTGATCTGAAGACTTACTAAAGGCTAATTCTGTGTGTGTGTGTGTGTGTGTGTGTGTGTGTGTGTGTGTGTGTGTGTAGGGTGGTGGTGGTTGGGACAAGTGGGTGCTAGCAAGAGAATTCTGAGAGTGTGAGTGTCTTGTGCAGAGACCCTACTTGAGGAACAGAGAGAAAGTCAGCTCCTCTGAGCACAAAGCACAGAACAGTGGGAGATGTAAATCCTTAGCAACTCCCCATACATGCCCTATTTCCTGAGCACTCAGTGTTTTTGTCCTCTACTTGATTTGCTTTAATGTGTATCTTTAATGTCTCCATTGAATTCCAATTAGACTCAAAGTTCCATAAAAGTAAACCATGTCTATCCCTTGCTTAGACCCACATGGTGATAGGTCCAGTTAGCAAGGATGATGGGCAGTTGAAGGTCAGAACCCAAGAAAAGTCTGTATCACTAAGTCTGAGTATATCATATATACTCACAGGGCTGAGACACCTTGATGTCAGATGGTGACACATCAGAGAACTCTAAATAGAAGAGCATCTTTTAAATCCTTCAGCTGACTTTAACACCAAGTTTTAGTGCTCTCCTAAGAGACTCATTAAAACTTTAAAAGCCCTAAAGCATCAGTGTTAACTCTGATCAGCAAACACATATACATTAGCCAAAATATGACTAAGATATATGCTCTCTGATAACAAGGATTTTGGCTATCATGTATAGACAAGGCAGAAGAAAATGCTCTGTTTGAGTCTGATTATGAAGTACCTACAACAATAATTTTGTTTACTACATTTCCCTAAAAGGAAATCTTTCCTAAGTTATAATAATTACTAAAAATAGCAGCCTACAGTCATGCTCTTATATAAACAAACCCAATAAAAGATACCTGGCCTTATTTGGAAGTACGATGTACAGCTCCAAGAAATGATACACCAGTAGTAAGAAGAAAAATAAAATCAGAGAGAAAACAGTTAATGCAAACCTCTCCTTTTTCTAGGGTATGTAGTATGTCTTTCTCAGTGTTTGACTTTAGACAAAGTAAGATGAACAGATCAAGCAGTCATCGTGTGCCTTGAAAACCAAAAATGCGAAAGCCAGTTTCCTTGGCCTAGCACGGAAGGAACAAGACTTGTAAGTTTAGCTGAGGCTGCCAACAGCTCGGGGGAGGGAGGGGGGCTCAGCTGCCTGGGGAATACAAGGAAACATGAGGAACATCCAGTTAGAAAGACTTTAAACTTGAAGTACCAGCACTAAAACTTCCAAGGAATCAATGACATAGCCAATATGAGATGGGAAAGAAGAGACTCCAAGCCTGCTCCTCCCTTCGGAGGTGTGGATGGCAGTGTTTGCCCTGGTTCAGCAGGCAGACAGCATATTAATGCTTAGGAGAAAAGAAAAGAGAAAGAGATAAAAAAGAGATGAGGGATAGTGAGATAAGAAGTATCCGGTGGAGACAGATGGTCAAGAGAGTACATTAAAGTGACAGGGCAACATGCAGAACCTTAAAAATAAAATTTGCCTCTTTTAAGTTGAAATTTAAATTACCATTCTAAATGAATGCATTAATTAGTGTTCTAAAAAAGTCTATAGGAACTGAAAAGAACTGAAATACAAACATCTCTTCTGACCTAATCTTATTCTAATTTAAAGTTCTAGAAAATATTACAGAAACTTAAATGTAACCAATTACAAATAAGATCTCGAAATGAACCAGAGTACCTGAAATATATTCTGGTTGTTGTGTAAGTTCACTCCAAAATCTAGGTAGAGAATGATGTTCTAGGGTGTGCCAAACCTTAGGCATACACCCCTTGTCTACGAGGTAGAAATTTGGGGACACTTAAGGGTCAGGGCTTTTCATTCAGAAATGTTTCCTACCAATGCAACAGCAAGCAATACTGAGTGATCACATGCCCTGCTTTCCACCGTGAGCCTTAAGGATCACGAACTGGGGCTTGGAGGCCGGAGCTGATACTCTCCATCAATCAGGGCAGCTGACACGCGCCACCCATGGCCCATTCCTCCCATGCCTTTTGGGCCCATTTCTGCCGGTGGGGTTGGGCTATATTTCCAGCTCGAGGAAAGGGCATCCAGGCCCTTTTCCTTGTTTTTCCAGGGACAGAGCTTGTGGACCTGCTGAGAAATCTAATTACAACCTCCTTTCATGGTGAAATCCAATTACAACCAGCCTCACCGTGGAGTGAAAGCCAATCTTTTTGATAGAAAAGGAAGCTGAACAAAGGGTTTCGAGCAGATGTCCCTATACTCTGCCTTCTTTCTTAGGCAACTATACTGAAAGACTGCAGGAACCTTGGCTTGCCTTGCTTAGGAACAATGGTCATAATCTACTGCAATAACCATTCCCAAAAGAAAGGAAAACATTTTCATATCTGATACTAGGAGTTCCTGGGGGTTTCCTCAAGAATCCATTAGTTGGGCAAAACAAATTTTGAACCTCTCTCCACACACACCCCTAATTCCTAAAACCTAATTGAGATAAATGGAGGCAGTTCTCAAAATAGCTACTTAATGGAAATATGTATTTTATATGTATCTGGCATATGTTTATAATTGCTGAAGCAATAAAATTACTAACCACATTCTAATCAAATATCTATCACTCCTACTTAATCACTGTAGTCTACTGGATAAATAAAATAAATACAGATTTTCAGCTTAGCCCAAAAAATGGGCACAATTTTAGAAGGAGCATCCAGTTAACCAACAGGATTTTAATTGAATATGAGTGGAGTATGGTTTTAAGAGAATAAAACTTATCCTAGGTTCAAATGAAAGTACTGAGCTCATAACATGAATAAAAGTAAATAAGCAAAGATAATATAGATCCACCATTGAGAGACTCTCAAGTAGCTCCAAAGGCACAAATTTTTACTGTACTTGACTCAACTGGAGAATCATCTGTATAACATGTTAGGACCCCGTGGGACTGTAGCCTGAGGCTCACAAATGTCAGAAGAATTGACCTTGATTATAGATCATGATAACTGGTTTCAAGACACTATGCTTGCTGAGATCCTCATGCTCTCTTAGCACATGGGAATATTTTTAACTCTTAAGCCATTAGTTCAGTGTATTCTCTCAAACTTTTTTGGGCACCAAACCCTTTAGAGCTAACTCTGAATCGGCACAGCATTCTGTTGATATTCAGAAGACACAAACACAAATACTGAGCCCCAAATGTCTTCTTTCCTTGTTTTTCTTCCCTGGTCCCCAATTCCAGCACATAGCATAGACTCTGGGGGCCTCACAGTAGAGTGCAGATTAAGTTCTTTCTAGGAAACTTTTTGGAATTTGCCCCTAGAACATAGATAGAGGAAGATACTAGAAGCTTTTGTTAAACTGGGAAAACTTTTGGTTTAAACCTTGATACATGCAGTGATCCTGCATTTAGTAGCCTCCTAGATATGCATGGGGGGAGTTGAAGCGAGAGGACCAGCATTAGCTAACAGACAAAAATACTTGATTCATGCTCTCTTGTGATCTGAAAACAATTGAAAGTGATTGATTTTAAAAGAAAATGTTTTCTTTAGTTGGAAAAATATTCTGGACAGGAAAGCAGAAAGTTACTATAGCCTGAGCTCTGGATATAACTGACTTCTTTTTTGATGAAAAGGTGACACACAAAAATACAGCACATGTTTACTCTACATTTAGTTCTTTGTTATTTTATTTTGCTCAAATCCTTTGTGCATGGATGGTGGCCACAGTAAGGTCTGAGACTATAGGTATGGCTGGAGGTGGCTGACTATTTCACAGTCCTCAGCATCTTGGTAATAGGGCCAATATATCTAGACATCCATATCCTAGTTATTGAATGAGGTGTGTACATTTTAGTGCCATGAAACCGAAATCATCACTGTCCAAGAAAATTAGTACCAGATTCCTTTGGAAAGTATTATTCACGCAAAACACAACTTTGTTTCAATTTAGCTAGTTAGACCACTCCTATGAGGCAAATTTTTACATCTTCTGGGACTAACCACCCAAAAACCACATGGGAATTTTTAGTTCAGTGTTTTTAGAACAGTGTTTAAAATGTTCAGTCAGACCGAGCTAATGAGTTGGGTTTCCCTTGTTAGAGGAAAGGCCTAAAGGGAAGGGAAAAGAGCAGAGGGACTAATTTACTTCCCAAGGTTCCAGATTGAACCTTGTTATAACATTCTAGAGACGGCAGGAACATAGAAATGCGAGAGTACTTACTGTAAAGTGAAAATTTCCATGTTACAACACGAAATGCTCCCAAAACTATTGCCCGTATTTCTTTTAAAAACTCTTCCATTCCATGACACCTTCAAATCTTATGACTATATTAGCAAAATCATCCTTTGAGTGTTAATCACATTTGAATGTCTTGTAGCTTTTGATTCTCTCCAAAGATGAGAACTGTTATGCTCCATTTAAAAAGAAAAATATGCAGCCCCTAGGGCAATGTAGGGAAAGAACAACTTTTTCCTCTTCCCCTCTTATTTTCAGTAATTGGGACCAGCAAATTAAACTGACCAAAGATAGGTTAATGGGAGAAAAAGCTTTATTCATACACACATGGGAATCCACAAAGGTAGCTGGCTCCTTAACTGGTTAAAGGCTCATACGCCTAACTGAGGAGGGGAATAGAGGAGGACAGCGGGCAGAGATGGCTTCTGTGAGAACAACAAAAAGATGTCTTTAGGAAAGATGGATGGGTTTTAAAATGAACTGGAGATAAAAGAGTGTGTGATAATGTTTGTCTATATAGCTGTACGTGGTCTTTCTGTCTTCTTCAGGGTCATAACTCTTTCCTGGAGAGCGATTTACAACATGTTTACCTCTTGGTGTCTCTCCTGGCGTAGGAGCTGCCCTGAAGAGGGGATTTATGGCAGGTTTCATTTCTCAGAAGTTTCTGCGTTCAGTCAGCTAAGGCACATTCCAAGAAGGGTTCTTTCTGCATCTGTTCAACTTCTAATGTCTTCATCTCAACGTAATCTTCATACCAACTCCAAAGTCCCAAGTGGGTCTTCACAGCAACCACTGGGCAGACTTCCAACAGGACAGCACTGGGAGCAGGAGGCAGCTTTGTTTGCAGATGATCTGGAAATATTCCAACCCATGAATCCTATATTTTGAATCAAAGGTTGTATTGGTCAAGGTCCCAGCAAGGGAACTATAGATCCAGGCAGAAGCATTGAATCTGGGGATTTGAGGGAGTGTAATTAAGGGATTGTCTACCAAGGTGTGGCCAGGGTATAGAGAAGCTACAAGGGGTTGTAGGAACAAACTAGTAAGAGCTAAGCTTGTCTGTGCCAAGCGAGGGAGCATTTTCTGAACCCAGACAGAAAATCCTGTGTGGAGAGGGTCACTGATGGGGGCTGTGACCCTTAGGAGAGAGACCCAGTCACAGAGAAGGAGCTGAGAAAATAAATGCCCTAATTTTACTCTCCTCCTTCCCTCAGATTTCCCCACCTGTGCACTCCATTGGCTGAACCCAAAAGAACCACTGGGCAAGGAACCTGCTGCAGTTCACACAGGCCCTGGGACAGCTCGGGGTGGAGGATGCTGCAGAGTGCCTGTGGAGAGGGGTTGGAGGAGCAAATGGAAGATACCTAGATATTCGGGGGACAAAAATCCCATCCCAGTATGGGAGAAGTAGGATTAACAGCTGTAGACCAGCTGTGTCCTCTGCTTCTTGAATAAATCTTCCAGAGCCTTTCCTCTGGAAGCATATGCTTAGGTTTCTCCTCCTGTTATCAAAAACTCCTCAAACCTCAGCCATAAGGTTTATTGTATCTTTTTTCAGAGAAGACAGGTAATGGGAAACATTGCACCACTGGGGCAAACTATTATTTCCCCTCTACAGTGTGCTGGCGCCCACCAAAGCACATGAGAAGCTTCTCCCACACACTGAGTGCTGGAGGGACTTCTGCTTGGACTGAGTGCTTTCATTAGTGGTTCACACAAGAACTGCTCATCAAAGCCCATCATTGTTCCCCAGTGGTCCCCACACCATGAGAATCAGACTATTTGGAACTGTTCTTAGGTATGCATTGCTGTTTTTCTTAATCCTGGAAGAGAACTACCTCAGTGAATAGTTCTTCATACATTCACAGAGCTGAAAGCACTTGAAATTCCTCTCCCAACTAGCATAACTTGACAACCAAGTTATTCTAGAAACAGAAGAAGAGAGACAATACCACTGAATCCAAAGAGGCTTCGTATTATGCTGGTAGAATTTAACTAATAAGGGAATTCAAATAAGGGCACTCAAAGGAGAAAGCTAAGAACCTGGCATTCAAGGGGAAGAAATTCCAGGGAAATAGAGAATAAACTTAATTAGAAGGAGAGAGAAGAGCCAATGGCAGAAAAAAAATAGGATTAATCTACCTGATCACGTTAGGAGCTAGCTTCCAAAAGGTGAATTGTCATGTGATTAACTACATGATGCAAATCATTCAGTTATCAAGTGCCTGTCATTGAGACACGACAAATGTCACAGGCCTTTAGGTGAGCCATACTTGAATGACTTCAGAATCTAGGAGCCAGAAGTTTACACAATGTGTGAGGCCTTCTCTTATAAAAATATAAAAATCAAAATCAGGTACAGGGCTTTGTTAAGGAACTTGTACAAGTGAGGAGCCCTAAAGCTTAATCTTAGGTTCGTGGCACATCCACGTGTGGCTGAACTCAAATGTCTGTACCCCAAAGAATATGCAAAAAGGTGGAGGGAGGAATAAATAAATGTAAAATATGAGAAAACCCTGCAATCACAGAAAAAGGGGAAGTAAAAGGATGTATCATAAAATGATTTGAGCAAAGAAAAATTAACATGGCCACAATAGTTTCTCCCACTATACCACAGGGTAGGGAGTGGTGGAGACTTTCTGAAGGGCTGGCAAACACCCGAGGAAAAGAACAGAGCACTGCCTGCATGGGCCCACCCCGAATGGAGTCGTGAAATGAGACCCGGTGAGGTTAGTGTGAGGTGAGTGACACAGGAGGCTAGGAACTCTGAACGGAATAATGAAGAGGTGCAGAAAAGTGTTTCTACCAGTTTTGCCTAAGCCTGTGGGGTCCTCTAAATGTAATTAAAGCAATTTCTCAATTACATGTTATAGAAGAGGAAGAATGTACCAATTTCGCCTGAGCTAGAAAGAGATCTTTGAAAATGTCCCTGAAAAGCCTTCCTTTTGAAATTCTCACATCCTTTGGCTTCCGTGCTACTCATTCGTGACTGGGCACAGGAGCGCAGAGAGATGTTCCAGAAGCTCTCACTGGATGGAAACGCTATGAAGTGGAGGTGAGGTGACATGGGTGGTGCATAGGTGAACTTCTTAGGATATACCTGGCATAGAGTAAAATCTCAAAAAATATAAGCCATTACATTGTTCCAATTATCTGTTGCTGCTTACAAATTTAGGAGCCAAACAACAGCTATTTTATGATGTCTCAAGAGTTTATGAGTAAGGAGTTTGAGCAGGTCATTCAGAGGTGCTGAGCTGCTCTGAAGGGTCCATGATGGCTCCACTCACATGCCCTGTGCCTTTGCAAGGACAGATGGAAAGATGGGATTGGCAGGGACTGCTGAACAGTGTCTTCACTGACATGACAATCGCTTACAAAGGCGCTCAGGGCTTCCAAACTTATTTTCCAGGAGATGCAAGTCAAAACTCCAAGGCTTCTTATGAACTACCCACCAAAGTCCCAGAATATCACTTCTACCTCAATTATTTGGTCAAATAAGTCACTGAGGCCAGATAGAAGGGGAGGAGATCTTGACTTTACCTGTCAATGGGAAGAGCAGCAAAGAACTTACAGCCGTCTTCTCTATCCACAATGTTTATACATATTACATAAAAAATGTTAGACATTATCTCACGACAGCTACCCACGTGAGTCAGAACAGAGTTGACCTTTGTGGATGTTTGGTTCTTAATGGGGAGACCTGTTTCTGCCATGCCAAATGTCTCATCTGTGTATCTGTGTTGATGATACATTTGAAATTCCAAATCCTGGGTTTCCTCAGAAAGGTTAAACCTATAAAATGCAGTCTAGCCATCAACTTTAAAATTCCAGATGAGGTTCTGTTGAGAATCTACTGAGACATTCTGTTCCTATCAGAGGCAGAGACTTGCTTCAAAGTTCCCCTTCATCTATCATCTTTAACCTTTCCAGATGAGTCCGAAGAAACAATCGTGAGGACTTGATGATGGGGGGAATCTAGTAACCCCAATGTTGCTCATGTAATTGTATATTAATGATACCAAAATTAAAATTAAAAAATAGAAACAATGGTACAGAGGAAAGAAAGAAAAGTCTTAAGAACTCTAAGTAAAAGGGTGAATTTAAATCTCTGTGAATATTAATTATTGGGGTAGTAAGCCGGGGGTTTTTTTTGTTGTTTTTTTTGCCTTATGAGTGTTTCAAAGAAATGATATCTTTCTCTTCACATTTACAGTTGGTGAAATTACCAAATGACCGTTTGATCACATTTGAGTCTCAAAACAACCATAGAAGATAAATAGGAAAGGAACTATTATTTTTCCTGTTTTGTAGAGGAAGAAGCCAGTGACTTGCCCAAAGTGTCCTGGCTGGGCAAAAGGCAGTGCAGATCAGAAACTTAGGTCTTCCAGCTCTATTCAGTGTTCTTTCACATACCTATACTGCTGCCTTTGCATAAACCCATATGTGTGGGCAAAATAAGTTATCTAATTTCCTATCAACACTGCCTATTTAAGTCTTCAGAAATAATGTGTATATTCAAAAGTGTGTCTAATTTCTGCATTTTTCACCTAAAGCTTTTTTTCTTTTTTTATTAAGGTATCATTGATATACACTCTTATAAAGGTTTCACAAGAAAAACAATATGGTTATTACATTCACCCTTATTATCGAGTTCACCTAAAGTTTTACTTGCTCTTTCAGCAAAAATAGCCATTTGCATTTTGTACAGAGTACACACCAAATTTGACTCAAAATATGTGACTTTTTACTTACCCAAGAATCAATGGTATTCATCATACTTAGCAAGGATATCATGGATTTCATTTTCAAAGTACTTTTAGAGCATCAGCTAATTAAACCTCCCTGGAGTCTAGTATGATGGTTGTTTTCAAAATATCTCTCATTTCCCAGGAAACTTCTCCACTCTGTCTTATTTATACAAATCAGCACATTTGTTCAGTTCTTAAAATAAGAAGTTAAAGGCTGTGAAACTATCCTGATCAATGTGTGTGACAAATGCTCAGCAAGAAAAAAATGCTCGGTGACTGGTCTGAAGGACAAAGTGGGACACAGCAGAACTCAAAACCTTATACATCCTTGGTGCTGGATTGTTCTGCAAAATCCTGTCTTTAAAAATGCAACACAGGCATCTGCTTTATAATTGAAAACTCAATGTGGTTTCTCTTTTGGATCATTCTAAATAACAGCTTTATTCTGCCTGTAAATTTTGTTTTCAGTTTCACAATAGAAATAAACATGACATCCCTAAGAAATACTTCCAAACTCAGACACAGTAAATAATCAGGGACCATGCAGAAAATGTTGGGGTGAGCTCTCACAAAGCCTGCACAAGTGGCCACCAGATGTCATATGACAAACCCTGTACTTATTATACTTACTCCATGTGTTAATATATCCTCCCCACAGCTGTGCCAAGATTCTCAGCCTTCTAGCTCTTTTGGGTTAAGGCCAATGTGAAAATACCTCTGACCTGAAACTAGAAAGACATTAATTCAGGAATATTCTTATCTCCTAAACATGGATTCAATGCATATAGTAAACCAGAATTTAAATGTATGGAATATGAGACCAGTGAATTTTTTTTTAATGAGTGAACTAAATGTAAAAATGTTCTGAAACTGGACTCCTTGGCAGCTTGAAATCACCATGGAAGGAAGACATAGAAGGAAGGAGGAGAAAATATAGGGGAATACTAGATTAATTTCCCAATATCACCCATAATGCAAGACACAAATTAATGTAGTGGTACTATTGATGAAAAGTGCAAGGCCAAGGCAGTGGGAATAATGGTCACTCACACGTGTGTGTCACTTGGGAGCCGGCAAAGAGCTCCCCACCTCAAGGGCTCCCTGTGGCGTTAGGTGGAGCTGTTATTCCCATTCTACAGATGAAGTTTGGAGAGATTAAGTAATCTGCTCAAAGGAATGCTTCGTGCTGACTGAGGACCAGCGCCCCAAACCATAACCTCTGATTTCTCATCTGCAGCCTGTTCTGCTGGACCATGTGAGAACCTTGGCTTCTGAGTCCAAAGCACAGCATTCTACTCCTCACTCATCTTTTAAGCCTTGCACATTTAGCCAAATAATTTAGATTCTTCAAGCTTGTATTTCTTTATAGTTAAATGTTATGTGTTCTCCTTTCCTTATTGGATCAAATGAGACAGTATACAAGAAAATATTTTATAAACTGTGAAATGCCATATAAATGTAAAGAAGGTGTGACTAAGTCCAACTTGAACTGATATTCTGGGGAGACTTGCCTCAACACATCCCTAGAGTTAAGCTTTTCTCTCTTTTGTCTGAAAGAATAATGAACCCCTCCTCTTCAAAGTTAAACCTTCTACCTGTGCTTTAATATAAAAACCAGCAAATACTTATCAAGGGCTTACTGAAATTCTATCATCTCATTTCATCTTCATCATCATTTTGCAGATAAAGAATCAGGCTCAAAAAAGCTAAATAATTTACCCAAGATTTATGCAAATTAAGTATTAGAGTCCAGGAAGTCCTGCTTCAGATCCTATACCTTTAATTGCTGTGCAATATTACCTTCCTAATGACTCAGGCAACTTCTCTGTTTTCCCCCATTTCAGTTATCTATTACTGCATAACAGTCCACCCTCAAATTAAATGGTTTAAAACCAGCCTCCTAATTCAGACATGGTCATGTAGTCTCTACTGGGCCCAACCCGGTGGTCTTCTGTTGACTTTGTCTGGAGTCACTCATGTGGCTCCAGCAAGCTGGGAGCTCAGCTGAGGCTGAGCCATCCCCGATGGTCTCTCATCCTCCAGGGTTCTCTCAGTGTGGCTGGTTATCACTCAGCAGTCCAAACTAGACTTCAGGCCTGGCTTTTTCACAGTGTGGTGGCTTTCATGGGAAGACACAGCCCTTTGTGGAAGTGCTTTCCAAGCCTCTGCTGGCATCACATTTACTAATGTCCCTTTGGCCAAAATGAGCCTCAGGCCAACGCTAGAGTCACAGGCAATGAAGCCCAACAGTCGTTGTTCACGGGGACCTTCATTGTTCACCACATCTCCTCTCCTCCCCTGTATCTTCTCATTAGTTACTTATACTTTCTCCTTAGCATAGAAAATGCTGGATAACCACACTTGAATACAAATAAAAATTCCCCATGACTATACTTCCCCCTTTGGCTACCTGCTTGCTCTCCTTTCTTTCACAGCCACGCATCTTAAGTGAGCGGTCCACACTGCCTGTCTTACTGCATCACTGTCTATCCGCCTGCTGCCCAGTCCCTGCAGACTGGTCCCCACCGACATCAGCACACCAGAACTACCCTCTCGCGACGCTCCAATAGCCTCTGTGATCCCAAGAGCAGCGGATGAGTCCCTGGCTTTGTCTGCCTTGCCCTCTCCGTGACATTCAACACTTTCTTTTTCTTAAGGGATTCTCCTTTCTCCCGCCTTACGTGTCTGGAGCCCCTCCCATCCTCTAAGGACGTGATGGCCGGCACTTACCAGGATTCCGGCTCCTGCCCTCCGCTCTACCCACTGCACAGCTCCTCATGCTGAGAGCACCCGAATATCTTTAGCTCCAAACTCTCCACTTACCTCCAGACCCATTTATCCGAGTATATCTCACTCAAATTCAACAGGTCCAAAACTAATTCATCATCCTTCTGCTAAAACCAGATCTTCGTTTCAAAATCCCTTATCTTGGTGATTAACATCACTATTTACCCAGTTGCCCAGATTAGAAATGCAGTAACCCAAGATTCTTCCTTCTTTTCTTCCAACAATAACCAACTGATACTCAAGTTTTATCTGTTCTACCTTTAAATATCTCTCAGAACTCTCCAGTGGTATACTGGCAAGTGTTTAATGACCAGCTTTGGAGGGGGGGTAAGAGGAAGGCTGGGTAGAATTTCATGATTTCCATGGTGTAATCCTTCCACTAATGGCTGATTTCAAGCTGCTAACATGACATCACTGAACAGAATTAGGAAGAGATGCACAGTAGCACACATTTTATAGTATTTCCACCTACAGATGCAAGAGGTAAATAACCTCAAGAGAGTAGTAAAAGCATTTTTGTAACAAAATAAATATGAAGTATTTGATTTTGAATATTTTCCTTTATTTTTAATAAGTTGATTTAATTATAAGTGTAAATAATTTAACTTTTAATGATGTTTTTGTTTAATAGCCAGCTCACAAAATTCCTGGAAATTGAACAATTGGTTCTCACAAGCCTGTATAAGCTGGAGCTCTCCTTCTCTTCTCCATTTCCAAGACCACAGCCAAAATTTAAGACTCTCACTTCTCACCATGATAGTGCAATTTCCTCCTAATTAGTCTTTCTACTGGTCTGTCCCAAGGACCCTTTCTAATACAGAAATCTGATTATATCACTCCCCCACTTACAATCGTTCATTGAGTCTCTATAGCTTTTCAGCTGGCTCTTAAAGTTCCTAGTTAAACTACAAGGACTCGCTTTGTTTTTTGAGCTGCATCTCCTACTACTTCCCCCATTAACACCCTGGTAACTCAAACATTTGCAGTTTTATAAATCTCTGAACCGTCACCTTTGTTGCTTCACCCTCTACACTGCCCTTCCATCTTTCATACATCTGACTACTACTACTGATTTTCTTTTCAAAGCTAAGGTCAAGAATTACCTTCTCTGAAAGTCCTGTCTATATAGGGGCAGTAGAGCATAGTGGCTAAGAACACAAACTTAAAATCAAACAGCCAGGTCTCAAATATCAGATCTGCCACTTAGCTGTGTAACCGTGAGCTCATTACTTAACTGTAGTTTCTTACTAAGTTTCCTTACTAGTAAAATGATTAAAATAAAGTGCTACCTTGTAGGATCTCTGGGAAGATTTAGAATTAGTACATGCAAGGCACTCAGAACAGTGCCTGTAACTTAAGCACTTAGGACTTAGTAAATGTTAGTAATATTAACTTCCTAATTTTAAATGCCTTTTATCTGTGTTTCCATTGCATAATGTACATATTCATTACATTATATAAATCATTGATTTACTTGACTTCCTCCTTTGTAACTCTTCAGTCAGGACATATGTAGCCCTGTGCATAGACAGTGCCTAGAAAGCACTCAGTAAATAAATAGAAGTGTGATGAGTGATACAAGCTCTGGCCAACTGGACGCATTATTTCTTTTTGACTCATTGCTGCATACAATGTAAGAAGGTGAAGGGAATTTGTGATCATGTTATCAAATTAAAGGGAATTTTTTTTTCAGGTTTCATTAGCTATACATATCGCAATAAGAACTAAAATCAAAAGGAAATCAGTCTTAAAACTGACAGCATTTTTGATGATTCTTGCTTCCCCTTCATGTTACCCCATGTACTGCAGACTGGTCTGCAGTAGCAGTTTCTTAGCCTCATTACATAGTTATTGGTGATGAATGTAGGAAAGATTCCAGGATGAAAGGGAGCTTTGGTAAATGTATGGGTAAAAGAGACTTTAAATGTTCCCTGGAAAATTATTCTTACCTCACAACAAAACATATTATTTTCTGAGACTCTAAGTTATTTATTCAAGAATCACAATTCAATTTTGTGGAAGGTAAGAGAAGAAAGAATAAGCATTAATGAGCACCTCTTAGGTATCAGGCATTTTTTGAAAAATTGCTTCTAGTCTTCCCAAAGCTGAATTCGGTATTATATTAGTCAGGGTTCTCCAAAGAAACAGCGACAGAGGGAGAGATTAATTTCTTATAAGGAACTGGCTCATGCAATTATGAATGCTGATAAATCCCATGAGCTGCTTTCTGCAAGCTGGAGGCTCAGGAAACGTGGTGGCCTTATAGACTCTCTGGTCCTAGTCTGAAGGCCTGTGCAACAGGAGCACTGATCGTGTAAGTCCCACACCAAGGGCAGGAGACCAATGTCAGAGCTCAAACAATGAGGCTGAGGGAGCAAATTCTTCCTTCCTCCACTTTTTTGTTCTATTCAGGTCTTCAACAGACTGGATGAAGCCCACCCACACTGGGAAGGGCAGTCTGCTTTACACAGTATACTGGTTCAAATGCTAATCTCTTCTGGAAATGCCCTGGGAGTCATACTCAGAAATAGTGTTTAACCAGATAGCTGGGCATCTTGCAGCCCAGTCAATTAGTCACATAAAAATAAATCATCACAGATGTCATCCTCATTTTCAGATGGGGAATAAAAGGCTCAGAGGGTTAAACTTGCCAAAGACTACATGGATAGGCCAGTGTTGGCCCAAGTTCAGATACACATCTTTCAGTCCAAAATCCCATTCTCCTTCTACTAAACCAGTAATTCTCAGTCAGGGTGATTTTGCCTTTCAGGGAGCACTCGGCAACGATTGGAGACATTTTTGATTGTCCTAACTGGTTGGGGAAAGAGGACTTGCTACTGCCATCTAGTGGGTAGAGGTCAGGGCTGCTGCTAAAGAGCCCCCCCCACAACAAAAAATTATCCAGCCCAAAATGTTAATAGTGCCAAGGTAAAGAAACCCTACACGAAATACATTATTTTGTATTTTTACAATTTTCTGAAACAATAGAATAGTAATAACATGATGATCTAAAATATAAATGTCTATAGTTCCATTAAATTTATAAACATTGGTGAAATGAATGAATTAAATTCTGGATTATAGAGGAATTAAACTGCATTTTTCAATGACTCTTTACAATTAACATTCACTAAGAGAATAAAATATGTTAAATCATCATCAATAATGGAAATAGATTCTATCAAGTTAGGAAATAGATTCTACGTATTTACTCAAAACATTAAATACTATATTTAAAATATTGTATTTTAATACGATAAAATCTTAGAGTATATTTTTAGTGAGTTTAGTAATTTAAGGAAAAAAGGTAGCATCAGTTCATGGTCCATAAGATTCATAGAATTATTTCCAATTTTAGAATTATAAAATAGTAGAGCTAGAGAATCATCTAGGTCATCCTCTTCTTTGTTTATCACTTAAGAAAACTATATCAAGAAGGGGTAAGTGATTTGCCCAAGGTCTCTTGGCCAGTTAAGGACCTTGCTGGAGCCAGAATGCAGCTCTCCTGGCAGTGTGGTGCTTTCTTAATTCTAAGGTGTTTTCTAATGTAACTGAAGGGTTAGATTTTGCGGTGTGGGGGTGAGAGGTTGCTACATTCTTTTATTTAAACATATTCTTCATTCAGGGGAAATTGACTTTATATACTTTTGCCTTGGTTAGACTATAAAAAGCACTATTTAAAGAGACTTTTTATATCAAATAATTCAACCTGCTTTCTATGATAAGCCTTTTTTCCCCAACATCGGAAAATGTATTTGCCACGTATGCAAAATTTTAAACCTTAAAATGTTTGGAACTCTTTAAAAACTCAAGGCAGATTCTGAATTGTTCCCAATACTGCTTTTGGTTTTTTGGGGTTTTTTCTGTTCTTCCCTACTTTTTTGTTCAAGAGGTAAATGGAGATGTTTATTTGCAGCAGACCTGGGAAAGCACTGGAGCAAGAGCCAGGAAAGCAGGATTCAAGTCCAGTTCCCTTTCTTAACCACTCTGTGACCATAGGCATGTCTTGTCATAGCCTTTCTAAGCTCATTCTCATCTGTCATATCATGGGGTTGCTGCAAAGGTCAAATAAGATAATATTCCATTTGAAATCTATTTGGTAAACCTGAGGCACTACAATAATATAAACTTCCACTATCTGCTCTACACCATTACTAGTTCTAAATATGTTTATTTAAAGACATAACAATACACATTCCACTGTCATACTCTGAATTTCTACTTAAGTTATGTATAGTGATTTTCAGAGGGATCCCTTAGAGGAATTAAATTTCTCCAAGATGAGTACATGTTATTTTCATTAAAGCTGGAATAGATTAGCTTATTTAAGGTTATAAATAGTTTGCAGTTTCCTCCCATCCTCAATTCTAAATCACCTTCCACATTCAGCTCATCCTTTCAACACACCGTTCCCTAGTCCAGGTGACCCATTCTTTGGGGTTTACATAGTGGATAGGTGGAAATATGTTATTTGTTTCTAACATGATGAGGAAGTCTATGCTAGCACCTATAGCCTCCTTTTCTTCAATAAAAACTTCATATGCTAATGAAATTAGAACTGAAGTCCCATAGTAATTCCTATGTCCTAAAAAAATAAAATAATAATAATAAGAGGGATATAAACCAGATGAAGACATGGAAATTGTTGATTAAATGGAGTAGAAAAAAATGTACATATATTGTCACTCCCTGCTAAAATTCCAGTATGATAGAAAAAAATAATGATAATATAAATTCAGAATGACAAAGAAAACATGGATTAAGAAGATACAAGACAGCAAAAAATGTTTAGAAGATGAAAAACTGTTGGAAGGACAGGCAAAGATTAGAAGTAAGATCAGAACTTCAGAGAGGGGTACTACAGACAAAGAAGTCAGTTCATACCACAAAAACCAGAGAAGTTTCAAGAACTAGAGGCACCAGGTTGTTTGGAAGGCAAAGTGAAGGTAGAGGCTAAAATCAGGAGGATTGGTTGAAAGCCTATCAGATAAACAGCTGCAAGATCCTTCCTCATGCCTGCACAGCCAGGTGCCTCCCTTTTCACCCTAAACAGGAAAGAGAAGGATATTCCCTGGCCCTCAACTTGAGCTAGGCACTGCAGAGGGTGGGATGCAGTGCCATTCAGAAACCTGGGGACTATGTGCGAGTCAGCATGTGCACTTTGAGACCTCTAGTCCCTTCACCCGTTGGTCTCACAGAATGCTAGCAACCAGACCTTTACCTCCTTCCCCAGGGGAGAAGATATGAAAGTCTCCAGAAAAAGAAACCTCCCCCAGAGAAAAGATCAGACAATCACATCTGGGGTCCCCCAACAAATCCATTATATTCCTGCCTCTGCGCCCCCATGGAAGCATTACGAAGTGACAAGTCCTACCCATGAATCTTCTAGTTGGCTTTTTGTCGACTCACTGCTAAATATTACTGGACAACTGAAGACACTAGACATTTGGGGAAATCTTTCAACATGAAAAACAAAGGGCAAAACAAACATGCCAGAAAAGAAAGGATAGTACAGAGACAGAAAATGCAGGGAGCAGAGGAAATTTTCTCAAGATTTGATTATCATCTTCAAAAAGATGAGTATATATTACACTAACTGAATAAGAAGAGGATAATATTTAAAAAGGGGGACCATTGGGAAATAAATTACAAGTGTGTAAGAAAAGGGGCTTAAAAAAGTCAATAGAAGAGATGAAAGATAAAATTAAGTTTCCCAGGATTGTATAAATAAGATAGAAAACAAGTAAATGGTGCGTAAACCAGAGAATCAACCCAAGAATTCTAACATACTAAATTCTGTAATATGAATTACAGAAAGAAAAGGTGATAAAAATAAATAGGCAAAAATTGTCAAAGAATTAACACGTATAAATCTCCCAGAACTGAAATACATCAGTGTCCAAATTCAAAGGGCTTCATGAGTGCCTACAGGAAATTTAAAAGGATCCAAACTAAGGCAGAAATTGTAGTATTTCAGAACTCCAGAGATAAACGTTAAAACTTAAAAGCTTGGAGAAAGAAAAAAAAAAGCAATTATCATTTTTTTTAATTGGAAAAAATAGACACTGGAGTTCTTACGAGCAACACTGAAAGCTAGAAGGAAATGAAACATGCTTTAAAATTCTGAGAAAAAAAATGTCCTATCTAAAACTCTATATCTTACAAAACTCCATATCAAATGAAGGATACAATACAGATACTTCCTGATATGCAATCTCAAAAGCTGTCCCCTAGATACTGTTTCTCAGAAAGTGTCTGAAGCTTATGCACCATGAAAATGAGTGAGAACACCAAAAAAGAAAACCCTGTGGGACCCAGGAAGAAAGAACTCAAACACAAGAAAAGAGCAAAGGGAATTCCTTTTAGCCAAGGTGGTGCTGGTGGTGATGAGATCCCAAGGGAAAAGCAGTTCAGCTGCCAGGGCTTCAGTCAAACCGAGCCAGAGATGGACACCCCGGGAGGGGCATCTCAAAGACGGGCATGGGACTGGAGGGGGGGGGGGGCCTTATGGGTTTGTTTTGTTACCATAGTAAAAGGAATTTTAAATTTTGGGGGGGGAAATTTGGGAAGAATAAATGATGGATACATGGAAAAGTACATTTAAAAAGGAGGCAATTTCTAGGTCCAGACGAAAACAAAATATCGTTCAAGAAAAGAAATTTAAGTATGATTCAACACAGAAAATGACTACTTGGCATAGCTGTGAAGACTATTTGCATTGTCATGAAAATTAAATAATGATTTGAATAAGAATTGTGAGAATTATTTTAGGAGGAGAGGGGAGAGGGGAGGAGGAGAGTTTGTGAACATGTGTGTGTGCATGAAGTGATAGCTGTTACAGTAAGAAACCAGTAGAAGTTGTTTGACATTTTTTTAAATATCCATTTAAGAATTTATTTGGAAATAGATAACTCGCAGAAGAAACTTCTCTCTTTATAAAGCTCAAAGTGTTATTGAAAGCTCTGTGGATGCATTTATGTATAAAACGATACAAAAAAATAATTTAAAAGAGTCATCTACTCTTTCTGGGGATCCAGAGAATCTGTATTAAAGACTAACAAATGTATTCCCAATCCTGGTCAGAGTTCAGACTAGCAGGCTTAGGGGTCCTCTGCAAGGAAACACAGCCCACTGTTTTTAAAAGAGTTCATCTACAGGCCAATTTACTTAGCCTCCTGAGCCCTACTATCTCATCTCTAAACTGGAGAAGTTTGTTTGGAACTAACTAAACTCAAAGGTAAGGCAAATAACAGATAAGACAGGCCAGGTCCAAATGCCAGTGTCCCTATAGAGGATGGTCTCCTCAGACACAGCCAACTGTTGCCAGGAAGGCCTAGTGTGACCAAGAGGCCCAATGGCTCAAGAGAAACTGCATCTGGATTTTTACATGAAACCTCTGGATTTAAAAATACTAATTGAAAATAGACAGTGCCTACCAAGCCCTGTCCACCTCCAGGCAGCTGCCAGCTCAGATCGCCAGTGCGAGAGCTCTAAACCACACCACGTGATGACACCTGCGGGGAAGTGCAGTGTCTTGGTCCTAAAAATCTGCATCCAGTGTATGGGTTTTTCCAACCATCACCAAGAGGCAGTTTGTTTTATCCAAACCTGACAAACTATATTACTTCATTCTGTGACTTTTATCTTTACTGAGAATACTTACAAATCTTAAGACGCAAGATCTGCGTAGGAAACACAATCATAAACAGAGATAGGTTCTGCCAAATACAGCTGGGTTCAAAAATCAAGGTTCTGCCAAATACAGCTGGGCTCAAAAATCAAGGAGTCATTCTCTCAGAGACACAACTGGGTAAAAACTGTGATTAATCTGTCTTCAGACATGTTAGTCCATAAAGAAAACAATCACCTTTAAATGCCAAAGATAGTATCAAGCTCAATATTTACTAAGAAGATTATCTTTTAATCTTTCACAAACTTTTATCCTCCACTGCTAATTATTTTGTTGGTTCACAGGTATGAAGACTGTACTTTTTCTCCTATCCATTTTGGGAACCACAGCTGCAGTCCCGGTAACTATCCCTTCTTCTGTTATTACACCTTTCCCTCCTGACATTTAGTTTAGGAATCCTCCATTTAAAAGAATATGGTTTTAAATAGTGGTTTGAAATTCTCTTTTTCATTTTAATCAGATTATTTTTTCCCAATCAGAGAATGAATGACTAGAAAAATTGAAATAAGATACTTAAAATATATACATCTTTCAGTATAAAGAATAAAACCATTGTTCTACAGGATACAATAAATATACAGCTGAGATGTTGATTATCAGTTTATTCTCAAGGAAAGGTGGCCAAATATCAAAAACAATGGGAAGAGAGGTTCTGCTACAGAAGCTCATCACATCACATTAGTATGCGATATCTAAGAAATTAGTATGTGAAATGGTAGGGTGTATGCCCACAATCTCCAGCAGCATTTGTTTCAAAATAAAATACATAGTGGCTGAGAAATTCTGAGTCTGTAATAAAAAGAGGAACCAATATTGTGGAGGCAGGAAATAGTATGGTGAGCAAAAATCTGCTCCTAACTCATCCCTGGGGATCTGTCCAGGCAAACATGCTGAAAGTACATAGAACTGGAACATGGTTTTCTTCCTGGTGAGGTATACTGGCCTCACCATCCACACAGCAATAAATCAGCCACACACAAATCAAATCATTCAAGACCATGTCAGCAGCCTCAAAATATCCCAACAGTTTGTGTGTTTTTTTTTTTAATGGAACCACGGCTTAGATGATCACTTGGAGGTCTCCCAAATGATCCAAATCATCCTTAATCAAACTGAAGGATTTGTGCCATTTTTTTCTTTTTCACCAAATGGAGGAATCAGCCTCTTTTAAACAGATAAAGCAGTTTCTCTTTTGTCACTTCTCTCCTTCCCTCTCCATTACATCTAAGATCCTGTCCTTGCTTTTTTGGATAGCTGATGGCTAGCTTCTGGTTGACAGCAAAGACAAGAGCCATGCCTCCCAGACCAAGCAGTTCTTAGAAAACAGAATTTATGGCCATTGCTAAGAATCCTGATTAAGTAGTGTGGAGTCACTCTAGCCAAAATCATACATTGTCCTCTGAAATTATGAAAGTGGATAAATGATGTGCAGCACAGAAAGGAGCTCCCACCAGAACCATTGTTCCCTCCTGTCTGTATTTTGCCCTTGAAGTTGTTGCCGCTATGTAAACAGGCCTCAAAAGTGCCTTTGAACTGAATGTTTGAGTGACACATTTGCATATAAATACATTCCAGATGTTTCCTTTCTAGGACAATTTGTTATCATACACACCCAAATGCTAGAAAGCTAAATATTTTCTCATAGGATTTACCTATTAAAAATCTTGTATCATTTTCTCTCCCTGACTGGATTCTCCAGATATAAGTGGATTCTGTGTAGTTAGGAGATCCCCCACAGATTTCCAGAGGGTATGTTATTATAAATATAGATGTGGGCATATTGATAAAACAATTTCATTTTCAGAAAATTTCTGAGAAAAGATAAGCTGCTGTGGTTTTGTGCATTTCTTCCAGCTTGGGGAGGGAGAGTGGAGGAGGACAGAAACAGAAAGGGGGAGCCGTTCTCCATCAATCAGCTGAAACCTCCTCCATCTGTTGCCTTCCACAATGCCTCTGCCAGCAGCTTGGCCAAACTGGCCACCATGCTTTCTACTTTTTCCTCCTAAATATGGCTTCTTTGGAAATTTTTTTCAAATATATTACTACCTTTAGTTGAAAAGGTGATGAGAAGCAAAACAGCAAAGCACGTCTAATATAAATACTGTACTCCATGGCTTTCTCTGTGTTACCCAGTCAGCAATGCAGGACCTGCTAATGGTATAAAGACAAGTCGATTCACATAGAATCTGTTTTGTACTTACACCTGGATCCATCTGACAGCTGAGTGTCCATATCTCTCTAATAGATATTACTACTAGCAGTAGTACTTTTTCATTCCAGTAACTTTAAAATGTATAAGACACTTTATATATATATATATATATATATATATATATATATATATATATAACCTTATCTTGATAGTTCTGCTCACTTCACCTTGAGAGATGACAGAGTAGGGATTAACAAATTGATATGAAGGGAGGTCTCTTATCTCTAAATCTAGTTGTTCAGTTTCTCCATCATGTCTCACTGCCCAGCTCTTCATCTATGCCTCCAATCTTGTTGGCAAATGAACAGAACCATCCCTCTAGTGGAAATAATACTCCACAGCTGTTCTTCTCCACTAGATTTGGTGTCTTGTTTCACAGTTTTCAGATTAGTTCTAGATTAAACTATTTTTTGTCATAAGATTTCTTGATGGGTATAAAGTGTTAAGGTAACTGGTAGTGTTAATAAACAAATATTGAATAAAATGCCTATAACCTTTTCTGCTAATTATCAGTGATAATACAAAGATTAAATTTTAAAAATGCACAGTGCTATATCCTATGGTTAATTTAATTTGACTTCAATTTTCTGATAGCACTTTACAAAAGAATGAAGTATGAGTGTTTCATAAATTTTGAAAAGCACAGAAAACAATTCCAAAACTCCAAGGTCACTTTTAGTGAAATTAATTTTGCCCAGTTTTCACCCATATCTACATATATAACATTTTCTCAAACATGATTGGAATTCTGTTTCACTTTAAGATTAGTATCTGTATATTTGCTTTTATCCTTAAAAATTCTAGAGAATATCTTTTAATTGATGTTACGTATGAAGCATATTGCTACTAATAATGATGATAACAGAAGAGTAATGAGAAATGTTGAACATTAATGTCTGGACATGAATAACACAAACCAGTTCCTAATTTTTTAGACAAATGCAAGGTTCCTTTCTGATCATTCCAAACCAACTGCTGATTCCCTGAGTTCCATCCAGCAGGCTGAAGTGTTAGTAACATTGGACACCACTGCAGTCCCTGTTGTCAGGGCTGAAGATGCAGAAAAGGAAACGGAAACACTCATATCTGTAGAAGACCATCCCAATCATAAGGTAAAACAACAGGACTATACTCATATAACTTCCGAAGTCTTCAAAGGTCTCAGTTTCAAAGTATGGACAAAGATATTACCTCATTCTCATGTCACTTTAATTTAAAGACAATAAACATATCAACTGCCTTCAATCACTAGAATGGTGAGAATAAGTTTTACTGCTATGGCTAAGGTGCTATGCAATTGTTTCACTTTATGAAATTCAAGTTCAGATTAAAGTTATAGCTATAGAATGTGAAGAACATTATAAATAAGTTTGCCTGACATGATGTGAAGAAAAAGAATAATGAATATTGAATGTTAGCCTATGAATTATAAATATGATGTAGATATTGCATTATCATTTCTTTCAAGAATAAACGTTTTTTTTCTTTGAAGGCTGAAAAATCTTCAATACTAAAGTCAAAGGAGGAAAACCATGACCAGTCAGCAGATCAGGACCAGAGTTACACCCAAGAGCAGGGATTACAGGATCAAGAAGAAAGTGAAAGTGACTTAAGTGAGAACTTGGCGTATACGCCACCTGCAGGTACATCAGACCTAAGAGAAGGTATGAGCGAGCCTCAAAAGAAAAAGCTTCCAGAGAACATTGATTTCCTTGCTCCTGATGTTAGTTCCACTATACATTCTACCCAACAAGAAAGCATCACAAAGACAGAGAAAAACCAAGAACAACCTATAAATGATTCACATCCTCAGTTGAGCCAGAGCAGCAAACATAGCCAAGACCTAAAGGATCAAGAAAACCAAGAGCAGGATGCAAATATTCCCAATGGAGATGAGGAAGAGGAAAAAGAGCCAGGTGACATTGGTACCCACAGTGATAGCCAAGAAAAGGAGAGAGAATTTCCCAAGGAGCATTCTAACAGCAACCAGGAGGAAGACAGTACCAAATCTGATGGTATTTTGGAAGAGTTCAATCAACCAACTCAAGTAAGCAAGATGCAGAAAGATGAATTTGAGCAGAGTAACCAAGAACAAGAAGAGGATAACTCCAATGCAGAAATGGAAGAGGAAACTGCATCAAAAATCAGTAAGCACAATCAAGATACTGAATGGCAGAACCAAAAGGGAAAACTTGACCTTGAAGTTATCAGGAACCACAAGGAGATGGTTAAAAAGGCGGTTTCTGAGGCTTTGCTTGTGGAACCTACTGATGATGGTGACATCACGCCCGGTCATGACATGGCTGGTGATGATGGCGATGCTGACCCAAGACACAATGCAAGTGATGCTGACTACTTCTCTGCAGGGGAGACCTTCAGAGACGCTGAAAGAGCTCAGATCATTTCCTACCACCTCAAATATGAGGAGGAAAGAGAAAGAGCACGTCAGAATGAGAATGCAGAAACCACTGAACATGCAGACTACCAAGGGGTGAGGGTATTTACAATAATACTTGTCTGATGAAGCAGTTAGCCTTACAGGAAACAGCCAGGACCCTTCTCTGTGCTCACAGTCCACTGTGCTTATCTCCATCAGCACATTACTAAAACATATTGAAATTATTTGTCTCTGCATCTCCATCATTAGGCTGAAACTGCCTGTTTTATTTGGGTTGCCCTAGAAGCAGACACTGGATTTGAGTGCAATTTATTTGAGAAGTTCAGGGAACAGAGAGAAATGGAGAAGTGATACTGAGAAGGAAAGGAAGCTCATCAGAGTACATCATTAAAGCCACGTGAAGCACATTCCTCTGAATTACCCCATTTGAAGAGTGAGGGAGCTGGGGGACATTTGTACAGCTGAGAAATGCCAGGAGGGGTGTTCATTCTTCAGCACTTCCAGTCTGCCCTTTGAGCAGGCCAAATAGATTTCCATGGTTTTCAGGCACAGAGATACAGGTACCTGTATCTCAGGCACCTGGAAGTCCCTAGAGCTAACAGGAATGGTAAATTCTGACAGATACGGGGGATGCAAGACAGTGGTAACTGGGCTCTAATGCCTTGACAGCAGGTTCCAGGTCGTATTCAAGTTGAGTCACCAGTGTCTAACAAAATGCCTCTAACATAGTAAGAGATACAGCAAGATTTGTTGATACAGTTATAATGATTAACGATTAATGACAAAGACTTCAGCCACAATGTTATGAAGTGAACACACACCAAAATGGTCATCAGGAAACTTTAGTGGGAGGAGGGGGAAGGGGATGGGGAGCATATTGTCAATCATTTGGAGCTTTTATGCAAAACCCTGGCAGCTACCCGCCAGAAGGACTAGACACAGATTTGGTGGGCAACGTCAATAGTAACTTCAATTACTAGGAGCTCTGCTGCCATTGTAAGGTATGAGTTTTCTTACACTTTTCAAACCTGGTAAGAAACCTTTACCAACAGCTTCATAGACATTACTGATGTAACCTTGTCTTAACTACAGAATTGCATGATAATACTACATTTCTACTGTTCTATCTAATCCAATGGGAAGGTTCCAGCTTTGCTCCTGATGTTAGTTCCAACTTTTATTGAGTAATTCCTGGAGTACATACAACACTGAGTCCTGTTGATCAAGATAGAATTGGCTCCTTATCTCAAAGGGTTGCTGTCTATTTCCACAGTTTTGGCTGTTGAGATCTTTTTGAGATCTGAAATGATCTGGGTAGGAAAGCTCTATGAAGGTATGCACAGTGTGATATAAATTATGTAACAGCTTTCCCCTAAATAGACTTCATCTTCTCCTCTTGTTATTATAAAGGCCAAGAAAGTAGAGAGCTCACTGAATGAAGATGAAAGTTCAAGTGAAGGCAGCATGAAGGTACACAGCACTGGTGAGCATGGACAAGGCAAGCTGTTTACACCTTTATCAAGGAAAACATGGAATTGGCCCCATCGTGTTATCCTCATCCCTTCGTGGATCACTTCATAGCATCTTTTCCCTGCCCAGTGCTCCCCAGGGACATGCTCCCATAAAGTGTTGGCATTTTCTTGTAACATGTGATATTCAACTATGGGTAAACGTGTTTACACATTGGAAGTCCTGTTGCAATGCTACTGCAAGAGCTAGAATTCCTTTTCTCTAAATCCTTTTGCTTCTGAGAAGAATTAATACTACCTTATAAATTCTCAAATTTATAACTTACTAGTAAATTTAGATCCCATCTTTAATTAAGACCTAATTCCCAATCATAAACATTTTGAATTTCAACACAATAAAGTTCTCACAGCTTACTTAACTTTGGACTAACTTGTAAAACATTGAACTATTGACTTCAGACTACGACCATTACAGTCAGACCAAGAAGAGCTCTTTGTTCTTTTGAAATCCCCAGTCTAAACTGCACAGAAAGTCTATTGTGTAAAATAGTCTGATGCCAGAAGGTCCCACCTGAAAATTAACACATTCATTAAGATTATTTCCAATATTTTCCCAAATTTTCTCTTATTAATGAAAATGGAGCTAGCCATCTGGATGAATTTGAGTTTACATACTCAATTTAGCTTTGCTTGTGTTTCCTTTCCAAACTTTTCTATTAGATTCTTGCCTGCACTTCCAGTGTAAAAGAGGACACATGTGTAAGGCTGACCAACAGGGAAAACCCCACTGTGTTTGCCAAGATCCAGTGACCTGTCCTCCTACAAAGCTCCTTGACCAAGTAAGTATCTGACAAAATGATCTCTAAGGAGACCCAGATAATTAGTGATTTGAGTGAAAGTAGTTTGCAATTGAAAATTTTTGTTAATAAAGAAAAGATAAATGCCCAATTACCATCTAATATATGAAGAATATTGAATAGGAACAAACATCAGCAAAATCAAAGAATTTTAACTGTGCCCTAAAGAGGTAATAATGACATTGATCTGTAGAACTCATATTATAATTCATTGTACCCTTACATCTACAGTTTTCATTCTACTCAGCTTACTTAGAACTAAATTGTCATGGCCATTGGTATAATTTAGTTGATTTTTTTTTTGCACCAAATGGGACAGTTATGATTTTAATACCCTCACCTACCTGACCGCATGTTTGGCACAGCACTGCTTATCAGACAACCTATGAGCTTTAAGGAGTAGAGTGTTTTCCCAATGAACATTCAGAGACATGCCCTTTTTCTCATGCCCATCTTTTCTAGGTTTGTGGCACTGACAATCAAACCTATGCTAGCTCCTGTCACCTGTTTGCCACTAAATGCAAACTGGAGGGCACCAAAAAGGGGCACCAACTGCAGCTGGATTATTTTGGAGCCTGCAAATGTAAGATTCCAGCACTACTGCCAACTACCATTGCTTTGCAGGTTTGGGGTGAATCGATGCATATCTGAGAAATATATATATGTACTCATTTATATGCAAAAAGGGAAAAGCTGATTTACTTCTGAACCCAGGCTGCACATTAAAATAGACTGGGAGACTTGAAAAAAATAAAAATAAAAATGCCCAGGCTTTAACTGTAAGAGACTCTGATTTTTTTAACTAGGTTGGGACTTTGGCACTGTTTTTTATTTGTTTTCAAAGTAACCTAGACAACTCTACTGTGCAGCCAAAGTTCAGAAGTGCAATGATAATGTTATCCACTTAATAATTGAGATGAATCATTGGAATTTTGCTAAATTACTTGTCTTGTTTCCAATTTAAGGTAAGCCTCTACCAGGAAGTTTTATGACAACATATTCTTCCCAAAGATTTTTAAATTGTCTTCCTCCCCTGGGATACTCTCAAGTGTGTTCTGGGTCTCTTCATAGCTAAGGGATTCTACACATTAGCACTGCTTCCTGATATTTCTGGTCCTGCTCTTCTTCTGGACACACTAGAGTATTAAACTTCTCAGCCTTCTTGATACTAGATGTGGCTGTGTGAGTTGCTTTGTTCAATGAAATTTGAGCAAATATCATCCATATGCATTCTGGGCAGAAGCATTTAAGAGCTGGGGTATGGTTCTCCATGCTTCGTTCACCTCATGTTGAGGTGGTGGTGGCTCCACCGTCCTGAGCCCCAGAGATACTGTGATGAGCAGAGCCCTCCTACCAGCTTGAACTGGATGTGTAGCAAGATCAAGAAACAGACTTTTGATATAATGTCCAATATGATGACTATAGTTAACACTGCTGCGTAGTGTATTTGAAGGTTGCTAAGAGAGTAAATCCTAAAAGTTCTCATCACAAGGGAAAATTTTTTTGTAACTATCAAGATGATGGGTGTTAGTTAAACATACTGTGGTAATCACTTCACAATATATGTATGTCAAGTTATTATGCTGTAAACCCTAAACTTATACAGTGTTTATGTCATTTATATCTCAATAAAACTGAAATAAAATTTGTTCCCCACCGACAGTGAGATTTAACACCATTTGTTGCCACAGTATAAACTAACTTGTACCTTTCTATCTCTTCTCCTAACAAATAGATTTTGTGTCCTTCACCTCTGAATTTCAACTCTGATCAAGAGTAGTGGCTCTTAGCTCTGCCTGCACGTCAAAATTGCTTATGGAGCTTTTAAAACATCCTGATGCCCAGCTCCACCCCAGACCAATCAAATCAGAATTTCTTTGACTAGAAGCTGGCATCTGGTGTGTTTTTAAAGCACCACAGGCAATTCTGTTGCTCTGTAGGGTTAGGGACCACTGCCACCTGTGGGGCCGGGAGGATGCTGTCCACACAGAAGTTGTTAAGCTTCCTGTTGTGAAGATTTCCCATAGAAAAGGAGTAAAATCCAAAGATCACAACCTGTTCACTTTCTGTTTGGAGCAGCTATTCCTGTTTGCACGGACTTTGAAGTGACTCAGTTTCCTTTAAGGATGAGAGACTGGCTCAAGAATATCCTCATGCAGCTTTATGAACCTAACCCTGAACACCCTGGGCATCTAAATGAGAAGCAGAGAAATAAAGTAAGTTATCCATGGGTCAGCTTCCTAAGCACCTATCTCCAGGGCCTGAGGAAAAAGGATGTTGGGGTGGGGTGGGAGATTATCTCCCTCTGTCTATCAGCAAAAGCCCAGTACATGTGGATTAACAGGATAATAATGGTCATCGTTCATGATACAAGGCTTGGGTCCTGACCAAACCACCTCATTCCTGTGCTAAGGGCAGTGGCCTGAGCAAGGGCTCCAACTCACCTTGAGTAGGCATGGGTTGAGCAAAGTGAACTCCAATTCAGCATTTTTATATTCAGGCCCAAACATATTATTAAAATCTAAATATGTGTTTGTCCCTAGGCCAGACATAGATTTATGATATAAGGGAAACCCCTTACAATGTCAGTAATATATTTAGATTAAACAGTTCAGAGTATTGATTCAGAAAGTCCCAAAGAAAATTCATTCATCAGATAGCTACTGAGTGTATCCTGGATACCTGGAATTGATTTACGTGAACCAAACAGAAAATCTCTATCTTTATGAGTTTACATCTAGACAAAGAAACAGACTCTGAGCAAATAGTGTTTATATATATGTAGATTATATATTTGTACATATATACATATATGCACATATGAGCATGCATGCAAATATATGTAGAGCTATGTCAGGTGAGACAAAATGTGCTAAGAAAAAATAAAACAAGAAGGAGTATGTTTTTTTGACTGTGTGAAATGCTCTTTATAGGTTGAGAACTGAATTGGCCACTGACTTGGCATATGGTGGTCATAGCTGAACTTCACAAGAGCTGTTTCTGCTGAGTAGGGAAGAGGAAGCCTGAGCAGAGTTTAAAAGACAATAGGAGGAAGGAGGTGGAAGCAGGAAGTATAGGCAGTATCTTCAAGGTGTTTTGCTATAAGGGGAAAAGTGAAATGGGGTGGCAGCTGGAGGGGAAAGTGAGTTCAAGAGTCCCAGTGGGAGATGGTAAAGGATGTTTGTATGCTTCTGGAAATAACCCAGTAGAGAATGAAAAATTAATGAGGAGCAGAGAAGGGGCCCAACCCCGTAAGGTATTCTTAAGTAGATGAGAAGAGTAGGGTTGGCCTTAGTTTAGGAGCACAGAAGTACAGCCACCATAACAAGGTGGGAAGTTGGTAGATGTGGTCAAGGGAATGGGTAGAAGTTCTGTTCTGATTGCTTCTAATTAGTTAGTGGGTAACTGTCACAAGCTGAGAGTTTTATATGCATTGCCCCAAAATAATTTCTATCCTCTCTCTCTTTAATATATCATCACAGAAATCCTTGAGAGCATTAGACACAAAACAGAGAAATTTCAGTGGGGTCACACCAGGGCTAAACTGGAACTCTGTAGGCACGGGATGGACACACAGAGAGCTAAGACTAGGGTATGCTAAGAGAGGAAAAAGCAGGACTTTTCACCAACTAATCAACAATTTTGCCTAGGACAGTTCAGCCTTGTTTGTTAAAACCTCATAGTTTTAAGGAGTGCAATGAGTATTACTTGGCTAAAAGATCAAGAGACTTAAATCTTCTGAAAGCCACAGATTTTTAAAATGTTAGCTGTTATTCTATGTAGAAATAAGATAGGCTGTAGTATTGATGAGAAGGCATTTCATTTGGTCTCATATGAGAGCTTGCACTTGTTTTCCTCTGTCATGTTACTGTTCTTTTCAAGTAAAGTTCATCAAGGGATAACTCCATTACACTTGTCTGATTCTCTGATGATCTTCTTCCTTCCTAATCCCAGGTCAAGAAAATTTACCTGGATGAAAAGAGGCTGTTGGCTGGGAACCATTCCATCGACCTTCTGTTAAGGGACTTCAAGAAGAACTACCACATGTATGTGTATCCTGTGCACTGGCAGTTTAGTGAACTGGACCAACATCCAATGGACAGGTGAAAACACTTTGCCTCGCATTTCTAGGTCATCTCCCTAACAGTATGTCTAGTTAGTGATGCAAAGAGAATCCTAAACAGATTGAGGGGAATTTCCCAGTTCACTTTGGAGCACTGAGTTGTCAAACAAATGCCTAAACATCAAACTGCTTTGAAAATAACAGTCTGTGACCATACCTGAGTCCCCAGGTTCACACATTAGGGCCCAGCCTCCCTCAGAGACTCCTTCAGCTCTTTCTCATTCTTAATCCTAAATTCCCAAGATAAGTTGATCAGCCCAATTTGGGTCAAGCACCTACAACTGGGTAAGAACCAGGTTGTACACACATGATGGCTGGGGGACACCCCTATAAATTTAGGGTGGCAGGAGAACAGTTCCCAGTGAAGAAGGAAACCTGGTGAATTGACATCCCTAGTGCTGTCTATCTTGCCATGAGTAGTTTATTTCACTTGCAGCTTTTCGTGTTTATTCGGCATACTCAGCAACCTTGTGGAAGAAAAATGCCCTTGGTGATCCTAAGAGCTGATTTTCGTAAACGAGCTACTCAGTTGATAGGCTGCCTTTTACTTCACTGCAGAGCCTTGACACATTCCGAGCTCGCTCCCTTGCGAGCCTCTCTGGTGCCCATGGAACACTGCATCACTCGCTTCTTTGAGGAATGCGACCCCAACAAGGACAAGCACATCACTCTGAAGGAGTGGGGCCACTGCTTTGGAATTAAAGAAGGTAAGTTCATCACCGGCCCAGGGAGCGGGCGTCCTGTTCTCCAGACACCCTCGGCCCCGCGGCCCCCGTGAGCGTCCTGCTGCGCTCAGGTGAAACCCACGCACCGTGAGGCGGCAGCGCTGCCTGGACGGCTTCCCCAGTGCCCTGCTGTCCTGCGAGGTTATTTCTCACTTCCTCAATGATACTCTGTTTTCAGAGGGTGGGAAGTGTGACTAGTTAGGGTTTACCTGCAGTTCAGTCTCAGCAGTTGGCTAAGCCGAAGAAAAAGACGTGAATACAGAGAGCCATGCCAAATATCAGAAGGCCACCCTGGTGAGAAGGAAGGAGCCTATGTCCTTCCTTAGCCGGGTATTGGACCAAACTTCTAAAAAATCACATATGAACATGAGTAAAACAGCGGGCGGGATTCTGCCCCTGGGAGGTGTCAGAAGGATCTTAGAACTCATTACCAACTCACTAAAAGTTGGGTCTTACCTCACAAGTTGTGTGTACAGATATTACTCCGTTAATACAAAATTGACCCTTAACTGCATCTTCAGAGGAAAAAAAATCAGAGGATTCTTTCTTTATCCCTGCAGTGGAGGAATTTAAATTTGGACATTTGTTTCACTAAGTTATATCTTAACCTACACTCTACTTCCTTTACTTTTCCCAAGTTAGAGTTGATTTTTCTAAGCAAGCATGTTTTCCAAATCAAGATTTGAAAGATGTTTAAAAAATGAACAGTCAAAACTGCTTGTAGAATATAAACGAACAATGAACATCAGATCTCTAAAGCAGAAGTTTTTACAGATGTTTACAACATACATGTAAGATGAATATGCAGCCAAACAATGAAGAACAGTAAGTTCACCAAGTCAGAATTTCCCAAAAAGAGGTAAGTTGTGTGATCTTCACTTTAAAAATATTCTTCATGCACATGTTCAGTGCCTTGAAATTAGAAATAAAGAGCTGAAGGTACAAGGATTGATTTGTTTATTGATAAAAAGGGCAAGCAGAAAATGTTCATCCTTTCCTCTACAATATTACTTTGTAAAACAAGCACAACTGTAATGAGCAAAGAATGCATCTTTCTGTAAGCAATACGAGTGCTGTGTATTAGTTGTCCATTGCTGCATAACAAATTACCCTCACTCATAGAAGCTTAAAATCTCAGTTTCCGAGGGTCAGGAATCTGGGGTCAGTAAATCTAGTACTTTACCTGGATGATTCTGGCTTAGCCTCTGCTTTGAGCTCACTCACATGGCTATTGTCTGGGAGGCTTCAGTTCCTCACCATGAGGTTTCCCCATAGGACTGCTCGAAGCATGGCATCTGGTTTCCTCCAGAGTGAGTGATCAGAGAGAGAGAAATAGAAACAGAGCATGAAAGAATCTAAGACTGTAGCCACAATGTATTATAACCTAATCTCAGGAGTGACATACCATCACTTTTGCCATATACTGTTGGTCACACAGACAGATCTCAGTACAATGTAGGTAGGAGGAAATCTTGGAGGCTGGCTATGACATACTGTTTACACCTTGTTAGCACTGATAGAAGTTAACCAGCCATTAAAACTCAGACCATAAAAATATGCCAATTTCCTCTCTCTATATATAAATTTCCTTTCTAAACTTGAATTTAAAAATTCAAATATATCTCTAAAAGTTCCTAGAACTGTCTTTTCAATTCCTTCATTAACGGGACAAAAACATCCCCAAGTACAGATGCCCTATCCCCTCTACTCCACCATTACTGAGGGCAAAACTGAGCTGGGACAGGGAACATTTATGTACGCCCCTTTATATAGCAGAGGAGTTTTAAAGGAGTGGTCATAAGGCAAATCTGAATGGAGGCCATTCACTTAAGTTGTGCTTCACTGTCCCTTTCGAAATTTCTGGCAGCTCTTTGGCATGTAGGCTCACTCAGGCTCTGTGCTGGGTGGGTCTAGGAGGAGCAGGAAGGGTTTAAAGTTCATAGACTCAAAAAGCTCCTAATGATCTTGTTTGTTCACTGTGCTTTGGCCATGATTCTCTTGTTTTGAAGGAGGGAAAGAATTATCACATAGTAAGCCAATAAACCAGATATTAAACATTCAGAACAAGTAAACAAGTTACTGCTTTGGAAAGAAACTAGAGAAAGAAAAAAAAATCTTATTTGTAAGTATACCTTTCCTTCTTTCAAGGCTGAAAAATTCACAGGACAAAAAGATAAATTTTAGCCAGTATTTCCCTGAATTTTAACTGCCGTTTATCTGAACTAAATGAGCTCTGTCATTAACTGGCAATGTGAATTAGGGCATGCCACAGATCTTCAGCAAGTCTCATTTTCCTTGTATACAAAAATGGGGCTCAATTAAGAGGTGGAGGAGTCTTATTTTAGTGCCCCTGACATATCTTGTATTAACATACATCCACATCAATCTTTAGAAAAACCTTCCAAGTGAGATTAACAGGTTAAACAGATGAGACCATACAGGTCCCACTAAGTTAGTTAAAAAACACATCTTAAAACTGATGGAGAGAGAGGATTAAAGATGGCGGTGTGAGAGGAGAGACAGAGGCTTCCTCCTAAAACTGGATACAATTAGAAAACTTAATTGGCACAACTAATCCTGAGAGCAACAGGAAAGAGGAGGGCATCAGACTGCACACACATGGAGAAAAGAGCAGACCTCAGCAAACGGGGTAACGTACCAGAGCTGTGGCTCCGCAGGACCCGAGCCCCTCCTCCACCCCAGCTCACCAGCGGGAGGAAGAGAAATGGAACAGAGAGGGAGTGGAAGGCTTGAAACTGCTGAATACCTAACTCTGGAGATCTGCTCTGGGAGCACAAACCTACATTTCATGGTGCTTTCATGAGACTCGCATGACTACCGGGTTGGAAAGTTAATACAGGCAGAGTTCCTGGGGAGACTGGGATCAGGGATCCATATCTGGCTGCTCTGGGACAAAAACTTATACCTGTGTGCCTGGCCCACTGGCTCAGGCAGTGGAAACAGGCAAAGCAGCCAGGAGGCGGGGAACAGCTCCTTCCTCCCCCCAGGCACCAGTACCGCTCCCCTGCGACCCCCAACATTGCTTCAGGGGCTCAGCAGCTCCAGAATAGAGCTTCTGGACACTAGAGGGCGCCATATACAAACATGAAACGCCAAAGGAACCTTGTCCAGAGTAAAATTGTTAGTACAACTCCCAAGAAAGATTTAAATGATATGGACCTCATGACTCTTCCTGAAAGGGAGTTCAAAATAAAAATAATCAACATCCCAATGGAGGTACGGAAAGACATCCAAGAACTCAGGAATGAATTCAGGTCAGAGATCCAATCATTAAAGAACATGATGGAGGGTATTAAAAGCAGGTTGAATACGGTGGAGGAGACAATAAATGAAATAGAAACTAGAGAAGAGGAATACAAAGAAGCTGAGGTACAGAGAGAAAAAAGGATCTCTAAAAATGAAAGAATATTGAGAGAACTGTGTGACCAATCCAAGTGGAACAATATTCGCATTATAGGGATAACAGAAGAAGAAGAGAGAGAAAAAGGGATAGAAAGTGTCTTTGAGGAAGTAGTTGCTGAAAACTTCCCCAATCTGGGGAAGGACATAGTCTGTCAGGCCATGGAGATCCACAGATCCCCCTACACAAGGGGCCCAAGGAAGACAACACCAAGACACATAGTAATTAAAACAGGAAAGATCAAGGATAAGGACAGACTGTTAAAAGCAGCCAGAGGCAGAAATAAGATCACATACAAAGGAAAGTCCATCAGACTAACATCAGACTTCTCAGCAGAAACCTTACAGGCCAGAAGGGAGTGGCATGGTGTATTTAATGCCATGAAGCAGAAGGGCCTGAAACCAAGATTACTTTATCCAGCAAGATTATCATTTAAATTTGAAGGAGGGATTAAACAATTTCCAGATAAGCAAAAGCTGAGAGAGTTTACCTCCCACAAACCATCTCTGCAGTCTATTTTGGAGGGACTGCTATAGATGGAAGTGTTCCTAGGGTTGGATAGCTATCACCAGAGGTAGTAAAATCATGGTAGGAAGGATGGAGCAGCTGATTGCGAGGCAAATGCAAAATTAAATTGACTATCCCCAAAGCCAATAAAGGGATAGAGAAAAAGTATAGAATCTGATACCTAATATATAAAGAATGAAGGAGGAAGAAAAAGGAGGAGAAATAGAAAAGAACCTTTAGATTGTGTTTGTAAAAGCATACTAAGTGAGTTAAGTTAGACTCTGAGATAGTAAGGAAAGTAACCTGGAACGTTTGGTAACCACGAATCTAAAGCCTGAAATGGCAATAAGTACATACTTATCGATAATCACCCTAAATTTAAATGGGTGATTTAATTTAGCGCCAATCAAAAGACATAGAGTCATTGAATGGATAAAAAAACAAGACCCATCCATATGCTGCTTACAAGTGACTCACCTCAAACCCAAAGACATGCACAGACTAAAAGTCAAGGGATGGAAAAAGATTTCATGCAAACAATAGGGAGAAAAAAGCAGGAGTTGCATTACTAGTATAAGACAAAATAGACTTCAAAACAAAGAAAGTAACAAGAGATAAAGAAGGACATTACATAATGATAAAGGGCTCAGTCCAACAAGAGGATATAACCATTATAAATATATATGCACCCAACACAGGAGCACAAGCATATGTGAAAAAAATACTAACAGAACTAAAGGAGGAAATAGACTGCAATGTATTCATTTTAGGAGACTTCAACACACCATTCACTCCAAAGGACAGATCCACCAGACAGAAAATAAGTAAGGACATAGAGGCACTGAACAACACACTAGAACAGATGGACCTAACAGACATCTATAGAACTCTACACCCAAAAGCAACAGGATACACATTCTTCTCAAGTGCCCATGGAACATTCTCCAGAATAGACCACATACTAGGCCACAAAAAGAGCTTCAGTAAATTCCAAAATATTGAAATCCTACCAACCAACTTTTCAGACCACAAAGGTATAAAACTAGAAATAAATTGTACCAAGAAAGCAAAAAGGCTCACAAACACATGGAGGCTTAACAACACGCTTCTAAATAGCTAATGGATTAATGACCAAATTAAAATTGAGATCCAGCAATATATAGAAATAAATTACAACAACAACACAAAGCCCCAACTTCTGTGGGACGCAGCGAAAGCAGTCTTAAGAGGAAAGTATATAGCAATCCAGGCATATTTAAAAAAGGAAGAACAAACCCAAATGAATAGTCTAATGTCACAGTTATCAAAATTGGAAAAAGAAGAACAAATGAGGCCTAAAGTCAGCAGAAGGAGGGACATAATAAAGATCAGAGAAGAAATAAAGAAAATTGAGAAAAATAAAACAATAGAAAAAATCAATGAAACCAAGAGCTGGTTCTTTGAGAAAATAAACAATATAGATAAGCCTCTAGCCAGACTTATTAAGAGAAAAAGAGAATCAACACACATCAATGGAATCAAAAATGAGAAAGGAAACATCACGACGGGCCCCACAGAAATACAAAGAATTATTAGAGAATACTATGAAAACCTATATGCTAACAAGCTGGGAAACCTAGGAGAAATGGACAACTTCCTAGAAAAATACACCCTTCCAAGACTGACCCAGAAAGAAACAGAAAATCTAAACAAACCAATTACCAGCAAAGAAATTGAAGCGGTAATCAAAAAACTACCCAAGAACAAAACCCCTGGGCCAGATGGATTTACCTCGGCATTTTATCAGACATACAGAGAAGATATAATATCCATTCTCCTTAAAGTGTTCCAAAAAATAGAAGAGGAGGGAATACTCACAAACTCATTCTATGAAGCTAACATCACCCTAATACCAAAACCAGGCAAAGACCCCACCAAAAAAGATAATTACAGACCAATATCCCTGATGAATGTAGATGCAGAAATACTCAATAAAATATTAGCAAACCAAATTCAAAAATACATCAAAAGGATCATACACCACGACCAAGTGGGATTCATCCCAGGGATGAAAGGATGGTACAACATTCGAAAATCCATCAACATCATCCACCACATCAACAAAAAGAAGGACAAAAACCACATGATCATCTCCATAGATGCTGAAAAAGCATTCGACAAAATTCAACATCCATTCATGATAAAAACTCTCAGCAAAATGGGTATAGAGGGCAAGTACCTCAACATAATAAAGGCCATATATGATAAACCCACAGCCAACACCATATAGAACAGCGAGAAGCTGAAAGCTTTTCCTCTGAGATTGGGAACAAGACAGAGATGCCCACTCTCCCCACTGTTATTTAACATAGTACTGGAGGTCCTAGCCACGGCAATCAGACAACACCAAGAAATACAAGGAATCCAGATTGGTAAAGAAGAAGTTAAACTGTCACTATTTGCAGATGACTTGATATTGTACATAAAAAGCCATAAAGACTCCACTCCAAAACTACTAGAATTGATATTGGAATTCAGCAAAGTTGCAGGATACAAAATTAACACACAGAAATCTGTGGCTTTCCTATACGCTAACAATGAGCCAATAGAAAGAGAAATCAGGAAAACAATTCCATTCACAATGGCATTAAAAAGAATAAAATACCTAGGAATAAACCTAAGCAAAGAAGTGAAAGACCTATACCCTAAAAACTGTAAGACACTCTTAAGAGAAGTTGAAGAGGACACTAACAAATGGAAACTCATCCCATGCTCATGGCTAGGAAGAATTAATACCGTCAAAATGGCCATCCTGCCCAAAGCAATATACAGATTTGATGCAATCCCTATCAAATTACCAACAACATTCTTCAACGAACTGGAACAAATAGTTCAAAAATTCATATGGAAACACCAAAGACTCTGAATAGCCAAAGCAATGCTGAGAAAGAAGAATAAAGTGGTGGGGATCTCACTCCCCAACTTCAAGCTCTAGTACAAAGCCATAGTAATCAAGAGAATTTGGTACTGGCACAAGAAGAGAGCCACAGACCAGTGGAACAGATTAGAGACTCCAGACATTAACCCAAACATATATGGTCAATTAATATTCAATAAAGGAGTCATGGACATACAATGGGGAAATGACAGTCTCTTCAACAGATGGTGCTGGCAAAACTGGACAGCTACATGTAGGAGAATGAAACTGGACCATTGTCTAACCCCATACACAGAAGTAAATTCAAAATGGATCAAAGACCTGAATGTAAGTCATGAAACCATAAAACTCTTAGAAAAAAACATAGGGAAAAATCTCTTGTATGTGAACATTAGCTACTTCTTCATGAATATATCTCCCTGGGCAAGGAAAACAAAAGCAAAAATGAACAAGTGGGACTATATCAAGCTGAAAAGCTTCTGTACAGCAAAGTACACCATCAATAGAACAAAAAGATACCCTACAGTATGGGAGAATATTTTCGTAAATGACAGATCTGATAAAGGCGTGACATCCAAAATATATAAAGAGCTCATGCTCCTCAACAAACAAAAAGCAAATAATCCAATTAAAAAATGGGCAGAGGAGCTGAACAGACAGTTCTCCAAAGAAGAAATTCAGACGGCCAACAGACACATGAAAAGATGCTCCACATCGCTAGTTATCAGAGAAATGCAAATTAAAACCACAATGAGATATCACCTCACACTAGTAAGGATGGCCACCATCCAAAAGACAAACAACAACAAATGTTGGCGAGGCTGTGGAGAAAGGGGAACCCTCCTACACTGCTGGTGGGAATGTAAATTCGTTCAACCATTGTGGAAAGCAATATGGAGGTTCCTCAAAATGCTCAAAATAGACATACCATTTGACCCAGGAATTCCACTTCTAGGAATTTACCCTAAGGATGCAGCACTCCAGTTTGAAAAAGACAGATGCACCCCTATGTTTATCGCAGCACTATTTACAATAGCCAAGAAATGGAAGCAACCTAAGTGTCCAGCAGTAGATGAATGGATAAAGAAGATGTGGTACATATACACAATGGAATATTATTCAGCCATAAGAAGAAAATAAATCCTACCATTTGCAACAACATGGATCGAGCTAGAGGGTATTATGCTCAGTGAAATAAGCCAAGCGGAGAAAAACAAATACCAAATGATTTCACTCGTCTGTGGAGTATAAGAACAAAAGAAAAACTGAAGGAACAAAACAGCAGCAGAATCACAGAACCCAAGAATGAACTAAGAGTTACCAAAGGGAAAGAGACTGGGGAGAATGGGAGGGTAGGGAGGGAAAAGGGCTGGGAAGAAGAAAGGAGGTATTATGATTAGCATGTATAATGTTGGGGGTGGGGGAAAGGGGAGGGCTTTGCAACACAGAGAAGACAAGTAGTGATTCTACATCATCTTACTATGCTGATGGACAGTGACTCTAATGGGGTTTGTGGGGGGACTTGGGGTAGGGGAGAGCCTAGTAAACAGAATGTTCTTCAAAAAAATATAAATAAATAAATAAATTTAAAAAAAAGAAAGAAAATGGCAAGGCATTTACCTAAAAAAAAAAAATAGTGATGGAGGATCACTAAAGTGTTTAGAGCAAGGAAGTGACTTCACTGGATTTGTATTTTAAAAAGATTCTTTAGTTACACTGCAGAGAGGACAGAGTACATGAAAAGGTTGTTGTGGTAAATTCAGGCAAGAGTCGATGAGAACTTGAATTAGGGCAGTTAGAGTGGGGAAACAAAAAGGAAACATATTCAAGATATATTCAAGAACATAAACATATTCAATATATATTCTATATAGCATGTAGAAAGAACAAGTCAATATTTCCTGGGAAATATGTAGGGGCAGAATTGAAAGACAGAGAAAGAGAAATATGATGTCTGGGTTCCTGGCCCAGGCCACACAGGATACACAAAGAATCCTTCCACAGAGGAAGAAAACATAAATAACAGAAGCAGATTTAGGGGAGATGATAAGTGCCATTTTTAACACGTTGAATTTTTAAGTACTTGGGAAAGCGTACAATGAGGTCGTTGCTCAAAAGTCAATCTGCTTTAAGTATTTCTTCCACAGTTACTGAGGGAGGGAAGGCCATACTGATGGGCTTACCTCCTTGAGAGGATGCTGCTCTCATCGTCCATTGCTGTGGCAGCAAGTTGTTCTACCATTACTTGACTGGAAATGTGAGTTAATTGGCACTCTACTTCTATTTATTTCTATTTTATTTTAGCAACCCTTATAGGTACTTCTCTGCTGGGCGTCCCCTGAACCTCCTCTATTGGTGGTTCTCAGCCCTCCATCAGAACTATCTACACAGCTTCCTAAAGTTAGTGCCCACTGGGCAGCCCCTGGAGATTCTGGTTCCAGAGGCCAAGGCTAAGGCCTGAGGTTGTATCTTTTTAAAACTTCACAGGTGATGCTGATGCCCTGCCAGGGTGGGAAACCTGCATACTGCCATTAGGTGGCCTGTCTAGCCCCCAGCTCCAGCGTTGTTTACATTAGTACTCTGGCTACTTTCTAAGTGTGTTTTGTTTTTGTGTTTTACAGAAGACGTAGATGAAAATCTCCTGTTTTGAATTAAGATTTGAAAGAACCCAAACATTTCGCCATCTCCTCTGTTATGACCACTTCTGAAATATATGCAGCATGATACTCATAGATTTATATTTAGCAAAATGTTTGCATGTCCAAGAAGACAATGAGAATAATTACTTGGTAACAGCGTGTGCATCAAGCATTTAACATTAACTTTGGAAATAAAACTTTAAAATCAATATGCAAAATACTGTATACTGTTTGTGAACAGGAGTTTAACTCACCACTCTCTTCATCCATTTATGATACTAATTATAAAGCTTGAAAAATTATACAGTAATTTGTCCATAAGATCATCTGCACTTGAAGAAAATGGAATAATGCTCTTTTACTGTTAATGTCTATCATTTTCAATATCTTAATATCCTAATAAAACTCCATAAAAATCCAAATGCTTATTCAAGTTTATTTTCAATCATTTATTTACACAATTATATGTGAAAGACCAACTCAGGACTCACACTTCATATCACATCACCACTGTGCTTCCTAGACCCTACTACTTAAAAAAAAAAAGTGTGAGAGTGGTTCAGGGAGATGTTTCCTATGGGAAACAAATATCCAATTGTTATATAGTAGCTGCTTATTAATATCCTTTGTCATAATGTAAGTTTCAACAGAAAAAAAGAATTCAAGTGCTTTTCACCAATTTCAGTTAAAAATGTGGATGATTCTGCACACTGCTTAATATGACTAATTCCAGCTTGCATGCCACTGTGCAGGTGGGCTGGGGGAGAGGGAGGCCCTGCAAAAGTCCTGCACATTTCATGTCCACAAAATAAGGGTAATAGGAAAATAACAGTGGAGAACCCTGAAGTGTCCTGATGTCCCATGTAGTCGCAGGTAAGTATTACTACTGTAAATTAATAGCAAGAAAATGTGTCATAAGAGAAAATGTGTGTTTTCATTCAAACTTTGCTTTGGTTAACTATTAATACAGTAAAATTTAGGTTGCAAAAATATAAAAGACACCATCATAGAGTTTCCCAAGGTCTGGTGCAAGGCAACAAAAGATCCTAGCACCCACTATAGTCTGCTTACAATATCTGAAAGGAAGGTAAAATTCTTTTACGTATTTTTCTATCTGAGATGGAAACTATCAATGCAAATATCTTTGATTGTTTTTTCAAATAATTAAGAAATTGTTGTTGTTCAGAGTTTAATCTGTGATGGTCTCTGAGAGAATGTGCCCCAAGGAATTTCATCTGAAGAATGCTATGGAAGAGTTTGTTTTTTATCAGAATAATCACCTCTGATTGACTTCAGAATTGTATTTATCTCTTTTCTTAGCTCAATGAATCACTTATTCTTTCTTGTGTGTGTGATTTTTTTTTTGAGAGGGCATCTCTCATATTTATTGATCAAATGGTTGTTAATGACAATAAAATTCTGTATAGGGGACTCAATGCACAATCATTAATCAACCCCAAGCCTAATTCTCAACAGTCTCCAATCTTCTGAAGCATAACGAACAAGTTCTTACATGGTGAACAAGTTCTTACATAGTGAATAAGTTCTTACATGGTGAACAGTGCAAGGGCAGTCATATCACATAAACTTTCGGTTTTGATCACGCATCATGAACTATGAACAATCAAGTCAGATATGATTGTTTGATTTTTATACTTGATTTCTATGTGAATCCCACATTTCTCCCTTATTATTATTATTATTATTATTTTTAATAAAATGCTGAAGTGGTAGGTTGATGCAAGATAAAGGTAAAAAACATATGAATCACTTATTCTTAACCAGACCACTTCATACCATGTCCTTTGTAAATATGTGAATTCAATTTGATTCATCAAAATTGAATTATTACAATTTTTCCAAGTAGGGAAATAATTTTTAGAAAGAATTCCAATATTCAGAATGTTTTTATGAGTAGCTGCCAAGCAATACCATGAGCAGTCTTAACTCATTACAATTTTGTGATGTTGTGAATTTGTGACTTTGTTGAGAACAAGTTATATTTGGAGGCATTAATTATACCTAAATTACTGTTTTAAATGTTTTGGAATAGTGAAACATAATTTTAACACTAAAGACACCACCTAAATGTTTGCTAAAAATGTTTTATTTGAAAATAATTTTCATTTTGAAATGAAAAAAATGTTTAATAATAGAAATTTTACAACCTTAAATTTTTCTTTCAGTTAAGGCTCTGTTGCATACAGCTGCCCTGGATCATATATTGCAGAAGCATTTTAATATTCTTGGTGGTGACAATTTTTATTTGTGGATTGTTTGTGATAAAAACATTTCTCTAATCCAACCAAGGAGATGAAGTTATTTTTTCAGTAAGCAGTCCATAAGCCTATCTCTATGTAATCGAGATACTTTTAGAAGTTGGAGTTCCTAGTCTGGAACCAATTATCCAGTTTAGCTTTGAATGTTTTGACTAATATTGCCCATGACCGTAAAGGCATCAGTAATGTGGCTTAAATACTAGAAGAGCCTAGAGATCCTGTAAGATCACACTGCTTCTTGAATGTGCTGCTCCGAGGACCATTTCAAGCAAAGGTAATTAAAAAGACATACACTCTAATTTGGACTTGTTCTATTGCTCTAGGCAAAAGAGTATAAGATAGTCTTGTGTTGGATCATTTAATGATTTCTAGTAGGTCCTCTTATCCAATAAAGAAGGAAATTCAGGGGTTTGGATCCACAAGGAAGAAAAATTACAAAGAAGAAACATGAAAAGGAAAGGAAAGGGAGATGAGTTGCCTAAATTCAGGCAAAGTAAAATAGCACTAACACAAAGCACAGTTGAGTTTCAAATACATATAAAATAGTTGAAGAGTGACATATATAAAGAGATATACATGCTTCAGATGCTGGGAACAAATCTTAATAGAATATGATGAATTTTGTTTTTCCTCCAAAATTCAATTCCAGAGTACAATGATTGGTTTGAAACTCCTAAGGTAAGTGAAATTGAAATTAAATGTGATTTAAGACCATAAAAAGGTTTGCTTTCAGAATCAGCTGGCTAGTAAAGACTACATTGATTTGCTTCATTTAATTTACTCATATCGTGCTTATTCTCTACCAACCCATTATGCCTTACAAGATTTTTCCCATATCATTTTCTTCTTGAGAAATTGTAATTTCTTCAATTACAGACCTGTGAAGGCCTGGTAATTCTCATGGGAGTAGAAGCTCAAGGTTGATTTATTTGTATATTACATAAGAAATCTCATACAGTTAATGATTCTGTAACATCTTATTACGTTGATAGATAGTGACCGCACTAGAGGGGGTGAGGATTTAATAATATGGGTAACTGTTGAACCACTGTATTGTATATTTGAAACCTACATAAGATTGTATATCAGTGATACTTTAAAAAAAAGAAAGAAATCTCCTTTGAACCAGTGATGATACATCCCCAGTACTAACGCATGATACTGGCATTTGAAGATTTGTGAGTAGAGGTCACAAATTCAGGTAACGTCAGGGACCAAACAGGTACAGATTGAACTGTGAGATTGTAAGAAAGAGTGGGAAATGTATGCAATGTTCTGAGCCAGAGATGGCATGTCCTCTCTAAAGGCATCAAAGTTTCTTAAACCACTGAACTAGGTATATAAAAACTGAATTTAGAGGCAGAACTAAACTTTAGTTAGAACTCTTAACTAAACAATCTATGGTGGGAGCAGGAGTTAGATTTTTTAAAAAAACTAAAAATGATCTCCTAACTCTTCAATTCCAGGCTCTTCCCTCAGAATGAAATTTCCCATCATGGCTGGCCTTTGAGCTCTGCCACTGCTTTCCCCAGGCTTGTGAGTACTCCTCAGCTTGCCATTCCATTTCCATTCTAGACACATAGTGCTTCTGGTCTAGAAAGCAGTCCCTGTATCTTGTCATTACACCGAAGAGGAAAGGAGAGTCTGGAAAAACTGTAGAACCAGGGCCTCACCACTCTTTCTCAGCCCAATGGTCTGCCAGTACAAATCCCTGCTCCTTGCGCCATGTGTTAGTTGTATGACCTTGAGCTGGCAACCAACCCATGGCTTCCCAATCTGTAAAATGAGTTATAAAGACTACCTCAGAGTTGTGTGAAGGTGATAAGATGCATCTAAAGCCCCGAAGAGTCCTGACTGGAACATAGGAGGATCTCAAATAAACAGCAGTATAGAATGAGCATTCACAGCAGCCTAGGTCTTCATTACACGGTTTGCACTGAATTTCATTTACAATATCCTTACCCCAAACTGTCTCATGTTCGGAATTGCCAGGCCTTCCATATCTATACAAATGAGATCCATGAGTTTGATCTGTATTTTGTTACAGTTTGAATATGTAGGGCACCAAATAGGCAAGAAACTCTGCCCCCTGCACATTTTGTACCAAAGGAGCTTTCAAAGTGATGGAGCCTTCAAAATTAGTGTTTGAAAATGCAAAGTGTAAATTTATATTTCCCTACTCACTTTGAACTTAGAAATGCTGAGAACTTGAGAACATTGTTGATTTGAACATAAAGTGGCATAACATGTAATTAATCTTTAGAAATATAAATACAAACATTGGAAATAAATTTAAAGACATGTTCTGAATCAGTGGACAAAAATTAATTCAGCTTTTCCCTATTAGATACTCAGCTGCTTATTTTCAAGGTGAAGCTACATCACTCACAGGTATAATGCTCAATAATGGCTTACCTCTTTCCATTTAGAATAAAATCTCCTTGTAATGACTAATGTATTGCCATAGGTTGCTTTACCTTATTGCTGCTATTGTTTTACAAGCTCAATCTGGAGAAAGTTCTAGTGGACAGGTAAACTTCTAGTTGTGTTTTCAAATGACATATTCATTTTAAAAGCTTACAGTTATCTGAAATGACTGACACCATGTTTCTTTTTTCAGACATGTAATTTTTACCCACTACAAGGACCACTATTTTCCTCAGATCCCATTTCCCCTACCTCCACAACTACCCCTGGTAAATACAGGTTTGGGGAATCTCAGATTGTGAAAAGTATTATTTGGGTGATGGTTATTAAATTTTCCAAATTTTGATACACAAACATGAGGCTGGAAGAGGTCACCAGGCATCAGCTATTCACACTCACTCCCCTTCCAGCTTGTGGTGCAATGTCACAAGGGGCTAGCAAATTTCTCCCCAAATCTTCAGTGACTTCTTTAATGTCTCTCTACACTTGCCGTCAAAAAGGCATTTATGCTGAATTACATGACTATGATGAACCTAGTTACTCTTCATCAAGAGAATACTAACTTCTTCCTATAATATCGGTTTTCTTTTTCTAAATCACCTTGCTGCTTTCTTTCCTCTAAAAACCTTTATTCTAGATCTCTAATTTTTTCTCACAGGTCAAACAATATAATTATTTTGCTTTTCTTGTTAGACCTTCTCAAATGTAGCACAATGCTACGTACATAATAGAATTGCCTGTATCTATATGTAATACTTTCATTGCTACAGACAGAACTCACTTTGTTAATAATATATACTGAGGGTTGACAGTATAATAGGTCCACAGTGAGTGCTGGATGTACAAAAAGTATGAGATAAGTTCACAATCTGATGAGGAAGAGAGATTCATAAATGGAAAAAAGAAGCCAGTGTAATTTGATAAGTGTGTCTAGATGCAAATACAAGCTACCTTAGGCTGTGGGTCAAAGACTTCATTCACAGAGGAGATGGTATCCAAGCTAGGTCAAGAAGGATAAGGAGTGGGTGGGGCACTCCAGGCCAAGGAACAGCAACTGCGTGGGCTGGACCCGAGAACAGGGCACTATGGCGAAGAATGACCAGTACAATGAAGCTGCAGGACAGATTGAAGATGCGGTAACTTTGGACAGTATTGAAGCAATGATGCCTTGAAAAGTTGATTCACACTTTAAAATAGCATCTTGCATAACTTCTTGTCTATCACCTAAATATTTTTGAAATATAAGCACAACTTCGCATAATTTTGTTTTTATATCTAAGTGTAATAACTTCTCCTTGCTTGTATTTAATTTCAAACTGTTAATTTCTCAATTCTTTGCAGGTTTTTGGAAATTTGTCACTAAAGTTACAGTACTCAATAGAACATTCATTCTCTTTGTTTTCACAGGCTCCCCTTGAGTCTTAGCCACTAAATTTCTAAGTAGCTGCATTCATAATTAGTTGCTAATTATTTTGGGTCTAGTCAGGGCTAGATATATTGCCTACCACTTTTTCGGGGGCTGAAATTCAGCAAGATTTGTTTTAAATTAATGCAAAATCCTGGGTCTTGATTTATAATTAGGATTTAAGAATCTTCTGTTACATGTTTAAAATTATGTAAATCTATGTGGCAATTTTAAAAAATCACTAGTATTTGAAATGGAACTCTTCCTTCCACCAGATGGCAGAATAGTATTAAAAAGCAGGCAAAGAATGAATTCCTACTATAGAGAAACTGATGGATTTACAAGAATTATCAATACATGAGACAGATTCCTGGGTTTAAGGTAAGGTTTGACTAATTAAACAAAATTAGCATACCTCTTCAAAGAAAAAAATGATTTAAAATCCACTAGAATCCAATCTCACCAATTAGAAGGGGGATTCCTTGAGGGCACATAACTGCTCATTAAATGAAGGATGAATGGATGGATGGGAAGACAAATGCACACATTTTGTTTTAGTCACAGTTCATTTTTCACCCCTTTTTGTAGATTCCAATTCCTCTTCCTTTTCCTTTTCCTTATGATCCAAATCATGTAATTATACTTGTTTCTTTTAAGAAGGTATTTAAATGAACACAAAACAAAAACTTGAAAATTCTTTACATTTAATTGGAGAGGAATTTAATACCAAGAAGTACAGTTATCATTCTCTTTGGGGGACTATTACTCATTGATATTTGTGTCTGAGTCATCTGACGTACAATTCTAACATACTGACCTACCCAAAACCTGAAAATCTCCTTAATTGTGTGGAGGGAACAAACCCAGGAGACCAGCAGAAAAACATCTGAAGTCAAATAATCTGGGGGTGCAAGCCCTGGCATATAATATGTTGGAGTATTCTTAAACTCCTTTGAGTCTTACTTTCTTCTAGAATATAAAATAGTAAAGATAGACGACTTATAAAGTCCATTTCACCACTAAAGTTTTATGCTTATACCTGGCATTAATGGGACGAAATGCGTTCTTATTGAAATGGAATCTGTCTTAGAAGCCTTTGAATATAAAATAATAGAGAATATATTATTTTCATAAATATTCTAGAATATAAAATAGTAAAGATGGATGATTTCTTAAGTCCATTTCACCTCTGAAGATTTATGCTTACACTTGGCATTAATGGGATGAAAATACATTCTTACTGAAATGGAATCTGTCTTAGAAGGCTTTGAACTAGATTTAAAATAATGGTCATGATATAAAAGGATTATTTAAGTTTTACTTTCAACAGGATTTTACTGAATGAGGGACAATAACATCTGATGAGACTGACTCAATCACAAATAAAAAAATTGTACATATTATTAACATTAATTTCAAAGTTTTTAGTGTTATCATTTTACAATTACAGGAAATGACATCATTCAAGTTTTCTTTAATGAAATGATCTGAAAATACAGTCTTTTTTCCAACTTTAATAGCATAATTTTAATGATCTTTCCAATAAGTCCCTACTACATTTGAAGCCCACAAAAGAAAGTGTAGACTAGATGTTTCCACAGACAGTCGTTTTGGTGAGTACTCCAGGGGGTCACCTAAAATATATTAGTGGGTATGAATTTTAATGACATAGTTTTAGAAATGTCATATTCTAAAACGCATGTTTTCATTAATCAAGCTTCTACAAACTGTGTAACACAGAAAACATAGATAAAATGCTGAATTACAACTCCTTGATTATTTGATTCTAGTTTTTTTATTCTAGGTCCTGACACCTAACGATCTTATAGCAGTGAGTATATTCTGTCCTGTTAATCTATTAAGTTGATAAAAATATTACATGCAACATCCTATATAAGACAAGCCAGTTCATCATATAAATTGCTGTCATTACTAGTCCAATTCTTTTGGAAATCAAATCTGAACACTTACTACTTATTTATGCTTTCTTTTTCTGAACTTTTTAAAAATGCTGTTGGCCACAACCCATTCTGGAAAGAATCCTAACACAAAAATTATAGAACTGCCACCTCTTCATGATGATAAGGATTTTCTTCTCTCAGTGATCCTAAGTAAGGGAAGAAGGAAAGGAGCCCTAAGAGAACATATGCTGCCTCAGGGCATTGCTGCCTAGGACCAAGTCGGGACAGTGTTTAGGTTACCCGTCCTTGCATACGTGCTGAGGTGGACAGCTCTGCAGAGGGATTAGATGCACCTCCTTGAGCAAGCTGCCAGTCTCTTAAAACAGAAGAAAAGTGTGGAAGCTACAAAGTTTCAATTTTCCAGTGAAACTGCTTGTGTAAGCAAACCCTCAAGGCAGAGTATTCATAGCTGTCCTAAAATTTTGGTTCAAATTCACACAGGGAATTTGCATAATTTAAGATAGCACCTGCATAGAAATGTGCTGAGTTTCTTAACCATTCACATCAATTTTCTATCTTTCAGGTATAGTGAATATGGTTACAAGGCAGTTAAAAGAAAATATTTCTCTGACTTCAGAGAATTTAAATCTAGATATTGAGTATTCATTTAAAAATCTTATATATGAAAATAAAACACCAACCAGTAAAATGGAATTAACTTTTCAATAAAAACAAAGCTTTTCATACAGAAAATATTCTAGCTTATATATGTCCTATGTTAAAATAAAAATTTTTTAATTAAAACATGATTTTTAATTATAAAAGCACTGATAATTGATTTTTCTTCTTTCACAGTTAATCACTTCTGTTTTGAACCAACTTGGGGTAAGTCCATATTAATTTTGATGCTACTATAAACTAAAAATCTATTTCATAGACTGAAGATAATATGTTTTTAGGTCTTCTTTGGGGTAAGACTTTATTTCTATAATTATATTGATAAAAGCAAGTGACGCTTAATTTCAAGAAAGGTAAGAATAATTCTTCTTAACTTTGAAAACATGAGAGACTCAAGCCCAACTGATCTACCCAGAGCTCATGAGTTATAAACTCAATTTCCTCCAAGATCTTTAGATCAGAATTTCTGCAGGTCTAATAAGGTATTCTTTTCAGAATGTCCATGGTATTTGAAAAAACTTCAGTTTATAGAAATATATGCAGTATTAGATTTAAACATTTCAAACAGTAAACTTTACCCCATGCTTATTTTTGCCTTATCGACAATTCATAGTGTGCAGTGAGACAAGACTGCTAAGAACTATCAAATCTAGAAATGGCCTCCTCTCCAGGTAAGGGGACACGTCTGCTTACCACAAATACATCAGTTCACTTGATGGCTACAAATCTTGAGACCTCTACTGATTCTCATCCTGGTTTGCTCTCATTAAAATATGTACAAAAAGTAGAGAGACCAAAAAAGGCATATCTCTTTTTTAAAGATCTGAATTGATGTCAATTAAAATTATAATTAGTATGTATTTATTTTAATCTATCTTGAGAGAAGCTAATGAAGCAAAATATTCTCAAACCCAATTTTGAGAAAGAAACTGGATATCATTCAATTTTTCCTTCTGACAAGTTAATTGCCCAGAAGAGATTATTTAGTGTTTTTTTTACCACTTCAGATGTCCTTACAGGCCATCAGAGGCTAAGTAGGAGAAAATAAGCTCTTTTTTGCAGAAAACACAGCTGGGGTTTCAATTTATTAGCATTTAAGTATAAAAGGACCACATTATTTTCTATTTTCTAAGATACATGATTATACCAACACTAAACAGTCAACAATAAAATCACCATAATATGGGAGACATGGGTGGAGGCAAAAAATAGATTACAGTAAAGATGCCTTCATATAATAAATATAACCTGTATTGTTTATTGTGGCAGAAATAATTTTCTCACTACTATGTCAGAAGTTACATACAGTTAGTAAAATCTCCAAATATCTTTAGAATACCATTGTACATTTAAAAATATCTAAGGCTATTAAGCTTAATAGCCTTAGACTGCATTCATATTGGTAAACTAATAGTATGATGAAAGCAGGTGTAAACAAAAACAAATTAATTACAAATATTACTTCAAAGGATGTATCCTAAATTGGCTTACTAAAACTTCACAAATAGATTAGAAAATAATACTAACTACGATAAGTCTTTATACTGAAAGCATTTAGCCTCTAAAAGTGGCTAGAATTTTCAAGTGCCCTCTTTGACTACCAAATATTTAGATTTTAGCTAGTTACAGCCTTGGTATATAAATTTAGCATATACTTCTTTTTGAGCTTGAAATGCTTTCAAAACTCAAAACAGCTGCTAGCAAGACAAACACTGATTGTAGCCATTTATACTCAGGTTAAGATTGTACCAAATAAATGTCTTTGGCACAAAATTATGCACACAGTTCAACAAACCTAGGCAAATTAGATTGCCCTTAAATTTCAGGTCACAAGCCATAACTGTACTAAGGATAACATTAGTTCTGCTTACATTATATAATCTTCCAAAGTGCCTAAAGTAAATCATAAAAATGTCATAACATTAGTAGAGAATACAGTAGACAGAGAATAGGTTTTGGAACCAGGCAGACCAGGATTCAAATCCCAGCTCTGTCCCTTGCTGTGAAACCTTAGAGCAACCTTTCTAAATATCATTTTCACCTGTGAAATGGGAATAATACCAGCTAACTGCACAGGAATGTTGTGAGGATTAAGTGATATAATGTAAATAGTCAATAAATAGTATCTTTTATTGTTGTTTATTTTACTAAACATCTCTAAAAAACCAAAAATGTCCTTTATATCTAAAATACAAGGAAAGCAGATATGAAGGCAACACCAACTAGTGATACAGAAGCAGATATGCCTCCAGAAATGTCTTAAATTAAAATTTTAATTTTTTTCTCCATTATAGATGGTGCCTGATACTTAAAAAAGTTATCAGAAGATTATCTACTTCTATCCTACCTATAGTTTTTAGTTTATCATTTTGCATACTTGGTAAATGTTCCAATGAAAACTCCAAAATGTCATGAAGAATTTATGATCTATAGACCATCTTCTTTACTCATTCCTTAAATAAAACTGTAATGTAACCTAGTATCTTTTCTAATGTCACTTTAAGTGTATCAAAACTATTAAACATAAGTAAATGTCATTTTTCAGGAAATTGCTCAAACTTTCTCAAGAGCTTTTGTAAAGCGTTTCAATTTTAGACAATTCTATTCAATATCAGGATAAAGCAATTTTTTCCTACCAAACAGCAGAAGTAGAATCAGACGCTTTCATTCTGGGAGAAGGTCATTCTACCCCTCACTTGATAAGTCGATCATCCTTGTCAAGCACGGGACCCTTATTTCATGCCCAGGGACTAGGATTTGATGGCTTTTAGAAAATGAATACCATACATAAATTTTGTAACTCTTCCAGAGGGGTTTGAGGCAGCATCCTGAAATCAAACATTCTCACATTTCTTAGCAAAACTTATAGTCACACTAAGGGGAAAAAGCCTCCTGTCAGTTCAATTCAGGTTTACCACCAAAGGAATTTTGACAATAAATCAGAAAAAAAAAAGAAAAAACTTTTGATTTACCTTAACCCTAATTCCTCTAGCTAAAAGGTGAGCCTAACACCTTTTTTAAGTATTTGAAGAAAACAACCTCTTTATCTCCTAAACCTCCTTTTCTTCATCTGTAGTACAACTGGGATGAATCATGACAGCCCTTATTACCTCAGGCTTGACAGGAGTTAATATCATGGCACTTTCTCAATGGATATCTTAGCCAGAAGGTGATAAACATGTTCACTGAGGCAAGACAGTATTATTTTCTTTTCTCTTCTCTGCTTCCAAGAGCACCTAGAACACCAACTCTTTCCTATCCTCCGAGAATTATAATGTTAACAGCAGATCCCTCAAAAACCTATTTCAATCCCTACCATTCCCTTCCTAGCAAAAAATCCCAGACTTTCCCTGTCTGTTTCATTTCAATTCCTTTTTGAACATCTATTTTAATTCATTTGTGACATTTATAGTTAAAGTAGTGCAAAATAAATACATCAGTTTAAATTACTAATTTCTTGGACACATTTTTTAATTCAGAGTTTGTAAAAATAAGGACATGAGCTGTTATTCATTGATCTTGATCTTTATTGATTAAAAGAGGATTCGAATTTCTTCATAAAACTGATGACTCTAAAGTCAAGAACATATAAGGTTTCCATGTCTTAAATCAGTTTCAACAACATCACATGAAGCAAATATTTTAAAGATAAGTCAGATTAGACAATGCTGGCATTCCTCTCAGAGGAACTTCAGGAGGCAGGAACATCCTCAGACTTCAAAGATCAATGAGAAAAACAAACAAAACAAACAAAACAAGAACTAGCTGGAAAGCAGAAATTATGTCTGATCAGAAATTTATCTTTATTCAGATTGTAATTCTTCAAAGAGCATCAGGTGTTTAAATTGGGTTTAAGCCATGCTTAAATAGAATACATACAAAATATGATTGGTTATATTTCTTTTGACTGGAAAGCAGCAAATTGTGTGTTTCACTTCACCATATTTACTAATATTCTTATGCAAAACCTTCTAAATGCAAATTGTTCTAAAAATGAATAAAATAATCCCTACCCCTCTACCCCCACCCCGCACCATAGCTTTTGACACTTTTCTTTTCAGACATTCCCCTTAGTGGGCTTTTGGCTTAAATGAAGATTGCAAACTATAATCCATGGCAGTCAGTTTTGGAATTCTCACTCCAGTGTGCATCTCGTTTCTCTGCCACAAGTTTGATGAATTGAGAATGGCTGGCATAAAGCTTAAGTTCATCACTGATATCCACCCATTTCACTTTTCCAGCATCATCTCCAGCTTCTAGGGTAAGTTTATCCATTACCTCACCTGTTACCAAAGAAAAAACATCACCAAGAAAAAGTAATTACTTCATTCACTTATTTTACAACATAACTCTGTATCTTCAAATATCCTTATGAAAAAAAATCCTAAATCATAATTCTATTAGGAGGCCAAGTGAATTAAAAGCTAGAATATTCCAAATTTTCCAAATGCCCAAGTTTTAACCAATTTCCAATACTTTAGAGCACCAGTAAGAAAGTTTTTCTCTCTAAAAATTAAAATGATTAGCCATAAAAAAATTTTGATTAAACAACCATGAAAACTTACATCAAAATAAATTCCATAGGAATTAGAAATTTAAATTTGAAAAAAATGAAACAAAACAATTACTGCTGACTGTTAAGGTAAATGGACTTTTTTAACCATGTCTCTAAGCAAACCAGAAACCATAAGAGGAAGTATTTGTAGTTATATTTACAAATACATAAAACATATTTATTAAATGTATTTCTATCTATATATATAAATAAATAGTTATTAAAATGTATCAAAAAATTAAAAACAATGTGCTCAGTGTTGTTGGCAATGTAAATGGCATATTTCTGTACGCCAATTTGGCAATGTTTATCAAGAGCTTTTAAAAAGCTTCCAAACTCATTCTATGAGGCCAGCATCACTCTAATAAACAAAACCAGACAAAGAGACACTACAAAAAAAGAAAATTATAGACCAATATCCCTGATGAATATAGATACAAAAATCCTCAACAAAATGTTAGCACACCAAATAAAAAAATACATAAAAAAAATCATTCATCATGACCAAGTGGGATTTATTTCAGGGATGAAAGAATGGAACAATATTCATAAAAAACAATGTGATACATTACATCAACAAAAGGATAAACACTATATTATCATCTCAACAGATGCTTAAAGAGCATATGACAAACTTCAACATCCATTTATTTGTTGATGAAATCTCAACAGAATGGATATGGAGGGTTTGTACCTCAACGTAATAAAGGCCTTATATGACTAACATCATACTTAACAGCAAAAAGCTGAAAGCTTTTCCTCTAAGATCAGGAACAAGATAGGATGCCCACTCTCACCAGTTTTATCCAACATAGTACTGGAAGTCCTAGCCACAGCAATCAGACAAAAAACAAAGGAAAAAGGCATCCAAATGGTAAGGAAGAGGCAAAACAGTAATTATTTGCAGATGGCATGATATTATATATAGAAAACCCTCAAGACCCAAAAAAATTTAGAAAAACTGGATTCAGCAACACTGCAGGATACAAAATCAATATATGAAAATGTATGGCATGCCTATATGTGAACAACGAACTAGCAGAAAAAGAAACCAGGAAAGCAATTTCAATTACAAATGCATAAAAAAGAACAATACCTAGGAATAAACCTAACCAAGGAAGTGAAAGATCTATACTCTGAAAACTATGACACTGATTATAGAAATTGAAGACATGAATAAATGGAAACCTATCCCATGTTCATGGACAGGAAAAATTAATATTGTCAAAATGACCATCCTGCCCAAAACAATTTACAGATTAAATGCAATCCCGATCAAAATACCAATGCATTTTTTTAAATTAAAGTTATCATTGATATACAATCTTATATTGGTTTCAAATATAGAACACAGTGGTTCAACAGTTACCCATATTATTAAATCCTCACCCCAACATGTGCAGTTACCATCTGGCAACATAGGAGGGTGTTACAGTATCTTTGGCTATATTCTCTATGCTTTACTACCATTCCTGTGTCTAACTTACATTATGATGAGAACTTTTGTACCCTTTTATTCCCCAAGCCCTCCCCACCCATGCATCCCAATCCATTCCCCATGGGAACCAATCATTTCTCAGTGTCTATGAGTCTACTGCTATGATTTTGTTTTGCTTATTTTTAGATTTCCACATGTAAGTGAAATCATATGGTATTTATATTTTTCCACCTGGCTTATATCACTTAGCATAATACCCTCTAGGTCCATCCATGTTGTTGCAAATGGCAGGATTTCTTTCCTTTTTATGCAGGAATAACATTCCATTTTGTATATGTACCACATCTTCTTTATCCATTTATTTATTGATGGAAACTTTGGATGCTGCCATAATCAGGATATTGTAAATAATGTAGCAATAAACATAGGGGTACATCTATCTTTTTGAATCAGGGATTTTGTTTTCTTTGGGTAAATTTCTAGCAGTGGAACTAGTAGGTCCTATGGAATTTCTATTTTTATTTTTTTAGTTTTTTGAGCAAACTCCATACTGCTTTCCACAGTGGCTGCACCAATTGACATTCCCACCAACACGGTAGGAGGGTTTCCTTTTTTCACATCCTCAGCAACACTTGTTATTTTTTATCTTTTGATAGTGGCTAAAAGACACCTCCTAACTGGTGGGAGATGATACCTCAGTGTGGTTTTGATTTGCATTTCTCTGATGATTAGTGACATGGAGCATCTTTTCATTTGCCTGTTGGCCATCTGTATTTCTTCTTTGGAAAAATGTTTGTTTGGGTGCTCCACCATTTTTTTAAATCTGATTATTTGATTTTTTGATGTTGAGGTGAGTTTTTTATATATATTGGACATTAACTCCTTATTGGATAAATTGTTTACAAATATATTCTCCCATGGTGTAGGTTTCCTTTTTATTCTGTTGATGGTGTCCTTTGCTGTACAGAGATTTTTTAGTTTGATAAAGTCCCACTTGTGCATTTTTTACTTTGTTTCCCTTTCCTAAGGAGATGTGTCCAGGAATTGTTCAGACTTTTGCTTATGTTATCTTCAAAGAGTTTTAAGATTTCATGGCTTACATTTAGGTCTTTAATCCATTTCGAGTTTACGTTTGTGTATGGAGTTAATAATCCAGTTTCATTCTCTTGCATGTAGCTGTCCAGTTTTCCCAACACAAGTTATTGAAGAGGTTGTGTTTTCCCATTGTATATTCATGGCTCCTTTGTCATATATTAATTGACCATATACGTGTAGGTTTATATTCACACTCTATCCCACTGATCTATGAGTCTGTTCTTGTGCCAGTGTCATTTTTCAATGGGCTAAGGCTAATAATCTCAAAATTCATATGGAACCACAAAAGACCCTGAAAAGTCAAAGCAATCTTGAGAAGAAGAACAAAGCTAGGGGTATGACACTCCCTGACTTCAAGCTATACTACAAAGCTACAGTAATCAAAACAGTATGGTACTGCATAAGAACAGACCCATAGATCAATGGAACAGAATAGAGAGCCCATAAATAAACCAATGCATATGTAGTCAATTAATATACTATAATGGAACCATAAATATGCAATGGTAAAAAGACAGTCTTTTCAATAAATGGTGTTGGGAAAACTGAAAAGCTATAAGCAGGAGAATAAAAATGGATTACTGTCTAACAACATACACAAAAGCAAACTCAAAATGAATTAAAGACCTAAAACATGAAACCATAAAACTCTTAGAAGAAAAATAGGCAAAAATTTCTTGAACATGAGCAGGAGCAATCTTTTCTGGACCCATCTCACTGGGCAACAGAAACAAAAAAAAAATGAACACGTAGGACTACATCAAACTAAAATGCTTCTGTACAGCTAGGGATACCATCAACAGATAAAAGGGCAGCCTATAGTATGGGGGAATATATTCATAAATGATTTATCCAGTAAGGGGGTTAACATCCAAATTATATAAAGAACCCATATGACTCAACACCGAAAAAACAAATAGCCTCATTAAAAAATGGGCAGAGCACCTGAAAAGACATTTTTCCAAAGAAGACATACAGATGGCCGATAGGCACATAAAAGATGCTCCACATCACTAATCGTAAGAGAAATACAAATCAAAACTGCAATGAAATATCACCTCCCACCAGTTAGGAAACGTCTTTTGTCCACTATCCAAAAGACAAGAAACAACTGCTGGTAAGAATGTAGAGAAAATGGAACCCTCCTAACACTGTTGGTGGGAATGTCAGTTGGTGCAGCCACTATGGAAAACAGTATGGAGGTTACTCAAAAAAGTAAAAATAGAAATACCATATGACCCAGTAATTCCACTTCTAGGAATTTACCCAAGAAAACAAAATCCCTGATTAGAAAAGATATATGCACCCCTACGTTTACTGCCACATTATTTACAATAGCCAAGGTATGGAAGCAACCTAAGTGTCCATCAATAGATGAATGGATAAAGAAGACATGGTTCATATACACAATGGAATATTATTCAGCCATAAAAAAGAAAGAAATCCTACCATTTGCAACAACATGGATGGGCCTAAAGGGTATTATGTTAAATGAAATAAGCTTGGTGGAGACAAATACCATATGATTTCACTTATATGTGGAATATAAAAACAAAACAAAATAAATAGCAATAGACTCATAGACACTGAGAAGTGACTGGTGGTTACCATGGGGGGATAGAGCTGGGGGAGGGGATAAAAGGGCACAAAAATTCTCAATCATAATATAAGTTGGACACGGGGGTGGTAGAAAAGCATGGAGAATATAGCCAATGATTCTGTCTGTAACATCTTCCTATGTTGCCAAATAGTAACTGCACTAGTTGGGGTGAGGATTTAATAATATGGGTAAACTGTTGAACCACTGCTGTATAGTTGAATATAAGATTGTATACACACTATACTTCAATAAAAAAAAATTGTTGCAGTTTGCATAGATACTGAGAAGTGTTTGCTGGTTACCATGGGGATGGATCTGCAGTGGGTGGGTGGAGATGGTGAGGGGGACAAAGAAGCACAAAAATCTCAACCATAAGTTGGTCACAGGGATGGAAGTGCTGTGTGGAGAATATAGCCAATGATTCTGTAATATCTTTCATGTTGACAGATACTAACTGCACTAGTTGGGGAAAGGATTTAATAATATGGGTAGCTGTTGAACCACTGTGTTGTATACTTGAAACCAATATGATTGTATAACAACTATACTTTAATTTTTTAAAAGGTTAACTGACTAATTTCTGGAAATGAATCTATAGACTGGAAACTGATCTATATACTAGCTTGAGAAATAAATCTCCTGGAGATCCAGTCTTAGGGTGGCAGGTGGGGTGAGGGGGTGTCACATTTTCATGAGTTTTACCTCCAGGAATGCTATCAGGTTCTCAGGGTGAAGACTGGACAAAAATCACCACTTGCTTACAGCAGGAGAGAAGAAAATAACCATTATGAAATACATCCAAAGCATTCAGTTAAAGAAAAGCACTTTACCAAGGCCTAACCAACCAGGGGGAAGGGAAATACCCAACTCCAGAGCGAGGGTGTAGGGGGGAAGCTGAGAAGCAGCTGTGAAGGTCACAGCCCAGGGGTGCAAGCTCACCGAAAACTGAGACCTAATCACAGGAGAACCAGCCCCCACAGCTCACCAGCACACCAAGAGGGCTCCTGCAGAATCACAGGGGAACCAGACCAAAAGATCTCCACAGCTAGGAACTACTTTAAGTCTCCAGGGAAATCCAAAGACAACAGATAAGACAAAAACAAGGACCCTGAAGAAAATTCTAGCCTCTGACACCTACAACTGCAGCAAATACTAAGCACAGCTTATCTCCCAGTCAGATAAACATAAAACCTCACACTAAAGGCCTATTTGCCTCAGTTCCTTTTACTGGATGCATCATGTCCAGCTTTCAAAAAACACTGCAAGGCAAGCTAAAAGGCAAAAGCACAGTCTTAGGAGACAAAGGAGGCACCAAAATCAGACTCAGACATGGCAGAGATTTTGGTTTCTCAGATCAGAAACTTTTTAAGTTTAAAGAGAGCTTGGATGGCCAAAAACAGTGATTCGAACAACTCATCAACTATTTCATCAACCTCTGGAGGATCAGTCATTGTTTCTAATCTCCAAAATAAATAGTGAACAAATTTTTGAGTACTTAAGTGCTACAGACCTGCTTCTAAGTTACATTTGCATATTCCTCCCTCTAAAATATTTCTCCTAAGTTCTCAATACAGGATGAACACTTCTAATTCTTTGATTAGAGTAGTTGTATACAAGTAGTAGAAATAGTGCTGGAAGGTGGTCCCAAAGTTCAACAAGCAAAACACAGACTGTAAAAGTGACAGATCTTCTAGTTCGTCCATTTTATGACTGAAAAACTGAGTACAAGAAAACAACTGATTTGCACATGGTTGCACAGCCCAGAAGAGAGCCATGAGCAGAACATTCGGTTCTCTAATAGGTTACCCTCAGTTCGTTATGCTACAGATGAGAACAAAGTATTTAAAAACACCATGCAATTTGGCAATAAAATGTTTCAAAAGAAGCCATCAAACGTATAAAGATATTAATTGATTTTAAGACCACAAATTTTCCTTCACTTTTTTAAATAACAGATTTGATTCCACCCCACCTTCCAAACGTTTAAATCCATGGACCAGTAAAAGCATTCATTTAAAATTTTGTCAATGCTTAGAATAATTTTGGTGTTGTTTTGTGTTGTACTAACACATACTTACTATAAAATTATTTCTAACAGTACAACAGATATAAATCCCATTCGCTTTATCAGGCTATACTTTCTACCTAGATCTCCAGTGGCTTTTATTTTTGTTTCACACAACTGGACTCATACAATACAATTTGACAGCTTTATGGCACAAAATTTTATTCTATCAATTCAACTTCAGTCTTATGTGCTACCAATGGATTAAAGGAAATTAGGTCCTGGCAACACTTTTAAGACTTTGTTTTATGTATTCTTTAAATATCAACAATTTTGGTTTCATATAAATATAATCCTATAATCAGTAGTTGATTGGCTTAAGATGCTAAAAAAGTCCAGATTTCATTATGCCCTAGTGGGCTATCTGACTAAAACTGACCCACAATGCAGTCATTTTAGTAAGGACAAGTAAAATTTACCTGTTTCATCGTGGTAGTTCACAGCTTCTGTCTCTATCCATGCATTATCGGTGTTTCGAGGATCATCAACATATCCCTTGTATATCTATTTTTAAAAGAAGACAGACAACAAAAGTGTAGAGTGAAACAGTAGTATGTAGAGGAGAACCACATTACCCTCATATGAATCAGAAATGTAAATATCCTGTTTCAAAACGATGTGTATATAATTAACATTATTTACATGTACACTTAAAAGTGGCTAAGATGGTAAATTATATGTTACATGTTTTTTACCAAATAAAAAATGGGCCACCCTAAAATTGTCAGGAGGCAATTAGCAGAAGTGTTTTTGGGGATCAAAGAATTGCAATTCAGGGAATACAGATTTGGGGAGTAACCCACCAGGGATCAAAAGTCATGGGTTTTTAAAGACAGAAAGGGAATACTTGTATACGTTGTTCACAAAGAATTTTGACTGGTGCTGGCAGCAGAAAGCTAATCTTCACTAAACATAACCGGTTGCTAAGGCTATCATTAAGCAAAACCCTTTACCAGGAAGGTGCAGGTGTTCAGGCTGAGTCCTTGGAGCATCTGTGGTTTGACCCAGTTCAAAAGTTCATGATTCCACCTGGTGAGGATGTACATAACGCCCACCTCTTAAAAAAACAATGTGGTTCCTACATTCACCCATATTATTGTGTCCCCCCCATGCCCCATTGCAGTCACTGCCCATCAGCGTAGTAATATGCCACAGATACACTATTTGCCTTCTCTGTGCTACACTGTCTTCCCCATGATCCCCTACACACCATGAGTGCCAATCATAATACCCCTCAATCCCCTTCTCCCTCCCTCCTGACCCGCCCTCCCCTTTGGTAACCACCAGTCCCTCCTTGGAGTCTGTGAGTCTGTTGCTCTTTTGTTCCTTCAGTTTTGTTTCATTTTTATACTCCACAAATGAGGGAAATCATTTGGTACTTGTCTTTCTCTGCCTGGCTTATTTCACTGAGCATAATATCATCCAGCTCCATCCATGTTGTTGCAAATGGTAGGATTTGTTTCTTGCTTATGGCTGAGTAGTATTCCATCGTGTATATGTACCTTGTCTTCTTTATCCATTCATCTACTGATAAACACTTAGGTTGCTTCCATATTTTGGCTATTGTAAATACTGCTGCAATAAACAGGGGTACATATGTCTTTTTGAATCTAAGAACTTGTTTTCTTTGGGTAAATCCCAAGAAGTGGAATTCCCAGGTCAAATGGTATTTCTATTTTTAGTTTTTTGAGGATACTTCATATTTCTTCCCACAATGGTTAGAACTAGTTTACATTCCCACCAGCAGTGTAGAAGGGTTCCCTTTGCTCCGCATCTCACCAGAATTTGTTTTCTTAGTATTTTCGATACGTGACATCGTAACTGGTGTGAGGTGATATCTCCTTGTGGTTTTTACTTGCATTTCTCTGGTAATTAGTGATGTGCAGCATCTTTTCATGTGCCTGTTGGCCATCTGAATTTCTTCTTTGGAGAATTGTCTGTTCATATCCTCCGCCCAATTTTTTAATCAGGTTATTTGCTTTTTGCATGTTGAGGCTTGTGAGTTCTTTACATATTTTGGATGTTAACCCCTTGTTGGATATGTTGCTTAGAAATATATTCTCCAGTACTGTCGGATACCTTTTTGTTCTGAGTGTTTCATGACTTACATTCAGGTCATTGATCCATATCGAATTTACTTTTGTGTATGGAGTTACACAACAATCCAGTTTCATTCTCTTGCATATAGCTGTCCAGTTTTGCCAACACCAGTTGCTGAAGAGGCTGTCATTTCCCCATTGTATGCCCATGGCTCCTTTATTGTATATTAATCGACCATACATACTTGGGTTTATATCTGAGCTCTCTAGTCTGTTCCACTGGTTTATGGATCTGTTCTTGTGCCAGTACCAAATTGTCTTGTTTACTGTGGCTTTGTAGTAGAGCTTGAAGTCGGGGAGTGTAATCCCCTAGCTTTATTCTTCCTTCGCAGGATTACTTTGGCTATTTGGGGTCTTTGTGGTTCCATATGAATTTCAGAACTATTTGCTATAGTTCATTTAAGAATGCTGTTAGTAATTTGATAGGGATTGCATTGAATCTGTAGATTGCTTTAGGCAGGATGGCCATTTTTACAATATTAATTCTTCCTATCCATAAGCACGGGATGTATTTCCATTTATTGGTATCTTCTTTAATTTCTCTCATGAGTGTCTTGTAGTTTCCAGAGTATAGGTCTTTCACTTCCTTGGTTAGGTTTATTCCTAGATATTTTATTCTTTTTGATGCAATTGTGAATGGAATTATTTTCCTGATTTCTGTTTCTACTAGTTCATCTTTAGTGTATAGGAATGGAACAGATCTCTGTGTATTAATTTTGTACCCTGCAACTTTGCTGAATTCAGATATTAGATCTAGTAGTTTTGGAGTGGATTCTTTAGGGTTTTTTATGTACAATATCATGTCTTCTGAAAACAGTGACAATTTAACTTCTTCTTTACCAATCTGGATGCCTTTTATTTCTTTGCATTGTCTGATTGCCATGGTGAGGACCTCCAGAACTATGGAATAAAAGTGGAGTGGGCATCCTTGTCTTGTTCCTGATCTTAAAGGAAAGGTTTTCAGCTTCTCGCTGTTAAGTATGATGTTGGCTGTGGGTTTATCATATATGGTCTTTATTATGTTGAGATACTTACCCTCTGTACCCATTTTGTTGAGAGTTTTTATCATGAATGGATGTTGAATTTTGTCAAATTCTTTTTCAGCGTCTGTGGAGACGATCATGTGGTTTTTGTCCTTTTTGTTGATGTGGTGTATGATGTTGATGGATTTTCTAATATTGTACCATCCTTGCATCCCTGGAATAAATCCTTCTTGATCATGATGGATGATCTTTATTTATTTATTTACTTATTGTAATTTTTTTGTATCATTAATATACAATTACATGAGCAACATTTTGGTTACTAGGTTTCCCCCATTATCAAGTCTCCACCACCTACCTCATTACAGTCACTGTCCATCAGCATAGTAAGATGCTATGGAGTCACTACTTATCTTCTCTGTTCTATACTGCCTTCCCCATGACCCTCCTAAATTATGTGTGCTAATCATAATGCCCCTTATTCCCCTTATCCCTCCCTTCCCACCCACCTTCCCCAGTCCCTTTCCCTTTGGTAACTGTTAGTCCATTATTGGGTTCTGTGAGTCTGCTGCTGTTTTGTTTGTTCACTTTTTGCTTTGTTCTTATACTCCACAGATGAGTGAAATCATTTGATAGTGAAATCATTTGATACTTGTCTTTCTCCACCTGGCTTATTTCACTTATACCCTCTAGCTCCATCCATGTTGTTGCAAATGGTAGGATTTGTTTTCTTCTTAAGGCTGAATAATATTCCATTGTGTATATGTACCACATCTTCTTTATCCATTCATCTACTGCTGGACACTTAGGCTGCTTCCATTTCTTGGCTTTTGTAAATATTGCTGCAATAAACATAGGCATGCATATTTCTTTTTGCAACTGGGCTCCTGCATTCTTAGAGTAAATTCCTATGATCTTTTTGATGTATTTTTTAATACAGTTTGCTAATATTTTGTTGAGTATTTTTACATCCGTGTTCATCAGGGATATTGGTCTGTAATTTTCTTTTGTTGTGATGTCTTTGCCTGGTTTTGGTATTAGGGTGATGCTGGCCTCATAGAATAAGTTTGAAAGTATTTTCACCTCTTCTACTTTTTGGAAAACTTTAAGGAAAATGGGTATTAGGTCTTCACTAAATGTCTGATAAAATTCACTGGGGAAGCCATCTGGTCCAGCTGTTTTGTTCTTAGGTAGTTTTTTTCATTACCAATTCAATTTCATTGCTAGTAATTGGTCTGTTCAGATATTTAGTTTCTTTCTGGGTTAGCCTTGGAAGGTTGTATTTTTCTAGAAAGTTGTCCATTTCTTCTAGGTTATCCAGTTTGCTAGCATATAATTTTTCATAGTATTCTCTCATAATTCTTTGTATTTCTGTGGTGTCCGTAGTGATTTTTCATTTCTCATTTCTGATCCTGTTTATGTGTGTAGACCCTTTAAGTCTGACTTTGGGTTTATCTATTTTGTTTATTTTCTTGAAGAACCAGCTCCTGCTTTCATTAATTTTTTTCTATTATTTTATTCATGATTTTATTTATTTATGCTCTAATCTTTATTATGTCCCTCCTTCTACTGACTTTGGGCCTCATTTGTTCTTCGTTTTCTAGTTTTGTTAATTGTAAGTTTAGACGGTTCATATGGGATTGTTGTTCTTTCCTGAGGTAGGCCTGTATTGCAAAATACTTCCCTCTTAGCATGGCCTTTGCTGGATCCCACAGATTTTGCAGTGTTGAATTATTGTTGTCATTTGTCTCCAAATATTGCTTGATCTCTGTTTTTATTTGGTCATTGATCCATTGGTTATTTAGGAGCATGTTGCTAAGCCTCCATGTGTTTGTGGGCTTTTTCATTTTCTTTGCATAATTTATTTCTAGTTTCATACCTTTGTGGTCTGAGAAACTGGTTGGTACAATTTCAATCTGTTTTAATTTACTGAGGCTCTTTTTCTGGCCTAGGATATGATCTATTCTTGAAAATGTTCCATGTGCACTTAAGAATATGTATCCTGCTATTTTTGGGTGTAGAGTTCTGTAGATGTCTGTTAGGTCCATTTGTTCTAATGTGTTGTTCAGTGCCCCTGTTTCCTTACTTATTTTCTCTCTGGTTGATCTGTGCTTCAGAGTGAGTAGAGTGTTGAAGTCTCCTAGAATGAATGCATTGCATTCTATTTCCCCTTTTAATTCTGTTATTATTTGTTTCACATATGTAGGTGTTCCTGTGTTAGATGCATAGATCTTTATAATAATTATATCCTCTTGTTGGATTGACCCCTTTATCATTATGTAATGTCCTTCTTTGTCTCTTGTGACCTTCTGTTTTAAAGTCTGTTTTGTCTGATACAAGTACTGCAATACCTGCTTTTTTCTCCCTATTAGTTGCATGAAATATCTTTTTCCATCCCTTTACTTTTAGTCTGTGTATGTCTTTGCATTTGAAGTGAGTCTCTTGTAGGCAGCATATAGATGGGTCTTGTTTTTTTATCCATTCGGTGACTCTACGTCTTTTGATTCGTGCATTCAGACCATTTACATTTAGGGTGATTATCGATAGGTATGTAGTTATTGCCATTGCAGGCTTTAGATTCGTGGTTACCAAAGGTTCAAGGGTAACTTCCTTACTATCTAAGAGTCTAACTTAACTCACATAGTATGCTATTACAAACACAATCTGAAGGTTCTTTATGTTTTTCCCTCCTTTTCTTCCTTCTCCATTCTTTATATATTAGGTATCATATTCTGTACTCTTTGTCTATACCTTTTTATTACCTCTGATGACAGCTATTATCCTTAGGAACTTCCATCTATAGCAGTCCCTCCAAAATGCACTGTAGAGATGGTTTCTTGGAGGTAAATTCTCTCAGCTTTTGCTTATCTGGAAATTGTTTAATCCCTCCTTCAAATTTAAATGATAATCTTCCTGGATAGAGTATTCTCGGTTCGAGGCCCTTCTGCTTCATTGCATTAAATACATCATGCCACTCCCTTCTGTCCTGTAAGGTTTCTGTTGAGAAGTCTGATGATAGCCTGATGGGTTTTCCTTTGTATGTGATCTTTTCTCCCTCTGGCTGCTTTTAATCATCTGTCCTTATCCTTGATCTTTGCCATTTTAGTTATTATATGCCTTGGTGTTGTCCTCCTTGGCTCCCCTTGCGTTGGGAGATCTGTGCACCTCCATGGCCTGAGAGACTATCTCCTTCCACAGATTGGGGATGTTTTCAGCAATTACTTCCTCAAAGACACTTTTTATCCCTTTTTCTCTCTCTTCCTCTTCTGGTACCCCTATACGATGAATATTGTTCCATTTGGATTGGTGACACAGTTCTCTCAGTGTTCTTTCATTCCTAGAGATCCTTTTATCTCTCTGTGCCTCAGCTTCTTTGTATTCCTCTTCTCTAATTTCTTTTTCATTTATTGTCTCCTCCACCATATCTAATCTGCTTTTTAAAACACTCCATTGTGTTCTTCAGCAATTGGATCCCCATCCTAAATTCATCCCTGAGTTCTTGAATATTTTTCTGTACCTGCAGTAGCATGTTAATGATTTTTATTTTGAAATCTCTTTCACAAAGATTGATTAGTTCAGTCTCATTTGACCCTTTTTCTGTTGTTGTTGAGTTTTTGCTTTGAACCAGGTTCTTTTGATATTTCACATTTGTATATGGCGCCCTCTAGTGTCCAGAAGCTCTACTCACTGGAGCTGCTCAGCCCCTGAAGCAATGTCAGGGGTCACAGGGGAGTGGTGCTGGTGCCTGGGGAGAGGAAAGAGCTGTTTCCTTCTTCCCGGCTGCTATGCCTGTCTCCACTGCCAGAGCCAGTGGGCCAAACACACAGGTGTAAGCCTTTATGCTTTGCATTTGGAGCTGCTGTAGGTGGGGCTTCCCTCTGGCTGGCCTGATGCCAGGGCAGCATTTGCTGGTTTGAGAGCGAGCCAGGTGCCAGGAGGAAGGTGCAGCAGGCTGCATATCATGGAGGGGGGCCTTGGAGCTGCGCAGTCAGCCAGGGGGATGGAGCACCTGAGGATTGTGAAAGTTCCCAACCTGCTGGGAAGAGTGCTCCCAAACAATTTTGTCTACCTGTCCTTTCTCCTGAGCAGTAAGTTCTGTGCAATCCTTGCCCCTTTAGCAGCCCTCTCGCTTTTAGGAAGTCTCTCAGACTGCCCACCCAAATCAGCCAGATATGGATCCCAGTTTTCCACAAGTAGCTGGAATCTCAGTCTCTCCAGGTATTCCGCTTGTCTTAGCTTTCCAACCCCACTACTCACCAGAGTACCATGCAAATGTAGGTTTGTGCTCCCAGAGCAGATCTCCAGGGCTAGGTGTTCTGCAGCTCCAGGCCTCCACTCCCTCTCTGCTCCATTTCTCTTCCTCCCACCAGTGAGCTAGGGTGGGGTAAGGGCTTGGGCCCCACTGGGTCACGGCTTTGGTACATTACCCTGTTCTGTAAGGTCTGCTCTTTTCTCCAGGTGTATGTAGTCTTGCATAGCCTTCATTCCTGTTGCTCTTTCAGGATTAGTTGTACTAATTATATTTTCATGTTATATGTGGTTTTAAGAGGAGGTCTCTGTCTCACCTCTCATGCCACCATCTTTAATCCCCTCTCCCAGCTCCATTTTAAAATGCCTATATGTAAGGGACTCATTTTATTAACACCTTTTATAAAAAGAAATGTAAATATCATAGAACCTTTTATGTAGCATTCCATATGCTTGTCTTAAATTTCCTAGGGAACAATAATCAAGAACCATTTAAGTAATCTGGGCCATATGATTTTCTAAGGCTCTATAATTTTAAGAATGTTTCTGTTTTAATAATTTCTGTGATTATAGTTTCAGACATACAAAGATTTCTTTTAGTTATAAAAAGGAGTTCTATAAATCAAGTTAGTTAGACTAATATTTAAGCTATCAATATTTGAAAAGGTTTGGATCTAGCCCTCTTACACAAATGTGATCCAAAAAAAATGGATGACACATAAATAATTAAGAAATCCTAATTCTAGAAAGAAAACAAAGCAACCCAAACAAAGGCCAACAAAAAAAGAAAATCTGTCCTTTTCCTTATTATTAGTGCACATACACCTTATAAGGTGACTTTTTAAATCACAAAGGATATGTAGACAAAACAGACATGAGACATAAATGGTAATCAACCAGAAAAATTATGAATAACATCATTTAAAATGTAAATATCCTTTCAAAAGAGATTAATTCAGGCAAATGTTTTTTTAAAAGGTTTTCTGTTGGATGTATGAGCTCAGTATCATATCAGCTCACACCTGAATAAAAACTAAAAGGAAAAAATGTATCATAATAAATGATGTAACTGACCTAAAACTATAAGGGCTATAAAACTTTAAGTAGAAATCTACTTTCAATGAAAATATCCTACAATTAAAGTTGTTTTTATGAATATGTATTTCAAATATACCAGTATTACACTTTATTCAAAGAATGATCTACCAGATTTCCAGAACTTTAAAGTAATTTTCACTAAGCCACAGTATTAAGTCCTTGCTAGGAACTACCAGTTCTTACCACTAGATGCTCCTGGCTGAAGAGTCTGTACAACTGCTCCTCTAATTCTCTCTTTTCAGTACTGGATTTCTGTAAGGAGTTGAGAGCTTCCTCACCAAATTCTCTTTTCAGCGTGTCACTAATCTTCTCTCCTGGATCCACCATCCCCTAAGAGTCACATTTTTGCATTAAAAAAAGTAATAAGCTTTAATCCATTCAACAAATTTTTGCTGAGTGATGCAGTGGATATTCATTGTTTTGTCTGCCCATAACCATGATCCCCAATCCTCTGTGAAATATTCTCTAAACCATCTGCTTCTGTACAAGCAGCCTACCAGGGTATCTCATACATTTGACCACAGTGATTGGCCCAAAGTTAGCCTATGGTAAACTGAGTCAATCAGACTCCTTTCCTGGTATATTCCAAACTCAAGCTAAGGAAGGAAAGCCTGGAGGCAAGAAAGATTACGCACATGGATACTTTCTCATTTTTCATTCCAATTCAATTCCATTTAAGCCACACTGACCTCCTCAGTGTTCCTAGGACATGCATGCCAGATATCCCGCCTTAGGATTACTTTTGCACCTGCTATTATTTCTGTCTGAGATGCTTTTCCCCAGATAGCCACATAATTCACTCATTTATCTCCTTCAGATCTTTACTCAACTGTTACCTTCTCAGGAGACCCCTAACCACCCTACCTAAAACTGCAAACTCTCAAACACTTCCTTGTCCCCTTCCCTGCTTTAGTTATTTTTAACATTTACATCTTCTAACATACAACTTATTTATCTTACATAATCTGTCTCCCTCACTGATGTGAGCACCAAGAGGACAGGGATATTTGTTTATGTTGCTCTGTTGTATCCTCAGTGTCTAGAAAATTGGCTGACCAAAAAAAAAAAAAAAGGCAGATACTCAAAGTATGTTGATTATATGAATGATTCTCAAAATGTTATCAATGACAACAGCTCCCTGACTGGTCAGCATTTCAAATAACAATAAAAATATAAAATCCTCTGATGGAATCATTATTGTGTTTCGCACTCAGCATGAGTGAAGTTTGACTATTTGGCTCATAAGCTTTTACCGCAGTCAGCTAAGACCTTTATTTATATTCTACTTTTATACTACAGAGAAAAAACATTCTTGAAGATTGTAGTATGTATATTAAGAGTCATCTTCTTGTCAAACTATCTCCATTTCACAATATGGCATAAGACACAAAACCTCTGCCACACACATACACATTTTACAAAGAGACTTAAAATGTACCACTGTTAACAACTCAACAAAAGTACATTCTTCCTGATGATATTAGAGGAAATTTTTAAACTATAAGGAACAGTAAATAATAAAAGTTATCTTTTTTATTATGGCTAAGTTACCAGAATTTAACAAAAAAATGCTAAAAGTCTTACCTAAGGCTTAGAGTAGGAGTTGAGTTCTGAGATGGGACCCAACATTAAGGAGTATGTAACTTTATGCCATTATAAAGCACTCTATATGCTCTCTCTAGTAATCCTGTGAAGTAGATACGATTATCTTTATTTTAAAGATGAGAGTCTGAACTCCCTATCACTCAACTCACAAAGTGGAAAGGCCAGGACACAAGCTTCATGTGCTTTCCCAGGGGCTTAAGAATGAGACCCAGATCCTAACGGCCTTCGATTGTCCTGAACATGTGACTGGCAGGACAGTCACTGCAGCGACGGTATCGCGAGCATCACCATCTGAGGTGGGGAAGATGGAGGAGACCCAGAGCAGAAGAGATCAACACACTACCACCCTGTAATAAACAAAGCACCTAAAAAGAAGTTAAGACATTCATTTGGTTTTGTTTTAATGCTTACCCCGGGGATTGCCCATTCTCCACAGTCTTTCCTTTTTATGGCAACAAACTGTAAGATGTTTTTCCCAGAAATGCGGTGGGGGACTTTATTTCCACATCTATCCCTTTTCCACCTGTAAATAGTAATGAAAGATCACAACAATTTAGAACAAAGACTAAGATTCTATCTCAAGCTTGAGACAAAGTTACAAAGATGTAGTTCTCTTTATAACAGAATATATAAATGAACCTCAAATCGGCTAGTTTTACCCAAGAAAGTTCGTTTGAATTAGAAATGTTCTATACTTAGCAACTGTTACCAGCCATGACAAATGTGTACTTTTCATGAAAGATTCTCTGTAATGAAAATTCAAGATATAAATAGTTTTTCCTATTTAAAGTACTATCAAAAAAGGAAGCTTAAAAGCAGAAAAGAATTTAAAAGAAGGGTTGTAAAAGTTAAAAGAAAAAAAAAGTCCAAGGACCCTTTTTAAGAATTACAGGTAGTGTAAAAGATCTGGTAATATTTGCTTTTAACAGCTCATCTGTCTTATCAGAAAAGCAGATCATATGATAAAGGCTCAAATGATCTCAAAAGTAGTAGTGCTTCTCAGTCCTTATGTCACTTTGATTAAAACAAAAAAAAGTCACACTCTATCCTTTAATTTTTTAGTTTGAATTGATTGCATGTGGTTTTTTAAAAAGTATCAAGACAATGTTAATGCACTTTTTCCAAGATGTTCACACATCTCCCCTTCCCCTTCCTATCATCATATCCACCTCTCCTCACCCAATTTTAAGAATTGTTCTAATACTACATAGATGTGAAATTTATCAATAAAATATAAGCAAACAAATTCAAAAATACATCAAAAGGATCATGCATCATGACCAAGTGGGATTTATTCAGGGATGCAAGGATGGTACAATATTCGTAAATCAGTCAATGTCATACACCACATTAACAAAAAGGACAAAAACCACATGATCATCTCAATAGATACTGAAAAAGCATTTGAAAAAACTCAACAACCATTCATGATAAAGACCCAACAAAATGAGTATAGAGGGTATGTAGCTCAACATAGTAAAGGCCATACATGACAAACCCACAGCTAATGTACTCAATGGTGAAAAGCTAAAAGCTTTTCCTTTAAGATCAGGAATAAGACAAGGATGTCCACTCTCACCACTCTTAATCAACATAGTACTGGAGGTCCTAGCCATGGCAATTAGACATTACAAAGAAATAAAAGGCATCCAAATTGATAAGGAAGAAGTTAAACTGTCACTATTTGCAGATGACATGATATTATATATAGAAAACCCTAAAGACTCTACCAAGAACTATTAGAACTAATAAATAACTGGATTCAGCAAAGTTGCAGGATACAAAATCAATACACAGAAATCTGTTGCATTCCTATATACTAACACTGAACTAAGCAGAATGAGAAATCAGAAAAAGAATTCCATTTATAATTGCATCAAAAAGAATATAATGCCTAGGAATAAACCTAACCAAGAAGATGAAAGACCTGTACTCTGAAAACTGTAAGACTCTGACAAGAGAAATTAAAGAAAACACAAATAAATGGAAATCTATCCCATGATCATGGATAGGAAGAATCAGTATTGTCAAAATGGCCATCCTGCACATAGCAATTTACAGATTCAATGCAATCTCTATCAAAATACCAATGATATTTTTCAGTGAACTAGAGCAAATAATCCTAAAATTCATATGGACCCACAAAAGAGCACAAATAGCCAAAGTAATCCTGAGAAGGAAGAACAAAGCTGGGGGTATTATACTTCCTGACCTCAGGCCTCTACTACAAAGCTACAGTAATCAAAACAGTATGGTACTAACACAAGATCAGACCCATAGATCAATGGAACAGAATAGAGAGCCCAGATATAAACCCACACATACTTGGTCAATTAATATATGATAAAGGAGCCAAGAATATACAATAGGAAAAAGACAGTCTCTTTAATAACTGGGGTTCTGAAACTGAACAGCTACATGCAAGAGAATGAAACTGGCCTACTGTCTAATTCCATACACAAAAGTAAACTCCAAATGGATCAAAGACCTAAATGTAAAACATGAAGCCATAAAACCCTTAGAAGATACATTCACAAAAATCTCTTGAAAATAAGCATGAGCAATTTTTGCAATTGCACACATCTTCTTGGGCATGGGAAACAATAAATGAACAAATGGGACTATATCAAACTCAAAAACTTCTGTACAGCAAAGGACACCATCAAGAGAACAAAAAGGTAACCTACACCATGGGAGAATATATTTGTAAGTGATTTATTCAATAAGGACTTAACATCCAACATATATAAAGAACTCACATGCCTAAATAACAAAAAAAATCAAATAACCTGTTTAAAAATGGGTGGAGGATCTGAATAGACATTTTGCCAAAGAAGAAACACAGGTGACTAATAGGCACATGAAAAGATGCTCCCACATCACTAATCATCAGGGACATGCAAATCAAAACCACCATGAGATATCACTTCACACCAGTTACAATGAACACTATCAAAAAGACAAGAAATAACAAAGTGTTGGTGAGGCTGTGGAGAGAAGGGAACCTTCCTGCACTGTTGGTGGAAATGTAAATTGGTACAGCCACTGTGGAAAGCAATATGGAGGTTCCTCAAAAAACTAAAAACAGAAATACCATACAACCCAGTACTTCTACTTCTAGGAATGTACCCAAAGTAAACAAAATCCCTGATCCAAAAAGATACATGCATCCTATGTTTATTGCCACATTATTTGCAATAACCAAATTATGGAAGCAATGTAAGTGTCCAGCAATAGATGAATGGATAAAGAAGATGTGGTTCATGTACACAATGGAATATTTCCATAAAAAAGAAAGAAACCCTGCCATTTGTGACAACATAGATGGACCTAGAGGGTATTATATTAAATGAAATAAGCAGGAGGAGAAAGACAAATACCATATGATTTCACTTACTTGTGGAATCTAAAAACAAAACAAAACAAAATGAACAAAACAGCAGTAGACTCATATATATGGAGAAATGACTGGTGGTTATCATGGAGGAGGGATTAGGGTGGATGAGGGGGATAAAAGGGCACAAAAATTCTCAATTATAATATAAACTGGTTACAGGGATGGGTAGTACAGCATGGAGAATATAGCCAATGATTCTGTAACATCTTCCTATGTTGCCAGATAGTAACTGCACTAGTTGGGTGAGGATTTAATAATATGGGTAACTGCTGAACAACTGCATTGCATACTTGAAATCAATATATGATTATATATCAATGAGAATTCAATACAAAAGAATCAATCTATGTAAGTCATGAAACCATAAAACTCTTAGAAGACAACATAGGCAAACATCTGAATATAAGCATGAGCAACTTCTTCCTGAACGCATCTCCTCGAGAAAGGGAAACAAAAGCAAAAGTGAACTCATGGGACTACATCAAACTAAAAAGGTTTTGTATGGCAAAGGACATCATCAACAGAACAAAAAGGCATCCTATAGTATGGGAGAATATATTGGTAAATGACATATCTGACAAGGGGTTAACATCTAAAATATATAAAGAACTTACACGCCTTAACACCCAAAAAGCCAATAACCTGATTAACAAATGGGCAGAGGATATGAAGAGACAGTTCTCCAAAGAAGAAATTCAGATGGCAAACAAACACATGAAAAGATGCTCCACATCACTAATCATCAGGGAAATGCAAATTAAAACCACAATGAGATATCATCTCACAGCAGTTAGGATGGCCAGCATCAAAAAGACTAAGAACAACAAATGCTGGTAAGGATGCAGAGAAAGTGGAACCCTCCTACAGTGCTGGTGGGAATGTAAGTTAGTTCAACCATTGTGAAAAGCAATATGGAAATTTCTCAAAAAACTAAAAATAGAAATACCATTTGACCCCAGAATCCCACTCCTTGGAATTTACCCAAAGAATACAACTTCTCAGATTCAAAAAGACATATGCACCCTACGTTTATTGCAGCACTTTTTACAATAGCCAAGATATAGAAGCAACCTAAGTGTCCATCAGTAGATGAGTGGATAAAGAAGATGTGGTACATATACACAATGGAATACTATTCAGCCATAAGAAAGAAACAAATCCTACCATTTGCAGCAACATGGATGGAGCTGGAGGACATTATGCTCAGTGAAATAAGCCAGGCAGAGAAAGACAAATGCCAAATGATTTCCCTCATTTATGGAGTATAACAATGAAGCAAAACTGAAGGAACAAAATGGCAGCAGACTCAGAGACTCCAAGAATGAACTAGTGGTTACCAAAGGGGAGGGGTGTGGGAGGGCAGGTGGGGAGGGAGGGAGAAGGGGATTGAGGGGTATCATGTTGAGTACACATGGTGTGAGGGGTCACGGGGAGAACAGTGTAACACAGAGAAGGCACATAGTGGATCTGTGGCATCTTACTACACTGATGGACAGTGACTACATTGGGGTATGGGTGGGGACTTGATAATATGGGTAAATGTAGCAACCACCTTGTTTTTCCATGTGAAACCTTCATAAGAGTGTATATCAATCATACCTTAATAAAAAATTTTAAAAAAAAGAATCATTCTAATAGTCTCTTAGGTATAAAGATCTTGAACTTCTAATACTAAACCAAAAAAGAAAGCCTATGACCTAATCATTGCTCTGCATGAGATTTCAATAAAAATGAGTTTATATATGAGTTTGCAAATTTCTTTATAGTGGCTGACTATCTTATCTAACCCATAATCCTTCCACTGAAGGAGCTTATCATCTAGCATTGGAGCTAGATATATAAGTGGACAAATTATAAGACAGAGTCACAGAGCGAGCGATGCAGCTGGGCAAGCAGGTTGCACCAGGCAGTTGATGAACAGCTTGTGTATCATCATGCTCACATTCCCAGCTTTTATCCTGAGGGACTCATGTAAGGATTTTAAGCAGAGTGGTTTCTCCTTTTCTTCTTTATTAATACCAAATACATTAACACCAAATATAAAACAAATTTTGATATAACAGAAACAATGTATCATTTTATTTAATGAACCTCATTACCATTTCTTAAATACCAATGATATCCCTGTGTACTGTTGATATTTCCTCCCTACTGTGATGGCCAACACACACCTTCCTGTCCTTTACCCACACTAGAAAGAAAGTGATATTGCCCTTAGTTTTTTTATCTGAGTTTATTCACAATAATAAATTAACATCTCATTTTGACCTTAAGGGACCTAAAGGAACTTCAGATAACTGTATATATAGAACCTCTAGGAGAGGTGCCTTGGAATCTAAAAATTGAACACTTGCCTTGAAAAGTATGAATAACATTTGAGAAATTCTGCACTACACAATACTGTTCTGAATCATGAAGTACTTGAAAGAAAAGGGGATGGAGTCTTTGCTTTAAAAGTGCTTAGGTGACTGTTAGGATTACTCATTGGTGAAGTACTGGTATGAAAGAGACAGTGCAATATTTGAACCAAATATGCCTGATTCAAATTTCAGATCTACAAGATTTAGGCAAGTCACTTAGCCTCGGTGACTTTACATTTTTAATCTATAAAACAGGTATGTTAATGCCTTCTTTGAAGAATTTCATGAGAAACTAATGAAAAAAACTAATAACACCCAGCAGGGTGCCTGGATGAGAGCAATATTCTTAACAATTCATTTATTCTTGTTGATTCTTCCTTAGACATCTTTTATTCTTCTCTTCCATTTCCACTTTTAGAGCAACTCATCAGTTAAGGCATGCATCACTGAGATAGCAAAGAGCAACAACCCAAGAGTATAACTGAAATTGGACTCTGCCACTTGTGGGCTCCTTAATAGACTTGGAGTATCTATAAGCCTTCAGTTCTCTCCTTTGTATAATGACAGAGCTAAGCTCAAAAAATCTAACTTTTCAAAACAACTTAACACACAATCACCATTGATACTCCTAGCTGCTCCTTGGTCCAAGATACATAAAATAAGCTAATTACAGCTAACTATAAAGTCTCTGGCTTCCTTTTCTCTGATTCTTGTCCCCTTACTAGCACTGCTGCTTCTAATGTTTCAGACCTTCCCATTTTTTGCCAAAATTGGAAAGAAACTGATACTGTTATTAGCATTTTTTACTTACACTCATTAACAAGAATATATTAACTCTTCCCATCAATTAAACCAGAAAGTTTCTCAAGGAATTTTAGATGGATAAGCAGTAGATTGGCAGGTAGATTAGTCGGTGAATGGGTAGGTAGGTAGAGGGGTGGCTGGTCAGAAGAATGGAGAGATGGATGAATGCATGGATGGATGGAAGAGAGCACTGAGGCGGGAGATGGGGTGAAGATCTCTTACGGTGAGGGAACTGAAAGGAAAGGAAAAGAGTAAGATCAGGCCAATACTGGTGCCTCTTCCCGTAACTTGAAAATAAGGGAAATAAACTGCTTTATGAGAGCTAAACTATGAAATCATTATTATATCTCAGAAGAGAAAAACAAAGTCCCCTGGAAGAAAGGAAGGCTCTTGATATATCAAAACTAAAAACATAAAATAGTGAATGTATTTGCATTATTTAAAAGAGGAAAATGACAGGAGGAGGGAATTGGCCAGTGAAGAAATCCTAAAAATAAAAACACCGAAAGGATGACAGAGATGACAGACTATTCCAGATGTGTTGGGAAGGTGATTCCTATGGAGATAACTATGTTCATCCATCTAAACATTAGATTAATCTACCTTCTTTATTCTGATTCATGCTCACCAAGGAATCTTCTAAATATGATTTGGCTAAGCAGATAGCTGCCTCAGGGAACAGAATGCCTGTTGCCTGTTCTGAAACCTTCAAGTTTCCAGTTCACACTCCTTACCTTTGGCATTTATTATTCTCCACAATAAAATGCATAAAAATTAATTAATTTTGATTTATCACTCACCATTCTTCTATAAGAATCTTCTGTTTTAACCAAGCTGGTATTTTTACTGAACCTCAATAGTCAAACAGATATTATTACAAGCCTTTTTCTTAGGCCTCCTCTTACCCACGTATCCAAACTTCAAGTTCAGCTCAAGTCCACTTCCTTCATGATGCCTTTCTTGAGTACTCTGGTTTACCATCCTCATGCTGTATATCCAATCTTCTAATTTTCTAGAGCATTCTGTATTCACCCATGTTACCTGGACACATTTCTTATTTCACATATTCTGTCTTGTACATGAAGCTACAACTCTTCAGTGATGGGGAGCTAAACCTTCAGATTCTCATAATTTTTATATCCTCCCAAGTACCTACCCAACTCCAAGAATAAACAGATGTTCAATAAATATCTGTCTAGATAATACCTAATCTACACATATAAAACCACAGCTTTACACTTACATCACTATAATTTTATATAAAGTCCCTTTGAAGTATAAATTTCATGTGTGCACACGTGTATGCATATATACATGTATATGTACAGATATATATACACATATGTGCATATATACAAACATATATGTACCTATATTTGTGTGTGTATATATACATACATATAAATACATGGTTACAGTGTGTTTTGTCCCAATCACTTGGCCCTTCACTACCAAAATGTTTTTTGGGTTCTTACCTGGTTATGATGGGATCTGCAGCATGATTTGGTCCCCATCGCCCCAAAAGCCCCCGGCCAACCAGTCCTGTCCGTCCTGCAGGATTTCTGGGGGAAATAAAAAAAAGTATCACTACTTTTTTTTCCAAATTATTTTTGGAAATTCCAAAGTAATTTTAAAAAAAAAAGTAGCAGTATCACTCAGTATTTCAAGATCTCAAGTATAGCAATTTCAAGTTTTAAAGAAAATAATATTATAAACATGCCTACTTACTATTCACCCTAATGCTATGACCCAATGTTAAAAGGTCTGTCAGATAAACAGCAACACTCATGCATGAGTAATTTTCTTCCCAGAAATATTCCTTAAATGTTCAACTTTCATTACGTACCAGTAAAATACCTTAATCTACAATCTTACCTACTAATATGGTATCCTTTGTCCTCCCAATATGTTAAGGTAAACAAACAACTTGCCAAAATTTCCCTTTCAGCCCTCTCTTCTTATCCTGTTCTTCCCTGGGATTATTATTAAAGCTGAATGGATTTTTATATTGGTTTGTACGAGCTCAGAAACATTTCAACAAGACTTGCAAATAAACACAGAAAGACAAAACAAGACACAACACCTGGCCAGGTAACAACAATTTTACTTTTCAAATTCACAGGAGGAGGGGAAAGGTGGCCAACAACTATGTTTTATTCGACGGACCCGTACAACCCTGAACACAAATGATCAAAGTCAACATTAAGAGAAAGAAAGTCAGTTCTTACAGATGACCAAGCCTGTAACTTGTAAACTAGAAGCTGCAGGAAAGACACATAGACTATCCAATAGCCTGAGAAGTAGAGAAAGTTGTTTGCAGAGGAAGAAAAATGAAAATAACATTAAAAAAAAGCAGAGATAAGGAAGACAGTCCTGATGGATTTCCAATTCCACCCTTTCTGAAAGTTAGCTGCATTTCTGCTTTAGTCTCCTTGAGACGATACTATAAGCCTAAGTAAAGTGCACATTTTGCTCAGGCAAGCTAGAGTTGGTTTCTATTAGTCAGAGTCTTGACTAAAACAATATGCCGTCTTGCCTTGGCTCCTATCCTTCTATATGTGTATATATTTTAAAATATATTTTACCCAGAAAAGTATGTAAAGAATAAGTGAAGTGAAAGGAGAGATTGACTTAAAAGACTCAATGACATAGAAAGGTGAGTAAGTTATGGCCAAAGAAAGCAAAACTGAAGGCCCAGCTTATGGTGCAAGCACTATCATTTCCCTGCCCTAGAGGAACCAAGAATTCAAACTGCAATCTTTTTTTTATTAAAGTATAGTCAATATAGAATCTTACATAGGTTTCAAGTATACAACACAGTGGTTCAGCAGTTACCCATATTATGAAATCCTCACCCCCACTAGTACAGTTACTATCTGGCAACATAAGAAGATGTTACAGAACGATTGGCTACATTCTCCATGCTGTACTACCATCCCTGTGACCAACTTATATTATGATTGAGAGTATTTGTGCCCTTTTATGCCCTTCCCCCTCCCCACCCACCCACCCTATCCCTTCTCCCATGGTAACCAACAGTCACTTCTCAGTGTCTATGCAAACTGCATCATTTTTACAAGATTAGAACCATGATCACAAACCGGTGACCCTTCTTTTGTTTTATTTGGGGCATGCTAATTTTTATGTTTCTTCCTAACTTTTATAATGGTTTCTTAAGGAAAATGGAAAATTTTGGAATTGCGTAGAAAAAACATTTTTAAAAGTACAGAAAGAAACTTGATGTTAAATTATTGGGTTGTTTTTATTTTTACTCTCACATGTTTGGATAAATTCTTACTTTAAGGTTTATCTCATTTAATAAATAACTACTGGACCTAAAATTTTCAGTCCTTTCTCTGTTAACTTACACAATTGATTGTTTCTACCTTCAAGGTGGAGTTACAAAAGGATTCATCCAGATCCTGCCTCTGCCACTTGTTATATGCAAATTCCTTACATTCTCTCTCCTTCTCTGTAAATGGAACTAAAATATCCACCCACCGGTTTATTGTGATGATTTAATTAGATTACATGTATAAATTCCTTTGACCAATGTCTAGCACAAACAAGCACTCAATAAATGTCAGTTATATTTTCTACCTTTTAAAGACCCATTATTATAAGATGCTCCATTTCCAGTAACCTACCTCGGTCTTCCATTTTCAATCTCATACAGGCCATTCTGGCTCTTTCTCTCAACAGGGCCATCCTTTTCATTAAACTTGGGAGAAAAGTTACTTTCACTGTAATGAGAGTACCAATGCAAAATAAGAAATAATGATCCAATTCTACCAATAGTTCAATAACACCAATCAATCTGTTGTTTTTAATAAGCAGTTTCCCTGAAATTAAATTTTTTAAGAGTTAGTTTTCATTTACAAATCCATCTTACTCCTTCAAAAAAGTTTCTGAAAAAAAAAAAAAAGACAGTTGTTAACCAAAACCATACAAGGTGTGTATTATAACCCCGCTGGGAAGGAGTAATGGCAAACTGGAGCTCCTCCCCCATGCTACAGAAAAAGTCTACCTTACTGTTGGGAAGGAAGAACTGTCTGTGGGCATAATATGGCAATTACAGGTTCCTATGTGAGTCCAACAATAAGATTCTTTCTGATATCATGATATTTCTACTATCTCAAAGTAATTTTAATTTCTCAAATGTACACAGATTAATAGTTTTATCAAAGTAAACCATCAGTGAATTCATTCCACAAATCTCATAGTAACTATGATGTAGATTTAAAAAGATATCATACGCTGAAAATGTTCTAGATCTTGATCTGGGTATAGTTACAGAGCTATAAAAATGTAAAATTGTACTGAGCTACATCTGCACACTTAAAAAATGTGTACTCTACTATATTTGTCAGATTTCAACAAAAATATTTTTAAACCAGATATAAACTACTTTCCTCACCATTATTAAATCGCTGACACAACCACACTGACAATGAGTAGAGAGGTATGGCACCGGATAGTTCATGGACAGTTCTGACAAAAGTTTTACATTTTTTTCTTGTTTTAATTGCAGTAACTGGGCATAGAAATACGTGTAATTTAAATGGGAGTAATATCCAATTTGCAGGCTCCAGACATTTTCTCACAACTTCGAACCAATCTTCCATCCAACACATAAGTAAAAAGAATGAAATGGTAAAAATCATTGAAGTATAAAACCAGCATTATCTTGGGACTCTAGAAATTCACCATTTAAAAAAAAGCATGAACCTTATTATAATTGAGGCATTAATATTAGTGATAAAGCTTGATTTCAATGGTGATATAAATTCAACTCTTAAAAAGTCAATTGAACAAAAATAAGAAAACATAGTCAATCTTTCTCCACTTACACGTATTAGCACCCCTGCCAACCTCATTAATTTTAATTGTGTGTAATATGTATGTGTAATGTATGTATAAATACATACATTCTCTAAAATGGGAGAAATGGAACTCATTTAAAGCTAGTACTTCTCCACAGAGTAGCCTCATGATTAGTTAATAACCCAAGTACTATTATAAAATTACAAACACATTTTTGGATAAAACAAGGAAACTATAAGTCAAAATGAAGTCATATTAAAGAGTTTATAGTAAAGGTTAACAATTTAATAAACTAATACTGGATTTATATAGCTAGCACAATTTTTTACTAAACTGACTAAATAATGCCTTCAGAAGACCAACATTTACAATAAACTTAGCCACTATATCAAATTTATAAAACTGTTTAAAACTAGGGTTGCAGTTTAGCCAGAGTGGTTAAGAGCATGAATTCTGGAGTTAGACTGATTTCAAGGGCAAGGTATGCCACCTAGCTCTGTGGCCAAACATAAAGGGCATAGCTGCTGTGATTCCATTTTTTGTATGTGTTTTTTCTATAAAGTGGAAATAACGATCCAGTCTACCTTCCAGAATAGTAATAAGAATAAAACAATTTTTACAAAATATTTAGTACACTGCCTCGCTCATAGTTAGTACATTATAACACTCTATCATTATAAATATCAAAAGAAACATAAATGTAAAATGTGACTCAAAATAGCACTTCTATGAATTTAGTGAAAGCATTTTTGCTTAAATTTTTTGTTTTCCTTTTACTATCCTTTTCCTATGTTTTCACACTGGTCTAATTTTATCATCCTGTTCTCAGTAATCTGGAAAATTTTTCTGAGAAACACCTTCACTATTTCAAATACAAGCCTAGCTACACTGGGGGAAGAAAACACAAAAAATGTTTTATTGATAACTCCAACACAAAAAATGAAAACAGATACCACCAGTCATTTCATTAAAAAAAAAAAAACTCCGTAGCAAATCAGATTTACTTATTTGAAAGGATCATCATAAAACTCCCAAAAGAATAAACAAACACAGACTGTCTAACTTTGGCAAAAATTCAAGCAAATGTGGAAAATGAGATAACAAAGTCAAGAATTGTAAAAATGACTAAAAATGAATGTAAAAACAATTGTAAAATTTTCAGCTGTCAGGATGATAACTGGTGATAATTTACAAATACAGCCATTACCTTCTCTAAGTCTTATGCCCAGCTTACACTGGCTCATTTTCTCACCTGATCTGAGGGTCTGCCCATCTAGGTCCAGCCAAGACAGAGGCTGCGGTGTATTCCACAGGACTATAGTCTTGCCATTCAACAAGCCAGCCTACTTTCTCATTAGGAACCTGGCTGCGTTGCACTTTTGACCCTGGGTAAGGCGATGTGAGGGCCTTGCTGTGGGATTCCTCTTTGGCACCCTCAGAAGTAGACATGATGCTGGAGTTAAAATGGAACCCACAAGATGAAAGTGAGTTTCTGGGAGGATAAAAAATAGAAAAATGTTTTACATAAATACCAAATAATAAATTAATTAACCAAATTCAAAGTCCCCCAAAATGGGCATTTCAATTTCAAAGACTTAAAAATCAGAAAATTCAAGTTTAATGAATATTAGTGCAAGCATCCAACATTGGTGAGAGATTATTTTCAAATACGACATTTTTTAAATATGGGTAATCTTATTAATTGGAACCAACTGACTGAATTTTAATTGAGAAAAGAGAACAGAAGTTTAGTTTTTAGCACAGAAGTTAGGGAAGAGAAGTTTGTTATGAAAATTCAACAATAAAAACAAATGTAAAAGGAGACTGTGAAGAAAAACTTTTTAAAAAATAGTCTACAGTCTAACATATATGTAAAAATGTATGGCAAAAATAACACAAAGGAAGAAGAACGGGAAAATGGAAATACACTGCTGTAAGGTTCTTACACATACATGCAGTAATGCAAAATTACTTTAAGTCAGACTGTGGTAAGTATACGAATTATAAACTTTAAAGTAAAATTAGTAAGTATAGAGCTGAAAGCTGAAGTAGATGGATAACTGGATAACATGTACAAACAAAAAAACTGAACCTTAACCTTTAGTTCACAGCATACACAAAAAGTTTTCATATCTCCTCCTTCCAAAAAACTTAATGGCTTCTCATTATTCTTTTCTTTTGACATTTTAAAAGTTTTTACTTGCATTTTTTTTTTTATTTTGGTATCATTAATCTACAATTACATGAAGGACATTATGTTTACTAGGCTCCCCCCTTCACCAAGTCCCCCCCCCATCCCCGTTCACAGTCACTGTCCATCAACATAGTAAGATGCTGTAAAATCACTACTTGTCGCCAAGTTCACAGTCACTGTCCTTCAACATAGTAAGATGCTGTAAAATCACTACTTGCCTTCTCTGTGTTGCACAGCCCTCCCCATGCCCCCCAACACTATACATGCTAATCATAATGCCCCCTTTCTTTTCTTCCCGCCCTTATCCCTCCCTTCCCACCCATCCTCCCCAGTCCCTTTCCCTTTGGTAACTGTTAGTCCATTCTTGGGTTCTGTGCTTCTGCTGCTGTTTTGTTCTGTCAGTTTTCTTTTGTTCTTATACTCCACATATGAGTGAACTCATTTGGTACTTGTCTTTCTCCACCTGGCTTATTTCACTGAGCATAATACCCTCTAGCTCCATCCATGTTGTTGCACATGGTAGGATTTGATTTTTTCTTATGACTGAGTAATATTCCATTGTGTTTATGTACCACATCTTCTTTATCCATTCATCTACTGATGGACACTTAGGTTGCTTCCATTTCTTGGCTATTATAAATAGTGCTGCGATAAACATAGGGGTGCATCTGTCGTTTTCAAACTGGAGTGCTGCATTCTTAGGGTAAATTCCTAGAAGTGGAATTCCTGGGTCAAATGGTATTTCTATTTTGAGCATTTTGAGGAACCTCCATACTGCTTTCCACAATGGTTGAACTAATTTACATTCCCACCAGCAGTGTAGGAGGGTTCCCCTTTCTCCACAACCTCGCCGACATTTGTTGTTGTTTGTCTTTTGGATGGTAGCCATCCTTACTGGTGTGAGATGATATCTCATTGTGGTTTTAATTTGCATTTCTCTGATGACAAGTGATGTGGAGCATCTTTTCATGTGTCTGTTGGCCATCTGAATTTCTTCTTTAGAGAACTGTCTATTCAGCTCCTCTGCCCAATTTTTAATTGGATTATTTGCTTTTTGTTTGTTGAGGTGTGTGAGCTCTTTATATATTTTGAATGTCAACCCTTTATCGGATCTGTCATTTTTTAATATATTCTCCCATACTATTGGATACCTTTTTGTTCTATTGATGGTGTCCTTGCTGTACAGAAGCTTTTCAGTTTGATATAGTCCCATTTGTTCATTTTTGCGTTTCTCTTGCCCAGAGAGATATGTTAAAGAAGAGGTCACTCATGTTTATGTCTAAGAGATTTTTGCCCAAGTTTTTTTCTATGAGTTTTATGGTTTCATGACTTACATTCAAGTCTTTGATCCATTTGAATTTACTTTTGTGTATGGGGTTAGACAGTGATCCAGTTTCATTCTCTTACATATAGCTGTCCAGTTTTGCCAGCACCATCTGTTGAAAGGACTGTCATTTCTCCATTGTATGTCCATGGCCCCCTTATCGAATATTAGTTGACCATATATGTTTGGGTTAATGTTTAGAGCCTCTATTCTGTTCCATTGGTCTGTGGCTATGTTCTTGTGCCAGTACCAAATTCTCTTGATTACTACGGCTTTGTAGTAGAGCTTGAAGTTGGGGAGCAAGATCCCCCCCCCACTTTATTCTTCCTTCTCAGGATGACTGCTTTAGCTATTCGGGGTCTTTGGTGTTTCCATATGAATTTTAGAACTATTTGTTCCAGTTCATTGAAGAAAGCTGTTGGTAATTTGATAAGGATTGCACCGAATTTGTATATTGCTTTGGGCAGGATGGCCATTTTGACGATATTAATTCTTCCTAGCCAGGAGCATGGGATGAGTTTCCATTTGTTAGTGACCTCTTTAATTTCTCTTAACAGTGTCTTATAGTTTTCAGGGTATAGCTCTTTCACTTCCTTGGTTAGGTTTATTCCTAGGTATTTTATTCTTTTTGATGCTATTGTGAATGGAATTGTCTTCCTGATTTTTCTTTCTATTAGTTTATTGTTAGTGTATAGGAAAGCCACAGATTTCTGTGTGTTAATTGTGTATCCTGCAACTTTGCTGAATTCCAATATTAGCTCTAGTAGTTTCGGAGTGGAGTCTTTACGGCTTTCTATGTACAATATCATGTCATCTGCAAATAGTGACAGTTTAACTTCTTCTTTACCAATGTGGATTCCTTGTATTTCTTTGTTTTGTCTAATTGCCATGGCTAGGACCTCCAGTACTATGTTGAATAACAGTGGGGAGAGTGGGCATCCCTGTCTTGTTCCCGATCGCAGAGGAAAAGCTTTCAGCTTCTTGCTGTTCAGTATGATGTTTACTGTGGGTTTATCATAGATGGCCTTTATTATGTTGAGGTACTTGCCCTCTATACCCATTCTGTTGAGAGTTTTTATCATGAATGGGTGTTGAATTTTATTGAATGCTTTTTCAGCATCTATGGAGATGATCGTGTGGTTTTTGTCTTTCTTTTTGTTGATGTTCTGGATGATGTTGATGGATTTTCGAATGTTGTACCATCCTTGCATCCCTGGGATGAATCCCACTTGGTCATGGTGTACAATCCTTTTGATGTATTTTTGAATTCGGTTTGCTAATATTTTGTTGAGTATTTTCGCATCTACGTTCATCAGGGATATTGGTCTGTAGTTTTCTTTTTGGGTGGGGTCTTTGCCTAGTTTTGGTACTAGGGTGATGTTGGCTTCATAGAATGAGTTTGTGAGTATTCCCTCCTCTTCTATTTTTTGGAAAAATTTAAGGAGAATGGATATTATGTCTTCTCTGTATGTCTGATAAAATTCTGAGGTAAATACATCTGGCCCGGGGGTTTTGTTCTTTGGTAGTTTTTTGATTACCGCTTCAATTTCTTTGCTGGTAATTGGTCTGTTTAGATTTTCTGTTTCTTTCTGGGTCAGGCTTGGAAGGTTGTATTTTTCTAGGAAGTTGTCCATTTCTCCTAGGTTTCCCAGCTTGTTAGCATATAGGCTTTCATAGTACTCTCTAATAATTCTTTGTATTTCTGTGGGGTCCGTCGTGATGTTTCCTTTCTCGTTTCTGATTCTGTTGATGTGTGTTGACTCTCTTTTCCTCTTATTAAGTCTGGCTAGAGGCTTATCTATTTTGTTTATTTTCTCGAAGAACCAGCTCTTGGTTTCATTGAGTTTTGCTATTGTTTTATTCTTCTCAATTTTATTTATTTCTTCTCTGATCTTTATTATGTCCCTCCTTCTGCTGACCTTAGGCCTCATTTCTTCTTCTTTTTCCAATTTCGATAATTGTGACATTAGACTATTCATTTGGGATTGTTCTTTGTTCTTTAAATATGCCTGGATTGCTATATACTTTTAAGGAGTGCTCCCATGTAGAGCAGTCCCTCTAGGATGCCCTGTAGAGGTGGTTTGTGGGAGGCAAATTCCCTCAACTTTTGCTTGTCTGGGAATTGTTTAATCCCTCCTTCATATTTAAATGATAATCATGCTGGATACAGTATTCTTGGTTCGAGGCCCTTCTGTTTCACTGCATTAAGTATATCATGCCATTCTCTTCTGGCCTGTAGGGTTTCTGCTGAGAAGTCTGATGATAGCCTGATGGGTTTTCCTTTGTAGGTGACCTTTTTTTTCTCTCTGGCTGCCTTTAATACTTTGTCCTTGTCGTTGATCTTTGCCATTTTAATTATTATGTGTCTTGGTGTTGCCCTCCTTGGATCCCTTGTCATGGGAGATCTGTGTACCTCTGTGGTCTGAGAGGCCATTTCCTCCCCTAGTTTGGGGAAATTTTCAGCAATTATTTCTTCAAAGATACTTTCTATCCCTTTTTCTCTCTCTTCTTCTTCTGGTACCCCTATAATGCGGATATTGTTCCGTTTCAATTGGTTACTCAGTTCTCTTAAAATTCTTTCATTCCTGGAGATCCTTTTATCTCTCTCTGCATCAGCTTCTCTGCATTCCTGTTCTCTGTTTTCTAGTCCATTAATGTTCTCTTGCATCTCGTCCATTCTGTTTTGAAGTGCTTCCAGAGCTTGTTTTATTTCTGTATTCTCCCTCCTTAGTTCTTGCATATTTCTCTGCAAGTCCATCAGCATGGTTATGACTTTTGTTTTGAATTCTTTTTCAGGAAGACTGGTTAAATCTATCTCCCCGGGTTCCTTTTCAGGGGAAGATGTAGAAGATGTTGAAGATGTCTGGGTTAGTCTTGTCTGGATCAAATTTTTTTGCCTTTTCATGTTGATAGGTGCAGTGGTGAGCTATTGCCTTTCTGTCAGCTGGGAGAGCTAAGGCTTTCCACTTGCTCCTGACCTTTTTACTGGGACAACTGCGACCCCTAGTGGCTTGTATTGGGCAATTGCATGTAGACTGGGTCTCTGTATCTTGCCTGGCCGGTATGGAGGAAGCTCCCTTGCTGTGGGCGTGGCCAGCCTCAGGCCGCTGCTCTGCTATGGTGGGGCCCCAGAGGGGTAATGGAGGGTGGGGCTGTTTGGCTGTTTACCTCTGTGAGGGGTCTCAGAGCTGTTGCGCAGGGGGTTAGTGCACCTGGAGTTCCCTGGAATTTCCAGCTGCTGGACTGTGACCCAAGATGCTTCCGTCCAGCTGTGGCATTCCTGTCCCTTTAAGAGTTTCAAATAGCACTCACTTTTCTTTGTCAGAGGGGCACCAGCTTTGGGACCCACTCAAAGATCTTGCTGCCCTGTTTCCCTAGTTTACAGCACCCCACGCATGCACTGTGTCTGTGCTCTGGTGGGAATGGCTGGGGCTGGGTGATTAGCAGTCCTGGGCTCCCTCTCCCTCCCCGCTCCAACTCCTCTCCTCCCGCCAGGATCTGGGGTGAGGGGCACTCGGGTCCCGCTGGGCCAAGGCTTGTATCTTACCCCTTTCACCAGGCGCTGGGTTCTCGCAGGTGTGGATGTAGTCTGGCTCTTGTCCTGTGTCTTCTGGTCTCTCTTTTAGAATTAGTTGTATTTGTTTTATTTTCAAAAATATATATGTTTTTGGGAGGAGATTCCCACTGTCCTACTCATGCCACCATCTTGGCTCCACCCTCTCTTGCATATTGTTTTAATTGTGCATTCCAATCATTAAAATCATGTGAACAAAAAACAAAGGGCACTCTGATTAAACTGCATTTTACAGCCTGAAGGACACCTTGGACCAGCTTGGTTTTTACTCTACATTTTGCAGTTGTCCCACCCAGCTTCTTCCTTCACCAACATGCAATTTCTTTTCCTTCACTGACAGCCAGACAGGCAGGCAGATGGGAGAGGCAGGCATGGCCTTTGTTGTCAGTGGTTCTCTTGCCTGTGAAATGCAGCAGTACAGTCATTTAAATTTGATCCAACCTCTTTGTATCATACAAAGTTAAACAGCTAAAAGAAGTAAAATAAGAAGGCAATGCTTGTGGAATGTACACTGCATATTGGCGGCACACGCCTCATTACAATTCACCTGCTTTTTTCCCCTCTTCAATCGTTTCTTTTGAAGGCAGTGGATTTTTCTCTTGTGTTTCTGTCTTCTTCAATTTCAACTTATCAAATTTCTCAATCTCAGCCTCATCAAGTTTGTCAGATATGGCTGCAAAGAAAGTGAAGTGAGGCGCACAAACCAGCAGAATCAGATCTGTGCAGAGGCAGCCACTAAGTGCCAGCTGCTCATTATACTTAAAGATTAAAATTCCTAATGACACTAAATTAGGACATCTAAAGTGTAAAGGGGGATTCTGAGAACATGGTAAACTGATGACAGTTTCCTTCCCCTGTTCTCACAATACCTATTTGCTTTTCTTGAAACAAATGGTTGATGGCCGAAACACCAACTTGATGGGGTGGTGAAGTAAGTCAACATCCCATGCCTCCTGATAAACACTGAGAAGTACACAGTAAGCATTTCTGAGGTATTCCATATAAGAATATGTGACCACACTTTAGACATGAGGAAATATAGAACAGATCCAGGCTAAGGGACATTTTACAGAATAAGTGTCTATAGTCTTTAAATTGGTAAGACCATGAAAGGTAATGTCAGAGCAACTCTTCCAGACAGACAGAGACTAAAGAGACATGAAAATTAAGTGCAATCAGTGATTCTGGGTAGTTCTTGAACCACAGAGGGAAAAACAAAAGAGAAGAAAAACTGCAGGACAAGTGGTGAAATTTGAGTGGGGTTGTAAATGTAATTTTAAAAGGCAATGTAAATCTTATTTATTTACTCCAAACAAATAAAAGCCTAAGAGCAGATGGCTTCACTGAGGAATTCTATGAAGCATTTAAAGAAGAATTAACACCAATCTTTCTCAAACTCCAAAAAATTAAAGAAGAGGAAGTATTTCCATATTCTTTCTTTGAGGCCAGAATTACTACCCTGATACCAAAGTTAGACAAAGACACCACCAAAAAAACTACAGGCCAATATCCTTGATAAATACCAATGCAAAAATCCTCAACAAAATAGCAGCAAACAGAATTCAACAGCACATTAAAAGAATTATGTAGCATCACCAAATGAAATTAATTCCTGGTATCCTGGAATGCAAGGAGGGTTTAACACATAAAGTCAATCAATATAATACACCACATTTACAGAATGAAGGAGAAAGAAACACATGATCATCTCAACTGATGCAGAAAAAGTCCTCAGCAAAATTCACACCCTTTCATGATAAAAACAACAAACTAGTAAAAAATGAACCTACCTCAACATAATAAAAGTCATACATGAAAAGCCTACAGCTTTTTGGCCTAATGACAAAAGGCCAAAGCTTTTTCCCTAATATCAGGAATAAGGGACCCCCAAATAGCCAAAACAATCTAGAAAAATAAAAACAAAGTTAGAGGTCTCATACTTCCTGATTTCAAAACTTGCTACAAAGCTACAGTAATTATTACAGTGCTGCAGAAGTATAAAGAAAGACATTTAGATCAATGAGATAGAATACAGAGTCCAAATATAAATTCTCACATATATGATCAAATGACTTTTCAACAAGGGCATCAAAACCATTCAGCAGAGAAAGGGCAGTCTTTTCAACAAATGATACTGGGAAAATTAGATATCCACATGCAAATGTATGAAGATGGGGGGATTGGATTAAAGATGGGGGCGTGAGAGGTGAGACAAAGACCTCCTCATAAAACCACATGTAATACGAAAATATAATACAACTAATCCTGAAATAGCAACAGGAAAGAAGGCTACACGAGACTGCATACAACTGGAGAAAAGAGCAGACCCCACAGAACACAGTAACATACCAAAGCTGTGACCCGGTGGGACCCAAGCCCTTCCCCTACCACAGCTCACAGGTGTGAGGAAGAGAAACAGAGTAGGGAGGGAATGGAGGCCTGGGACTGCTGAACACCTAGCCCTGGAGATCTGCTCTGGGAGCATGAACCTACATTGCATGGTGCTCTGGTGAGTAGTGGGGTTGGAAAGCTAAGACAGGCAGAATACCTGGAGAGAATGAGATTCCAGCTGCTTGTGAGAAACAGGAATTCATATCTGACTGATTTGGGCAGGCAGTCTGAGAGACTTCCTAACAGCTAAAGGAGCAAGGATTACACACAGCTTAACTAATCAGGAGAAAGGATGGGTAGACAAAAGTATCCATGTACACTCTGACCAGCAGGTTGGGAACTTAAACGATCTTCAGACACTCCATCCCCCTGGCTGGCTATGCAGCTCCAAGGCCCCTACCATGATATGCAGCCTGCTGCATCTTCCTCCTGGATAGCCTGCACCTGGCTTGCGAACCCACAGCCTCTGCCCTGGCATCAGGCCAGCCAGAGGGAAGCCACACCTACAGCAGCTACAAACACAAAGCATAGAGGGGTACACCTGTGTGTTCATCCCACTGGTTCAGGCAGTGGAGACAGGCACAGCAGCCATGAAGCAGGGAACAGCTCTTTCCTCCCTCCAGGCACCAGCACTGCTCCCTTGCAAACCCCGACATTACTCCAGGAGCTGAGCAGCTTCAGAGAGTAGAGCTTCTGGGCACTAGAGGGCACCACATACAAATATGAAATGTCAAAGGAACCTGGTTCAAACCAAAATCTCAACAAGACTCAACTATATGCTGCCTACAAGAGACTCACTTCAAACTTATGCTCACCAACTTCAAGCTCTACTACAAAGCCACAGTAATCAAGACAATTTGATACTGGCACAAGAACAGGCCCATAGACCAAAGGAACAGAATAGAGAGCTCAGATATAAAACCAAGTATATAGTTGGTAAACTAATATATGATAAAAGAGCCATGGACACACAGTGGGAAAAAGACAGCCTCTTCAACAACTGGTGTTGGCAAAACTGGACAGCTACATGCAAGAGAATGAAACTGGATTCTTGCCTAACCCCATACATAAAAGTAAATTCAAAATGGGTCAAAGACCTGAATGTAAGTCATGAAATCATAAAACTCTTAGAAGATAACATAGGCAAAAATCTCCTGAATATAAACATGAGCAACTATTTTCTGAATGGATGTCCTCAAGCAGGAGAAACAAAAGCAAAAATGAACACATGGGACTACATCAAACTAAAAAGCTTCTATATAGCAAAGGACATCATCAACAGAAAAGGCTACAGTATGGGAGAATATATTTGTAAGCAACATATCCGACAACAGGTTAACATCCAAAATATATAAAGAACTCACACACCTCAACACCCAAAAAGCATACAACATGATTTAAAAATGGGCAGAGGATATGAACAAACAATTCTCCAAAGAAGAAATTCAGATGGCCAACAGTCACATGAAAAGATGCTCCACACATCACTAATTATCAGAGAAATGCAAATAAAAACCACGATGAGAGGGGAGGACCCAAGATGGTGGCATGAGTAGGGCAGCGGAAATCTCCTCCCAAAACCACATATATTTTTGAAAATACACAAAAACAACTATTCCTAAAAGAGAGACCAGAAGATACAGTACAACAGCCAGGCTACATCTACATCTGTGAGAATTCAGCATCTCACAAAGGGGGTAAGATACAAGCCGCAGCCCGGCAGGACCCAAGCGGCCCCTCCCACCCCAGCTCCCTGGCGGGAGGAAAGGAGTCAGATCTGGGAGGAAGAGGGAGCCCAGGACTGCTAAATACCCAGCCCTAGTCATCTGCACCGGGAGCACAGACACACAGTGCATAGTGTGCTGGATATTAGGGAAACAGAACAGTACAATCTGTGAGTGGGTCAACACAGCTGGCGTCCCTGGGATGAAAGAAAAGCAAGTGCTTTTTGAAAGTCTTAAAGGGAAAGGGGCCTCACAGCTGGATGGAAGCATCCCAGCACACTCAGCTCAGCGGCTGGGAATCCCAGGGAATTCTGGGTGTCCTACTCCTCTGGGAGGCAGCACAGCTCTGAGGACCCTCACGGCGATAAACAGCCTCCCGTCATTCCCCCTCCAGCACAGCACCGCCATAGCAGGGGAGCAGCCTGAGAGCAGCCGTGCCCACAGCAACCTCCTTGAGCGTCCTCCGCAGCCGCCCGGGCGAGACTCAGAGGCTCCATCGGCATGTACCTGCCCAGAACAAGCTGCTAGGGGTCGCCGTCTTCGCAGGAGAGGAAAGCGACCAGCAAGCAAGAAGGGACTTTGTTCTCCCAGCTGACACATGTGCCAACTGCCCACGACTACCTCTATTGCCATGAAAAGGCAGAAGAATTTGATCCAGACCAGAATAACCCAGACGAGCCACAAGAAGGAGCCTGGGGAGACAGATTTAACCAATCTCCCTGAAAAGGAATTCAAAATAAAGATCATAACCATGCTCATGGCACTGCAGAGAAATATGCAAGACCTAACGGATAAAGTTGGAAGGGAGAATACAGAAATAAAACAATCTGTGGAAGGACTTAAGAGCAGACTGGATGAGGTGCAAGAGGCTGTTAATGGAATAGAAATCAGAGAACAGGAACACAGAGAAGCTGAGGCAGAGAGAGACAAAAGGATATCCAGCAATGAAAGAATATTAAGAGAACTGTGTGACCAATCCAAATGCAACAATATCTGCATTATAGGGGTACCAGAAGAAGAGGAGAGAGAAAAAGGGATAGAAAGTGTCTTTGAAGAAATAATTGCTGAAAACTTCCTCAAACTGGGGGAGGAAATAGTCACTCAGACCACAGAAGCCCACAGGACTCCAAACAGGAGGGACCCAACGAGGACAAAACCAAGACACATAATAATTAAAATGACAAAGATCAAGGACAAGGACAGAGTATTAAAGGCAGCTAGAGAGAGAAAAAAGTTTACCTACAAAGGAAAACCCACCAGGCTATCATCAGACTTCTCGACAGAAACCTTACAGGCCAGAAGAGAATGGCATTATATATTTAATACAATGAAACAGAAGGGCCTTGAACCAAGGATACTGCATCCAGCATGATTATCATTTAAATATGAAGAAGGGATAAAACAATTCCCAGACAAGCAAAAGTTAAGGAAATTTGCATCGCACAAACCACCTCTATTGGGTATTTTAGAGGGACTGTTCTAGACGGAAGCACTCCTAAGGCTAAATAGATGTCACCAGAGAAAATAAAATCACAGCAAAGAAAGCAGACCAACCAAATACAAACTAAAGGCAAAAAATAAAATCAACTACTCACAAAAGCAGTCAAAGGAAACACAAAAGAGTACAGAATAAAATAACCAACATATAAAGAATGGAGGAGGAGGAATAAGAAGGAAGAGAAATAAAGAATCATCAGGTTGTGTTTATAATAGCTTAATAAGTGAGTTAAATTAGACAGTTAAGTAGTAAAGAAGCTAAACTTGAACCTTTGGTAACCACGAATCTAAAGCCTGCAACGGCAATAACTACATATCTTTCAATAATCACCCTAAATGTAAATGGACTGAATGCATCAATCAAAAGACACAGGGTAATAGAATGGATAAAAAAGCAAGACCCATCTATATGCTGCTTACAAGAGACACACCTCAAACCCAAAGACATACACAGATTGAAACTCAAAGGATGGAAACAGATACTTCATGCAAACAACAGGGAGAAAAAAGCAGGTGTTGCAGTAATTCTTTCAGAAAATAGACTTCAAAACAAAGTAACAAGAGATAAAGAAGGACATAATGTTAAAGAGGTCAGTCCAACATGAGGATATGCATTATTATAAATTATATGCACCCAATACAGGAGCACCAACATATGTGAAACAAATACTAACAGAATTAAAGGAGGAAATAGAATGCAATGCATTCATTTTAGGAAACTTCAACACACCACTCACTCCAAAGGACAGATCCACCAGACAGAAAATAAGTAAGGACACAGAGGCACTGAATAACACACTACAACAGATGGACCTAATAGACATTTACAGAACTCTACATCCAAAAGCAGCAGGATACACATTCTTCTCAAGTGCACATGAAACATTTTCCAGAATAGACCACACACAAGGCCAAAAAAAGAGCCTCAGTAAATTCCAAAAGATTGAAATCCTACCAACCAACTTTTCTGACCACAAAGGTATAAAACTAGAAATATATTGTACTAAGAAAGCAAAAAGGCTACCAAACACATGGAGGATTAACAACATGCTCCTAAATAATCAATGGATCAACGACCAAATTAAAATGGAGATTAAGCAATATATGGAGACAAATGACAACAACAACACAAAGCCCCAACTTTGGTGGGATGCAGCGAAAGCAGTTCTAACAGGAAAGTATATAGCAATCAGGCATATTTAAAGAAGGAAGAACAGTTCTAAATAAATAGTCTAAAGTAACAATTATTGAAATCAGAAAAAGAAGAACAAATGAGGCCTAAAGTCAGCAGAATGAGGGACATAATAAAGATCAGAGAAGAAATAAAATTGAGAAGAATGAAACAATAGAAAAAAAGCAGTAAAACCAAGAGTTATTTGAGAAAATAAACAAAATAGATAAGCCTCTAGCCAGACTTAATAAGAGAAAAAGAGAATCAACACACAGCAACAGAATCAGAAATGAGAAAGGAAAAATCATGACGGACCCCACAGAAATACAAAGAATTATTAGAAAATACTATGAAAATGTATATGCTAACAAGCTAGAAAACAGAAGAAATGGACAACTTTCTAGAAAAATACAACCTTCCAAGACTGACCAAGGAAGAAACACAAAACAGACCAATTACCAGCAATGAAATTGAAGTGGTAATCAAAAAACTACTCAAGAGCAAAACCCCCAGGCCATATGGATTTACCTCAGAATTTTATCAGACATACAGAGAAGACATAATACCCATTCTCCTTAAAGTTTTCCAAAAAATAGAAGAGGAGGGAATACTCTCAAACTCATTCTATGAAGCCAGCATCACCCTAATATGAAAACCAGGCAAAGACCCCATCAAAAAAGAAAATTACAGACCAATATCCCTGATGAACATATATGTAAAAATACTCAATAAAATATTATCAAACTGAATTCAAAAATACATCAAGAGGATCATACACCATGACCAAGTGGGATTCATTCCAGGGATGCAAGGATGGTACAACGTTCGAAAATCCATCAACATCATCCACCACATCAACAAAAAGAAGGACAAAAACCACATGATCATCACCATAGATGCTGAAAAAGCATTTGACAAAATTCAACATCCATTTGTGATAAAAACTCTCAACAAAATGGGTATAGAGGGCAAGTACCTCAACATAATAAAGGCCATATATGATAAACCCACAGCCAACATCATACTGAACAGTGAGAAGCTGAAAGCTTTTCCTCTGAGATTGGGAACAAGACAGGGATGTCCACTCTCCCCACTATTATTCAACATAGTACTGGAGGTCCTAGCCATGGCAATTAGACAAAACAAAGAAATACAAGGAATCCACATTGGTAAAGAAGAAGTCAAACTGTCACTATTTGCAGATGACATGATATTATACATAAAAAACCCTAAAGACTCCACTCCAAAACTACTAGAGCTAATATCAGAATTTAGCAAAGTTGCAGAATACACAATTAATACACAGAAATCTGAAGCTTTTCCTATACACTGACAATGAGCTAATAAAAAGAGAAATCAGGAAAACAATTCCATTCACAATTGCATGAAAAAAAATAAAATACCTAGGAATAAACCTAACCAAGGAAGTGAAAGACATACACTCTGCAAACTACAAGACACCCTTAAGAGAAATTAAAGAGGACACTAACAAATGGGAACTCATCCCATGCTCTTTGCTAGGAAGAATTAATATTGTCAAAATGGTCATACTGCCCAATGCAATCTACAGATTCAATGCAATCCCTATCAAATTACCAACAACATTCTGCAACGCTGGAACAAATAATTCAAAAATTCATAGGGAACCACCAAAGACTCTGAATAGCCAAAACAATCCTGAGAAGGAAGAATAAAGTGAGGGGGGGGGATCTTGCTCCCCAACTTCAAGCTCTACTACAAAGCCACAGTAATCAAGACAACTTGATACTGGCACAGGAACAGACCCACAGACCAGTGGAACAGATTAGAGACTCCAGACATTAACCCAAACATATATGGTCAATTAATATATGATAAAGGAGCCATGGACATACAATGGGGAAATGACAGCCTCCTCAACAGTTGGTGTTGGCAAAACTGGACAGCTACATGTAAGAGAATTAAACTGGATCATCGTCTAACTCCATATACAAAAGTAAATTCAAAATGGATTAAGGACCTGAATGTAAGTCATGAAACCATAAAACTCCTAGAAAAAAACATAGGCAAAAATCTCTTGGACATAAACAAGAGCAACTTCTTCATGAACATATCTCCCCGGGCAAGGGAAACAAAAGCAAAAATGAACAAGTGGGACTATATCAAGCTGAAAAGCTTCCCTACAGCAAAGGACACCATCAATAGAACAAAAAGGCATCCTACAGTATGGGAGAATATATTCATAAATGACAGATCTGATAAAGGGTTGACATCCAAAATATATAAAGAGCTCATGCACCTCAACAAACAAAAAGCAAATAATCCAGTTAAAAAATGGGCAGAGGAGCTGAACAGTTCTCCAAAGAAGAAATTCAGATGGCCAACAGACACATGAAAAGATGCTCCACATCGCTAGTAATCAGAGAAATGCAAATTAAAACCACAATGAGATATCACCTCACACCAGTAAGGATGGCCAACATCCAAAGACAAACAACAACAAATGTTGGCAAGGTTGTGGAGAAAGGGGAAGCCTCCTACACTGCTGGTGGGAATGTAAATTAGCTCAACCATTGTGGAAAGCAGTATGGAGGTTCCTCAAAATGCTCAAAATAGAAATACCATTTGACCCAGGAATTCCACTTCTAGGAATTTACCGCAAGAATGCAGCACTCCAGTTTGAAAAAGACAGATGCACCCCTATGTTTATCACAGCACTATTTACAAGAGCCAAGAAATGGAAGCAGCCTAAGTGTCCATCAGTAGATGAATGGATAAAGAAGATGTGGTACATATACACAATGGAATATTATTCAGCCATAAGAAGAAAACAAATCCTATCATTTGCAACAACATGGATGGAGCTAGAGGGTATTATACTCAGTGAAATAAGCCAAGCGGAGAAAGACAAATACCAAATGATTTCACTCATCTGTGGAGTATAAGAACAAAGAAAAACAGAAGGAACAAAACTGCAGCAGAATCAGAGAACCCAAGAATGGACTAACAGTTACCAAAGGGAAAGGGACTGGGGAGGATGGGTGGGAAGGAAGGGATAAGGAGGGGGAAAAAGAAAGGGAGCATTAAGATTAGCATGTATAATGTGGGAGGAGGCACAGGGAGGGCTGTGCAACACAGAGAAGACAAGTAGTGATTCTACAGCATCTTACTACACTGATGGACAGTGACTGTAATGGGGTTTGTGGGGAGGGACTTGGTGAAGGGGGGAGTTTAGTAAACATAATGTTCCCCATGTAATTGTAGATTAATGATACCAAAAAAGAAAAAAAAACCATAATGAGATATCACCTCACACCAGTTAGGATAGCAACATAGAAAAGACTAGGAACAATGAATGCTGGAGAGGATGCGGAGAAACGGAAACTCTCCTAACCTGCTGGTGGGAATGTAAACTAGTTCAACCATTGTGGGAAGAAATGGAGGTTCCTCAAAAAACTAAAAATAAAAATACCATTTGACCCAGTAATTCCACTCCTAGGAATTTACCCAAAGAATATAATTTCTCAGATTCCAAAAGACATATGCTCCCCTATGTTTATTGCCGCACTATTTACTATAGCTAAGATATGGAAGCAACCTAAGTGTCCATCAATAGATGAATGGATAAAGAAGATGTGGTACATATACCCAATGGAATAGTAGTCAGCCATAAGAAAGAAACAAATTCTGCAATTTGCAACAAAATGGATGGAGCTGGAGGACATAATGCTCAGTGAAATAAGCCAAGCAGAGAAAGACAAGTACCAAATGTTTTTACTCATTTGTGGAGTACAACAATGAAGCAAAACTGAAGGAACAAAACAGCCGTAGACTCACAGACTCCAAGAAGGAACTAGTTGTTATCAAAGGGGAGGGTTGGGGGAGGGTGAGTGGGGATGGAGGGAGAAGGGGATTGAGGGGTATTATGATTGGCGCACATGCTGCGGGGGGGCATCATGGGGAAGACAGTGTAGCACAGAGAAGGCAAATAGTGACTCTGTGGCATCTTACTACACTGATGGGCAGTGACTGCAATGGGGTATGGGGGGACACCATAACAGGTGAATGTAGTAACTGCATTGTTTTTTCATGTGAAACCTTCATAAGAGTGTTTATCAATAATACCTTAATTAAAAAATGTATGAAGATGGACGCCCTACTTTACAGCATATACACTTATCAACTAAAAATGCATCAAAAACACAAACAATACAGCTAAAACTAAAAAACTCTTAAAGGAGAACACACAGGAGGAAAAATTTTTTACTTTGAATTTGGCAATGATTTCTTGAATATGAAGAAAAGCATAGGCAATGAAAAAAAAACAGGTGAAATCAAAATTAAAAACTTCTGTGCATCAAAGGACACAAGAAAAAAAGTGAAAAGGCAGACCATGGACTATGATATAGACAAATTCAAAGGGTTATTATCTGTAATAAACAAATTCCCTACAAATTGAAAAGGCTGAGCTGAAGTAGAAAACTGGGCAAATTATATGACTACATAATTATAGAAAAGCAGACCTAAGTGGCCAAGAAGCAGTAAAAGATGAATCACTAGCAATTAAAGAAATGAAAACTAAACATTCTTTTTACCAACTAGACTGACAAACCTTTAAATATGTAATAACACCTCCCATGAATTGCTAGTAGAGACATTAATAGTTATAGACTTTCCAGAAAGCAATCTGGTAATAATGATTAATATACTTCAACCCAGTAATTTCATTCCTGGTCATCTATCCCGCAAAAATAAAACAACCAGTTACATGTATAAAAGGTGTTAATTTTGGCAGTGTGCAGTGGCAAGTAAAGGGAATGCCCAACAATATGGGGACAGTTTAATAAGTGACAAGAGAGGCATGCCATGGAATGAATTATTAAATGGCTATTAAAAATAATGATATCAAGTGACTTGTCTATTTTCATAATGTACTGTTGAAAATGAAAAAATATATACAATGGAATATTCGCCATGAAAAAGAATGAAATTTTGCTATTTGGGATAATATGATTGGACTTAGAAGATATGCTAAGTGAAACAAGCCAGGCAGAGAAAGACAAATACCATATGTTTTCACTTATATAAGGAATCTAAAAAATAAAACAAATGAAAAAGCAAACAAACAAAACAGAAATAGACTCACAGACATAGAGAAGAGTGGTAGTTGCCACAGGAAAAGAGGGTGGTGGGAAGGGGATAAAGAGGTACAAAACTCCAATTATAAATTAGTCACAGGGATGAAAGTATAGCATCAAGAATATAGTCAACAATATATAATATCTTCATATGTTGATAGATGGTAACTACATTTATTATGGTGAACATTTAGTAATACGTATGATTGTCAAATAACTATGTTGTACACCTGAAATCAATATTGTATATCAATTATATTCCAATTTTTAAAAAAATAAAATGAAAAGCAAGATGAAGTGTATACACGATTCCACTTTTATATAGTAATGACAGAAAACATAAGTACATATATTTAAGAGCATGTACATAATGTATTAATTTTCTAGTCCTGTCATAACAGAGTACCACAAACTTAAAAACAGCTTAAAAACATACACATTTATTATCTTATAGCTATGTAGGTCAGAAGTTAGTCCCAGGTGTCACATGTCAGCGGGGCTGAATTCCTTCCTCGAGGCTCTAGAGAAGAATCCATTCCCTTGCCTTTCCCAGATTCTGGAGACCACCCCAATTTCATGGCTCATGGTCCCCTTCTTTCATCTTAAAAGCCAGCAGCATTGAATCTTTCTCTGACCCTTTTTCAGTAAAGGCCTCTCTGACCACAGCTGGGAACATCTCTTCATTTTTAAAGACTCAATGAAATTGGGCCCACCTGGATAACCAGAGACAGTCTCCCCTTCTCAAATTCCTTAACCTTAATCACATCTGTAAAGTTTCTTCTGCCATGTAAGGCAATATTTTCCTGGTTTCAGGGATTAGGATGTGGACATCTTTGGGGAGCCATTATTCTGCCCACAACACATATCCAAACTATTACATGAGCATGGGAAAAATACACGATTCATACCATCAGCTTCCTTACATGGATTAGAGAACATGGTGTGCATGTGGGTAGGAGAAGGGGAAAGAGGGGGAGGGAGGAGGAAAAGGGAGAGGAGAAAAGAAAGGGGGGGAGAGGGCAGGATGAAGGGAAAAGGGGAGCAGATGCGACAAGGGTGGCAGATAAGGTGAGAAGGGGAGAGAAACGGGAAGGGTGCTGGAAGAAAGGATAAAAGAAACAGAAGAAAACGAGAAAAAGAAGCAAGCAAAAGAGAGATTTAAAAAAATACCCAAAAATACAAAATTCAAGGAAGTCTGAATGATCACATTTATGCATTTAGGTCAATTTACGTAATTTCACTTGCATAGACATTTCTTTTATTAAAAATACTAAAATTCTTTTTTTAATATTTTTTATTGAAATGTAGTTAATGTACATTATATTGGCTTCAGATGTAAAACATACGATTTGACAATTATATACATCGCCTGACCTACAAGGACTGCCTGTCACACTTCACCTCACCCCTCGGTGCTTTTGCCAGGCTGACCTGTCAGGGAGAAACACCCCTGCCGCCCGCCCCCGCCCCCCACCACAGCTGTGCTCCCTCTGGATATAGGGCCTTCTCACATGCTGTTCTTTCTGACTGCAACAGCTTTATTTCCTCCTGCATGTAACTAACTTGAATCCTTCTTATCAACTCAAAGTTCACTTCCTCGGGAACATCTTCCTCCCTGACACCTTATGGGATACAAGATTCCCCGGAGGTACTGTCAGAGCTCCAGCACATTTTTCTTCACTGAATTACCACAATTGTGATTTTATACCTATTTGAGTGCCACCTGACTGCAATCAAGTGGAGAACAGGAACACATCTGTTTTAGCTTAACATTATATCCCACGTCTGGCATAATGCCCAGCAAATTATAGACAGATCTGGTCCTTCCTCACTATCTGAAAGTAGCAAAAAAATTTCATTGTAGAAATGAGACCAAAATGTCACTGTAATTAGTGAAAAGGAGTTTGGGGCTTCAATCTTTAAAACTGAAATTTAAAATCATGAAAATAAATTTTACATTATAGTGAAATAGATTGTAATGAAATCTATATCCTGAGTCTTAGAACAAAAAAATTAATCAAATTGTTTTCAACAAACTTCTATAACTGCGTAATACAGCAACCGTCACTTTTCTTTTTACCTTCAGTCAAACCATATGGGACAATTTTCGCAACAATATTAGAAGCCCTCATCACAGTTTCCCCAAGACCTCGATTAACCCTTTGATATTCATTCTTGCTTAAAACATTATCCTTGCATTGGCCTTGTCAACTTTTTTTCACAAGCGCAGTATGTCTTTTATTTTCTGGGTACACGTCCCGAAGAAGTAGCCAATGTTCCTACCTGCCTTTTTAAAAAAAAAACAGACTTTATTTTCAAAGCAGTTTCAGGTTCACAGCAAAATGGAGGGCAAAGTACAGAGTTCCCATGTACACCCAAACCCCTTCCACACACACAACCCGCTCCCCACTATCAACATGCCCCACCACAGGCGTAATTTATTTCAACCCAGGCACCTACACTGACACGTCATTATCACCCAAAGCCCAGAGTTTACATTAGGGCTCACTCTTGGTGTTATACAGTCTATTAGTTGGACAAATGTATAATGACACGTATCTGCCATTATGGTATCATAGTAGTTTCACAGCCCTAAAATCCTCTGAGCTCCACCAGTTCATCCCTACCTGCCCCAGCCCAACACCAACCCCTGGCAGCCATAGATATTTTTATTGTCTCCATCATCGTGCCTTTTCCAAGATGTCACCCAGTTGGAATCATACAGTATGTAGCCTTCATCTAATTGTTTCTTTCAGTTAGTAATATGCTTCCTACAGGTCTTTTCATGGCTTGATAGTGCATTTTTTAAAGTCGTGTAATTCCTATCTGGAAGTGTCAGTTTTCCATTCACCTACTGAAAGACATCTCAGTTGCTTCCAAATTTCAACAGTTATGAATAAATCAGCTAAAAATCTCAGTGAGCAAGTTTCTGTGTAGACGTAAGTTTTCATTTTGGTAAATACCAAAGAGGGCAATTGCTGGATCATATGGTAGGACTACTTAGTTTTTATAAGAAACTACCAAACTGCCTTTTCTTCTTTAATTCTTTCCTATTCTTGTATATCTGCAGCTTTATGTGCAATTCAAGCTGTTCCCTTTCATCACATTTAAAGACTTTCAAACAATTGCTATTCATTTTGCACTCACTTTGCACCTGTGAAGTATTGTCAAACACCCAAATGTTATGGAAAGCCTGGCTAATAAAGAAATTATCATCCCCAGGAGTGTAATGTGAGAGAATGCTATTTGTGGTATTACTAGTTTTATTAAAAAGAGAATAAAAGACATACTGCGCTTGTAAAAAAGAGTTGACAAGGCCAATGCAAGGATAATGTTTTAAGCAAGAATGAATATCAAAGGATTAAGGGAGGTCTTGGGGAAACTGTGATGAGGGCTTCTAATATTGTTGCGAAAATTGTCCTGTATGGTTTGACTGAAGGTAAAAAGAAAAAGTTTAAAAAGGTAAAAAGTTTTATTAAAATTATTCATTATTTCCATGTTAAGATGATTGATGTTTGCCTAAAATGCCACAGCTTTGGAAATCCAAATAATGCACACTCAAAATAAGATCTTCCTCACCCACCTTAGACCCATACTTAATAAAAATGGATATGGAACACATGTATTTATCAGAAGCAGCAAACAGAGTTCAGGTATGTGTGTTTAAAAAAAGCAAAATTTTACATATGGAGCCCTAGTTACAAAATCAGACTTATTCTTCATGGTTTGGGGGTAGGTTAAGGAAAGAGTCAAGGATATTAAGGAGATGCCCAATAGGACACACCAATATTGCTCCACTCTGTCCCAGTCAACTACCAAAGTTTTAAAAATGAGGCTCTTTGTTCCCTGATTTAGCAAAGTAAGCATGTGTAATTCCACACATCTGCTACCACTCTACCTAGAGGAACCTACACACCTGATTGCTTCCTTTTGCAAAACAAATTTTTGTGGAAAAAAACAGCAAAAATTCAAAGACTATGTATCCTACCACGTTGAAAAGTGTTAATGTTTCTATTTACATCTACTGTTTAAATGTGATACACTGAAAGGGATGAAAGCAATAAAAATAATACACACATATACAGCCTAGGTCTTTTATTGCATTACCGAATAGGCATAAGAAATATATTTGACCAAGCAGGCAGGAATTAAGTAGCTAATAAAGTTCATTTTATAGAGCAAAAACCAGTTCCTAGAATAATCAAATTTGAAGTAACACAATATTGATACGGTGCTTTAAAATAAAGCAAATTTCCAATAAAATTACCCACTACCTGCTCGCTCTCAACTAAAACCTCCCAGTCTGCGCACGCTGGCACAATATTCAATCAGTCCTCCCAATTAGAGAAAACAATGCCTATTACCTACATTAATCAAAATATAAATGGATAAATAGGTGTCTACCAGATGTTTGAGGAAAAAACGGAAGGAAAACAGACCAAAAAGTAAAGAACCATTGACCCAAAACAGGTAACTCAGGAAATAGAAGGTAATTTTTTTATTCCAATTATCACTTTTATAAATTCAAAAGACTTTAGATCCATAAAGTAAGAAAAGGCTGCTATTAAAGAAAGCAATGAGTGAGGAAAAAAATTTTATCAAAATTTACAAGTCAACGGAGGAAATGACTAACAGAATGCACAGAGGTGAAGTCCAAATTAACAATCTGGAAAATACATTTAAGGAAAATCTCTAAGAACGTCGCACAAAAAGATAAACCAATAGAAAATGAGACAGAAACAGAGGCTCCATATAAAAGGCACAACAGCTATTGCCGGAGTTCAGAAAGACAAGACAAAAATGGGGGTTGGGGGGTTCCTTGTACCAAAGTAAACATATCATGCTAAACAAGAATTTTAAAAAAAATTCCTGGAGGCAGCCTCTTTTAAAGCTTGTTCATTACTCTGCGCCTAGCATGGTATTAAGAGCACCGTGTTTACAAAGTGAATGGAGCCAACCTGGTGGGGAAAAAGCAGCTGTTTACCTACAATAAAAGAATTCTTGCCTGAAAAAAAAAAAGAACACCGTGTTTACTGAACAGTGGACTCAGATAACAAAACCCAGGGAAAAGGAAAATACAAGTAGGAGGTACTGTGAGATACTATAAATCCCGAAGTTTATCCAGAGTTGGCAAGTCAAGAAAAATAGACAGATAATAAGTATATTATCTACACTGAAAAGTAGGGAAGGGAGAAATGATTTACACTTTCAGTTTTACACAATTTTTATTTCACAGCTTTGAACTACGTGCATGTAATAATTCTAATAAAAATGTTTTAATAAGTATTAACCAGAAAAAAAAATGGCCCAGACCACCACCACACCCAAACAAGGGCTATTAAACTCTCTGGGTACAGTGAAGCTGGGCACTTACAGAGGATGGCAAATTTCAAAATCAAAGGTCAAGAAAGCTCACTACCAGTAGTTTTCCTCTAAGAGCAAACAAAACATTTTAGAGCCTTTCTAAAACCGTGGGGAGGCATACCTCGTTTAATTGCGCTTCCCAGGTACTGCGTTTTTTAAAGTTAGTGGCAGCGATGGTGACCGAGTCTACCGGCGCCATTTTTCCAACATTTGCTCACTTCTAGTCTCCATGTCACATGTCCCTTGACAATTCCAAATTGTCAAATTTTGGAATTCTCTCAATATCTCAAACTTTTTCACTATTTGTTAGGTGAGCTGTGACCACTCACTGAAGGCCCAGCAGATAGCACGTTTTTAACAGTAAGGTATTTTTTAATTAAGGTATGGGAGTTTTTAGACATAATGCTACTGCACACTTAATAGATTGCATTATAGTATAAACTTAACTTTTACATGGACTGAGAAACCAAAAATTCATTGACTCGTGTTACTGTAATGGGCTGGAACTCAACTGCAAAATCTCGGAGGCTGGCCTGTACAGGGCTATAAAAATCCAGCGCAAGCAAAACCCACGGAATCCGCCCGGCAGTAGGCTGGTTCCCACCCACAGGCCACGAACCCAGGGACAAGGAGCCAGCGCTAGGAGGGGGGGGGTACCTGCACGCGGGGATGCTGCGGCAGGCCGAGGCCCTGACAGTCAAAGAGGCCAAGGCCACAGAAAGAGACACGGCGGCTAAAGTCTTTCCCAGGACGCATCCAGCCATCAGCGCCCCAAGGGCGGCTTCGCCGAGCGAGGTCGCTTACCTCGGGTCGCAGCCTCCGCCCGCCCCACAGTCCCGAGCAGGGACCCCTGGGAATTTAGGGGCACTAGGACCCGGCCGCCTCCCGGCAGGGACAGGGGGTAGCCACGTCCATCCTAAACGCCCAGAGAGGAGGAAGCCTCTCAAAATAAGTCTAGGATTTCTTCCAGTATAACCAAGGCCCCCAGTACCAGCTGCCTGGGGAAGAGCGGTCAGCCACTGAAGCCCCTAACATGCCGGGTGCCGAGCCGCGCGCTTTACGGCCGAGCGGCAAAGCAGCGCCAGCGCCGGCTTCCCAGCGCCTGCCGGCTTCGACCTCGGTCTGCGCAGGCGTACTGGGCGAGGCGGCGGGAAATAATACCCAGCACGGCGTGAGGGAGGAGAAGGTGAAAGGGCGCGGGAGCTGGAAGGGCGGAGACGGGGAAAGGGAGAAGAAGGGGGATTGAGGTTACAAACAGCTGATGTAGTGAACCACGTGTAAGTGATTACAGGATAAAGAGGTAGACAGGAGACTTGCAATCCACGTATCTGAGGCTTTTCTCTTCCTTTTTTTATCCAAGTTGTTCACCACAATTTGCTGGATTTCGCCATGAAATAGGCACACAGCCAGGAGAAGGAACAGAGGGCAGCACCCGGGATACAGTCAAAAGGTGCAATTAGCCAGGCTGAAAATTGGAAATCCATTATCCAGAACAGTTTATTAATCTGGCTTTCATCTTTTTTATTTGTTATCTTATTAATGAGGCAAATGTTTAAGATTTAAGTACGTAGTCCACTGTTTCAGTTTGAGTTTTAAGTAACAGTCCGCTGTTAAGTACATAGTGTTATGGTATTGACACAGACATAAAACTTTAACCATCTTAAAAGCCAGATGAATCAAACGTTAATAACTAATGTACTGAACACTGCAGAACTCTTGGCATATAACCACTACATCAAAACCTCTGCATTAAGAGATTTGACCAAACTCTAGTATGGCTTCTAGCAGTTTAAGATCTTGTCTCTAGGATGACCCCAGTGACCCTTAAAATACCTGCCTGGAAACCCTCAACACCGCCAGGAGAATTTACTCTTTGTTCCAGGCAAAACCGGGTGGTAGGTGGACAAGCCCCAGACCCCTCTCTTAGAGTTGTTTCTTTGGAAAGTTGCAATTACAAATCTCTTCTCAGTCCTTTGTGATAAAGCTGCTACCAAAACTGTTTCCTCAGGGACCTAAGAGCCCCTCTCTTTGAAATGTAAATATTCAGGCAGTTAACAGTGCTCCCTCCCAGGCCCTGTGGGAAGATAAGGGCCTAACTTTGGTGGGTGCGTTTCTTCATCTTAGACTACTGACTCCTGTCTCAAAGAGAGAAGTTTGTCTCTCCTCATATAAGTGCCAGTTATCAAAGATCCAGATGGCCTAGTCCCATGGATCACCCACTCACTCTCTTAGCACCTTTCAGTGCTTGCCCTTAGCACCCTCCAGCCTTTAAAAGGTCACCAACCTTTTAAAGTTGAGGTCAGTTCATGCAACAGTATTACTGAATAAAATGCGTTCTTTACTGCTTTAACTTGTGTTCAGCTTTGACAGTTCTTCCAGGTAGTGAAGTACTATTGAAATACGCTTGCTTTTTAGAAAATAAATATCTGGACCTGGCCACCCCTGTTCAGATAAACTGTTCTAAATGTTGCTGACAGACATTAATCTCTGCTTAAACTGGACATGTATTAGGCAGGCTCTGTTTAAAAGGTTCAGCTCCTCTGAAATCTGCTGACAAATTAGTCGTAAGACAGTAAGACAGAAAGGCAATGAGTCGCAAAGCCTCTGATCAAAGAATAAGAGAAACAGAAGGGAGTTCTCATAGGAAGCTCCTCAAGCCCCAGCGTTCTCACTCCACAGTCCTTAAGGGCAGGGTAGAGTGGACTCAGTTTAAAGAACTACTCAACGATGCAAACAAAACCAGCTCCTTGACACTGTACCACAATTAGCTCACAGCCCAGTCTCCTGAGTCCCTGCAGGGATGTGTACTGCCAGGCCTGCTGCAGCATAGTCAATGTGTGCTGTAACCCACTCTTGGGCAGAACTGAAATGCCATCTTCAGTATTTACTGTTTTATATAATACTGTCCATTTATCTACATCTCAACTTAAATGGAATCATCAGAATTTAAGTAAAAAGAAGTGAACATTTTTGTTTTTTATTTCATTTTTTAAGAAGCCATATACCAATATTAAGGACGTCTTACAGTAGTTGATGAGGAAGGAAAAAGTTGCTGAGAAATATTTTTAAATAGGAAAGCAGTGTACACGATTACTGGAATTGATTGGTATGCCCCAAACACGAGTGATTAAGAACTCCAACTGTTGGCAGATAGTAACGGTGCTAGTGGGGGTGGGGATTTAATAATGTGGGCAATTGGTGAACCACTGTGTTGTATGCTTGAAACTAGTATAAGATTGCATATCTATTATACTTCAGTAAAAGAGTGCAAATAAAAAAAAGGATTCCAACTATTTCACCCTTTGTTCGTTCATTTTGTTATACAACAGATATTTGCTAATTACTTATTACTTGTCATCCTAGATGCCAGGAATATAATTGTGAACAAGATGGACATGGTCCTGCTTTCATGCAGTTTACTTTCTAGAGAAGGTGAATCAGCTGTAAGTAAACAAACTAGGAATAGCTGATTAGGAGATGTGCCATGAAGGAAATAGACAGCTTGCTGTGGAAAAGAATAAAGGAGTGACCGCTTCATATTGAAGAGGAGGGGTGTCAGAGAAGGCTCTTCTGAAGAGGCCACATCTGAGGGATACCTAAGGACATAAAGCTGCCAGCCACCAGAAAAGCTGGGGAAAGAGCAGTGCAGGCAGAGAGGACTGTAAGTGCAAAATCTCTGAGGTAGGCAAGAGCTTGGCCGTGATCAAGGAACAGATAGGTCAATGTGCTGAAAAGCAGTAGTAAGCTGGGGGAATTGTATCTGGAAAGAAGCCAGAGAGGTGGACCCGTGTGGCAGACACACCTCTCTGCTTCCCAATACCTATTTACCCATTCTCCCTTCTTTCATGTCATATATGTGTCCAGTTAAAAATTTACCTCCCGGAGGGTCAGAAGATGGCGGCGTGAGTAGAGCAGCGGAAATCTCCTCCCAAAACAACATATATCTATGAAAATATAACAAAGACAACCCTTCCTAGAATAAAGACCAGAGGACACAGGACAATATCCAGACCACATCCGCACCTGAGAGAACCCAGCGCCTCCCGAAGGGGGTAAGATACAAGCCCCGGCCCCGCGGAAGCCGAGCGCCCCTCCCCCCAGCTCCCGGTGGGAGAAGAGCAGGCAGAGCGGGAGGGAGACGGAGCCCAGGACTGCCGAACACCCAGCCCCAGCCATCCGGGCCAGAGTGCAGGGCCCTGGATACTAGGAAAACAGGGCAGCAAGAACAGTGAGCGGGCACTGGAGGCTGGGCGACAGAGGACATAAGAAAAGCGCACGACCATTTTTTTTTGCTTTTTTGCTGTTTTGATTTGGCGAGCGCTTTTTGGAAGTCTTAAAGGGATAGGGACCCCAATACTAGGGAAACAGGGCAGAAAGACCGGTGAGCAGAGGCCTGAGGCTGTCACCGGAGAATAAAGAAAAATGAACGACCACCTTTTTTTTTTTTTTTTTTTAATTAAAAACTTTTTTTTTTTAATTAAAAATTTTTTTTTCTTTTTTTTTTTTTGGTGGGCGTTGTTTTGTTTTGGCGGGTGCTCTCTAGAAGTCTTAAAGGGGCAGGGCGGGTCACTTAATCCAGAGGTAGGGAATCCGGGATCTCTGGGCACCCTAACCCCTGGGCTGCAGGGAGCAGGGAGGCCCCTTACGGAGATAAATAGCCTCCCAGCAGCTCCTGCTCCAACGCGACTCCACCATCTTGGAGTAGCTGTCCGAGCCAGGCCACGCCCACAGCAACAGCGGAGATTAACTCCATAGCAGCCGGGCAGGAAGCAGAAACCCTGTCTGCGCACAGCTGCGCAGCACAAGCCACTAGAGGTCGCTGTTCTCCCAGGAGAGGAGGGCCACAAACCAACAAGAAAGGAAGTCCTTCCAGCCGTCACTCGTCCCAGTTCTGCAGACTATTCCTATCGCCATGAAAAGGCAAAGCTACAGGCAGACAAAGATCACAGAGACAACACCAGAGAAGGAGACAGACCTAACCAGTCTCCCTGAAAAAGAATTCAAAATAAGAATCATAAACATGCTGACAGAGATGCAGAGAAATACGCAAGAGAAATGGGATGAAGTCCGGAAGGAGATCACAGATGCCAGAAAGGAGATCGCAGAAATGAAACAAACTCTGGAAGGGTTTATAAGCAGAATGGATAGGATGCAAGAGGCCATTGATGGAATTGAAATCAGAGAACAGGAACGCATAGAAGCTGACATAGAGAGAGACAAAAGGATCTCCAGGAATGAAACAATATTAAGAGAACTGTGTGACCAATCCAAAAGGAACAATATCCGTATTATAGGGGTCCCAGAAGAAGAAGAGAGAGGAAAAGAGATGGAAAGTATCTTAGAAGAAATAATTGCTGAAAACTTCCCCACACTGGGGGAGGAAGTAATCGAACAGACCACGGAAATACACAGAACCCCCAACAGAAAGGATCCAAGAAGGGCAACACCAAGACACATAATAATTAAAATGGCAAAGATCAAGGACAAGGAAAGAGTGTTAAAGGCAGCTAGAGAGAAAAAGGTCACCTATAAAGGGAAACCCATCAGGCTAACGTCAGATTTCTCAACAGAAACCCTACAGGCCAGAAGAGAATGGCATGATATATTTAATACAATGAAACAGAACGGCCTTGAACCAAGGATACTGTATCCAGCACGACTATCATTCAAATATGACGGTGGGATTAAACAATTCCCAGACAAACAAAAGCTGAGGGAATTTGCTTTCCACAAACCACCTCTACAGAACATCTTACAGGGACTGCTCTAGATGGGACCACTCCTAGAAAGAGCACAGCACAAAACACCCAACATATGAAGAATCGAGGAGGAGGAACAAGAAGGGAGAGAAGAAAAGAATCTCCAGACAGTGTATATAACAGCTCAATAAGCGAGCTAAGTTAGGCAGTAAGATACTAAAGAGGCTAACCTTGAACCTTTGGTAACCACGAATTTAAAGCCTGCAATGGCAATAAGTACATATCTTTCAATAGTCACCCTAAATGTTAATGGGTTGAATGCACCAATCAAAAGACACAGAGTAACAGAATGGATAAAAAAGCAAGACCCATCTATATGCTGCTTACAAGAAACTCACCTCAAACCCAAAGACATGTACAGACTAAAAGTCAAGGGATGGAAAAACATATTTCAAGCAAACAACAGTGAGAAGAAAGCAGGGGTTGCAGTACTAATATCAGACAAAATAGACTTCAAAACAAAGAAAGTAACAAGAGATAAAGAAGGACACTACATAATGATAAAGGGCTCAGTCAAACAAGAGGATATAACCATTCTAAATATATATGCACCCAACACAGGAGCACCAGCATATGTGAAACAAATACTAACAGAACTAAAGGGGAATATATACTGCAATGCATTCATTCTAGGAGAGTTCAACACACCACTCACCCCAAAGGATAGATCCACTGGGCAGAAAATAAGTAAGGACAAGGAAGCACTGAACAACACAGTAGAGCAGATGGACCTAATAGACATCTACAGAACTCTACATCCAAAAGCAGCAGGATATACATTCTTCTCAAGTGCACATGGAACATTCTCCAGAATAGACCACATACTAGGCCACAAAAAGAGCCTCAGAAAATTCCAAAAGATTGAAATCCTACCAACCAACTTTTCAGACCACAAAGGCATAAAACTAGAAATAAACTGTACAAAGAAAGCAAAGAGGCTCACAAACACATGGAGGCTTAACAACACGCTCCTAAATAATCAATGGATCAATGACCAAATCAAAATGGAGATCCAGCAATATATGGAAACAAATGACAACAACAACACTAAGCCCCAACTTCTGTGGGACACAGCAAAAGCAGTCTTAAGAGGAAAGTATATAGCAATCCAAGCATATTTAAAAAAGGAAGAGCAATCCCAAATGAATGGCCTAATGTCACAATTATCGAAATTGGAAAAAGAAGAACAGATGAGGCCTAAGGTCAGCAGAAGGAGGGACATAATAAAGATCAGAGAAGAAATAAATAAAATTGAGAAGAATAAAACAATAGCAAAAATAAATGAAACCAAGAGCTGGTTCTTCGAGAAAATAAACAAAATAGATAAGCCTCTAGCCAGACTTATTAAGAAGAAAAGAGAGTCAACACAAATCAACAGTATCAGAAACGAGAAAGGAAAAATCACGACGGACCCCACGGAAATGCAAAGAATTATTGGAGAATACTATGAAAACCTATATGCTAACAAGCTGGGAAACCTAGGAGAAATGGACAACTTCCTAGAAAAATATAACCTTCCAAGATTGACCCAGGAAGAAACAGAAAATCTAAACAGACCAATTACCAGCAACGAAATTGAAGCACTAATCAAAAAACTACCAAAGAACAAAACCCCCGGGCCAGATGGATTTACCTCGGAATTTTATCACACATACAGGGAAGACATAATACCCATTCTCCTTAAAGTTTTCCAAAAAATAGAGGAGGAGGGGATACTCCCAAACTCATTCTATGAAGCTAACATCACCCTAATACCAAAACCAGGCAAAGACCCCACCAAAAAAGAAAACTACAGACCAATATCCCTGATGAACGTAGATGCAAAAATACTCAACAAAATATTAGCAAACCGAATTCAAAAATACATCAAAAGGATCATACACCATGACCAAGTGGGATTCATCCCAGGGATGCAAGGATGGTACAACATTCGAAAGTCCATCAACATCATCCACCACATCAACAAACAGAAGGACAAAAACCACATGATCATCTCCATAGATGCTGAAAAAGCATTTGACAAAGTTCAACATCCATTCATGTTAAAAACTCTCAACAAAATGGGAATAGAGGGCAAGTACCTCAACATAATAAAGGCCATCTATGATAAACCCACAGCCAACATTATATTGAACAGCGAGAAGCTGAAAGCATTTCCTCTGAGATCAGGAACTAGACAGGGATGCCCACTCTCTCCACTGTTATTTAACATAGTACGGGAGGTCCTAGCCACGGCAATCAGACAAAATAAAGAAATACAAGGAATCCAGATTGGTAAAGAAGAAGTTAAACTGTCACTATTTGCAGATGACATGATACTGTACATAAAAAACCCTAAAGACTCCACCCCAAAACTACTAGAACTGATATCGGAATACAGCAAAGTTGCAGGATACAAAATCAACACACAGAAATCTGTGGCTTTCCTATATACTAACAATGAACCAACAGAAAGAGAAATCAGGAAAACAACTCCATTCACAATTGCATCCAAAAAAATAAAATACCTAGGAATAAACCTAACCAAAGAAGTGAAAAACTTATACTCTGAAAACTACAAGTCACTCTTAAGAGAAATTAAAGGGGACACTAACAGATGGAAACTCATCCCATGCTCGTGGCTAGGAAGAATTAATATCGTTAAAATGGCCATCCTGCCCAAAGCAATATACAGATTTGATGCAATCCCTATGAAACTACCAGCAACATTCTTCAATGAACTGGAACAAATAATTCAAAAATTCATATGGAAACACCAAAGACCCCGAATAGCCAAAGCAATCCTGAGAAAGAAGAATAAAGTAGGGGGGATCTCACTCCCCAACTTCAAGCTCTACTATAAAGCCATAGTAATCAAGACAATTTGGTACTGGCACAAGAGCAGAGCCACAGACCAATGGAACAGACTAGAGAATCCAGACATTAACCCAGACATATATGGTCAATTGATATTTGATAAAGGAGCCATGGACATACAATGGCGAAATGACAGTCTCTTCAACAGGTGGTGCTGGCAAAACTGGACAGCTACATGTAGGAGAATGAAACTGGACCATTGTCTAACCCCATATACAAAAGTAAACTCAGAATGGATCAAAGACCTGAATGTAAGCCATGAAACCATTAAACTCTTGGAAGAAAACATAGGCAAAAACCTCTTAGACATAAACATGAGTGACCTCTTCCTGAACATATCTCCCCGGGCAAGGAAAACAACAGCAAAAATGAGTAAGTGGGACTATATTAAGCTGAAAAGCTTCTGTACAGCAAAAGACACCATCAATAGAACAAGAAGGATCCCTACAGTATGGGAGAATATATTTGAAAATGACACATCCGATAAAGGCTTGACGTCCAGAATATATAAGGAGCTCACACGCCTCAACAAACAAAAAACAAATAACCCAATTAAAAAATGGGCAGAGGAACTGAACAGACAGTTCTCCAAAAAAGAAATACAGATGGCCAACAGACACATGAAAAGATGCTCCACATCGCTAATTATCAGAGAAATGCAAATTAAAACTACAATGAGGTATCACCTCACACCAGTAAGGATGGCTGCCATCCAAAAGACAAACAACAACAAATGTTGGCGAGGCTGTGGAGAAAGGGGAACCCTCCTACACTGCTGGTGGGAATGTAAGTTAGTTCAACCATTGTGGAAAGCAGTATGGAGGTACATCAAAATGCTCAAAACAGACTTACCATTTGACCCAGGAATTCCACTCCTAGGAATTTGCCCTAAGAACGCAGCAATCAAGTTTGAGAAAGACAGATGCACCCCTATGTTTATTGCAGCACTATTTACAATAGCCAAGAATTGGAAGCAACCTAAATGTCCATCAATAGATGAATGGATAAAGAAGATGTGGTACATATACACAATGGAATACTACTCAGCCATAAGAAAAGGGCAAATCCAATCATTTGCAGCAACATGGATGGAGCTGGAGGGTATTATGCTCAGTGAAACAAGCCAAGCGGAGAAAGAGAAATACCAAATGATTTCACTTATCTGTGGAATATAAGAACAAAGGAAAAACTGAAGGAACAAAACAGCAGCAGAATCACAGAACTCAAGAATGAACTAACAGGTACCAAAGGGAAAGGGACTGGGGAGAATGGATGGGTAGGGAGGGATAAGGGGGGGAGACGTAGGGGGGTATTAAGATTAACATGCATTGGGGGGTAGAAGAAAAGGGAGGGCTGTACAACACAGAGAAGGCAAGTAGTGATTCTACAACATTTTGCTATGCTGATGGACAGTGACTGTAAAGGGGTTTATAGGGGAGACCTGGTATAGGGGAGAGCCTAGTAAACATAATATTCGTCATGTAAGTGTAGATTAGTGATACCAAAAACAAAGCAAAAAAAAAAAAAAAAAAGGGCAGTTCCTGTGTGGTAACCTCCAACGAGTTCTACACAACAGTATAAAGGGCATATAAAAGTGTAGGCAAAGGGTCTGTTTGTGTTTATACAGAGGATCAAAGCCTAATTGGGCTACCCCGAAAATGAACTAAGATACGATATGAAAAAAAACTTCCAACATCTGCACTCTCTGGAAGACTCATGCCAGAAGATGATCATCAAAAAACCCCAACAAAGATCCACGCACTGCTACAGCTGTAGATGCACTCATCCCACCGGTTCCTGGACTTGCCATGGGAATGAGGAAGGAGATATCTAAGCTGGCCTGTGCATACAGTAAAACAACAAATTTGACTGGATCTATACTGTTGGAACTCAACCAAGAATTTGGAGAAGTGCAAATTGTAGCGCTCCAAAATCTTACAACTACAGACTATTTACTGTTAAAAGAACATATGGCATGTGAACAGTCCCCAGGAATGGGTTGTTTTAATTTGTCTGATTTCTCTCAGACTGTTCAAGTTCAGTTGGACAATATCCACCATATCATAGATAAGTTTTCACAAATGCCTAAGGTGCCTAACTGGTTTTCTTGGTTTCACTGGAGATGGCTGGTAATTACAGATATGCTTTGGTTATGTAACTATACTCCTATTATGTTAATGTGTGTGCGCAATTTAAGTAGTAGCTTAAAACCTATATATGCTGAAGTTACTCTACAAGAAGATATGTCAAAGAAATAATCAATCTTCCCATGTTTTCTTCCGCCTGCTACTTCTATAGCTTTTCTTCTTCCTCCCTAATTACAACCCTTAAATAGAATTCGTGCCTCGTATCAAATTTACCGAGTTTCATAATTCTTCCAAGTGGTAAAGATACCTCAAGACAAATGCTGGGCATAGAAGCCACAGGGCATAAATATGCAAAGAAGTAAAAAGCTAACCTTTTCAAACAATAAGGCTTCCCTCTCACTTACCAACTTCACATTTCCCTGTATGGCCCCGGAAGATGACTGGTTAGCCAGAGACGGGTAAGATTCCTCAAGGGAGGAACAACCTAAGACAGGCACAGTCGCAGGGGGGCCATCAGGTGAGAAATTGGGGATCAACAGAGGTGAGGCTTAGAACCTCACCCCCCCTGTTTTGAGAGAAATCTTCTGCATACATGGATGTTTTATTGCCCTGGTCTAGCTTGGATTAACACATAGTCTACAGGCACACACCTGATCATCTACATTTGCTCTCTTACAACACTAAACTATGTTTTCTACCTTTATCTTGTATCTACCTACCACTTCAGCATTTTATTAAAAATAATAATAATAAAGAGAGAAATGTGGTATCCACATATAAATCAAGTATAAAAACCAAATGAGTATTCATATTTGAACTGACTGTTTAGAGTTCATAATGCAGGAGCAAAACCAAAAGTTTCTGTGATGACTGCCCTTGTACTGTTCACTATGTAACTTATTCACTATGTAAGAATTTGTTCTACATGTAAGAACTTGTTTGTTATGTCTCAGAAGATTGGAGACTGATGAAAATTAGGCTTGGGGTGGATTAATGATTGTGCATTGAGCATTGACTCCCCTATACAGAATTTTATTGTCGTTAACAACCATTTGATCAATAAATATGAGAGATGCCCTCACAAAAAAAAAAAAAAAAAAAAAAAAGGACAGACTTCCAATGGTAAAATAAATAAGTAACCGGGATGTAATGTATAGCATAAGGAATATAGTCAAGATATTGTAACAGCTTGGTAGGGTGATAGCTGGAACCTAGAATTATGTATATAAATGTTCTACCACTGTGTTGTACACTTGAAACTTATGTAATGTAATACTGTGCGTCAACTACCCTTCAATAAAAAATAATTATTGGAAAAAAAAAAAAATTTACCTCCCATGCTCCCTGCAGCTAAAGATGTAACCTGATCCCTTCAGGCCAATAAGATAAAAATAGAAGCTATGTGGAGCTTCGGGGGACGCTGTTACTTTCCTGGTGAAAAAAGATTGTCTCTTTTGGCAGGAACTACTAACTCTTTGCCATTTCCCCTCCCTCTTTTGTGTACTTGAAAGGAAAGCACAATTCCTAGAGAAGGAGCGGTCATCCTGAGACCATATGACAAAAGCCACAAATATGGGTGGTGGAACAGGGTGCAAGAAGGAGCCTGAGTCTTTAGTGACTTCCATAAGTAATTGCACCAGTCCTAGTGCGCCTGCTTCTGGACTAATGAGAAAGATAAACCCCTATCTAGCTAAGCTACTATGTGTTGAGTTTATTTTATGCAAAAATCTTGACAGAAGAGCATATCATGTAAGATCTTATAAGCCATAGTAAGGTATTATGAGTATATCCCAAGTGCAGTGGGAAATCATTTCATACTCCACCAAACTTTATTCCTTGCAATAGAGTGATTACAAAAGTTGGAACTGGATAATCAGCAACATCAAGGTGGGGGCTGGAGTGGGAAGTCAGGCTACTAGATTCTTAATACTCACCTCCACTCCTGTCATTTCTCTCTCCTTTTCCATAATCCTTTGGGTCAGAAGTAGCCTGCTTCCCTCTTTCTCTTCCCTTATGACAAGGATTGTCTTCATAAATTTTGTGTTCTTTCAATCAGGAGAAATTTCACACCCACCAGTACTGTTTCTTAATAAGTTAATACATGCTGAAGGAAACTTTAAAATGCTTTTTCACTTGACAAAGCCTGGCTTTCAAGATTAATCCTGTGCTAAAAACTCAGAAATCCCATTTGACAGTTGCTTCTTTGTTCTAATTCATGTCTATTCTTCCCCTGAACACTGAAACAGTTATGTCAGTGCATGGGGTGTCCCAGGACAATAAGATACAGAGAACATTTTAAAAAATCTAAAAATATTTCGAAAGTATTATCCTAATATTTTTTATTTGATCATGTAATTTGGACAAATTATTTAATTTCTCTATGCATGTGTCCTCCCACACCTGTGAAATGAGAGAGATGGTCTCAACATCATAGTTTTGAGAATTAAAGGAGATAGATTTTATTAAATGTCTAACAAAAATTGTAATAATTATTCTTTTCAAGCTTTAAAATATGGTACTTGCTCAGCATGGAGAAGACAAGTAATGACTATAGCATCTTACTACGCTAATAGACAATGACTGCAATAGAGGGGATGAGGACTTGATAATATGAGTAAATGTTGAAACCACAGTGTTATTTATGTGAAACTATCATAAGATTGTTTATCAATGATACTTTAATAAAATATGTATATATATGGTACCTGCTAATTGACATGCACTTCACATATATTGCCACTTTCAATCCTGACAGTATCCCCAGGAGGGCTCATGTGATTGTCCCTACTTTAGAGATGAGGATACAGATTCTGGAAAGTTATACAACTTGCCCAAAGTCATACAGCCTATCTAATAATGTGAAAATTCAGGTGTATTCATTTCCCAGGGCTGCTGTAACAAATTTCCACAAACGTAGTAGTGTAAAACAATAGAAATTTATTCTCCCACAGTTCTGGAGAACAGACATCCTCATTCAGTTTCACTGTGCCAAAATCAAGTTGGCAAGACTACGCTCCTTTCAGAAGCTTGTAGGGGCAATCCATTCTTTGCCTCTTAAAGCTTCTGGTGGCTGCTGGCATTCCATAGCTTGTGGCTACAGCACTTTGCAGCACTCCAAAAAGGGTTACATTACCTTCCCCTTTTCTGTTTATGTCAGTCTCTTTCTGACTCCCTCTTATAAGAACGCTGGTGATCTCACTGAGTGCTTACCTGTATAAACTAGGATATCACCATCTCAAGGCCCTTAATTACATCTGCAGAGATGCCTTTTCCATATTCAGTAGTATTTACAGGTTGGGTATAGGATCTGGTATCTTTTGGGGGTCATTATTCAGCCTACTACAACAGGATTCAAATTAAGGTCTGTGTGACTATAAACTCAAATTCTTAACCATGCATTTGTTCAATAAATATTTAATAAACAGCTGACGTGCAAGCACTGTGGTAGGTACAGTGGATACAGTGATGGGCAAAACCAATAAGAGGCACTGCCCTCATGAATCTACAATAAAAATAATTATCCAAATAAATATCAGGTTGCAACTCTGATCAATGTCATGAGGAGAGGTTCATGGTGCTCTGAGAATTTATGGTAGGGAGATTTGGTCAAGTCTGGGAAAATTCCACTTAAGGAATAACACTTGAGATGAAGAAAAAATAGGAGTCAATTAAACTGAAAATGGAGAAAAGAAAAAAAATCCCTTATTCAGTCCTGATAATAGGATGTCTGGCACATATAAGTGCTCAGTGTTGACTTCAAACAGAGCAAAGAAAGATTTTAATCAAGTTAAAAAGTGATTTTGTGGGGAGGAGCAAAGGAATTGCAATTCGGAATAAGCAAACTGTGTAGAACCAAGGGCAAGTCCAGAGAGGCAAAGGGAAACAGCTTTCGTTAGGCTTGAGGAGGAAATGAGGGAGGATTGTTCCCAACAAAAGTTTATTGGAGAAGAACAAGAGTCTGAGTTTGCAATGGTTCTCATTGGCTGCAGGCAGCGGCTAGTGCATAGTTACTGGGGTAGGGAGGAATCTTCCTTCCCTCTTTAAATTCCTATGTGAAAAGGGTCCTGTCTTGTCAAGATAATTATCTTGCTTCTTCCTGCTGGTCATGTGGGCTGCAATGAGTGGTATCTGCATGAGAGCTTTCATTTCAGGGATTTCTGACTCCATTTTAAATTAGTTTATCTACTTTAACATCAGTAAATCAAGTTCCCTCTCTTCTCCCACTCCCTTCCTTAGGAATCTACTAGTACAGCTACAGGACTTTTCAAAGAGGTATAGAACTGCTACAGTGTGCCCCCAACACAGGTTTCCCTAGGAATCTTCCTAACCCACACTCTATGCAATAATCCATGCCATTAACTATCTACACAAGTCATAGTTCATCCGTAGCTGAATAATAAATAAATCTGCAGTATAGCTGTATCAGCAAGGCAGGAACTAAGAATCAAACTTAGTCTATTGTACAAAGAGCCCAGCATGTTCTTGAAACAATCAGGGTTCCAGGACAAGACTGGACATGATCAAGGCCACTTAAAAAGCCCAACAACCAAAACTGGACAGCTACATTCAAGAGAATGAAACTGGATTGTCTAACCCCATACACAAAAGTAAACTCAAAATGGATCAAAAACCTGAATGTAAGTCACAAAACCAGGCTACTGGTTGCATAAGTCTGGTTGGAGGAAATGGTGTGTGACTGCTCAATGATACAATGTTTTTAGGGGGGTGATGAAAATGTTCTAAAATTGACTATGGTGATAGTTGAACAACTCAGCACATGTACGAAAAACCATTGAGTTGTATACTTTACATGGGGGAGTTTTATGATATGTGAATTATATCTCAATAAATATGTCTTTTTTTTAAGTCATGGATCTAAATCCCAACTCCACCATTTGTTACCAGCATCACCTTGGCAAGTTACTTCACTTCCCTGAAACTGTCCTCCTTTATAAACTGGGAATTTAATTTTCCTTTTCTGAGCACTGTCTTTCTTGCCTCAGTTTTTCAATGTTCATACATAGTACCTCTCTCAAAGGGGAATAAAAAGTTAGATATATCACAGACTTGTAACACCTCCAACCTAAAATTATTATTGATAAATGGTCAATTGGTTCATCGCAAATTCTGAAATTTTAATTCAGATTTGACTAGAACAGTGGCTTTCGAAATTGTTTGCATGTTTACCATGTGCCAAGCCCTATTATGAGCATTTTATAAATATTAACTCGGCTAATCTTCATAATAATCATGATAAGATAGATGCTATAATTATCTTCCTTTTATAGATAAGGAAACTAAAACCGAATAGTTACATAACTTCCCCAGGGTCACAGATAATAATTATTTGAGCCAGCATTCAATTTCAGACAATCTGGCTCCAGAGTCTATCCTCTTAATACTCTGCTCTCAAGTAACCAGTACAAGTAGGTGCATACACACATACACACACACTCCTTCAACCCATCTACCTCCATAAAATTGAAATAGAAGTTTCACCAGGACATTTACCCAGAGCAATATGCTATAGTGTTTTTATGGATAAAATGAGAGTTCCTGTGGCCAGGATTCTCACCAGGCCCTGGTTTACTAGCTCACTCCACACCTGTGGGCAATTTGACTCTATATAAAGAGTTCCACCCAGGGCTCTGGACACAACATGGTGGCAGGGCTACAAGGCTGCAGGAGAGCAGAGCAGAGGCTGGAGTGGTGGCAGCGTGGAGGACAGAGGCCCAGAGGACGGCTGTGCGGACGACTATGCAGAGAGGCTCAGAGAACGGCTGTGTGGACAGAGGGGCCCAGAGGCAGAGGCCAGCTTGCTGCATACAGACTCACTCTGAGTGAATGGGATTCTAGTGACTGACCTGCCACCTGGAAATAAAGTTAGGTATAACCCTTTCACCCCAAAGAGCATTCTGTTGTCAATTTCTTTGGTCACACTGAATCCATAGCAAACTTGCCCGGGAGCTAAAACCCATTGGCAAGATAGTTTTCAACAAGTATTCTACATATTATATATATTCCAATGCTCATATGACCCTCTAAATTGATTTCACAACAAAATTGATTCCTTAATTCACTTGGAGGTAATGACAGACACTTTTTGAAAACACCAGTTTGGAATATCAATTGCTTTCTCTCCCACTGCGGCAGGATTTCCTTTAGTTTGCTTAGTTGTTGATGAAGTAAGTCATTTTGACAATACTGAATGGATTTAAAAGAGTTTAATAATCTTAGAATGGGCTTTTTGAAAATGAAGACTCTTCTTACACAGAGCGACATCGGTTTTATTTTTCTAGTTGGATTTAGGAGCAGGATTGAAACACTCTGACCCAAATATCTTCCGGTTAGAGTCCTACCCACCTGTAGGACTCTCCTCAGATCTGACCCTCTAGTGAGCTATTCCTAACCACTAAATTCAACCTATTTCCTATACTCCCATAACACTTTTTGGTTCTATTTTGTTTCTATTCAAATACCAATTTGTTTTTCTTCCCAGGGTAACTTACTGGTCTGTCCTCTCTCTTAGATTGTAGGCTCCTAGACAGATACATGTCTTTTTCTCTATTTCATATCCTTCTTGGTTCATTGCACACAGAATGTGGAATAACGTTTGTTGGATGAATTAAATAGAATTGATAGTAATCCCTTAATCATTGTTTGTTAGGAAGAATAAAGACATTAAAAGGATTTCTTCAGGGAACATAGAAAAAGAAGAATTCCTTTCAACTTTACGACAATATAATAATGGCATTTTCTTTGATCTTTTGTTCTAGGGAAGGCCCACTTCCTTTTTCATGGATAAGTTTGTTTTTATGTTTAAATCAGGAAGTAATTCAAAAATTAAACCAGTAAATTACATACAATTCTTTGTTTTTTAAGAAATGAATTTCTGAATTTAAAAATGAATTTAATTCCCTAAGATTTCTAAATGGATTTTCACCTACTTTCAAGTAGGACAGTTTGTGCATTGTGACATTGCAATGCAATTTGTAATTGGCACCTTTGCTTCATTTACCATAGGCTACAACACGAGAAAATGGGCATAAGCAGATTATTAGAGAAAATTACACTATGGAAAGCTCACTTGAGTCTTTTATTCAATTCTAAGTACAGAAAGTGGGAATAGTTGAATTTAGGTCCCTTAAATCACAACCTTACCATAGCTGAAAAATATTCTGGGAAAAACAACAGGTAATGGCACAGATCAACTTTGTTGGAACAATTGCGTGCAATACTGGCTACCTCTAGATTTTCCCTTTATATCAGTGCTTAGAGCCATTTATTGAGTTTTTTTCAAAATTCATATAGCACCTCTAATATATCAGGCATTGTTCTAAACACTTAACAAATGCTATTCTTTAAATCTTCTTGACAGTCCTACAAGGTAGCTATTAATATTTTGTAGATAAGGAAACTGAGGCACAAAGAGTTTACATGACTTGTCCAAAATCGCATAACAAGAGCGTGATGGAGCTGGAGTTCCAATATAACTTCAGAGTTTTGCTTTAATATTATGCTGCCTCAGACTTCCTAAAGGCCACTGATGAATAGCTTCAAGGTGACAGTGATTTATTCTGGTCCAGGCTGCCCCAATCAGTTTAATTAGAAGCAGCAGGTGCTGAGGAAGGCCATTACTTAGTAACAAGAATGTGATGCAGCTTGTTGACTTTCAGCTTTCAGAATCAACCACTAGACCAAGCACAGAAAATGTTACAGTTACAAAATAGAAAGTATAAATATGATCAGTCCTGAGAATGTGAAAGTAAATGTGAAGATCATGGAAGTTGGGCGGTAGAAATGGACAGCTGAGGAAAATATAGGGTATACCTGTCTCTTACAAAAAGAGAAACCGAAAATTTCAGCATATAATTGCTGAAATAAAACATAAAAAGTGTGCAAGTTTTAAATATAAGCAAATAAAAGTAGTAAAGATAGTGACATAATTATATTGGGAATACATATAGGCAGAAGGGAGATGAGAGGAATAAGGGAATGGGGAAAATCATTTAATAATTTCTACTATTGATAAATCAAGAAATGGAACTTGCCTTGTCAATGGGTTTCAGTACCAGACAAGTTTACTATGGATTCAATGTGGCCAAAGAAATGACAGTAGAACATTTGTGGGGTGAAAGGGTTATACTCAAGTTTATTTATTTCCATGGTGACAGGTCAATCACTAGAATCCCATCCACTCTGAGCGAGTCTGCATGCAGCAAGCCGGTCTCTGCCCCTGGGCCTCCCTGACCACACAGCCGTCTCAGTCTCTGTCCTCAGCGCTGCCACCACTTCAGCCTCTGCTCTGCTCTGCTCTTTGGCAGCTTTGCAGGCATGCCACTGTGTCTCCCAGAGCACTGGGCAGAACTCTTTATATAGAGTCAATAACAACATACTACCCACACATGTGTAGTGATCCACCCAACCAGGGCCAGGTGAGAATCCTGGCCTGAGGAACTTTCACTTTACCCATACACTGTAAGCTTTATTTTTTTATTTTTTTAAATTTTGTTATCATTAATCTACAATTACATGAGGAACATTATGTTTACTAAATTCCCCCCTTCACCAAGTCCCTCCCCACAAACCCCATTACAGTCACTGTCCATCAGTGTAGTAAGATGCTGTAGAATCACTACTTGTCTTCTCTGTGTTGCACAGCCCTCCCTCTGCCTCCCCCCCACATTATACATGCTAATCTTAATGCTCCCTTTCTTTTTCCCCCTCCTTATCCCTTCCTTCCCACCCATCCTCCCCAGTCCCTTTCCCTTTGGTAACTGTTAGTCCATTCTTGGGTTCTCTGATTCTGCTGCTGTTTTGTTCCTTCTGTTTTTCCTTGTTCTTATACTCCACAGATGAGTGAAATCATTTGGTATTTGTCTTTCTCCGCTTGGCTTATTTCACTGAGTATAATACCCTCTAGCTCCATCCATTGTTGTTGCAAATGGTAGGATTTGTTTTCTTCTTATGGCTGAATAATATTCCATTGTGTATATGTACCACCTCTTCTTTATCCATTCATCTACTGATGGACACCTAGGTTGCCTCCATTTCTTGGCTATTGTAAATAGTGCTGTGATAAACATAGAGGTGCATCTGTCTTTTTCAAACTGGGCTGTTGCATTCTTAGAGTAAATTCCTAGAAGTGGAATTCCTGGGTCAAATGGTATGTCTATTTTGAGCTTTTTGAGGAACCTCCATACTGCTTTCCACAATGGTTGAACTAATTTACATTCCCCCTAGCAGTGTAGGAGGGTTCCCCTTTCTCCACAACCTCGCCAACATTTATTGTTGTTTGTCTTTTGGATGGTGGCGATCCTTACTGGTGTGAGGTGATATCTCATTGTGGTTTTAATTTGCATTTCTCTGATGATTAGCGATGTGGAGCATCTTTTCATGTGCCTGTTGGCCATCTGAAGTTCTTCTTTGGAGAACTGTCCAGTTCCTCTGCCCATTTTTTAATTGGATTATTTGTTTTTTGTTTGTTGAGGTGCATGAGCTCTTTATATATTTTGGATGTCAACCCTTTATTGGATCTGTCATTTATTAATATATTCTCCCATACTGTAGGATACCTTTTTGTTCTATTGATGGTGTCCTTTGCTGTAGAGAAGCTTTTCAGCTTGATATAGTCCCACTTGTTCATTTTTGCTTTTGTTTCCCTTGCCCGGGGAAATATGTTCATGAAGAAGTCGCTCATGTTTATGTCCAAGAGATTTTTGCCTATGCTTTTTTCTAGGAGTTTTATGGTTTCATGACTTACATTCAGGTCTTTGATCCATTTTGAATTTACTTTTGTATATGGGGTTAGACAGTGATGCAGTTTCATTCTCTTATATGTAGCTGTACAGTTTTGCCAGCACCATCTGTTGAAGAGGCTGTCATTTCCCTATTGTATGTCGATGGCCCCTTTATCGTATATTAATTGACCATATATGTTTGGGTTAATGTCTGGAGTCTCTATTCTGTTCCACAGGTCTGTGGCTCTGTTCTTGTGCCAGTACCAAATTGTCTTGATTACTGTGGCTTTGTAGTAGAGCTTGAAGTTGGGGAGTGAGATCCCCCCAACTTTATTCTTCCTTCTCAGGATTGCTTTGGCTATTCGGGGTCTTTGGTGGTTCCCTATGAATTTTTGAACTATTTGTTCCAGTTCGTTGAAGAATGTTGTTGGTAATTTGATAGGGATTGCATCAAATCTGTATATTGCTTTGGGCAGGATGGCCATTTTGACTACATTAATTCGTCCTAGCCAAGAGCATGGGATGAGTTTCCATTTGTTAGTGTCCCCTTTAATTTCTCTTAAGAGTGTCTTATAGTTTTCAGGGTATAGGTCTTTCACTTCTTTGGTTAGGTTTATTCCTAGGTATTTTATTATTTTGATGCCATTGTGAATAGAATTGTTTTCCTGTTTTCTCTTTGCATTAGTTCATTGTTAGTGTATAGGAAAGGCACAGATTTCTGTGTGTTAATTTTGTATCCTGCAACTTTGCTATATTCCAATATCAGTTCTAGTAGTTTTGGAGTGTAGTCTTTAGGGTTTTTTATGTACAATATCATGTCATCTGCAAATAGGACAGTTTGACTTCTTCTTTACCAATCTGGATTCCTTGTATTTCTTGGTTTTGTCTAATTGCCGTGGCTAGGACCTCCAGTACTATGTTGAATAACAGTGGGGAGAGTGGGCATCTCTGTCTTGTTTCCTATCTCAGAGGAAAAGCTTTCAGCTTCTTGCTGTTCAGTATGATGTTGGCTGTGAGTTTATCATATATGGCCTTTATTATGTTGAGGTACTTGCCCTCTATACCCATTTTGTTGAGATTTTTTATCATGAATGGATGTTGAATTTTGTCGAATGCTTTTTCAGCATCTATGCAGATGATCATGTGGTTTTTGTCCTTCTTTATGTTGATGTGGTGGATGATGTTGATGGATTTTTGAATGTTGTACCATCTTTGCATCCCTGGGATGAATACCAGTTGGTCATGTTGTATGATCCTTTTGATGTATTTTTTAATTTGGTTTGCTAATATTTTGTTGAGTATTTTCGCATCTACGTTCTTCAAGAATATTGGTCTGTAATTTTCTTTTTTGCTGGAGTCTTTGCCTGGTTTTGGTGTTAGGGTAATGTTGGCTTCATAGAATGAGTTTGGGAGTATTCCCTCCTCTTCTATTTTTTGGAAAACTTCAAGGAGAATGGGTGTTATGTCTTCTCTGTAAGTCTGATGAAATTCCGAGGTAAATCCATCTGGCCCGGGGGTTTTGTTCCTGGGTAGTTTTTTGATTACCACTTCAATTTCTTTGCTGGTAATTGGTTTGTTTCGATTTTGTGTTTCTTCCTTGGTCAGTCTTAGGAGGTTTTATTTTACTAAGAAGTTGTCCATTTCTTCTAGGTTTTCCAGCTTGTTAGCATACAGGTTTTCATAGTATTCTCTAATAATTCTTTGTATTTCTGTGGGGTCCGTTGTGATTTTTCCTTTCTCATTTCTGATTCTGTTGATGTGTGTTGATTCTCTTTTTCTCTTAATAAATGTGGCTAGAGGCTTGTCTATTTTGTTTATTTTCTCAAAGAACCAGCTCTTGGTTTAATTGATTTTTTCTATTGTTTTATTCTTCTCAGTTTTATTTATTTCTTATCTTTATTATGTCCCTCCTTCTGTGACTTTAGGCCTCATTTGTTCTTCTTTCTCCAATTTCGATAATTGTGACGTAAGACTATTCATTTGGGATTGTTCTTCCTTCTTTAAATATGCCTGGATTGCTATATACTTTCCTCTTAAGACTTCTTTCGCTTCATCCCACAGAAGTTGGGGCTTTGTGTTCTTGTTGACATTTGTTCCCCTATATTGCTTGATCTCTATTTTTATTTGGTCATTGATCCATTGATTATTTAGGAGCATGTTGTTAAGCCTCCATGTGTTTGTGGTCCTTTTTGCTTTCTTTGTACAATTTAGTTCCAGTTTTATTCCTTTGTGGTCTAAAAAGTTGGTTGGTAGAATTTCAATCTTTTTGAATTTACTGAAACTCTTTTTGTGGCCTAGTATGTGGTCTATTCTGGAGAATGTTCCATGTGCTCTTGAGAAGAATGTGTATCCTGTTGCTTTTGGATGTAGAGTTCTATAGATGTCTATTAGGTCCATCTGTTCTAGTGTGTTGTTCAGTGCCTCTGTCACTGTAAGCTTTTATAAAGGCTTGGAAGTCAACTCTCCAAGAGGCAGTTTATGGGTTAAAAGTGGTTGATCTAAAGAGTTAGACAAGGGTAGGGTTCAAGACTATGCCTTTTTATTATCTGCCCTCTGAAGCATTTTTAAACTAGATATACTCATGATTTTGAATTCATAGATTCATTAACTTAAAAAAAAAGAAGGCAGTTGGACAAACTAACATTTAACTCCCTCCCTCCATCTCTAAAATACAGACTTCAAAGTCAAGTGTGGAAGGGTTCTATCCAAGAATGACACGAAAACTTTTGGAAGTGCCACCTTTAGCAGAGTCTGGCAATTATTTCTGGATGTTCTTCCTCAGTACTCTTTAGCATAAGAGTGGAAAGAAAACTGTTCTTCACTGATCTGTGTAAATGCTAAGTATGGTAGACTTTCATTCTGAAGCGACTAGGAGTCTACATAGACAGCTTTGCAAACATAGACCTCTTAACAATGACCAGTTAAGATATAATAATAGCTATCATTAATTAACCATATTTGTATGTAAGATGACATGCTCTGTGCTTTTTAAATACCTCATTTACTTAACCAACTGCTATTATATCCATTTTATGGGTGAGGTAACTGAGACCTCAGGAGAGGGAAGTAATGAAGTTTTATTAGCTATCACACAGCTAATAAAAAGCTGGCAGTAATTCAAACTCACTGTTTTAATAGCTGCACTCTATTGTCAGCTAATTAGGCATTTAAGTTACCTAATGGTATGAGTGGTTATGAGTGCTGTAAGAGTTATGAACCATAGGAGGTGTTATGAAATGTAGGAGTTTTGATCCTTTCGAATTTTCAAAGCGATTTAGAATTGGCTTAGCTTTTCTTATTTGCCCTGAGAAGGCAATCTATCATAGTGATAATGGCCTAGGTTTAAATTCAACTACAAAAGTGCATGACCTCAGGCACTTTATTTCTATTAATCCTTTATTTCTTCATTCATGTAATAGCTCAACTGAACCCACTGCTTAAAGTTATTGGCAGGATAAAATGTATCATTTATATATGTGAAGTACTTAGCATAACACCTGGCCATATTAAGTTTTCAAAACATTGTTGAAGGACCCCTTACCCTTACTTTTTTCTTTTTTTTTTAATGCTACTTCAACGTCTGGGAAGGCAGCATGAAACTAACATGCTCCACATATCAAACATTTTAAACTCTCCTAATGCAAGGTATTTTTAAAAACTACAAATATATAAAATCACATACTTTCACTGTATTAGATTAGTAGCTAATTATCACTCATAAAACCATCCCCTTTACAATTATATTAGTGTTAATTATAATTTACATAGAGTTTAATAGTTGATAAATCACTGTGTTTCATATTAACTCACTTGAATGTCACAGTAAGCCTGTAGGGTAAGTATTAGTAAAATCCCAGCTGTACAAATTAGGAAGCATGCTCAGGAAGGTGAAGTCACGTACACGTATGGGACCAGGTATGATTACTTTCAAACACTGGCTTCTTTCTCTAGACCAATGGAACCCTGATCAATTTAGTGGGTCAAAACTACCCAGGTTCTACAATTTTTTAAAATGGTAAAACAGTACAGCCAGAGCCTCCAATATATATGAAAGTCAATATATATGAAAGCAAACACACATACACATACTGCCACCCTGTAAAATGTGATTTCTCCCTACAGATTGTTGACTGAAATCAACACTGTTGTTGCGTTTGAGAAAAATTTATTCAGTGGCTTACTGCGGATCATGACCCAGAAGTCAGCTTACCACTGTGTTCTGAGAAACTGTTCCAAAACCTTTCTTTGAGAAGACATTAAACAATCTTTCACATCTGGGGGTGGGTGCACGGATGAGGCTTTATCAATTGGTACACTAGGGCAGGGTCCCAAAGGAACACACAGTGGATATTCTAATGCTGTATGTGTGAAAGGAAGCAATAATTAGGATTGCTGATTATTCCTGAAGGATTCTACTAGGGACACAAGAACGAGACCGGTTTATTTTCTTCTCTGGAGCATTCCAGGCTGGTTCTATTCCAGCCATGGGTGAAGGTTAAGAGTCTCTGTGTCTTGTGACAGAGGCAAGAATGGCTGCAGGACATCCTCACAGCACAGCCCAAGCCAACCTGGCTGATTTGGGGTCTCTATAGCATGCACAGCTCTCGTTGCCTATGGGACCACCATGGGGGAAACACAGAACTTCATTTTCTTTCACAAGGTGTTGGGCAGAAAAGTTTAACCAACACTGACTCTACTAGTAACACTTTAACTTGTTATGGGGACTTTAAAAAGTCTGATTTATTCGTTTACAAAACAGGGAGATAGTTTTCTTCTCTACTTCCTAGGAGGATTTTTGATAATCAAATTATTTAACATACATAGGAAAAAGCCCTGGAAATTGGAAACTTTCTATACAAGTGTTTGTACTACTGTGAACTTGGTATTGAGGATTGTAAGAAGTTGCAGAAAAGGGCTGCTTAAGTAAGAGGAGGAAGTGCGCATGAATTACTTATGCACTTCAATTTTTTTGTGATCTTCTCTTAAATATAAAGGGTAGCCATTCGTCACTCACCGGACAAGTCTCTTTCTAAGTACTATGTCTCTCAAAAAGCCCCAGGTCCAGGAGGAGGGGCAGAAGATGGCGGCATGAGTAGAGCAGCGGAAATCTCCTCCCAAAACAACATATATCTATGAAAATATAACAAAGACAACCCTTCCTAGAATAAAGACCAGAGGACACAGGACAATATCCAGACCACATCCGCACCTGAGAGAACCCAGCGCCTCCCGAAGGGGATAAGATACAAGCCCCGGCCCCGCGGGAGCTGAGCGCCCCTCCCCCCCAGCTCCCGGAGGGAGAAGAGCAGGCAGAGCGGGAGGGAGACGGAGCCCAGGACTGCCGAACACCCAGCCCCAGCCATCCGGGCCAGAGTGCAGGGTGCTCGATACTGGGAAAACAGGGCAGCAAGAACAGTGAGCAGGCACTGGAGGCTGGGCGACAGAGGGCATAAGAAAAGCGCGCGACCATTTTTTTTTTTTGCTTTTTGCTGTTTTGTTTTGGCGAGCGCCTTTTGGAAGTCTTAAAGGGATAGGGACCCCAATACTAGGGAAACAGGGCAGAAAGACCGGTGAGCAGAGGCCTGAGGCTGGCACCGCAGAATAAAGAAAAACGAACGACCACCTTTTTTTTTTTTTTTTTTAATTAAAAACTTTTTTTTTTTTTTTAAATTAAAAAAATTTCTTTTTCTTTTTTTTTTGGTGGGCGTTGTTTTGTTTTGGCGGGTGCTTTTTGGAAGTCTTAAAGGGGCAGGGTGGGTCACTTAATCCAGAGGTAGGGAATCCGGGATCTCTGGGCACCCTAACCCCTGGGCTGCAGGGAGCAGGGAGGCCCCTTACGGAGATAAATAGCCTCCCAGCCGCTCCTGCTCCAACGCGACTCCACCATTTTGGAGTAGCTGCCCGAGCCAGGCCACGCCCACAGCAACAGCGGAGATTAACTCCATAGCAGCCGGGCAGGAAGCAGAAACCCTGTCTGCGCGCAGCTGCGCAGCACAAGCCACTAGAGGTCGCTGTTCTCCCAGGAGAGGAGGGCCACAAACCAACAAGAAAGGAAGTCCTTCCAGCCGTCACTCGTCCCAGTTCTGCAGACTATTCCTATCACCATGAAAAGGCAAAGCTACAGGCAGACAAAGATCACAGAGACAACACCAGAGAAGGAGACAGACCTAACCAGTCTCCCTGAAAAAGAATTCAAAATAAGAATCATAAACATGCTGACAGAGATGCAGAGAAATACGCAAGAGAAATGGGATGAAGTCCGGAAGGAGATCACAGATGCCAGAAAGGAGATCGCAGAAATGAAACAAACTCTGGAAGGGTTTATAAGCAGAATGGATAGGATGCAAGAGGCCATTGATGGAATTGAAATCAGAGAACAGGAACGCATAGAAGCTGACATAGAGAGAGACAAAAGGATCTCCAGGAATGAAACAATATTAAGAGAACTGTGTGACCAATCCAAAAGGAACAATATCCGTATTATAGGGGTCCCAGAAGAAGAAGAGAGAGGAAAAGAGATGGAAAGTATCTTAGAAGAAATAATTGCTGAAAACTTCCCCACACTGGGGGAGGAAGTAATCGAACAGACCACGGAAATACACAGAACCCCCAACAGAAAGGATCCAAGAAGGGCAACACCAAGACACATAATAATTAAAATGGCAAAGATCAAGGACAAGGAAAGAGTGTTAAAGGCAGCTAGAGAGAAAAAGGTCACCTATAAAGGGAAACCCATCAGGCTAACGTCAGATTTCTCAACAGAAACCCTACAGGCCAGAAGAGAATGGCATGATATATTTAATACAATGAAACAGAACGGCCTTGAACCAAGGATACTGTATCCAGCACGACTATCATTCAAATATGACGGTGGGATTAAACAATTCCCAGACAAACAAAAGCTGAGGGAATTTGCTTTCCACAAACCACCTCTACAGAACATCTTACAGGGACTGCTCTAGATGGGACCACTCCTAGAAAGAGCACAGCACAAAACACCCAACATATGAAGAATCGAGGAGGAGGAACAAGAAGGGAGAGAAGAAAAGAATCTCCAGACAGTGTATATAACAGCTCAATAAGCGAGCTAAGTTAGGCAGTAAGATACTAAAGAGGCTAACCTTGAACCTTTGGTAACCACGAATTTAAAGCCTGCAATGGCAATAAGTACATATCTTTCAATAGTCACCCTAAATGTTAATGGGTTGAATGCACCAATCAAAAGACACAGAGTAACAGAATGGATAAAAAAGCAAGACCCATCTATATGCTGCTTACAAGAAACTCACCTCAAACCCAAAGACATGTACAGACTAAAAGTCAAGGGATGGAAAAACATACTTCAATTCAAGCAAACAACAGTGAGAAGAAAGCAGGGGTTGCAGTACTAATATCAGACAAAATAGACTTCAAAACAAAGAAAGTAACAAGAGATAAAGAAGGACACTACATAATGATAAAGGGCTCAGTCAAACAAGAGGATATAACCATTCTAAATATATATGCACCCAACACAGGAGCACCAGCATATGTGAAACAAATACTAATAGAACTAAAGGGGGATATAGACTGCAATGCATTCATTCTAGGAGACTTCAACACACCACTCACCCCAAAGGATAGATCCACTGGGCAGAAAATAAGTAAGGACACGGAAGCACTGAACAACACAGTAGAGCAGATGGACCTAATAGACATCTATAGAACTCTACATCCAAAAGCAGCGGGATATACATTCTTCTCAAGTGCACATGGAATATTCTCCAGAATAGACCACATACTAGGCCACAAAAAGAGCCTCAGAAAATTCCAAAAGATTGAAATCCTACCAACCAACTTTTCAGACCACAAAGGCATAAAACTAGAAATAAACTGTACAAAGAAAGCAAAGAGGCTCACAAACACATGGAGGCTTAACAACACGCTCCTAAATAATCAATGGATCAATGAACAAATCAAAATGGAGATCCAGCAATATATGGAAACAAATGACAACAACAACACTAAGCCCCAACTTCTGTGGGACGCAGCAAAAGCAGTCTTAAGAGGAAAGTATATAGCAATCCAAGCATATTTAAAAAAGGAAGAGCAATCCCAAATGAATGGTCTAATGTCACAATTATCGAAATTGGAAAAAGAAGAACAGATGAGGCCTAAGGTCAGCAGAAGGAGGGACATAATAAAGATCAGAGAAGAAATAAATAAAATTGAGAAGAATAAAACAATAGCAAAAATAAATGAAACCAAGAGCTGGTTCTTCGAGAAAATAAACAAAATAGATAAGCCTCTAGCCAGACTTATTAAGAAGAAAAGAGAGTCAACACAAATCAACAGTATCAGAAACGAGAAAGGAAAAATCACGACGGACCCCACGGAAATGCAAAGAATTATTGGAGAATACTATGAAAACCTATATGCTAACAAGCTGGGAAACCTAGGAGAAATGGACAACTTCCTAGAAAAATATAACCTTCCAAGATTGACCCAGGAAGAAACAGAAAATCTAAACAGACCAATAACCAGCAACGAAATTGAAGCACCAATCAAAAAACTACCAAAGAACAAAACACCGGGGCCAGATGGATTTACCTCGGAATTTTATCAGACATACAGGGAAGACATAATACCCATTCTCCTTAAAGTTTTCCAAAAAATAGAGGAGGAGGGGATACTCCCAAACTCATTCTATGAAGCTAACATCACCCTGATACCAAAACCAGGCAAAGACCCCACCAAAAAAGAAAACTACAGACCAATATCCCTGAAGAACATAGATGCAAAAATACTCAACAAAATATTAGCAAACCGAATTCAAAAATACATCAAAAGGATCATACACCATGACCAAGTGGGATTCATCCCAGGGATGCAAGGATGGTACAACATTCGAAAGTCCATCAACATCATCCACCACATCAACAAAAAGAAAGACAAAAACCACATGATCATCTCCATAGATGCTGAAAAAGCATTTGACAAAGTTCAACATCCATTCATGTTAAAAACTCTCAGCAAAATGGGAATAGAGGGCAAGTACCTCAACATAATAAAGGCCATCTATGATAAACCCACAGCCAACATTATATTGAACAGCGAGAAGCTGAAAGCATTTCCTCTGAGATCGGGAACTAGACGGGGATGCCCACTCTCTCCACTGTTATTTAACATAGTACTGGAGGTCCTAGCCACGGCAATCAGACAAAATAAAGAAATACAAGGAATCCAGATTGGTAAAGAAGAAGTTAAACTGTCACTATTTGCAGATGACATGATACTGTACATAAAAAACCCTAAAGATTCCACCCCAAAACTACTAGAACTGATATCAGAATACAGCAAAGTTGTAGGATACAAAATCAACACACAGAAATCTGTGGCTTTCCTATATACTAACAATGAACCAACAGAAAGAGAAATCAGGAAAACAACTCCATTCACAATTGCATCAAAAAAAATAAAATACCTAGGAATAAACCTAACCAAAGAAGTGAAAGACTTATACTCTGAAAACTACAAGTCACTCTTAAGAGAAATTAAAGGGGACACTAACAGATGGAAACTCATCCCATGCTCGTGGCTAGGAAGAATTAATATCGTCAAAATGGCCATCCTGCCCAAAGCAATATACAGATTTGATGCAATCCCTATGAAACTACCAGCAACATTCTTCAATGAACTGGAACAAATAATTCAAAAATTCATATGGAAACACAAAAGACCCCGAATAGCCAAAGCAATCCTGAGAAAGAAGAATAAAGTAGGGGGGATCTCACTCCCCAACTTCAAGCTCTACTATAAAGCCATAGTAATCAAGACAATTTGGTACTGGCACAAGAGCAGAGCCACAGACCAATGGAACAGACTAGAGAATCCAGACATTAACCCAGACATATATGGTCAATTGATATTTGATAAAGGAGCCATGGACATACAATGGCGAAATGACAGTCTCTTCAACAGGTGGTGCTGGCAAAACTGGACAGCTACATGTAGGAGAATGAAACTGGACCATTGTCTAACCCCATATACAAAAGTAAACTCAAAATGGATCAAAGACCTGAATGTAAGCCATGAAACCATTAAACTCTTGGAAGAAAACATACGCGAAAACCTCTTAGACATAAACATGAGTGACCTCTTCCTGAACATATCTCCCCGGGCAAGGAAAACAACAGCAAAAATGAGTAAGTGGGACTATATTAAGCTGAAAAGCTTCTGTACAGCAAAAGACACCATCAATAGAACAAGAAGGTTCCCTACAGTATGGGAGAATATATTTGAAAATGACACATCCGATAAAGGCTTGACGTCCAGAATATATAAGGAGCTCACACGCCTCAACAAACAAAAAACAAATAACCCAATTAAAAAATGGGCAGAGGAACTGAACAGACAGTTCTCCAAAAAAGAAATACAGATGGCCAACAGATACATGAAAAGATGTTCCACATCGCTAATTATCAGAGAAATGCAAATTAAAACTACAATGAGGTATCACCTCACACCAGTAAGGATGGCTGCCATCCAAAAGACAAACAACAACAAATGTTGGCGAGGCTGTGGAGAAAGGGGAACCCTCCTACACTGCTGGTGGGAATGTAAACTAGTTCAACCATTGTGGAAAGCAGTATGGAGGTATATCAAAATGCTCAAAACAGACTTACCATTTGACCCAGGAATTCCACTCCTAGGAATTTACCCTAAGAACGCAGCAATCAAGTTTGAGAAAGACAGATGCACCCCTATGTTTATTGCAGCACTATTTACAATAGCCAAGAATTGGAAGCAACCTAAATGTCCATCAATAGATGAATGGATAAAGAAGATGTGGTACATATACACAATGGAATACTACTCAGCCATAAGAAAAGGGCAAATCCAATCATTTGCAGCAACATGGATGGAGCTGGAGGGTATTATGCTCAGTGAAACAAGCCAAGCGGAGAAAGAGAAATACCAAGTGATTTCACTTATCTGTGGAATATAAGAACAAAGGAAAAACTGAAGGAACAAAACAGCAGCAGAATCACAGAACTCAAGAATGGACTAACAGGTACCAAAGGGAAAGGGACTGGGGAGGATGGGTGGGTAGGGAGGGATAAGGGGGGGAGAAGTAGGGGGGTATTAAGATTAACATACATGGGGGGGTAGGAGAAAAGGGAGGGCTGTACAACACAGAGAAGGCAAGTAGTGATTCTACAACATTTTGCTATGCTGATGGACAGTGACTGTAAAGGGGTTTATAGGGGAGACCTGGTATAGGGGAGAGCCTAGTAAACATAATATTCGTCATGTAAGTGTAGATTAGTGATACCAAAAACAAAGCAAAAAAAAAAAAAAGCGCAGTTCCTGTGTGGTAACCTCCAACGAGTTCTACACAACAGTATAAAGGGCATATAAAAGTGTAGGCAAAGGGTCTGTTTGTGTTTATACAGAGGATCAAAGCCTAATTGGGCTACCCCGAAAATGAACTAAGATACGATATGAAAAAGAACTTCCAACATCTGCACTCTCTGGAAGACTCATGCCAGAAGATGATCATCAAAAAACCCCAACAAAGATCCACGCACTGCTACAGCTGTAGATGCACTCATCCCACCGGTTCCTGGACTTGCCATGGGAATGAGGAAGGAGATATCTAAGCTGGCCTGTGCATACAGTAAAACAACAAATTTGACTGGATCTATACTGTTGGAACTCAACCAAGAATTTGGAGAAGTGCAAATTGTAGCGCTCCAAACTCTTACAACTACAGACTATTTACTGTTAAAAGAACATATGGCATGTGAACAGTCCCCAGGAATGGGTTGTTTTAATTTGTCTGATTTCTCTCAGACTGTTCAAGTTCAGTTGGACAATATCCACCATATCATAGACAAGTTTTCACAAATGCCTAAGGTGCCTTAATGGTTTTCTTGGTTTCACTGGAGATGGCTGGTAATTACAGGTATGCTTTGGTTATGTAACTATACTCCTATTATGTTAATGTGTGTGTGCAATTTAAGTAGTAGCTTAAAACCTATACATGCTGAAGTTACTCTACAAGAAGATATGTCAAAGAAATAATCAAATCTTCCCATGTTTTCTTCCGCCTGCTACTTCTATAGCTTTTCTTCTTCCTTCCTAATTACAACCCTTAAATAGAATTCGTGCCTCATATCAAATTTACCGAGTATCATAACTCCTCCAAGTGGTAAAGATACCTCAAGACAAATGCTGGGCATAGAAGCCACAGGGCATAAATATGCAAAGAAGTAAAAAGCTAACCTTTTCAAACAATAAGGCTTCCCTCTCACTTACCAACTTCACATTTCCCTGTATGGCTCCGGAAGATGACTGGTTAGCCAGAGACGGGTAAGATTCCTCAAGGGAGGAACAACCTAAGACAGGCACAGTCGCAGGGGGGCCATCAGGTGAGAAATTGGGGATCAACAGAGGTGAGGCTTAGAACCTCACCCCCCCTGTTCTGAGAGAAATCTTCTGCATACGTGGATGTTTTATTGCCCTTGTCTAGCTTGGATTAACACATAGTCTACAGGCACACACCTGATCATCTACATTTGCTCTCTTACAACACTAAACTATGTTTTCTACCTTCATCTTGTATCTACCTACCACTTCAGCATTTTATTAAAAATAATAATAATAAAGAGAGAAATGTGGTATCCACATATAAATCAAGTATAAAAACCAAATGAGTATTCATATTTGAACTGTTTATAGTTCATAATGCATGAGCAAAACCGAAAGTTTCTGTGATGACTGCCCTTGTACTGTTCACTATGTAACTTATTCACTATGTAAGAATTTGTTCTACATGTAAGAACTTGTTTGTTATGTCTCAGAAGATTGGAGACTGACGAAAATTAGGCTTGGGGTGGATTAATGATTGTGCATTGAGCATTGACTCCCCTATACAGAATTTTATTGTCGTTAACAACCATTTGATCAATAAATATGAGAGATGCCCTCACAAAAAAAAAAAAAAAAAAAAAAAAAAGGACAGACTTCCAATGGTAAAATAAATAAGTAACCGGGATGTAATGTATAGCATAAGGAATATAGTCAAGATAATGTAACAGCTTGGTAGGGTGATAGCTGGAACCTAAAATTATGTATATAAATGTTCTACCACTGTGTTGTACACTTGAAACTAATGTAATGTAATACTGTGCGTCAACTACCCTTCAATAAAAAATAATTATTTAAAAAAAAAAAAAAAAGCCCCAGGTCCATTACTGTCAAGAACTGAATTGAAAAAATACATGTAACAGACAATCATTAAGTTCTTAATGCACACAAACCCACAGAGGGTCTTTTCTTTCAGTAACCCAGCTCTAGGATTTTTTTAGATCACTAGTTATCTATTGAATACTCAACATATATTGGCTACTAAACCAGAAGTTACATAGGTAATCTTTATACAAGTTGATTTTCTTTCCATTGTATTTTTCTTTCTGCAGGCAGACATTTATTTACCTGGATGAAGACACAATTACTAACGTGCAGCATATGTTTTTTCGCAGATTCTAAGAGGTTGAGTGAAAAAGTTTATGCAAATATACTGCTTTTCCTTGTGGAAACAATCCCCTATGATACGATCAGATTTTTCCCGGAGCTTGATATTCCCTGTCCTTAAAAGGACAAAATTCTCTCTGTCCTTCAGAAATCCGCCTAGCCCAAACTAAATGCGACGCTGTTATTTATCAGCTGGGAGTGAGCTGCACAATTGGCCTTCTCCCCAGGTTTCCTTAAGGCAGAAAACTCTATTTGCATCCCCGTACTAGTGATGGGCAACCATCAAGTTTCAAAGAAACATCTGGACTGCGGACCCAGTCAGTTACCTAACAGTGCGAGAAATTTATCAAATTTAGGTAAAAGCAAATGGCAACTAGCCCTCCAAGGTCGGCTCACAGGACTGGGAGAGAGTGAGTAAAGGACGCGCGGGGCATTGCCCCGTCGGGCTGCTCGTACCAGGACTAGGAAGCCCTGCAGCCCGGGACTTTGTCCCTCCCAGATTTCTGAGCCAGCGTGCGGTCGCTCCGCACTGCAGCCCCAGCCAATTGCAAAGGACCTAAACCAAGTCCAGCCCAGCGGAAGGAACGGTTTCAGAATTGTTTGTTTCTTGCTCTTGCCCTTCCTTGCTCTTGTTTTTTATTCTCTCTGGTGTTTGACGGAACAACTCCCCAGAAGCAATTAATTGTGACTGGCAGAAGAAAACAATGCAAAAGCTAGCGGCAACCGACAGGATGAAATTCTTTCTGCAGTGCCTCCTGCTTCTGCCCTTACTGATCGTCTTCACCTTAGAGTCTCTACTGAAGCTTTTTATTCCCAAGAAGAGAAAATCAGTCACCGGAGAAATCGTGTTGATTACCGGAGCTGGGCATGGAATTGGGAGACTGACGGCCTATGAATTTGCCAAACTTAAAAGCAAACTAGTTCTGTGGGATATAAATAAGGTAATAGTGCTTTTGTGTTTTACTTCCTGACACCTTTAATCTGTGAGCACGTATGCATTTTGCAGACAGCAACGCCTTACAGCATCTCTGTAGAGTAGGTCGAAAAATTACTATTGCCGTTTTATAGGGGGAAAACTTGGATTGATTGATGTGTTTATGATCACATGATATACGGATCTAGAAGATAAAAGGTTCCCAGTTACTGCCCATCAACTAATTTGACATTGTAAATTTAGCCTCACTTTTGGTTTGAAAATAATTTGTAGTCTCCTGAACCTGATTTCTTAGGTTCATCTATCTTAATCATATAGAAAAAGTAATAATTTTAGCTAGTATATTAAAAGAGGAAGAGTTTTGTTAAGAAAAACAATCCTACTTGCAGTTACTGAGGTGAGTTTAAAAGATATTCAACAGAAAGCAACATTGCTGTGCCATAGTAATTGCCAACAATAAAATTTTAAATCATCTTTTAGTTAAAAAATAATAAAAAAGAAAAAATCTTCAGTGTAATATTTTAGCAGAATAGGTATAGGCTTAAGGAAGAGAGAAGGACTTAGAATCTTACCTTGTATTTGGTCAGTGGTTGATTGATGAAGAGGTTTCCAGGAGGCACCTGACACCCAATACCCGGTTTGTCCAAACTTTTCTCTGACCCAGAGTGAAGTGCATTTACCTAATAAATATTTATTGGACACACCTCTCTGCCAGGCACTGTTCTGATGCAGAACTGAGGATATAGCAGCGAAGAAAACATGAACCTCATGAGCTAGGGACAATAAATAAGACAGGCTCTAAGAAAACATGCAATGTTGGGTGGTGATAAGTACAGGGAAAAAAGTATCATATGAAAGGAGATGGGGACTCTGTATGGTGGGCGGGCAGGCGTGGGAGAGTTGATTTTACACAGAAGGCCTCAATGAGAAGGATATGACCGTTGAGTCAAGAACAGAAGAGGCTGGGGGTATTGTGAGCCCCTCACACATCTCCGCAGAGAGGGAGCAGCAAATGCAGAGCCTGGCACAGAGTGAGGGAAGGGAGAGAAATAATTAAAAAGGTCTAGGTCTGTGCTGTCCAAATACAGGTAGGCAGTAGCCACTAGCCACCTGTGGCTATTGAACATTTGAAATGTGGCTTGTCTGAATTGACATATGGTGTAAATTTCCGTGGGATTTCAAAGACTCAGTATGAAAAAAGGAATGTAGAATATCTTATAAATAACTACTCTTTGGATTACATGTTGAAATGATATTTCATAATAATAAATTTCAGATATTTCAAATATTTTGGATATATTAAAATATACTACTAAATTTTAAAAATGTTTAATTTGACTACTAGAAAAATTAATATATATATATATATATATATATATATATATAGGGCTTGCATTTTATTTCTATGGGACAATGCTTGTCTTGAGACTTAAGGAACAGTGTCTCCCGATCATAAAGATTCCTGTAGGATACTCACTGTGCTTCAGCTTTTCCTGGGAGAGCCAGTGGCAGGTCTGAGTCAGTTTGTATTAAAGAGGTTCCTCCAGCTGCTGGGTTGCAGGAAAAGCAGCTGGGAGACTAGTGTGATAATCCATGTAAGAGATGATGCAGGCTTGGCAGAACAGTGGAACTGGTCCGAAAATTAGGGATAAGGTAGTGAATTTTTATTATGTTAAATTCATTTAATTTAAATAATCCACTGTTTATTTTGAGATGATGCCCTTACTGTTTTTTTGCAGATAATATATGTATATTAGTTAATGCAATTACAATTATAGTTGCTGTGTTTTTTTCTAATGTCCTTATTTGGTCAAATAAAAGGCTGGCAGTCCTCATTCAGTACATACACCCCAGTCTACTTTTCTTGGAATTTTACAGATTTTAAAATTATAAAAGTCTGAGAACCACTATACCTGCACCATGCCTGATTGGGGAAGGAGAGTAGGAGGGAAACGTCAAGAAGTCCAGGCAGCAGAACCTAGAGATGTAAAACTCTTGGACTGGTAGATATGTGGAGAATGAGTGAGAAAGTGAAGGAAAGTTAAGATGGATCAAGCTGGAATGGCAGGGAGGGACCAGATCAAATAATTCTTTTCACCTAGGGTGCAAAGACAAATATTCCCCAGAGAAAATGGCTCAGATTAGCTCAAGCAGCAGGGAGAGCAGTGTCCAAATACAGCTATCTCTGGATGTCAAGGATGGACATCTCCCTGTTCACTATGAAGGCTACAGAAAAGGAACATGAATTTAGGGAGAGACTGGTGGTGGCTTCAGCTTTGTTATTCTACTGAGACTGATGCCATGAATTATTCATTCTGTTTTGTGTAGATAATCCCCTGTTTCTAGACCATTCTCACTCCCATGCCTGGTTAGATAAATTCAGAAAGATGAATTTACAGTTAGTGGAGGGCACATAGTACATGCTGAAAAAGCACTTATTGGTTGGAAAAGTGAATTAATGAATAATTAGGGAAACATAATGGAAGATCTCAGAAAAACATTTAGATTTTTTGTAATCTAGGTAATGGGCAAAAAGTTTTAGTTGTGGGGATAGAGAGCAAAGAATGATAAGTAAAGATCAAAGGAGAGCCCAGGATTAAAATTTGAAACTGAATCCAGCACACTGGGAAAAAGGTTAACAAAAAAGATCTTAAAGAATGATGAGCAATTCCATTGTGCTGAGAAAATTTTTAAAGGGGGAATCCATTCTCTCCTGAAGGTCTGCTTATTTTTTATTTCTTATCAAATGAATATGGAAACTGTATAAAATTTTTCCTGGCAGAATTTAGAACTTAAATTTGTTGTGCAGTTCAGAGGATGTGGAAAGCAGACCCTGGTCCTAAGTGCAGAGGACCAAGCAAATAGCAACAGCAGGACTGCAGATGTGAAGGACAAATAGCTTTACCTCTACATGCTCAGTCGTTTGACACAGAAAGTCAGCCATTAATAAGCAAATCTCTGAGAATGGAATAAGTACTAAATGGTTTTTTATTGTAAAATTTGTTCCAAATAAGGACTGAGTTTCATAAAGATAAGACCCAAAGAATCAGTACAATATACTTTTAAAAAATTGTTATTGTGGTAAATAAAATATATGTATATATATCAAAATGTTCATTTCAGGCATTTTTAAGTGTACAGGTCAGTGGCATTAAGTGCATTCACATTGTTACACAGGACTTCTATGTCCTGAACTTTGTCATCATCCCAAACTGAGCTTTGTACCCATTAAACAATTATTACTCATTCCCCTCTCCCAGTCCCTGGAAACCACTATTCTACTTTCTGTGTCTCTCTGATTGACTACCTGAATTCAGTACTTACATACTGGAATTTTGCAATGTTTGTCCTTTTGTATCTGGCTTATTTCATTTCACTTAATATCCTCAGGGTTCATCCATATCGTAGCATGCGTCAGAATATTCCTTTTGAAGGCTGGATAACATTCCATTTTGTGTATATACCACATTATTAAAAATATACTTTTAAAGGAAAGTGCTAAGAGCTGCTTATTAGGTACAGGAGGACAACATAAGATTCACGTGAGATGTTTTGATGGTCCTAGGGGAATAAGGGCTCCTCACCAGAGTGTACTGCATTTTGTAGGGGAAATTTCAGCCAAGGGAAAATACCCTATTTCCTTTTACTGCCCCAATGAGGTCAACATGCAAACTGTTAGTTTTTTCCATGACTGTTCAGACTTGGGTTTTCTGCAAAAGCAGTTGTTGTTTACTAGCAAATTTGCACACTAGTGTTCTGTTTTATCATTTTCTCTGCAGATAAATGTAAGCTCTCTTACTGCATTTACTGTGGGAAATTTGTCTGCTTCTCCATTAGTTAATTTTTTGGCTTGCAGGGTTCACAGACTAAGCCTCATTCAAGGTATTGTTTGAGATATCCTTTAAAATAAAAAAGCTAAAAAATTGGTCAAAAGCAAGTCAACAAACAAGCAAAAATAGAAACAAACAAAAAATAAAAACAGAAACCCAAGGTCTGATCCTAAATTTAAGATGACTCAAAAGCAGTGCCCCCAGCTGGGCTCATCATTCCTTTTCTCAAACCTGCTCTCTCCTTGTGGTCTCCTCCTGGCATGTGGCCAGCTACCAAAACTAAAGAGCAAGGAGGTCAGCTTTGGTTCCTGCCTGTGCTCCTCATCCAGTCACCAAGTCCTGCTGACTTTGCCTCCTAAAGATAAATTTAAAGATTATTCTCTTCTCCACATTTTTTTCTTCTCATGCCACAATTCAAACTTGGTCATCTCTTGCCTGATCACTGTAACTGCTTCCTAATTTTTCTGTCTTCATCTAGTGTTGACCCCTAAACTCTGCCCTCCATGCATTAGGAAGAGTAATCAATACAACACACAGATCTGATTCTGTGAGTTAATCAGTGGCTCCCCACTAACTTTTTGGATAAAACTTAACGTGGCTTAAAATGCCCTTTAATCTGGACTCCTGCTGGCCTTGACCTTTATGACCCAGCAACCCCAGTTGGCTGGTGCTGCTTTCCCACAGGATGTCTCTCCTTCCTGTCCCTTTGCTTGCTCTCTGCCTGGCATGTGCTGTCCCCTCTCCTTACCCAGCTATTCTACTTACACTTAAGACCTAACTCAGGTGCCTCTTCTAGTAGAATTGTACTGCAGGCCGCTGCTCTGTGTTCCCATAACTGTATATAGCTATATTACTATACTTAGTACAAACATATTAATTTGAACCAGATGTAACTGCCAATATTCAATCCTTTATTCTGAAACAATGGCAATTCCCTACCTAAATATTATGCTTATTTTATGTTTGTTTCTGCAACACTCTGAGCTTGCTATAGTCAGAACTCTTTCTCATTAATCTTTGTGCCCACAAGGGTCTTTTGAGCACCATAAATACAACCTACACATTGAAATGTTGGAGGAATGAGTGAATGAAGGAACTGTGAATGAAGTTAACTGTGGTTAACTCCTGATTTATTTTGCAGCCCCAAAATTGATGTCCATTAGTAGTTTTTAGTGACAGAAAAAAAGCTTAATGGTATTTTTAATACCTCATGTGGAATACACATGCATACATACATTTGCAAAATATGTAAAATCCATGAATACAAAATTAGTATTCTAAGATGTTTATCTTGAAAAATGCTTGCTTTAAATTTAGTTCCAAGTAACATAAGCTAGTCAAAGCACTGAGAGCAAAGTATGCCTCTAACTCTGCCAAAAATACATCAGCTAAATTCTTGCCCAATCCTTGTTCAAAGAATCGGCCTACCATTAATTATTTTCAGCTGTTGATATAAAATATGCTCATGTTATTTTCTTTGTTGGCCTTGCCCTTTGTGTTGCTCTTCCTAGCATGGAATTGAGGAAACGGCTGCTGAATGCAGGAGACTGGGTGCAAAGGCCCATGCCTTTGTGGTAGACTGCAGTAACCGAGAAGTTATTTACAGCTGCGCAAAGCAGGTGAGATTTTACGTGTGGTTAGAATTATATCATGTTCAAGCTGAGGAGGATTTTGGAGATGACCCAGTCGTGATGCAGAGTAACAGAAGTTTGGCAATTTGCCCAGGGTTGTACAGCTGGGTAGTGGCAGACCCAGAACCAAAACCTAGAACTGAGGTTCCCAGACTTCAGTGTGTTCCAGAATCTTCCAGGAAGCTTACTGAAAAATAGGTACCCAGAGGTTTTCTTTCAGTAGGTCAAGGCCTGGGCCTAGAAATCTGTGTGCTTAGAACCGTGCATACCCACACCTCAGCCGTCTGAAGCTGATACAGGTCAGTACTTGGAAGACACCAGCAGGGTCTTCTGAAATCTACTCAGAGAACTGGGCTGGGAAGTTAGGGTAAACCTGACTTTATCAGGCATTGATCATAAATAGATCTATTTCTATAAAGCATTATTTTCCTTTGTATATAACTGAGATGTGCTATGTATAGTGGAGTTTTGCTTTGAACACATTCATACTTGTACTTGGTAACTAAATACTGTAATGGTAAGAAGGTCAGTAGAATTACCTAAGCAAATTCCTTAAAATAGACATTCTTGGACTTTAACCCCTGGATCTTCTGGTTCACTACAATATGAAGATTTTTCAGCTAGACTTGAGAACCTCCTTGTTAGGGAATCTTAGATTTAGGGCATTTTTAACTTGTTATTAAATTGTAATCTTTTATTTCAAATTGATGCCTCTATTATTGGTGAGGCCTGAGCTAAGTCAAAAGAATAAGTAGGATTGCCCAGGCCAGTGGTGAGAAATCGCTTTCCTGAAAGAGGGTACAGTAAGAGCAAGGCTTATAAGCAAGAAACATCTGTACTTAACAGTACCTGTTTTACCTAAATCAGCCGTGATTTTCCTTCATAGATATGTGCACTCTTCCAGGGAATTCTGGCTATGTCCCTGCATGTCACTTCAACTCTCTGTGCCTGAGTTTCCTCAGTTATAAAATGTGGGTAACAGCAGTGCCTAACTCACAGGGCTCTTATGAGAATTAGGTGAACTAATGAGGTGAAGTTCTTAGAACAGTATCTGGCATGCAGTAATCACTTTGTAAGAATTAGTTATTAGTATTTTATTATAAATGCTATTATTATCTATAAAATTTTGTTATTAGTCATTATTAGGGGGATCTACTAGCCTAGTATCCTGTTACCTAAATAGAAAACGTTCATTTCTAGAATAATCTGGGAATGGGCTTTTCTGGAAAAGATAATTTTATTATTTGAAGCTATTCCATGTATTTTAACCATAGTGGCTTTTCTTTTTTTGGTATCATTAATATGCAATTACATGAGCAACATTGTGGTTACTAAATTCCCCCCATTATCACATCCCCACACATGCCCCATTACAGTCACTGTCCATTAGCGTAGTAAGATGCTATGGAGTCACTACTTGTCTTCTCTGTGCTATACTGCCTTCCCCAGGCCCACCCTACATGTATGTGTGCTAATTGTAATGCCTCTTATTCCCCTTCTCCCTCCCTTAACCATAGTGTTTTTACTGAAATTTTTCTAAGATAAACTATATGCTCACACTGAGTATACACAATGAATGACCTGTGATTGTTAGATATTTTGATGCGGTTATTTTGGTATCGGGATATTTTTATACACCTAAACAATTAAACGTATGGCCTGTTTTCACTATTAAGAAAGGTGTAAACCATACATTCACATCCTAGGGAGATTATAGGTGACATTGAGGAGCTCAAGGATGAAGGAAGGACCAAGGGTGTCTGGGCAAATTGTTTGGCAATATAAAACAGTAATTTATATTTTGAGTCATTCATTTGGAGACAATACATCAGCTTTATTAATTCAACCACATAAAAGGTCCTGTTTTTCTCAATAACTTAGGAGCATTATTCTAAACAACAGTATTCATCTTGGGCTAGAGATGTGGATATAATACAGATAGTGTTGATCAAGGGCCAAATAACTTCACTTGACTCTTTAATAATTTAAATTAACCTGATAAAATTAAGTTCTGGCTGACAGCATTTAGTGATGGCACACCGATGTCCTACTGGGATGCTGACAGGTTTTTCCTTTGCATTTGAGGTTTGTGACTTCTCTTAGGCTCTGAGGTCCCAAGGTCTGGGAAGTCCCAGCTACATGTGGCCGTTAGTGGCTGTGTGATCTTGGGCAAGAACCTTGGCTGTTCTAAGTTTCATGTTTCTCATCTTTAAAGTGAGCACACTGAGTTGCTAGCTCATAGAATTGTTGTGAGAATTAAGTGAGATAAATATTGATATCGTGTGAACTCCATAGCACGTGAAAGCTTTTAATAGGCTATTCGCCACCACTCTCAGTTGCCCAACACATGACAGCACTAATTAAATAATGATAATTCTAGTTGGCTTTTATTTGCACCACAATGCATAACAAAACGCATAGTAACTCTAGAGTCCACCCACCAAGAAGGTTAGATACTCAAGGAACTGTAACAATATTGAGGAAGACATTCTGGCATCGCCAGCCTTGAAGCCCACAGCCCCTTGGCCTCCTGTGCCATCCTGTCCAACAGAGAAAGGTTGATAAGTGAAAGAATGGAGCAACCACAAAAATAAAGACAGAGAAAATGTGGCCAGCTTAATGGTATAATCAATTTTACATAGTTTCCCATAGTAGTCTCTGCATTTGCCAATGAATTTAACTTTTTTTTTTCTGCTTACCTTTGAAAGTACTATTTAAAAAATAAATGTTGCTTATTTGTCACTTACTTTTTGTTAGCCAAATGCCTCCTGGGCTATAATCAATAGAGCAAAGTCAAGAGACTGAATTGCAGAGGAAATTTTATACCTAGTAGATTTGTAGGTGAGCTTCTTTTGAAATAAAGTACCTGAAATTAAAAGATTCTTTTTTTCCATGTTGGCACATAGATTACAAATTTGTTTTTTTCCAAATCTAATAGAAAAACACTTCTTTAATAGTCATTGCATGCAAACCTACCCCCCTACTTCTTAATGATACAAATATTTTTCTTATTTAAATTTTAAAGGTGCAGGCAGAAATTGGAGATGTTAGTATTTTAATAAATAATGCTGGTGTAGTCTACACATCGGATTTGTTTGCTACACAAGACCCTCAGATTGAAAAGACGTTTGAAGTTAATGTGCTTGCACATTTCTGGGTAAGTATGATTTCCCTTTTGTAAAATCCAAATATTAAATTTAAGAACTTCTAGCAGTCATAAGGACATATCAAGTCAATACTGAAGTTTTCTCCAGATACCAAGAGATCATTTTTCATGCTACAACCAAATCTCATCAATTCTTCTTCTCCCTCCTCAAAAAGTATTAACAATGTTAATTAACTAATTAATAATAAACGTCAGGTGTTATGTGTGTTTTGGTTCTCAGTCAGATCCTCATGTCTCTATGTGATCCTGTTTAGAGTTGAAGGAAGGGATTATGGGTCAACAGAATTATCTTCTGTGATTCTATAAAAGGTGAACCCAGTTTGCTTTCAGATGCCCATGCGTCCTAGACCTCATGTTATTTCCTGGCTCCAAAGTTGTAAACATTATTATGACTCACTGTTCAGTCTTAAATAATAAATAAGGGGTCATTGGGGGGCAGTAAGTAGGAAAAGGAAGAGGGAGAAAAGAGAAAGGGTGTGTTTCTGAAGAGTCCAAATATTGTCCAAATACCCAGTTCCTAAAAGAGTCCCCCAAAGTTTTCTTGACTGTGACTCTGGGATGAGTAATCTCAAAAGAATATTGGAATTGGTGAAAGTAAAATATTATTTAATGTCAATTTTCCCAAGTTTTTGACATCTGTCTTTGTATTTTTATGACTTACAAGTTTATCTTTCTGCATCTGTTAGAACATAGGTTATTGTCTTGTTACTGAATCCCAATCATATAATAGTGCTCAATAAATTTTTATTGCATGAGTCACTCAATGACTGCTAAAGATTGCTGTGCACTTCACTATTTTGATGGGGTAACCATACTATTTTCTAACAGTTTCACATTAAATGTAAATTATTTTGATAACTCTTAATTATTATACTGATTCATTACACCTGTATCCAAGATGATAGAAGACATCAATGACAAAAAGTGGAGAATTGGGGTCATAAGAATTTCACAATTTAAATGACATGGGTTCGCAAAGTTTTCAATATCCAATATCCACTGATTGGTTTAGTTTGTCTAATCTAGGCACCCTATACAACTGCCCTATGTTGCCACACTGAGTGATTAATGTAGGTTTTTTCATTTATGTAGGAACAATATTAACAAAATATATCTTTGTTTCAAAATATTCCCAGTAGGTCTCCTAATCAGAAATAACAGTATTTTTTTCTCTCTTAATAAAAACTATTCCTAGACTACAAAGGCGTTTCTTCCAGCAATGATGAATAATAATCATGGCCATATCGTCACTGTGGCTTCAGCAGCTGGGCATACTGTGGTCCCCTTCCTACTGGCTTATTGGTAAGTGAACATGTGTTTCCATCATTGTCTTCTATGCTTAATTTGTGTGTGATTTCTTACCCTGTCTAATGAGAACTATAGACTTGACGTTGCAAAAATGGGCAGAAAGTAACACAAAGTCTCTTGTACAACAGCACTCAAACCATTAATCCCCTCCTAGGTTGACCATTCAAGATGTGGCTACAGGGAAATTATCCAGTTAAAAGCCAAGCACTTAAAGCATTTCTCATTCCTTTTAGCAGCAAGGAATTATAAAGCAAGAATAATACTTTTGTACCATGAACAAAAGTTAATAACTTTCAGTAAAGTAATTTTGTGGAAACAAAACAGTGTAAAGAAAAAGAGTATAATCTTGGACTCCAAATGTTAAAAGCATCTGAACAATGGAATTGTTGTAAAAAAAGGAAGTATAATCATTTTCTGTTTAAAAATACATGCCTTGCAATAATTAAAGAACTTACATAGCAAGCAGAGCACAGAAGTGGTATGTTCCACTGTATGTTGTAAAGAATTGGTTAGTGAGGCCACCAGAGCCAAGGTAATCCTACTGGTTGTGCACACCCTGAAAGTTCTTGGCCATTTCTATATTTTAGTAAATAATAACTCTTAAAATGTTGAATTATAATTATGCAAATAAATATGAATACACATGATGCTCAATTTTGTTTTCTACCATAGTACTCTTTTAGAATAAAGTATCTAAATTGTAGAAACAACATACATGTAGTTGTATATGTAGCCATAGATATGTGTATAAGTATATGCAATAGGCATAGATGGGTGGGTAACTTGTTTTTATATAAATGTGTGTATGTGTATATTGAGTTTTAAAAGTGTGCAAGGATATATACCAAATTGATTTATTCTAACCATACCTAGAGAGTGGTTATTCTTTGGTAATGGCAAGATAAATAATTTTCTTTTCTTTTTTTTCATCTCTTTCCTTCCTTCCTTCCTTCCTTCCTTCCTTCCTTCCTTCCTTCCTTCTGTCCTTCCTTCCTGACCATGTATTTGTTTCTAGTTAAAAAAGTAAAAATATTTCTTCCTTCCTTCCTTCTGTCCTTCCTTCCTGACCATGTATTTGTTTCTAGTTAAAAAAGTAAATATAGTCTTGCATTAAGTTTTTTTTTTTTTAAAGAGATCAGATAACCATTGCAGCAGTCACAGAACAGACCTATAGTGTCCAGATTGTGTATTATCTCTTTCAGAGCCAGTTTAAGTCAGGCAATTAGCCCCACTAGCCATCAAAAGCTAATACAGTTTGGCACTTCTCTCACTTCCTGGATGAAAGATGGTTGCGGGTGCGGCTGCTAGGTTACTGCATGACATTCCCCTCCCCTGCCAGTTGTTAGTCCCCAGGCACAAGGCAAGCAAAGAGAATCAGAGTCCAACATAGTTGTGAGTGATATCACACTTCCTGCTTCCCTTTGCCACAGTGCATACTAGAGCTCATTTGATTTTGATTTGATTCTACTCCACTGAGTGTTCAGCAGCAACAAGCAAGAAAAAACATGCTTTGTGTGAGAAACATTTATTTTGGTGACTGGTGATGGTGCTTTCAGCAGAAGTAAAGGTTCTCATCAAGTGTTGTCAGAGCAGGTGTGATGCACCCAGTTGTGGAGACTGTGCCCTACATAGTCCTAGGGTGCACTGTTCACATGCAAGTCCTCTCAAACTTGAATGCTTTTCCAGCAGATGGCAGGGAAGTAGTGTGAGAAGAGAAGTAGTTTTTTCTAATTCACACAGTTGCCCTTTGGGCTAGAAGGCAGGGTTGCAGCCGCACAAGCGGTTGGTGCATTTTCAGCCTTGGGACAGATCTGCGGTTTGCCTGCCCTTACAGAACTCCTCCTGGGTTCTCAGCTCTCATAGGCCTGAGCTGCTGCAGTCTGTGGTCCTTACTGACCACAATTATCTTTAAGTTGTGTGGCTCTCTGGGTTTTGCTCAGCATCCAGTCAATGGTAGAAACTTCCAGAGAGACACACTGAAGGATTCTCCCAGCAGAAAGCAATGTTTATCAGTGCTGTTACTAACAACTGGGCAATTAAATTAAGATACTGGTTTTTAAAACATAAACTCTTTTATTGTAGTATGACATACGTTTACAAAAATGAAGAAATCATAAGCTCAATAAGTTACATCTATTGAGTTACATCCAAAGTGGACACATCTAGACAGCCACCATGCAGGAAAAAATAGAACATTACAAGACCCAAGAAGGTTCTTTGAGAACTCTTCCCAATCACCAATCCCTCTTTCCTTCCCACAGATAACCCTCTGTTGACTTGTAATGCCTTAAATTAATTTTGCCTGGTTTTGATCTTTATATACTGTTTATGAACATATGGGTTGTTTCCAGCATAGGGTTATTATGACTAATGATGTTATGAAACTTGATTCAGTCACTGACTAACTTTAGGTGACCTTTGGCAAGTTATTCAACTTCTCTATGATTCATTTTCCTCATCCATAAAACAGGCTAATAATAGCAACTCACTCACTCATCAGGATGCTGTAAAGTTTAAATCATATGTAATGCACTTAGCATAGAATCTGGAATCCTGCAAGTGTGCAGTAACAGAGGGCACCTAACGATATTACCTTCCAATTCCACTTCCCTATATTCACATAACTGATAAGGTTCCCCTTCTCTCTTCGGCAGCCAGAACGTATTGTCCCAGTGGAATGGATCACCTGTGCCCTAGCACCTGACTGGCTGACTGGTAGAATGAGTGAGAGGGGTCCTAGAGTCACCGTTCCTTTCCTTATAATCAAGTCCTCAGCTGTCACTGTCCTGAGTTACAGCCACAGCAAAAGAATCTCCTATAGCTTTTATTACCAATATTAGAATAAAAATTTCAATTTCTTTTGGAGTTACGGTTCAACAGTTTTAATGATTAATGTGAAAAATTCAATTAAGGCAAAAGGACTTGATTCCTTGTGAGGGAGATTAATCTTTTGATTCTATTCTAAAATTTTTTTGCTGCTTGCTCAGCATGTTGTCCAAAAGTATCTTAATTTTAAAAAGAAAACAATTAGGGTGCCACAAAACTCTGGAAATATATTTTGTCACCTCAAATAGCCAATTTAAAAACATGATAGTCACGAGTAGGGGCAGAGTATATGGCAAAATTGATCACCAGCTTGAAATGTTATTTAAAAGAATCATTTGGAATAAGAAATATTAACTCATATTATTAATAATAAGAAGAAATTTGGTGTACTGTTACCAAGTACCAAAAAAAAATCCACTCACTATTAGCTTTCATATATATGTATCTAAAAACAAATTCACCCTGAAGTTCAAAAATGTAAAATTTCTTTAACACACTCAGGATTATTAACTCTGAGTTTTAATATATTCCTAATTTTGTGAACTTTTGGTTCACTTATGAAAAATCAAAAAATATAGTTTAGTAAGAGAAAAAAAGAAAATTTACTGATGATCTTGCCATGCAGAAATAACCATGGTAAGCATTTGGTACAATTTTTAGAGCATTTTAAATACTATTCCAATTGATCTTATTCCAAATGATCTAGACATGCATTAAAAAAAATCTGGCATAAATAATCTTGCTGTTTTTTAATTAAAAATAAACATTTGTATGTTAATAAATACATATGTGCAACATCATTTTCAGTTCCTGCATGGTATGACACTGAACATGTGCCACTATTTATTCAACTTACCCATTATTGTGGGTAATTTGTTTGTCAGGACTCTTTCATTTGCAAGGAACACAAAACTTAGATGGCCCCAGACCAAAAGAGGAATTTTTTGGCTCTGCAATAAAGTCTCAGGCAGGCTCTCCTCCTCTGTTGGCAAGGTAGCTAGCTACCAGCAGTTCTGGAGTAAAACCCTTCCAACTCCAAGACTAGCAGGTGGGGGAAAAGCCATCACTCCCCAGTAATGCCTTAAACATTCTAGTTCTGGAGTGTACTTTAACCAAACCAGCCTGGATCCAACCACTGGATGGGGAGGGGAAGAGGGGATGTTACTTGGCAAAATCAGAGGCAGGCAGAATAAGGGAGCATGAATGCCGTGGACAAAAACAACAGCTGTCCACTACAGACATTTAACATTGTTTCCAGCTGTTTGCCTTCATGAACTGTATACCCCAGAGACTATCCTGGAATATAGTACTTTAAAAACATGATTGATTATTTACTTCAGTTAAATACTTAAAAGAGAAATTACTAGATGTAAGAGCATATTTTTAACGAATTTTATACCTTTTGCCAAATTGCCTTGCAGGAAAGGCTACCAATTAACCTGGCACAGCTTTGGAAAATAGCTGTGGGACATTCTTTCTCACTTTTTTCTTTTTAAACTTAGACATATATTGAAGGCTTAAAAAGAAAAGATTGATAGTTCAATGACATAAAATGAAAATATTCTGTGTGTTGAAAAACTCTTCAAACAAATAAAAATTCCCTTATATCCTCAACCTTTCTGCTAAGTAAAAATTCTATCTTATTTTACTCCTGAAATAAAACATTTTTGTATCCATGCTTTATTGGTATTTTAATTTTGCAAATCTTCTGCTAATATACTTTAGCCGTTTATCCATTAGAGTATTGTCTTACTCATTTATATTATGCCATATATTAACCCTTATCCTTGTTTTATGTGTTGATAATGCTTTATCAGTTTGTCAGTTACTTCTTAACTTGGTTGGGAGTTAATAAAGTTTAGCGTTTACCATTCAGAGGCCTGATTTATTGCCCCAGTTTAAAGCCTGGTTCTACCACTTGGTTTTATGTCCTTGGGCAAGTCCTATATCCTGTTGGGGGAGGTCATCGAGAAGACATTAACAGCGGTTGACCCACAAGCTGGTCCCAGGCAATCAGAGGCTCCCTTGGAATGTGCATTGAGTTTGCCTTCCCCTCTCCCAGGAGCTGACCCAAGGTACAACCTTGAGAAAGGAATACAGTGTTGAGATCATATGGACGGTATACATGACTGAACCCAGTTAAAGCCTTCATAAATGTTATGATCTCGCTGACAGATGCAGAGATCTAGTTGTCTTATACCGCCCAAGCAAGCCTCCTAAGTAAGATCCCTTGCTTACCTAACCTGCCACCTCCCAGTGCAGAGTGGCCAGCCTTGTTCTGTGGTCTCTCTCCACCCCGTGTACAGGGGCCAGTTTCAGATTACATCCGGGAAGCTCCCAAGAAGATTTCCAACCAACAAACCCCTATGTTTTAGTTTCCTTTTTGGTAAATGGAGATCATAATAATATCTATTTCAGAGCTGTGAGGATTACATGAAATAATAAATCTCAATAATCGAGGACAGTGTCTGGCGTATAGTAATCAATTTCAGATATGATTATTTTTGTATTGTTTTCCAAGATACAGAAGATTTACATTTTATACAATTGAGTATAGCAATCTTTCTTTTAAACCTTCAGTAGATGCCTAAACTTTAAAAAAAAAACTGAAAGAACTTTCCACAGCTTTGTATTTCTCAAAGCACCGGTTAATTGGCAAGAATTTACAACTACCTTACGTAATTGCTAATCCTTATAGACTTACAGAAAAACAATCTACTTGGTAACTAATGCCACTGAATTGCACACTTAAAAATGCTTAAAATGGCAAATTTTATATATGTTTTTGCACAATGTAAAAAAATAATGTGATATTCAAAAAATCATTGATCTGTATACTTTACATGGGTGAATTACATGGTACATGGATTCTTATCTCAATAAAGTTGTTTTTCAAAAAAATCTAAGTGGGAAAATAATGTCTGCTTATAATATGATTAGTTTTCCTTTTCTTTCCAAATGAAGGAGCTATGACAATAAGAATTGCTTTTCATTTTGATTCATTCAACAAACATGTATTGAGCACCTATTATAAGTCAAGCACTGTGCCAAGCACTGAGGATTCATTAGAGACCAAAACAGTCATGGAGCTTACTAAAGGTATGATGGACAGATGTTTAAAAAGTCCACCCAAATCAATATTTAATCACAAATCAAAGACGTGCTGTCATAGAAAACTGAAGATACATAATGGGGGAGATAATTTATAGACTAGCTGTCAAGAAAGGCCTCCTGAGGAAGTCAAGCTGAGACTTAAAGAAAGAATAGGACTTACCCAGGAGAAATTTCCCAAAAATTCCATGGACATATTATAGTAAATAAGGAACAGCCTATAGAGACATTAAATTTTATGGAAGTAGTGACAACAAAAACAGCCCACCAATTTTCCTAATAAGACATCTAAACCTACTCAGTTCTCACTCCGATAAATGGTGCTGGGATGTAGTAAATGCTCTTTGTCAGTGCTTCTTAGACTTCATGTGCCTGTAAATTTACTGCAGGATCTTCTAAATGCAGGTGCTGATTGAGCAGGTCTGGGCTGAGGCCCGACTCAGGTGATGCCCCTACCTGCCGGCAGAGGACCACACTTCACTAAGGGGAACAGATACCTGTATTTAAAAGACAATTTTTTAAAAATCTTTTTTGAATCATTGTGTGAGCTCTCTCTGTTTGTTTTCAGTTCAAGCAAGTTTGCTGCTGTTGGGTTTCATAGAGCTCTGACTGCAGAACTGGCTGCCTTAGGAAAACCTGGAGTCAAAACGACGTGTCTCTGCCCTAATTTCATAAACACTGGCTTCATCAAAAACCCACGTACCAGGTAAGTTGAGACAGAAATGGAGACAACAGCACTGGTGATTGCTGTGAATACCAGCCATTCTGTAGGGTATTCTAAACATTTTAATCCTTAAAGTACCTGATAACAGTGCCCTTAGCTCATCTCAATTTCAGCTTCTGTAGATTATGAGAAAACAGGTGGAGAAACAAAGAGAGGAAGAGAATGTATATGAATACAAATATGAAAGACACAGGTGAACTTGCTGATCCTCCCTTATTCTTCCTGAGTAGTGGTTCTCAGACAAGTATGCATACATTTCACCAGGAGAATTTGGGAGCCACATAAGCCTCCCACCCCCAGAGATATTGTTTTTGTTGGGTTTGCTTGGGATAAGGTTGTGGTGGGGAAGTGAGATAGTGCCTGGAGCTCTCTGTGTTTAACAAGCATCATAGATGATTCTGATAGAACCCAAGTTCACAATGTGAAAAACACTTTTCTCTGGGAATCTAGAGATTTTCCTCTAAAGTGAGTACCAGACCACAGTCTTTTTTTTAGTTAAAAAATTATAAAAATTATTAAGAATCAGCTCTGAGGTTAATTTTTAACACTTCCTCTCTTTGGGTATAGCTTTTCTGTCTTTGTAAACATGCATATGTCTTGCTAATGGGTTTCAGCCCCGGGCAAGCTCACTATGAATTCAATGTGACCAAAGAAATTACAGTAGAATGTTCTTGGGTGAAAGGTTTATACCCAACTTCATTTCCATAGTGCAGGTCAATCACTAGAATCCCATCCACTGAGAGCGAGTCTGCATGCAGCAAGCTGGTCTCTGCCTCTGAGCCTCTCTGCCTTCACAGCCATTCTTGGGGCCTCTCTACCTGCACAGCCATCCTCTGGGCCTCTCTGTTCTCGGTACTGCCACCATTCCAGCCTCTGCTCTGTTCTCCTGCAGCCTTGCAGCCATTCCACCATGTCACCCAGAGCACTAGGCATAGCTCTTTATGTAGAGTCAATAGCAATGTATTGCCCACATGTATTTAGCGAGCTAGCCAACCAGGGCCAGATGAGAATCCTGGCCACAGGAACCTTCACTTTATCCACAGCATACTTTTTTTAAAAATTCCAATATGCAGAAAAACACAAATAAGAAAGTTCTTTATATTTCCAAAGATGAACAACCTTCTAGACATCTGTTGGGGTCCCGGGGGTTGCCTTTGAGGTTTTGGGGCAACGCGAAAAGCAAAGAAGGCGGTGGGAGTCGTCATGGAAGTGCTCAAACAGGCAACTATTCTGCATAAAGCTGTACTTTTTAAACTGCTACAGTGCTAATTCATAGTTACAGAAGTATTTGAAGACACACATGCGTGTGGCCTTCATGGCCAGGTGTCTGGCCTTCAAGGCCCTTATCTAGCTCCTTTCTCATGGGTACAACATGCCATGTTTTCAGGTTTCTCAAGGACACATCTGGCTCCCTACAAGGGCAGACATATTTGGGGTGAAGCAGTGGACAGCTGTCCTTATAGAACAGTAGAGAAAGTGGGGGGTGGGGGTCCTTGCCTACAATGTCTGTGTTCAGCATAAATGTCTAAATGTTATGTAACTGGTATATATTACACATGGGGCTCTAGAAGCAGTAAGTAAATTGCTTACTTCCCTCATCCTTATGTCACAGGCATCTTTTCATGTCAGTAGATACAGAACTTTATCATAAATGGAATTGATTACACAATCTAAACAATAATGTCTGCTAGTTATTTTTAACACTTTTAACACAGCAAAGCTATAAAGAACATCCTAATTTGCACACATATTTTCACATTTCAGTGATTATCTCCTTTGGGTAGATCCTAGAAAAGGGATTACTGGGTCAAAGGGTATATTAATCTTAAGTATTCAATTGTAACTGCCAAACAGCACTCCAGAAGTGTTATACCAACCTGCACACCTACCCAAGGGCCAGATAGCACCTTAACTTCTCCTCTGCTTCATGAGAATCCCCTCTGCTGATGTTTTATGCCATTTCCCTACATGAAAAATCATTTTTGTTTTCTGATGACTGACTAGCTAGATTCAAATGTTTCATTATGGTTTTTGGTACTTTTGTGAATTGCCTGTGTCATGGCATCTCCTTACTTTTTTCTATTGAGCTATCAAGTTTTAGATTGATATGTAAGAACTCTTTGTGTATTCAAGATACCCTTTAATATGTCCTATATGGTGCAGATATTTTCCCTTAGTTTGCTCTTTGCCCTTTGTGGAAAAAGTGGAGGTTCCTGGTCGGCTAGCTCACTACACACGTGTGGGCAATACGTTGTTACTGACTCTTCATAAAGAGCTCCACCCAGTGCTCTGGGCTGCACGGCTGCAGGAGAGCAGAGGCTGAAGTGGTAGCCACACTGAGGACAGAGACTATGACGGCTGTGGGGGCAGAGAGGCCCAGAGGCAGAGACCAGCTTGCTGCACACAGACTCACTCTGAGTGGACGGGGTTCTAGTGATTGACCTGCCACCATGGGAATAAAGTTGGGTATAAATCCTTTCACCCCAAGAATGTTCCATTGTCATTTTTCGGTCTCATTGAATCCATAGAACTTCTCCAGGGCTGAAACCCATTAGCAAGTCACCCTTAAACTGATCTTTATTTGCCTTAAATTGTCTCAGATTTTTTTCCCTTAATGGCTGTTGGGCTCTGTGAAATGTTTAGAAAAGTCTTCTTCACCCCAAGGTTGTAAAAATATCTGCCCACATTTTTTCCTACTACTTCTATGGTTGCATTTTTCATGTTTAAATCTTTGCTATACCCAAATTAGCTTTAAGAAGTGAGGTCACAAATCAGCTTCATTGTTTTCCCCATGTTAGTGAGTTATTCTGCACTATCTGTTAAATAGTACATTTCCTCCACTGCTTTGAAATGCCATCTTAATAATAAATTTACATATTCACTTGGATCTACTTTTGAATTCTCTATTGCACTGATGAGATTCAATTTTTAAGTTTTATTCTGCCTTCTCAAACTTTTTCTTTTCCCTAGTTTAGCTGCCTTTGGTGGAAATATATTTCAAATTAATGAGAATATTCATTGTGGCCACTTTGGGAAGACAGCAGATTCTATTTAAATACACCTTAATCCAAGTCACCCCACAGGTAGACAGAGTAAAAAGCCAACACTGGGCAGGAATTTGGTAGCCGTCCAAAGATCTCAAGCCCTCAAAAAATCTATCAAATTGTCCTAAAAGTGTGTCCTTAAGACACAGTTTTGTTAGAAAACAAAAGTGAGTATGTTTACTTCAGAAGGCCAGTGCTTAAATTTGTCTATATTAATAAAAAAAAAAAAACCCTAACTGGACCCTGAAGAGAAAACATAAAGGACAAATAAGTTTTGGGGGTAGAGGAGTAGAGCTGATCAGAAGTGGTAGAAAGAGGATCAGAGTTCACTAGAACTGTCAGAGAAAGACAAATGCTATATGATACCACTTATATGCGGAGTCTAAAAAAGCCATAATCATAAAAACACAGTAGAATGGTGGTTACCAGGACTTGAGGGGTAGGGGACCAGGGGAGATGTGATTTAAGGTACAAACTTGTATCCAGTAAATAAGACCTGGAGTTCTGATGCACTCCATGGTGATTATAGACAATAATATTGTGTTACAAACTTCAGAGTTGCTAAGAGACTAGATCTTAATTGTTCACACCACAAAAAAGAAATGATAATTATGTGATGTGATAGAGGTACTAGCTAAGCGATGGTGGTGATACATTGTAACATATAGATGTATTAAATCAACACGTTGCACACTTTAAACTTACACGTGATATGTGACATGTTAATTATATCCCAACAAAAATTAATGGATTAATGAATATTTTTTATCAAGGTATTATTGATATACACTCTTATGAAGGTTTCACATGAAAAAACAATGTGGTTACTACATTTACCCATATTGTCAAGTCCCCACCCGTACCCCACTGCAGTCACTGTCATCAGCATAGTAAGATGCCACAGATTCACTATTTGCCTTTTCTGTGCTGCAGTCTTCCCCGTGACCCCTCACACCATGTGTACTAAACATAATACCCCTTAGTCCCCTTCTTCCTCCCTCCCTCCCCACCCGTCCTCCCCACCCCTCCCCTTTGGTAACCGCTAGTCCCTTCTTGGAGTCTGTGAGTCTGCTGTAATGAATATTTTTAAAAGAGCTTGCTAAAACCGAAAGGGGATGTCAAAGGAAGAGGTGAATACCATCCCCAAGGATAAAATTTGCCAATTTCTTCTATTATTTTCAGGATCTAGATACAAGAATAATATATTTGAGTCAGATTTTCACTCAGACTGTCTTTCAGCAGTTAAAAACAGACACCATATTTCCTAAAAATTATAACCAAATTTTTCAACTGTGCTCCTTTACCTTCATATGGGCAAGAGTGCCCTCTTCTGGCAAAGCTCTACTAATACAATTAAGAAGTAATTGGGAACTTTACTATAGGGGAGGGATAAATAGAGGCTGGCATGATTACAGCCTAAGCACAGGAATATAACCTGGCTAAGTCAAGGTCTGGGGCTCAGTTCTGCCACATGAACCCCTCTGAAGATAAACTGATACTAGAATAGACACCAAGGGTGATGTTAGTTAGGCTTACTCTAGAAACTTAATTCTTCCAATTGGAACACAGACAATTCTTACTCTAGTTTATATTTTGGATACTAAATCTGTAATTTTACAGACAATACTTTGCTTAAGGAGATCAAATGACTGGCTTGTAAGTAGCATAACTGAGATTCAGGCCAAAGCTTTCCATTCTTAGACAGAGGACAGCCTTTCTGAAATAAGTAAAATACACCAACCTCTAAATGAATAATTCCAAAAAATTCTTATCATATTAGTGTCAGAACTTAAATTCTCTTTTAAAATGCATCAAAGATGTAGTTTATTGGTTCTTATATTTGAACATCTAACACCCTGAAAAGAAACTGGTTTACCGTAAAGGTAAAATGCAACATAATCTAAATTTATTGGAATTAAGTGTAATCAGGTGTTCTGAGGAATTTTTTTGACAGCTAAAGATTATTTTTGTTAAATAAGCTTGAGTATCGAGAAATCATTTTATTAAAAGCATTTATTGAAAGTCTACTAAATACCAGTTGCCCTACTCCATCTAAATAATTTACATAAACTACCTCTAATCTCTAATCCAGGAAGGCTAGATTTAGTCCCAGGCCATAGTTTGCCTACCCCTGCTCTACTCCTTAAAATAATTCTGCAAATATGCCAATTTTATGGTCAAAGAAACTGCAACTTGGATAATTGCCCAAGGTCACACAGCCCCAAAGTGGCACACCTGCATTACTACCTAGCTCCCTGACTTCAAACACCCTACTATTCCTAGCTTTATTTCTTAACATAAAATTTTGATTACATTTTTTTCCTGAGAATCATTATTTTTTAAACATGAATTAAATATTTCATTGGAAGTAACTTTATTGCTTTTCTCATAATGTATGATGATTATAAACAAAATTTAAATAATATAGAGAAAAGACCCTTCAAATATGCTCTTTCAGAGATAATCGTGTTATTGAAAAATTAGATTTCTATTTATAGCTTTCCATTTGAAGAGGCTACCCCGCTTAACTTTATGCATGTCTTTTTCCGATACAAGTAAACACGTATTCTGTAAGCTGCCTTTTTTACTTAATACTGTGCTGTTGTCAGCTTTCTGTGTTGATATATAAAGAGTTACCTTACCTTACTCTTTTTTATTTTTACTGAAGCATCACTGATATACAATCTTATATTAGTTTCAAGTATACAACACAGTGGTTCAACAGTTACCCATATTATTAAATCCTCACCCCAACTAGTACGGTTACTGTCTGTCAACATAGGAAGATGTTACAGAATCATTGGCTATATTCTCCACGTACTCCCATCCCTGTGACCAACTTATACTATGAATGGGAATTTTTGTGCTCTTTTATCCCTCTCAACCTCCGCACCCACACACCCCAAGCCTTCCCCCATGGTAACCACCAGCCACTTCTCAGTGTCTACAAATCTACTGCTGTTTTGTTCATTCTATTTTATTTGTATTTATATTCCAGAAGTAAGTGAAATCATATGGTATTTGTCTTTCTCTGCCTGGCTTATTTCACTGAGCATAATACCCTCTAGATCCACCCATGTTGTTGCGAATGGCAGGATTTCTTTTTTGTGGCTGAATAATATTCCATTGTGTATTTGTACCATATATTCTTTACCCATTCATCTACTGATGGACACTTAGGTTGCTTCATAACTGGGCTATTGTAAATAAGGCAGTGATAAATTTACTGGTTCATATATCTTTTCAAATTAGGGATTTTGTTTTCTTAAGGTAAATTCCTAGAAGTGGAATTACTGGATCAAATGGTATTTGTATTTTACATTATTCTTTTTAATGTTAGCCTGACAATCTTTGGGTGTACATACTCTCTATTGATGGGCATTTAGATCTCTAATCTTTCATTACTGTAATAAATGCATATCTTTGTGTGTCCATGTATACATACACATGTTATATATCCATGTATGTATGTAGTCACATATCTACATGTATGTATGTGTATGTGTACCTTTGCTCACTTTTCCAACCGTTTTGTTATAATTTTTTTTTAATGGATTGCTGGGTCAGAGAGTAGGAACTTATTTATTTATTTATTTATTTATTTATTTTTAATTTATTTTTATTTATGTTTACTAGGCTCTCCCCTACCCCAAGACCCCCGGGGCTCAACAAACCCCATTACAGTCACTGTCCATCAGCATAGTAAGATGTTGTAGAATCACTACTTGTCTTCTCTGTTGCAAAGCCCTCCCCTTCCCCCCACACCCCACATTACACATGCTAATCATAATACCACCTTTCTTCTTCCCCACCCTTATCCCTCCCTACCCTCCCATTCTCCCCAGTCTCTTTCCCTTTGGTAATTGTTAGTCCATTCTTGGGTTCTGTGATTCTGCTGCTGTTTTGTTCCTCCAGTTTTTCTTTTGTTCTTATACTCCACAGATGAGTGAAATCATTTGGTATTTGTTTTTCTCCACCTGGCTTATTTCACTGAGCATAATACCCTCTAGCTCCATCCATGTTGTTGCAAATGGTAGGATTTGTTTTCTTCTTATGGCTGAATAATATTCCATTGTGTATATGTACCACATCTTCTTTATCCATTCATCAACTGATGGACACTTAGGTTGCTTCCATTTCTTGGCTATTGTAAATAGCACTGCGATAAACATAGGGGTGCATCTGTCTTTTTCAAACTGGAGTGCTGCATTCTTAGGGTAAATTCCTAGAAGTGGAATTCCTGGGTCAAATGGTAAGTCTATTTTGAGCATTTTGAGGAACCTCCATACAGCTTTCCACAATGGTTAAACTAATTTACATTCCCACCAGCAGTGTAGGGGGGTTCCCCGTTCTCCACAACCTCGCCAACATTTGTTGTTGTTTGTCTTTTGGATGGTGGCCATCCTTACTAGTGTGAGGTGATATCGCATTGTGGTTTTAATTTGCATTTCTCTGATAATTAGCGATGTGGAGCATCTTTTCACGTGTCTGTTGGCCATCTGAATTTCTTATTTTGGAGAACTGTCTGTTCAGCTCCTCTGCCCATTTTTTCATTGGATTATTTGCTTTTTGTTTGTTGAGGAGTGTGAGCTCTTTATACATTTTGGGTGTCAATCTTTTATTGGATCTGTCATTTACGAAAATATTCTCCCATACGGTAGAGTACCCTTTTGTTCTATTGATGGTGTCCGTTGCTGTACAGAAGCTTTTCAGCTTGATAAAGTCCCACTTGTTCATTTTTGCTTTTGTTTCCCTTGCCCAGGGAGATATGTTCATGAAGAAGTCACTAATGCTTATGTCCAAGAGATTTTTGTCTATGTTTTTTCCTAAGAGTTTTATGGTTTCATGACTTACATTCAGGTCTTTGATCAATTTTGAATTTACTTTTGTGACAGTGATCCAGTTTCATCCTCTTACATGTAGCTGTCCAGTTCTGCCAGCACCACCTGCTGAAGAGACTGTCATTTCCCCATTGTATGTCCATGGCTCCTTTATAGAATATTAATTGACCATATATGTTTGGGTTAATGTCTGGAGTCTCTAATCTGTTCCACTGGTCTGTGGCTCTGTTCTTGTGCCAGTAACAAATTGTCTTGATTACTGTGGCTTTGTAGTAGAGCTTGAAGTTGGGGAGCGAGATCCCCGCCACTTTATTCTTCTTTCTCAGGATTGCTTTCGCTATTCGGGGTCTTTGGTGTTCCCATATGAATTTTTGAACTATTTGTTCCAGTTCGTTGAAGAATGTTGTTGGTAATTTGATAGGGATTGCATAAAATCTGTATATTTCTTTGGGCAGGATGGCCATTTTGATGATATTAATTCTTCCTAGCCATGAGCATGGGATGAGTTTCCATTTGTTAGTGTCCCCTTTAATTTCTCTTAAGAGTGTCTTATAGTTTTCAGGGTATAGGTCTTTCACTTCCTTGGTTAGGTTTATTCCTAGGTATTTTATTCTTTTAGATGCAATTGTGAATGGAATTGTTTTCCTGATTTCTCTTTCTATTGGCTCATCGTTAGTGTATAGGAAAGCCACAGATTTCTCTGTGTTAATTTTGTATCCTGCAACTTTGCTTTATTCCGATATCAGTTCTAGTAGTTTTGGAGTGGAGTCTTCACAGTTTTTTATGTACAATATCATGTCATCTGCAAATAGTGACAGTTTAACTTCTTCTATACCAATGTGGATTCCTTGCATTTCTTTGTTTTGTCTAATTGCCATGGCTAGGACCTCCAGTACTATGTAAAATAACAGTGGGGAGAGTGGGCATCCCTGTCTTGTTCCCGATCTCAGGAAAAGCTTTCAGCTTCTCGCTGTTAAGTATGATGTTGGCTGTGGTTTTATCGTATATGGCCTTTATTATGTTGAGGTACTTGCCCTCTATACCCATTTTGTTGAGAATTTTTATCATGAATGGATGTTGAATTTTGTCGAATGCTTTTTCAGCATGTATGGAGATGATCATGTGGTTTTTGTCTTTCTTTTTGTTGATGTGGTGGATGATGTTGATGGATTTTCGAATGTTGTACCATCCTTGCATCCCTGGGATGAATCCCACTTGGTCGTGGTGTATGATCCTTTTGATATATTTCTGAATTCGGTTTGCTAATATTTTATTGAGTATTTTTGCATCTACATTCATCAGGGATATTGGTCTGTAATTTTTTTTTTTTGGTGGGGTCTTTGCCTGATTTAAGTATTAGAGTGATGTTGGCTTCGTAGAATGAGTTTGGAAGTATTCCCTCCTCTTCTATTTTTTGGAAAACTTTAAGGAGAATGGGTATTATATCTTCTCTGTATGTCTGATAAAATGCCAAGGTAAATCCATATGGCCCAGGGGTTTTGTTCTTGGGTAGTTTTTGATTACCGCTTCAATTTCTTTGCTGGTAATTGGTTTGTTTAGATTTTCTGTTTCTTCCTTAGTCAGTCTTGGAAGGTTGTATTTTTCTAGGAAGTTGTCCATTTCTTCTAGGTTTTCCAGCTTGTTAGCATATAGGTTTTCATAGTAGTCTCTAATAATTCTTTGTATTTCAGTTGGGTCCGTCGTGATGTTTCCTTTCTCATTTCTGATTCAATTGATGTGTGTTGATTCTCTTTTTCTCTTAATAAGTCTGGCTAGAGGCTTATCTATTTTGTTTATTTTCTCAAAGAACCAGCTCTTGGTTTCATTGATTTTTTTCTGTTGTTTTATTCTTCTCAATTTTGTTTATTTCTTCTCTGATCTTTATTATGTCCCTCCTTCTGCTGACTTTAGGCCTCATTTGTTCTTCTGCTTCCAATTTTGATAACTGGGACGTTAGACTATTCATTTGGGTTTGTTCTTTCTTCTTTAAATATGCCTGGATTGCTATATAGTTTCCTCTTAAGCCTGCTTTCGCTGCATCCCACAGAAGTTGGGGCTTTGTGTTGTTGTTGTAATTTATTTCCATATATTGCTGGATCTCCATTTTAATTTGGTCATTAATCCATTGGCTATTTAGAAGCGTGTTGTTAAGCCTCCATGTGTTTGTGAGCCTTTTTGCTTTCTTGGTACAATTTATTTCTAGTTTTATACCTTTCTGGTGTGAAAAGTTGGTTGGTAGGATCTCAATATTTTGGAATTTACTGAGGCTCTTTTTGTGGCCTAGTATGTGGTCTATTCTGGAAAATGTTCCATGTGCACTTGAGAAGAATGTGTATCCTGTTGCTTTTGGATGTAGAGTTCTATAGATGTCTATTAGGTCCATCTGTTCTAGTGTGTTGTTCAGTGCCTCTATGTCCTTACTTATTTTCTGTCTGGTGGATCTGTCCTTTGGAGTGAATGGTGTGTTGAAGTCTTCTAAAATGAATGCATTGTCGTCTGTTTCCTCCTTTAGTTCTGTTAGTATTTGTTTCACATATGCTGGTGCTCCTGTGTTGGGTGCATATATATTTATAATGGTTATATCCTCTTGTTGGACTGAGCCCTTTATCATTACGTAATGTCCTTCTTTATCTCTTGTTACTTTCTTTATTTTGAAGTCTATTTTGTCTGATACTAGTAATGCAACTCCTGCTTTTTTCTCCCTATTGTTTGCATGAAATATCTTTTTCCATCCCTTGACTTTTAGTTTGTGCATGTCTTTGGTTTTGAGGTGAGTCTCTTGTAAGCAGCAGATACATGGGTCTTGTTTATTTATCCATTCAGTGACTCTATGTCTTTTGATTGGTGCATTCAGTCCATTTACATTTAGGGTGATTATCGATAGGTATGTGCTTATTGCCATTTCAGGCTTTAGATTCATGGTTACCAAAGGTTCCAGATTACTTTCCTTACTATCTCAGAGTCTAACTTAACTCACTTAATATGCTTTTACAAACACAATCTAAAGGTTCTTTTCTATTTCTCCTCCTTTTTCTTCCTCCTTCATTCTTTATATATTAGGTATCAGATTCTATACTTTTTCTTTATCCCTTGATTGGCTTTGGGGATAGTCAATTTAATTTTGCATTTGCCTCGCAATCAGCTGCTCCACCCTCCCTACCATGATTTTACTACCTCTGGTGACAGCTATCCAACCCTAGGAACACTTCCATATATAGCATTCCCTCCAAAATAGACTGCAGAGATGGTTCGTGGGAGGTAAACTCTCTCAGCTTTTGCTTATCTGGAAATTGTTTAATCCCTCCTTCAAATTTAAATGATAATCTCACAGGATAAAGTAATCTTGGTTCCAGGCCCTTCTGCTTCATGGCATTAAATACATCATGCCACTCCCTTCTGGCCTGTAAGGTTTCTGCTGAGAAGACTGTTGTTAGTCTGATGGGCTTTCCTTTGTATGTGATCTTATTTCTGCCTCTGGCTGCTTTTAACAGTCTGTCCTTATCCTTGATCTTTCCTGTTTTAATTACTATGTGTCTTGGTGTTGTCTTCCTTGGGTCCCTTGTGTAGGGGGATCTATAGATCTCCATGGCCTGAGAGACTATCTCCTTCCCCAGATTGGGGAAGTTTTCAGCAACTACCTCCTCAAAGACACTTTCTATCCCTTTTTCTCTCTTCTTCTTCTGGTATCCCTATAATGCAAATATTGTTCCACTTGGATTGGTCACACCGTTCTATCAATATTCTTTTATTTTTAGAGATCCTTTTTTCTCTCTGTGCCTCAGCTTCTTTGTAGTCCTCTTCTCTAGTTTCTATTTCATTTATTGTCTCCTCCACCGTATCCAACCTGCTTTTAATACCCTCCATTGTGTTCTTTAACGATTGGATCTCTGACCTGAATTCATTCCTGAGTTCTTGGATGTCTTTCTGTACCTCCATTAGGATGTTGATTATTTTTATTTTGAACTCCCTTTCAGGAAGAGTCACGAGGTCCATATCATTTAAATCTTTCTTGGGAGTTGTATTAACAATTTTACTCTGGACAAGGTTCCTTTGGCATTTCATGTTTGTATATGGCGCCCTCTAGTGTCCAGAGGCTCTATTCTGGAGCTGCTGAGCCGCTGAAGCAATGTTGGGGGTTGCAGGGGAGCGGTACTGGTGCCTGGGGGTAGAAAAGAGCTGTTCCCCACTTCCCAGCTGCTGTGCCTGTCTCCACTACCTGAGCCAGTGGGCCGGGCACACAGGTATAAGTTTTTGTCCCAGAGCAGCCAGATTTGGATCCCTACTTTCCACAAGCAGCTGGAATCCCAGTGTCCCCAGGAACTCTGCCTGTATTAACTTTCCAACCCGGCAGTCATGCGAGTCTCATGAAAGCACCATGAAATGTAGGTTTGTGCTCCCAGAGCACATCTGCGGAGCTAGGTATTCAGCAGTCCCAAGCCTTCCACTCCATCCCTGCTCCATTTGTCTTCCTCCCACTGGTGATCTGGGGTGGGGGAGGGGCTCGGGTCCCGCGGAGCCACAGCTCTGGTACGTTACCCTGTTCAGGGAGGTCTGCTTTTTTCTCCAGGTGTGTGCAGTCTGACGCGTCCTCTTTCCTGTTGCTCTCTCAGGATTAGTTGCACCAATTAAATTTTCTAATTGTATCCAGTTTTAGGAGGAAGCCTCTGTCTCTCCTTTCACGCTGCCATCTTTAATCCCATCTGGAACTTATTTATTTTTGATAGTTTTATTTGATTGCCTTCCAGAAAGATTGTCCCAATTTATCTTCCCTCCAACAGTGTATAAAGTGCCCATTCCCCTCATCTTTGCCAGCTTTGAATATTAGCACTCTTTTAATCCTTGCCCATATGATGGGAAAAAATAGTACTTCTTTGTTAACATTAATTTTTTTATTATTAGAAGGTAAAGATCATCTTTTCTTGATTAATAAGTCTTTGTTATCTTCTTTACTCCACTCTGCTTACTCAAGTCAGATTGTGTTATACAAGTGCTTATAAAAATCACTTTAAGGAGGTTCTCTTTATGTTCCTAGCTTGTTGCATGTTTTTTTTTCTTGAAAAGGTGTTGGATTTTCTCAAATACTTTTTCACTAATTCTTTCTATTTATTATCTGTTCTTTTATTTCTGCTTTAATCTTTAATATTCCCTTCAATTTGCTTTCTTTAGGTTTAGTTTGCTCTTCTTTTTTCTAGTTTCTTAAGGTGGAAAGTTAGGTTATTGACTTGAGTTCTTTCTTATTTTTTAATATCAGTATTTATAGCTATACATTTTCCTCTAAGCACTGCTTTTGCTACATCTCATAAATTTTGGTATGTTATGTTTTTTCATTCATCTCAAAGTAGTTTCTAATTTCCTGTGGTTTTTTCTTTGTCTCATTGGTTAATTTCCATATATTTATGAATTTTCCAGTTTTCTTAATTTCATTCCATTGTGGTTAGAGAACATACACTGTAGGAGTTCATTTTAAATTTAATGGACTTGTTTTGTGGTCTAATATATGGCCTGTCTTAGAGAATGTTCCTTGTACCATTGAGAATATGTATTCTGCTATTTTGGGGGTGTGTCTATAGATGCTATTAGGTCTCATTAGTTTATATTATTGTGCAGGTCTTCTGTTTGTTTGCTGTCTTCTGTCTAGTTGTTCAATCCATCATTGAAACTGGGAATGATGTTTCCAACTTTTACTTTTAAACTATCTTACCTCCTTTCAGTCCTCTCCATTTTTGCTTCATGTATTTTGGGGCTCTATTGTTTGGCATATGAACTTTTTTTTTTTTACTGATATACAATCTTAAATTAATTTCATATATACACCACAGTGGTTCAACAGTTACTAATATTATTAAAACCTCACCCACACTAGTACAGCTACTATCTGTCAATATAAGATGTTACAGAATCATTGGCTATATTCTCCATGCTCTAGTACTATCCCTGGGACCATTATTATTGAGAATTTTTGTGCTCCTTTATCCCCCTCAATTTCCCTACCCATGCACCCCAATCCCTCCCCATGGTAACCACCAGTCATTTCTCAGTGTCTATGAATCTACTGCTGTTTTGTTCCTTCTGTTTTGCTTTGTATTGAAATTCCATAAATAAGTGAAATCTTATGGTATTTGTCTCTCTCCACCTGGCTTATTTCATTGAGCATAATACCCTCTAGGTCCATCCATGTTCTTGCAAATGGCAGAATTTCTTTTCTTTTTATGGCTGAATAATATTCTGTTGTATATATGTACCACATATTTATCCATTCATCTATTGATGGACACTTAGGTTGCTTCCATATATTAGCTATTGTAAATAATGCAGTGATAAACATAGGGGTAAATATATCTTTTTGATTCAGGGATTTTGTTTTCTTCAGGTAAGTTCCTACAAGTGGAATTACTGAGTCATATGGTCTTTCTATTTTAGTTTTTTGAGGAACCTCCATACTGCTTTCCACAGTAGCTGCACCAATTGACATTCCCAACCACAGTGCAGGAGGGTTCCCATTTCTCTACATCCTCACCAACACTTATTATTTCTTGTCTTTTGGGTAGTGGCTATTCTGACTAGTGTGACGTGATACCTCATTGTGGTTTTGATTACATTTCCCTGATGATTAGTGATGTGGAGCATCATTTCATGTGCCCGTTGGCCTTCTGTATTTATTTTTTGGAGAAATGTCTGTTCAGATCCTCCATCCATTTTATAATCAGGTTATTTGTTTTTTGTGTGTTGAGGAGTAAGAGCTCCTTATATATTTTGGATGCTAAACCCTAATCAGATGAATCATTTATGAATATATTCTCCCATACTGTAGGATGCCTTTTTTGTTCTGCTGATGATGTCCTTTGCTCTACAGAAGCATTTTAGTTTGATGTAGTCCCACTTGTTCATTTTTTATTTGGTTTCCCTTGCCCAAGGAGATGTGTCCAGGAAAAATTTGCTCAGATTTATCTTCAAGAGATTTTTTCCTATGTTTTCTTCTAAGAGTTTTATGGTTTCATGACTTACATTCAGGTCTTTAATCCATTTCAAGGTTGCTTTTGTGTATGGATTTAGACAGTAATCCAGTTTCACTCCCTTGCATGTAGCTATTCAGTTTTCCCAGCACCATTTATTGAAGAGGCTGTCTTTTCCCCACTGTATATTCATGGTTCCTTTATCATATATTACTTGATCGTACATGTGTGGGTTTATATCTGGGCTCTCTATTTTGTTCCATTGTTCTATGGGTCTGTTCTTGTGCCAGTATCAAACTGTTTTGAGTACTGTGGCTTTGTAGTATAGCTTGAAGTAAGGGAGCGTAATCCCCCCAACTTTGTTCTTCCTTCTCAGGATTGCTTTGGCTATTCAGAGTCTTCTGTGGTTCTATAGGAATTTTAGAACCATTTGTTCTGGTTCACTGAAAAACGCTGTTGGAATTTTGATAGGGATTGCATTGAATTTGAATCTGCAAATTGCTTTGGGCAGGATGGCCATTTAGACAATATAAATACTTCCTATCCATGAGCATGGGATAGATTTCCATTTATTGGTGTCTTTAAGTTCTCTTGTGAGTATCTTACAGTTTTCAGAGTATAGGTCTTTCACCTCCTTGGTTAGGTTTATTTCTAGGTATTTTATTCCTTGTGATGCATTTGTAAATGGAATTGTTTTCCTGATTGCTCTTTCTGCTAGTTCATTGTTAGTATATAGGAATGCAACAGATTTCTGTGTATTAATTTTATATCCTTCAACTTTGCTGAATCCAGTTATTAGTTCTAATACTTTTTGGTAGAGTCTGGTATATGAACAGCTTTTAACTAAATGTTTTACCTTCAAATAAGTTACCTCAGTCTTTCCAAGTAGTGATAAACAATGCAGCATAGTCTGAAATTATTAGAATAAGTGTAATGGGACGTTCTGATTAATTTTTTTGACAACCAAGCACTATTTATGTTGACCGTCCTTTTAAAATGTCTACTCCTCTATGTGTAATATGTATAACAAAGTTTGTTTTCTCTAAGAATTTTGTTTCATTTGTGCTACAGAAAGATACTCATTTCTATTGGCAAGTACCATAAAAAAGGAGATGTTATGTAAGAAGCTGAGAAGTAACATTTGTATAGTCAAACTGTATGAAGTACTTATATGTGCATTTCCCAATTAACCATCACATTACCAGTGAGTGCTTAAGCTGGCTTAGACTCATTGTGACACCACATAGGTAGCTTGAAATTGGCTATGAAGCGAGTATTTCCAGGAATTGGAAAATGCTACAAAACTGGTAATTCTGTCCACTGGAAAGCTAGTTGTTGCTTTTTACCAGCTGTGTTCTCCCCACTTTTCAGATTAAATACAAAATGCTACTGAACTTTAAGGAGTAGAAATGTCTTCCCCAAAATTACTCAGCTTCTTAAGCGGTAGAGCTAAATAATCAAACACAGTCCTTCTACCTGAAAAATACTCCTTCTCCCTAAGTTTGCCCTGACATGCATTCATGCATTCTCTACCCCAACATATTGGCCCAAAGTGTTTTGGATAGTTTCTACAAAAATCCTTTAAGAATACTTATATAATAGGATTTTCAACCCTTGTTAACATTAGACAATGAAAAAAAAAGTATTCCCATGTACTGATATCTTAATGATTATGATTTTATTCTGCCAAGAAACTGAATTTTTCTGGAAGCCTTTTCTTTTGGTCCTTTTAAAATCATGATATTGGCCAGCCATTAAATTTAATGAAAGTTCCTCGGACAGAGGCTAAGACCTTTATTTTTTTTTTGTATTTTTCTTTATTAAGGTTTTGTTGATATACACTCTTATGAAGATTTCACATGAAAAACAACATGGTTGTTACATTCACCCATATTATCGAGTCTCCCCCATACCCTATTGTAGTCACTATCCATCAGTGTAGTAAGATGCCACAGAGTCGCTACTTTTCTTCTCTGCTACACTGTCTTCCCCGTGACCCCCTCACACCATGTGTACTAATCATAATACCCCTCAATCCCCTTCTCCCTCCTCCATCCCTCTCCTTTGGTAACTGCTAGTCCCTTCTTGGAGTCTGTGAGTCTGTTGCTGTTTTGTTCCCTTCAGTTTTGCTTTGTTGTTTTACTCCACAAATGAGGGAAATCATTTGGTACTTGTCTTTCTCTGAGAGGCTAAGACCTTTTAGGAAAAGAGGTGGAGTACACTAAGAAGAGCTCAGTCAATGCAGCACCATTTGGTTGATAGGTTAGCAAGGCCACAGTGTGAATGAGGAATGTGTTGTACTGTTTACACAGATGTTTGTAAGCTTCCATGGAGTTAGGGAATACTGAAATCTGGTAGCAATATGCTAGAATGTGAATCTCTCTCTTAACACTTTTCAAGATACTAGCATCCGTCGGTTTCTTTATTCATCCTACTTGGCACCTGTTAATCCAGTGCCACAGTCTAAAGGACTGTCTAGTCTCCTTCAAACTTCCATTGCCTTTTATTTTTACCTCCATTCAGCCAAAAGCCATTGCTTTCATTATTATATTTCCTCTCCTCCCACATCTCCAAGCTTTTCATATGTAATACTATTGCTTCAGGGTGCTGGGATGAACATAGTATTCAAATAAATGATTGACCCTGTGAAGAATGAAAGATTGTATTATATATATTTTAAGCTCTGCTCTCTTTCATGTATCCAATTACCATGCTCACTTTGAATACAACACTACACTTCTCAGTTATCCCAATTTAACTTTACTGCATGTTTTTCTTTCTGAATGAACTATTCTATATTTGTTCCTAAAGAATCCCATCCATTTCTTTTTGTTTTACTTCTCTTAACGAGTCACACATGTTTAAAATCTGCCTACCCAAAATGTTAGTCACACAGTTTGGTGACATTGGCAAATTTGATGAGTGTATTTAGTTATGTCTATTTATCTAAGTCATATACTCAAATGTTAAAAACTCAGAACCTATGCTTGGGCAGTTCTATAGTAAGTGCACTTATTCTAATACCCAGATAACAGAGCCACTTTTTTTTGTGTTTCTTTGTTTGTTTGTTTGTTTGGAGAGGGTAGAAGTCAGAGTATGCATGGATGGTAGTGACTGAAAAATCACTGAAACAAAACACTCAGATGGGATGAGCTGCAGAGGAGGGAATGCGGACACTGGACTTGGGTGTGTACTGATTAATGAGGAGCTAATTGGGTCAGCCTGGGCAGGGCTCACTGGTACCTCACTTTGAAGAGCAGACATTCCATGGCTCTGGAATGGTGGTGAGAGGTTATGGAAGCAAGGTGGGTCCCAGGCAGGAAATGGTCAGGGAAGACCAGGACAGAGAGAAAATGCCAGAGTAGCGGAGACCTACTTTTTTTTTTCTTTTTTGGTATCATTAATCTACAATCACATAAGCACCATTTTGGTTACTAGACTTCCCCCATCATCAAGTCCTCACCAAATACCCCATTACAGTCACTGTCTATCAGCATAGTAAGACGTTATAGAATCCCTACTTGTCTTCTCTGGGTTGTACTGCCCTCCCCGTGCCCCCCCACCTACATTATGTCTGCTAATCATAATGCCCCTTTTTCCCCTTTATCCCTCCCTTCCCACCCATGCTCCTCAGTCCCTTTCCCTCTGGTAACTGTTAGTCCACTCTTGGATTCTGTGAGTCTGCTACTGTTTTGTTCCTTTAGTTTTTCCTTTGTTCTTATGCTCCACATATGAGTGAAATCATTTGACACTTGTCTTTCTCTGCCTGGCTTATTTCACTGAGCATAATACCCTCTAGCTCCATGCATGTTGTTGCAAATGGTAGGATTTGTTTTCTTCTTATGGCTAAATAATATTCCATTGTGTATATGTACCACATCTTCTTTATCCATTCATCTGTTGATGGACACTTAGGTTGCTTCCATTTCTTGGCTATTGTAAGTAGTGCTGCAATAACCATAGGGGTGCATATGTCTTTTTCAAACTGGGCTCCTGCATTCTTAAGGTAAATTCCTAGGAATGGAATTCCCAGGTCAAATGGTATTTCTATTTTGAGCTTTTTGAGGAACCTCCATACTGCTTTCCACAATGGTTGAACTAATTTACATTCCCACCAGCAGTGTAGGAGGGTTCCCCTTTCTCCACATCCTCACCAACATTTGTTGTTGTTTGTCTTTTGTATGGTGGCCATGCTTACTGGTGTGAGGTGATATCTCATTGTGGTTTTAATTTGCATTTCTCTGATGATTAGCGATGTGGAACATCTTTTCATGAGCCTGTTGGCCATCTGAATTTCTTTTTTGGAGAAGTGTCTGTTCAGATCCTCTGCCCATTTTTTAATTGGATTATTTGCTTTTTGTTTGTTGAGGTGCATGAGCTCTTTATATATTTTGGATGTCAACCCTTTATTGGATATGTCATTTATGAATATATTCTCCCTTACTGTAGGATGTCTTTTTGTTCTGTTGATGGTGTCCTTTGCTGTACAGAAGCTTTTCAGCTTGATATAGTCCCACTTGTTCATTTACTTTTGTTTCCCTTGCCCGGGGAGATGTGTTCATGAAGAAGTTGCTCATGTTTATGTCCAAGAGATTTTTGCCTATGTTTTTTTCTAAGAGTTTTATGCTTTCATGACTTTCAGGTCTTTGATCCATTTTGAGTTTACTTTTGTGTATGGGGTTAGACAATGATCCAGTTTCATCCTCTTACATGTAGCTGTCCAGTTTTGCCAGCACCAGCTGTTGAAGAGGCTGTCATCTCCCCATTGTATATTCATGGCTCCAAAAAAAGCCACTTTTTAGGGACCACTTGCTATTCAGTAGTGCATATACCAAGCTGATTACACAGAGTAAAGATGTAATATGGAACCAAGTAACAAAGCTGAAAATTAAGTCAAGACCTTAAAATATAATAGTTCCATATGGAGATCAAGATGTAGAGCCAGGCACATTACTGTATTTTAATTCCTCTGACACTTTAGATATTGTTCACTAAAGAGTCTTGGTATATAATAAAACGTGTGTAATGGTATCTGACTTCTTTCCCAAGACTTCTAAAGGTTTTCAAAGTGAATTTATCAGCCCTAATATAGATAAATTATTTTTGAGTCCTAGTTACTTCTGTAATTCTCCTTTGCAAAATAGGCACAATTTTAGCTCTTTCATAGAGTTGTTGTAAAATTTTAGTAGCGTAACTTACATAGAATGTATAGCATGGTATGCACTACATGATAAGTACTAAATAAAGGGTAGTTGTTGTTATTAAGGCTAAAGCATCTACTATTTTTGAGCACCTATGATGAGTTGGATGCTACAAGTGAGCTCCGTTATGGTTCCTATGGTAATTTAACTTTTTGTTTAGCACCAAGCTGTAGCCTCAGTGAATTGTTTTGTTTCTGAGGACTGCTTCTGATTTCAGCCTGGGACCCACCCTGGAACCTGAGGAAGTAGTAAATAGGCTGATGAATGGAATCCTGACTGAGCAGAAAATGATTTTTGTTCCACCTGTTATAAGCCTTTTAACAGTGATGGAAAGGTAAGTGACAGTTATGCCTGTCAGCATTATATATTAAAAAAATGTATCTATTACATGTTTTTACTCAGATTTAAAACCAGACATCTCATAAAGCACAATTAAATGGAATTATATTAATAAAAATAATAAGCTTAAATAATCCATCAATTTTTAAAACCATATTTGTTGATCATTAAAAAGCAAGATTGGTATAGCAATTAGATAAACTAACTGAATAAATTCCACAAGTTTCTAAGTTTCTCTTTTAAACAAAGAAATTTGCATATTACTGGAAGTCTTGTCTTTTGAATGAATGAACATGAAGAATGATAGTTTTTAAGCTTTATTACATAATGGAGTCATAGGACAGTGATATTGCAGACTAAAGTTACATTCTTAGGTATTTATTAAAGTATATAAAAGATAAGGGATCACGGGAAGATGGTGGTGTGAGTAGTTCAGAGGAAATCTCCTCCCCAAAACATATATATTTATGAAAATACAATAAATACAACTATTCCTAAAAGAGACACTAGTGGATGCAGTACAACAGCCAGGATACATCTACATCTGTGAGAACTCAACATCACATGAAGGGGGTAAGATACAAGCTGCGGCCAGGCGGGACCCGGACGCTCCCCCACCCCAGAACCCGGCGGGAAGAAAGGAGTTGGAACAGGGAGGGAGTGAAAGGCCAGGACTGCTAAACAACCAGCTCTAGAAATCCGCACCCAGAGCACAGACACAAAGTGCATGGGGGGCTGGATATTAGAGAAACAGAAAAGCAAAACCTGTGGGCAGGTCCCCGCAACTGGCACCCCTGAGACAAAAGAAAAGCAAGTGCTTTCTGCAAGTCTTAAAGAGACAGGGACCCCATAGCTGGATGAAGTCGTCCCCGCACACTTAGCCAGGAGCTGGGAATCCCGGGGAACCTTAGGCACCCTAAACCCTGGGGAGGCAGCACATCTCTGAAGCCCCTCATGGCACTAAGCAGCCTTCCAGTCATTCCTCCAACCGGTGCAGACCCTGACACACCGACCCAGTAGTGGGAGAGTGGCAGTGCGTGCCGGGGGCGGCGGCACCAGAAGGGACTAGGAGCAGATCGCATATGCCAATGGCCCCAGAGGGTACCAGGAGAGGCTTGTGCGAGCCCGCAGCGGCAACAACCAAACAGCCCGGGCGCATCTCGCGTGCACCGGCAGCAGTGGAGCGAGAGGAGCCCAGTAGAGGCCCAAGTGGGAGAGCCCCACGTGCACCTGCAGTGGATCCAGAGGGAGCAGGCGCGCTCCCAGTAACCGACTGGAATCCCAGCCCAATGCACAGCCACCCGAGCCAGACCCAAAGGCTGCTGCTGGTACACAGCTGCCCAGCAGGGGCGCCACTATCACAGAGGAGCACACCTGGCACACCTGCTACTCCCTGCAGGGCTGCGCACTGCTCTGACAGAGACCCGCCCACAGCAGCTTAGGGGATTAACCCAGTGGCTGCACTAGGAGTGCGGGTAACCGACACAGGCAGCGGAGAAGGGCAAGGCAACCAGCAAGCAGGAAAGGACTTTCTTCTCCCAGCTGACACACCCGCAACCTGCCTACAGCCACTGATATCACCATGAAAAGGCAAAAAAATTTAGTCCAGTCCAAGACAGTTCAGACAACACCTGAGAGAAGATCTGCAGATACAGACCTAACCAGTCTCCCTGAAAAAGAATTCAAAATAAAAATCATAAACATGCTGACAGAGCTGCATAGAAATATGCAAGAGCTAAGGGATGTGCGAGCTAAGGGATGTGTCTGGAGGGAGATTACAGACATCCGGAGGGAGATTACAGAAGTGAAACAAACTCTGGAAGGATTTATAAGCAGAATGGATAAGATGCAAGAAGCCATTGATGGAATAGAAACCAGTGAACAGGAATGCATAGAAGCTGATGCAGAGAGAGATAAAAGGATCTCCAGGAATGAAACAATATTAAGAGAACTGTGTGACCAACCCAAAAGGAACAATATCCACATTATAGGGGTACCAGAAGAAGAAGAGAGAGAAAAAGGGATAGAAAGTGTCTTTGAAGAAATAGTTACTGAGAACTTCCCAAAACTGGGGGAGGAAATAGTTGCTAAGACTATGGAGACACACAGAACTCCCGAGAGACAGGACCCAAAGAGGACAACACCAAGACACATAATAATTAAAATGGCAAAGATCAAGGACAAGGACAGAGTATTAGAGGCAGCCAGAGAGAAGAAAAAGGTCACCTACAAAGGAAAACACATCAGGCTATCATCAGACTTCTCAACAGAAACCTTACAGGCCAGAAGAGAATGGCATTATATATTTAATACAATGAATCTGAAGGGCCTAGAACCAAGGATACTGTATCCAGCGTGATTATCATTTAAATATGAAGGAGGGGTTAAACAATTCCCAGACAAGCAAAAGTTGAGGGAATTTGCCTCCTACAAACCACCTCTACAGGGTATCTTAGAGGGACTGCTCTACATGGGAGCACTCCTAAAAAGAGCACAGAACAAAACACCCAACATATGAAGAATGGAGGAGGAGGAATAAGAAGGGAGAGAAATAATAATCAGACTGTGTTTATAATAGCTCAATAAGTGAGTTAAGTTAGACAGTAAGGTAGTAAACAAGCCAACCTTGAACCTTTGGTAACCACGAATCTAAAGCCTGCAATGGCAATAAGTACGTATCTTTCAATAATCACCCTAAATGTAAATGGACTGAATACACCAATCAAAAGACACAGAGTAACAGAATGTATAAAAAAGCAAGACCCATCAATATGCTGCTTACAAGAGACTCACCTCAAAACCAAAGACATGCACAGATTAAAAGTCAAGGGATGGAAAAAGATATTTCATGCAAACAACAGAGAGGAAAAAGCAGGTGTTGCAATACTAGTATCAGACAAAATAGACCTCAAAATAAAGAAAGTAACAAGAGATAAAGAAGGACATTACATAATGTAAAGGGCTCAGTCCAACAAGAGGATATAACCTTTATACATATATATGCACCCAATACAGGAGCACTAATATATGTGAAACAAATACTAAAAGAATTAAAGGAGGAAATAGAATGCAATGCATTCTTTTTGGGAGACTTTTAACACACCACTCACTCCAAAGGACAGATCCATCAGACAGAAAATAAGTAAGGACACAGAGGCACTGAACAACACACTAGAACAGATAGACCTAATAGACATCTATAGAACTCTACATCCAAAAGCAACAGGATACACATTCTTCTCAAGTGCACATGGAACATTTTCCAGAATAGACCACATACTAGGCCACAAAAAGAGCCTCAGTAAATTCCAAAATATTGAGATCCTACCAACCAACTTTTCACACCACAAAGGTATAAAACTAGAAATAAATTGTACAAAGAAAGCAAAAAGGCTCACAAACACATGGAGGCTTAACAACATGCTCCTAAATAATCAATGGATCAATGACCAAATTAAAATGGAAATCCAGCAATATATGGAAACAAATGACAACAACAATACAAGGCCCCAACTTCTGTGGGATGCAGCGAAAGCAGTCTTAAGACGAAAGTATATAGCGATCCAGGCATATTTAAAGAAGGAAGAACAATCCCAAATGAATAGTCCAATGTCACAATTATCGAAATTGGAAAAAGAAGAACAAATGAGGCCTAAGGTCAGCAATGGAGGGACATAATAAAGATCAGAGAAGAAATAAATAAAATTGAGAAGAATAAAACAACAGAAAAAAATCAATGAAACCAAGAGCTGGTTCTTTGAGAAAATAAACAAAATAGATAAGCCTCTAGCCAGACTTATTAAGAGAAAAAGAGAGTCAACACATCAACAGAATCAGAAACGAGAAAGGAAATATCATGATGGACCCCACAGAAATACACAGAATTATTAGAGCATACTATGAAAACCTATATGCTAACAAGCTGGAAAACCTAGGAGAAATGGACAACTTCCTAGAAAAATACAAACTTCCAAGACTGACCCAGAAAGAAACAGAAAATCTAAACAGGCCAATTACCAGCAACAAAATTGAATCAGTAATCAAAAAACTACCCAAGAACAAAACCCCCGGGCCAGATGGATTTACCTCGGTATTTTATCAGACATACAGGGAAGACATAATACCCATTCTCCTTAAAGTTTACCAAAAAATAGAAGAGGAGGGAATACTCCCAAACTCATTCTATGAAGCCAACATCACCATAATACCAAAACCAGGCAAAGACCCCACTAAAAAAGAAAATTACAGACCAATATCCCTGATGAACGTAGATGCAAAAATACTCAACAAAATATTAGCAAATTGAATTCAAAAATACATCAGGAGGATCATACACCATGACCAAGTGGGATTCATCCCAGGGATGCAAGGATGGTACAACATTTGAAAATCCATCAACATCATCCACCACATCAACAAAAAGAAGGACAAAAACCACATGATCATCTCCATAGATGCTGAAAAAGCATTCGACAAAATTCAACATCCATTCATGATAAAAACTCTCAACAAAATGGGCATAGAGGGCAAGTACCTCAACATAATAAAGGCTATATATGATAAATCCACAGCTAACATCATACTGAACAGCGAGAGGCTGAAAGCTTTTCCTCTGAGATTGGGAACAAGACAGGAATGCCCACTCTCCCCACTGTTATTCAACATAGTACTGGAGGTCCTAGCCACGGCAATCAGACAAAACAAAGAAATACAAGGAATCCAGATTGGTAAAGAAGTCAAACTGTCACTATTTGCAGATGACATGATATTGTACATAAAAAACCCTAAAGACTCCACTCCAAAACTATTAGAACTAATAACGGAATTCAGCAAAGTTGTAGGATACAAAATTAACACACAGAAATCTGAAGCTTTCCTATAAACTAACAATGAACTAATAGAAAGAGAAATCAGGAAAACAATTCCACTCACTATAGCATCAAAAAGAATAAAAGACCTAGGAATAAACCTAACCAAGGAAGTGAAAGACCTATACCCAGAAAACTACAAGACACTCTTAAGAGAAATTAAAGAGTTCACTAACAAATGGAAATTCATCCCATGCTCTTGGCTAGGAAGAATTAGTATCATCAAAATGGCCATCCTGCCCAAAGCAATATACAGATTTGATGCAATCCCTATCAAGTTACCAACAGCATTCTTCAATGAACTGGAACAAATAGTTCAAAAATTCATATGGAATCACCAAAGACCCCGAATAGCCAAAGCAATCCTGAGAAGGAAGAATAAAGTGGGGGGGGGATCTCGCTCCCCAACTTCAAGCTCTACTACAAAGCCACAGTAATCAAGACAATTTGGTACTGGCACAAGAACAGAGCCACAGACCAGTGGAACAGAATAGAGACTCCAGACATTAACCCAAACATGTATGGTCAATTAATATATGATAAAGGAGCCATGGACATACAATGGGGAAATGACAGTCTCTTCAACAGATGGTGCTGGCAAAACTGGACAGCTACATGTAAGAGAATGAAACTGGATCACTGTCTAACCCCATACACAAAAGTAAATTCAAAATGGATCAAAGACTTGAATGTAAGTCATGAAACCATAAAACTCTTAGAAAAAAACATAGGCAAAAATCTCATGCACATAAGCATGAGTGACTTCTTCATGAACATATCTCCCCAGGCAAGGGAAACAAAGGCAAAAATGAACAAGTGGGACTATATCAAGCTAAAAAACTTCTGTACAGCAAAGGACACCATCAATAGAACAAAAACGTATCCTACAGTATGGGAGAATGTATTCATAAATGACAGATCCGATAAAGGATTGACATCCAAAATATATAAAGAGCTCACACACCTCAACAAACAAAAAGCAAATAATCCAATTAAAAAATGGGCAGAGGAGCTGAATAGACAGTTCTCTAAAGAAGAAATCCAGATGGCCAACAGGCATATGAAAAGATGCTCCACATCGCTAATCATCAGAGAAATGCGAATTAAAACCACAATGAGATATCACCTCACACCAGTAAGGATCACCATCATCAAAAAGACAAACAACAACAAATGTTGGCGAGGTTGTGGAGAAAGGGGAACCCTCCTGCACTGCTGGTGGGAATGTAAATTAGTTCAACCATTGTGGAAAGCAGTAAGGAGGCTCCTCAAAATGCTCAAAATAGAAATACCATTTGACCCAGGAATTCCACTTCTAGGAATTTACCCTAAGAATGCAGCACTCCAGTTTGAAAAAGACAGATGCACCCATATGTTTTTCACTGCACTATTTACAATAGCCAAGAAATGGAAGTAACCTAAATGTCCATCAGTAGATGAATGGATAAAGAAGATGTGGTACATATACACAATGGATTATTACTCAGCCATAAGAAGAAAACAAATCCTACCATTAGCAACAACATGGATGGAGCTAGAGGGTATTATGCTCAGTGAAATAAGCCAGGCAGAGAAAGACAAGTACCAAATGATTTCACTCATATGTAGAGTATAAGAACAAAGGAAAACTGGAGGAACAAAACAGCAGCAGAATCATAGAACCCAAGAATGGACTAATAGTTACCAAAGGGAAAGGGAGTGGGGATGATGGGTGGGAAGGGAGGGATAAGGGCGGGGAAAAAGAAAGAGGACATTACGATTAGCATGTATAGTGTGTGTGTAGGGGGAGGCGCAGGGAGGGCTGTGCAACACAGAGAAGACAAGTAGTGATTTTACAGCATCTTACTACACAGATGGACAGTGACTGTGAAGGGGTATGTGGGGGGGACTTGGTGAAGGGGGGAGCCTAATAAACATAATGTTCTTCATGTAATTGTAGATTAATGATACCAAAATAAAAATAAAATAAAATTAATTAATTAATTTTAAAAAGTATATAAAAGATAATCATGGAGCTCTTATGTTGTGTTAAATCACATTGAAGCATAGGACTTGCTAAATAATCTTTTATATTTCAGAGATCCTTGAGCCTTGCTACTTCACATTTGGTCTGTAGGCCAGCAGCAGCAGTGTCATTGGGAGTTTGTTAGAAATACAGAATCTCCTGATCTCCTGAATCAAAATTTGTATTTTCATAAGATCCATAGGTGATTTGTATGCATATTCAAAACTGAGAAGCATTTCTTTAGAGCAGTAACTCTCAACTTTGGTGCATGTTGAATTCACCTGGGAGTTTCAAAAATGCTAGTGCATGAGACCTACTCACCAAGATTCTGATTTAATTGATCTGGAGTGTGACCTGTTCTCAGAGGTACAGCTCTCCAGTGATTGTAGTGTACAGCCAGATTGGAAATCATTGGTTTAAACAATACTTCGTCATAATGTGTTGCTCATTTCTTATCTGGGAAAGCTGTGTAGCAATGAGGCTGATCAAGTAATGAGCTAAGGAGGTGCCTTAGGTAAAAAAAAAAAAAGCCCCTTGCTACCTGTCCATAGAGTCAGACTTGTCCAAAATGGTGGGTTATCAGGAATTGGGAAGTCATTTTAAAAAATAGATTCCTGTATCTCACCTCTAGAGATTTTAATATAAGATGCTTGAGGTGGACCCCGGAAATCTGTATTTTAATAGGAACTGCCATAGCAGCTGGTTCAAAGATCATATATTGAAATTACTGACCTAGAGACTGATCACAATTCAAAAGATTGAGCATAAGTAATATACATCAGCCCCTTCTGTTTGAAACTATGGTTGCATATACATACATACATACCTTAGAGGTTTAGGTAGTAAAGTTCAGAGATCTCCTTGGTGAATAACTGAGTTAGAATCTGTGAAGTGTTTAGCATTACACTTACTTTGTCACAGGAGTGAGCACTCAGTGACTGCATGGAATGTGAGAGGGAAGGTGTTTTGCCTGTTTTTCATCACTTTATCCACCAGACTTTGAAGACTCAATGGATACATAGGAGGCACCAAATTGTTTATTGAATAAATGAATTCTATTTCCTAGACCTTAAACACTGAGACTCAAAGCTTGTGCTCTGGAGTTAGATGAAGCTATGTTTGTGTGACTTGCTCACAATATGAACTGTATGAGTTACTTAACTTTTCTGAAGTGCAGTTTCTTTACCTGTCACATGGCAATTACAGGCATGCTCATAATGTGTTTAAAGTATTCAGTACACTACTCAATAAATGTTATATACCACTCTTTTATTATAAGCACCACGATTATTATAATTGCGTTGATTTTGCTCTGACTGTGAACATTTGGTAATCAATTCCCAAACCCTATTTTGATGCTGTCTAGGCCGATGTCTGTGTATAATTACACTGACTTACATATTACGTTTAATTTCTCTCAGACTCACTGGAATGTGGCAAGTTCTTCAATAATCTATAGGGTGGAGAGAAAAAAGTTAGACCAACTATGTGCCCATCACTGTTTAAGGCATTTGATATTCATACATTGGTTCTTCACAAGAACAGTGTTGAGTAGGTGTTAATTTTTCCATTTACATGTGAGGAATTTAAACTCAAAAGTTAAATAACTGGCTCAGCATTATGCAAACAAGGTATTGTCTACATTTTCATTTAGCAATTCTGCTTCCCTGGTCTCTTAGTGGAACATTTCATTAATATTTTGGGTTATACAGTATAAAATTAGCTCATTTCTCACTTCCTTTCCAATGTCAGGTTTCTCTTTTAAAAAGCCTTTAGCTTGCAACTATTCAGTTCTTTACACCTACTCTCTTAGATCTTTTGAAAAATATGAGTATATTTATTTCAAAAACTAAATACTTTGTCACTCATACCCTAAAGAAGGTTAAGCCTTCCTTTTCCTTTTGAAAAGGAAATGGATTTAATTGGAAAGACACATAGTATCAACTCAGAGTTAAAGTTCTTAATCTTGTTTAAGACAAACATGTATTTTTTAAATGTAATATTAATTTCCTAATTGTTTTTATGTATCTTTCTTTTAGGATCCTTCCTGAGCGTTTCCTGACAATTTTAAAACAAAAGATCAATGTTAGGTTTGATGCAGTTATTGGATATAAAACTAAAGAACACTAAGTCCTACATGGACTATATTCTACATTTAGTTGATGTCAAGTAACTGAGTCAAAAATGCCTATTTTCCAAAACATCTCTATTTCTGAATAATGTAACTTAGACTCTTCTCCATACATTAGCTCTAAATAATAAGTAGTAAATAAATCTAATTTACCAGATTTAAATTGATTTCTTCTAATATTAACCAGAATTTTAGTGTTTGGACTTTGCTTTTCCTAGTTATCTTTTTTTCTTCAATAGCACCTTTTGAGGCCCTTGGCAGTCTTCACTTATTGCCATTTGTTCTTTAGCTAAAGCTAATTTTACATAATACAAAGAGAGAAATATTTTAGGAACTAATCTTATAGAAAATGGAGAAAAAGAACAAAAACAGGTTGACAATAATTTCCAAGATTTTGTAGCTCATCTGAAGGCTTTGCAGAATTTGTATTATAAATGCTTAAGATATATTTTTATTTTTAATCACACTTAAATTTTCTATAATTCACGTGTTTCCTTTTCTATTCTACATAAAAACAGAAACTTCAAGCTCTCTATAATAAAGGATTTTATCTTGTGGCATTTCACAATGAATTTCAAGTAATATAAGAAATATAGCTCAACCATTTCATCCTATGCATTACCACTCTATTTCCTGAGATACCTCACATTCCAGTCCAAACATTTCAGCACAAGGAAACTAGAGACGGATATGTAATGCAAGTATAAAATGTATCACTGGGATTTGAGGCAGAGAATTGGGAAAATGTACCCCTAAATGGCAACAATAATAAATGAATCAAACCTAAACTTTTGGTGTTGCCATTTTTTTGTCTTGAGCAGAACAAGAGTTAACCTTCAAATTAAAGGAAAATGGATTATGTAATCAAAGGTCCTTTTTTTTTTTTTTTAGTATTTGGAAATTTCTCAGATATAAGTGAGGCTCAGTGAGATGAGACTATACATCAGAATTATGAATTGAAAAAAAATGAGTAGGTTTGTTGGGTTGCTATTAAAGAATATTTTCAAGATTATGTTAAATACATACATGAGGTAAGGAATGTTGGTCCTTACATCAGAAAGTCATACTCAGAAAACATAAATCACAATCACTGACCCTTGTGAAATTTAGTGAATGAGTCACATTTAGGTTAAGAAACTTCATAGTAAAGGATTTTGATCCTGTTTCTAAGCAGAAACTATTATCTATTCGATAAAGTATCAGGTACTGTCCTAAATTCTTGATTTAGTCAACAAGTAATCTCATCAGTGTCATTGCAGATTATAAGGATCATATAGTAATCTAAGGAGTGTTATACTATAGATTCTATATATAGAAGAAAATTTCACAGAAGATATTATTCCTCCAATAAATTTCTCCCTCCTCCCTGTCAATTACCTTCTTCTAATACAAAGCAAAATACAATCGCTGATGGACTATATTCTACATTTAGTTGATGTAAATACACATCTAGATTTAAATATATATCAAAAATGCCTGCTTTCCAAACATCATTATATTTGCATAACATAGATTCTTCTCCATCCATTAGCCATACTCTACTAGTACTCTACTGGAGTATCTGTGACTTAACAGTTTAAAGATTCACCTACACCCTGTTCTGATAGCAGAGAATGACACAAGAAGGTGGAGAGTCCATTACTGTCAGTTTATAACTCATTTTGAGATAGATGTTATTGTTTATTCTTTTGATTACATTATACATTTTCCAGCTTCCCGGGTGAAACAGTGAAGTAGGCTAGGAGAAAGCCTTTAGTGAAACTTAGTATGACAACTGAGGTACCAAGTACAATGAGAACTTTCCTCTTTCCACAGCATGTTTTGGCTCTTCATACACTTGTCTAAAATTAATACTTAGATGAACTTTGGCATTATTTCACAATGAGAAATAAGTACTACTTTCTTGGGTATTTTTCTGACAGAATTGCGATCAGTCCATTTTACTAAACGTTAACAATTACTGGAGGCAGAAAAAAGGTGGCAGGGTAGGAAGACAAAGCGGAAAGCCCCTCCCACACACCAAGAAAGCAACTACAGCAAATACAACTAACCCTAAAAATGATCTGAAGACTCAGTACAGACCACCTGCACCTAGTAAAGAAAAGACCACACAGAAGGTACAATGGCAGAACCACAATCGAGTGGAACCCAAGCCCTTCCCCCATCCCAGCTCACAGGCATGAGGAAGAAGGACAGAGTGGGGAAGGGATAGGCACTCAGGAACTCTGCACACCTGGCCCTGGAGATCAGCTCTGGCAGCATAAGTCCGCATTGCACTGGGTTCTGGTGATTAGCAGGGCTTGACGTCAGGGACAGTTGGAACACTCTGGGAAGGCTGAAACTCCAACCATTTGTGGAGAACAGCATGCTCCACTGGCCCTACTGAGACCCAAAACAGAGGCAGAAGTTTGAAAACTTTGCCAGCAGTGGGAGAGGTACCAGAGGGACAAGGGTTGGATGGAGCTCTCACCACAGGAGAAAGGGCAAGTAGATGACACCTCCCCAGCCCTCCCTCAACCTGATGGGTCAGGCACAGGAGCCCCAAATACTCCATTCCCCTTGCTACAGGCTCAGCCCTGAGGTACTTTCCTACACACCATCTTCTTACCCCAACAGGTTTAGACCTTTGCTGCATGGCAGGTAGAGAGAGACTTCGCTGTCTGACAGGCAGATACAAGCTTTCCCAGCTTTCTCAGCCCTATCTCAGCCCAACATGGGAAGCACCTGTGGGAGGCAGCTCTAAGTGCTCCTTCCTTATCCGGAGTGGCCCAGCCTGGTGCCATGCACCAGAACTGCTGTTTGACTTCATGCAGGTGAGCCCTGCCTCAGCGAGACTGGCTGCCACATGACCATGCACCATGCTGGACCTGCCACTCACAGAGCAAACCACCCCAGAGTGCCATGTCCACCACACACACCTCATTAGCCCAATGGCACCATTGTCACTGCAGGGCCCAGCCAGCAGTGATCCTAGCAGAAGCACTGCTGCTCTGCTCACAAAGGGCCGACTGAGGTGCATTGCAATCTGGTGGGACTGAGATAGACCACTGACAGCAGACAGAAAGGCACCCAGCCCATAGACCACCAATAGCAACTGGGCCTCCAAAGCAAAGTAGAACCACACAATGGAGAGTAAAGAGTCTTGAGCTTCTAGGCACAAAGGACATTTATTCATAAAGCCATCACTCTCTACAGCAGGAAGCAGACCAGATCCATCTAATACATAGAAAGAAACACAGAAACCCTGACAAAATGAGGAGGAATATGTTCCAAACAAAAAAGCAGGATAAGACACCAGAAAGAGGACTAAGTGAAATGTAGATCACCTATTTTCTGGATAAAGATTTTAAAGTAACAGGTGTAAATATGCTCACTGATCTGCAGAAAAGTATTGAAGATCTCAGGGAGGACTTCAACAAAGACATGCAAGAGCTGAAAGAGAGCCACTCAGAGCTGAAGAATACAGTGACTGAAATGAAATATACAACAGAGGGAATGAATAATAGATTGATGCAAGTAGAGAAGACAATGAATTAGATGGAAATTAGACCACAGGAAAACAAGAAAGCTGAGGAACAGAGAGAAAAAAGAATATCTAGGAATGAAAGAATGATAAAATAGCTCTTTGACAACTACAAATGAAACAATATTCAGATAATCGGAGTACTAAAAGGAGAAGAGAGAGACAAAGAGATAGTCTCCTTGAAGGAATAATTGTTGGAACCAATTTCCTTCCCCAATCTGAGGAAGAAAATAGACACTCAGGTCATGGAAGCTCCTAGAGCCTCTTAAAAAAGAAATGCCAGGAAGAACACACCAAGCTATATAATAATTATTATGACAAATATTAAGAATAAGGAGAGACTATTGAAAGCAGCAGAGAAGAACAAAGATTACTTATAAGGGAAACCCCATTAGGCTATCAGCAGACTTCTCAACAGAAACTTCACAGGAAAAAAGGGAGTGGCATGAAATATTTAATGTTCTGAAACAGAAGGTCCTTCAACCAAGAATCCTCTACCCAGAAAGATTATCATTCAAATTTAAAGGAGAGATCAAACACTTCCCAGATAAGTGAAGGCTGAAGGAATTTATAACCACTAAACTTGCATGTTAAAGGGTCATCCACAGATGGAAATGTTCCTAAGTCTAAATAGTTTTCACCAGTGAAAATAAACCCACAGTAAATGTAGTAGACCAATTACTTACCAAGCAAGTATGACATTTAAAACTAAACAAAAGTAGTAAAACCAACTATACACAAAATCAGTCAAGAAACACACAAAAAATGCAGATTATGACATCTAATACATAAAGTGTGAGGGAGGAAGAAGAAAAGTATTTTTCAATTATGCTTGAAATAGAGCAATCACTGTCACTATTCATAGATGACATGATATTATACATAGAAAACCCTAAAGACTCCACCAAAAAACTGATAGAACTAATAACTGAATTCAGCAAAGTAGCAGGATACAAAATGAATACACAGAAATTTGTTGCATTCCTATATACTAACAATGAACTAGCAGAAAGAGAAATCAGGAAAACAACTCCATTTACAATTGCATCAAAAAGAATAAAATACCTTAGAATAAAGCTAACTAAGGAGGTGATAAACCTATATTCTGAAAACTACAAGACACTCATGAGAGAAATTAAAGAAGACACTAATAAATGGAAATCTATCCTGTGCTCATGGATAGGAAAAATTAATATTGTCTAAATGACCATCCTTCCCAAAGCAATTATAGATTCAATGCAATCCCCATCAAAATACTGACAGCATTCTTCAATAACTAGAACAAATAGTTCTAAAACTCACATGGAACCACAAAAGACCCTGAATAGCCAAAGCAAGTCTGAGAAAGAAGAGCAAAGCCACCTGACTTCAAGCTCTACTACAAAGTCACAGTACTCAAAACAGTTTGGTACTGGCACAGAAATAGACCCATAGATCAATGGAAAAAAATGGAGAGCCCAGATATAAACCCACACAAATATGGTCAATTAATATATGATATAGAAGCCATGGATATACAATGGGGAAATGACAGACACTTCAACAACTGGTGTTGGCAAAACTGGACAGCTACATATAAGAGTATGAAACTGGATTACCGTCTACATCCATACACAAAGTAAACTTGAAATGGATCAAAGATGTGAATGTAAGTCATGAGACCGTAAAACTCCTAGAAGAAAACATGGACAAAAATCTCTTGAATATAAGCATGAGCGATATTTTCCTAGACACATCTCCTCAGGCAAGGAAAACAAAGTAAAAAATGAACAAGTGGGACTATATCAAACTGAAAAGCTTCTGTACAGCAAATGACACCATCAGCAGAACAGACGGAATCCTATAGTATGGGAGAATATATTCATAAATGACTCTTCTCATAAGGGGTCAACATCCAGAATACATAAAGAATTCATTGCCTCAACACCAAAAAAGAAATAACCTGATTTAAAAAATGTGTGGAGGACCTGAACAGACACTTCTTCAAAGAAGAAATACAGATGGCCAATAGGCATATGAAAAGATGATTCACATCAGTAATCATCAGGGAAATGCAAATCAAAACCACAATGAGATATCACTTCACACTGGTTAGAATGGCCACCATCCAAAAGACAAGAAACAACAAATCCTGGCAAGAATGAAAAGAAATAGGAACCCACTTACACTGTTCATGGGAATGTAAATTGGTGTAACCACTGTGGAAAGAAGTATAGAGTTTCCTCAAAAATTTGAATATAGAAATATCATTTGACCCAGTAATTCTACTCCTGGGAATTTACCCAAAGAAAACAAAATCCATGATTTGAAAAGATGTATGCATCCCTATGCTTATCGCCTTACTATTTGTAATAGCTAAGATATGGAAGCAACCTAAGTGTCCATCAACAAATGAATGGATAAAGAAGAAGTGGTATATATACACAATGGAATATTATTCAGCCATAAAAAGAAAAGAAATCCTGTATTTGCAGCAACATGGATGGATCTATATCGTATTATGCTCAATGAAATAAGCCAGGCAAAGAAAAACAAATAACATATGATTTCACTTATTTGTGGACTATAAAAACAAAACAAAACATAATGAACAAAACAGCATTAGACTCATAGACACTGAGAAGTGACTAAGGTTACCAAGGGCAAGGGGTGGGGGAGGGGGATAAAAGGGCACAATAATTCACAATCACAATGTAAGCTGATCACAGGGGCTGTTGAACCACTGTGATGTACAAAAAAAGAGAGAAAAGATTGCATATCAACTATACTTCAATAAAAAATAAAATAAATGTTAACCACATGCTTGAGGAACAGGTTGTCATTTAATTCCCCCTGCAATTCTGTGTAGTAGGCATTTTTGAAGAACTTGAAGTAGCTTTGATGCAGCAGCAATAAGCAGGAACCCAAAACCTTAGAGGCTGGAGCCCTAACTGCTGGAACGTGAATGAATGCTGTAGGGGCTCTGGATCTTGTCTGTACATTTTTTAAAAAGGCTTACTCTAATTTAAGAATATCAGGCAATTACTGCTGTGATGCTAAGTCTGAAGACTTTTAACTGTTATTTGAATGAAGTTAATCCTAACTTTAAACTCACTTCTCAACAGTTTGGTGGGAAAATTCATCTTAGCCATCAATAGGCTATATCTGAGTGGCACCCTAAAATCAAAGAGGTTTGCATTGTCTTGGGATAAATGGGGAAAGACTCCTCTTAGTTACTGGCTATCATGGTACTCTGGATCCTAAGCTAGGACCTGGATGACAAGTAGCTCTTTCTTTTGTGGGGTACAGAAATCCTGACTGGTAAGGAATTAACCCTCTCTGGACCATAGAGCAGAATACTCTTCCCCACCCCTGTCCCCGTGCCACCATTCTCACTTGACATAAATCTGCTCTTTTTAATGGAAACAAGGATTAGAAAGAGTGGGCAATCACTTTAATCACAAAGAAAGGGTTAATAATGACCTTAAGTACATCTTCAACCCCAACTTCGCTAGTGAGTACGTGGCTAATAAGGATTTTACTGTGGGGAAAAGGATTCCCCCACAATCCTTTATTAAGGATTAATAATAATAAATTATTAAGAGCCTCCTCTCCCAGGCTGAGTGATACATATACTGCCTTGAACAATTCTATGTGGTAGATATTATTATCCCCATTTTAAACATGAGGTAAGTATAGCCCATAGAGGTTTAACAAATGTACCTGAAGTAACATGGTTACCTAGAGGTCAAGCTGAGGATTTGAATCCAAGTTTGCTGCCATCGGTATCCTACAGCCTCAGTGAAATTCTTGAGGAGTTAAACCATTACGCTCAACAAGCTCTACTTCCTTTTACCCAAGTTTTCCTTGGTATTCAAACAATATTCCAAAATTAGCCAGTGACCATCTCTGATGGTGACTGATACTCTTTCAGCTAGGCATTATTATTTTTTTTTTGAGAGGGCATCTCTCATATTTATTGATCAAATGGTTGTTAACAACAATAAAATTCTGTATAGGGAACTCAATGCATAATCATTAATCAAACTCAATCCTAATTTTCAACAGTCTCCAATCTTCTGAAGCATAATGAACCAGTTCTTACATGGTAAACAAGTTCTTAACACAGTGAGTAAGTTCTTACATGGTGAACAGTGCAAGGGCAGTCATATCACAGAAACTTTCAGTTTTGATCACACATCATGAACTATAAACAATCAAGTCAGATATGATTATTCATTTGATTTTTATACTTGATTTATATGTGAATCCCACATTTCTCCCTTATTTTTTTTTAATTAAATGCTGAAGTGGTAGGTAGATGCAAGATAAAGGTAGAAAACATAATTTAGTGCTGTAAGAGGGCGAATGTAGATGATCAGGTGTGTGCCTATAGACTAAGTATTAATCCAAGCTAGACAAGGGCAACAAAACATCCACGGATGCAGAAGATTTCTCTCAAAACAGGGGGGGTGAGGTTCTAAGCCTCACCTCTGTTGATCCCCAATTTCTCACCTGATGGCCCCCCTGCGACTGTGCCTGTCTTAGGTTGTTCCTCCCTTGAGGAATCTTACCCATCTCTGGCTAACCAGCTGTCTTCCGGGGCCATACAGGGAAATGTAAAGTTGGTAAGTGAGAGAGAAGCAATATTCTTTGAAAAGGTTAGCTTTTTACTTCTTTGCAGATTTATGCCCTGTGGCTTCTATGTCCATCAGCTAGGCATTATTTTAAGGTGGACTAGAATGCTGCAGCACGCATCCCTAATTACTCCACCTGAAAAAGGTCTAGCCTGGCTCAGCCCAACATCACCACAGTGTAAAGTACTTAAAAACTTAAACTATTACTATTATTATTTGATTTATACAACATTTACAACTTGCAAAGCCACTTCATATATATGCCCTCTTACTTGATCCTTATATCCACTTGTGTTTGGGTCTGTGAGGGGAGGTGGAGCTTGTGATATGTGGTGAGGGCCTGTGTTGGGTAAAAACATTTTACCCAAAAGTACTTATTTTTATCTTGATTTTCCAGATAAGGAAACTGAGGCACAGAAAAGAATAAAAGGGACTGCCTAAAATCACACCACTTTTTTTTATTGTGGTAAAATATACATAACTTAAAAGTTACCATTTTAACTATTTTTAAATGTAGAATCCATAGGAACAGAAGTACAGCAGAGAGAATGCAGTCAATAATACTATAATATCTTTCTATGTTGACAGATAGTAACTACACTTATTGGAGGAAGCATTTAATAGTGTGGATAACTGTCAAATCACTATGTTGTGTATCTGAAACCAATATAATATTGTATATCATCTATATTTCAATAAAATAAACAAATGTACAGTTCAGTGGCTTAAGTATATTCACATTGTTATACAACCACCACCAACATTCATCTCCAGAATTTTTCCATCACTGCGAAGTGAAATCCATACCCTTTAAAGAGTAACTCCTCATTCTTCCTCCCACCACCTTGTCCCTGGTAACCACCATTCCACTTTCTGTATCTGTGTATTGACTCTCCTGGGTCATATAAATGGAATCATAGAGTATTTGTCCTTTTGTGTTTAGCTCATTTCATTTAGATAATGTTTTCAAAATTCATCCATTTTGTAGCATATATAAGAACTGTATTCCTCATTAGGGTGAGTAATACTGCATTGTGTGTCTATATCACATTTTGTTCATTCATCCACTGATGGACATTTGGGTTGTTTCTATTTTTTTGTGTATTGGAAGTTATACCACATTTAGGTGTGGATTTCTGGCTCCTTTCTAATGTGTTTTCCTATATTATCACAGAGAGAATGGATTGGTTTATTTAACCTACAATCTCCTCCAAATGCAAGAGGTTTTCAGGGAAATGGACATCTCATGGAAAATGATTAGCTAACTGAAATTCTGATGTTGAGCTTTCACGAATAAATGAATCAAACAAAAGTTGGTTGGCCTAAGTGTCCTTAAGATAATATCTCTACTTTCTCCTTTTCCTTCATTAAAACAAAAACAATGATGACAACAGTATATAGAGAGATGCCAAGAGATCATTAATGATGCAATACCTCTAGAGATGCTATATTTCCAGAGGTGAAATTTCATGGTAAAACATGGTACAGAACTGTTTCTCAAAACTCAAGTCCAGAGAGCACTCCCTGTGTTCCCTTGTCCTATGCCAATCTGTTACTAGCAGTTGGTATCAAGTCAAAGTCTCAAGTTACAACCACACTATTTGACCATGTGGGCAAAGTCTGCCCGCAGATCTGGCTTACCTCTGCCACTCCCATCAACACTTGCAGCACAGCTCTCCCCTGGAGATCCAAGCAGAGGGCAGATCTTTGCTGGGACTAGGCAAGTCCTAAGCCCAAGGAGAACACGGAGCAGAGCCATGAGCATCGTCTTGGATATCCTCCTGCTTCTGACCACCATCATCTACTCCTATTTGGAGTCCTTGGTGAAAGTTTTCATTCCCCAGAGGAGAAAATCTGTGGCTGGTGAGATTGTTCTCATTACAGGAGCCGGGCATGGAATAGGCAGGATGACTGCCTATGAATTTGCAAAACGGAAAAGCAGACTGGTTCTGTGGGATGTTAATAAGGTAATAGGTGCCTCTGCCCATCTCTTAAAGTCACAGTAAGACAAGTTTTTTTAAAAAACTATTTGACTTACCACCTGCTTACGTTTGTATTTTTTCTTTTTCAAAGTGTAATAACTAAATTCCTCGGAGCCTTCTTCTATGTATGCAGCAGGGTGGTTTGATGAGGGGAACATAACTGAGAATTAAGCAGGTTAATAACACAGACTCAGGGAACAGGCTAAGTCCAAGTTGTTTAAATCGAGATGTAACTTAATTTCTTTCATTCTCAGTTTCCTTATCTCTGAAATGAAGATAATAACTCACGGGTTGGGCAAAAACAAGGTTAACAAACTACAGCTAATGGACCAAAGCTATTCCCTTGGCAGCTTGTTGAGTGAGGAATGTTTTTTGCATTTTTAAAGGGTTGTCAAAGGAAGATTCAAATAAAGAAAGAAGTACAGTCAACAGAAGCCCTGAGAGCCTCCCCTCACACACACACAATCCTAACATATTTACTGTCTGGCTCTTTCCAGAATAAATATGCTGAGCTCTGGGCAAAGGATTAACAGGATGAATATTTTAAAGTACTTAGAACAATGCCTGAACATAGCAAATATTAATTGTGTTGAATAAAACCTCCATGCAGTGAGTCAGGCTTTCTTTCAGGCATTCATGTTTTCCTTGTACTGTTATTTGTAAATGCTAGGTTAACTACTCAAAATAAAATAGAAGTAATTGAAATCTCATATCATTTTCCCTAAACTTGTAAATTCTGGTATGGTCATGAAAATAAGCACAGAAAGTGTTTACAGCATTTTAAAATTGAAAAAAATGCTTAGTTTTTTTAAGAAGCAGATTTTCCGCAAATCACAATGAGATTTTGATTGCCATTATATTATCACTCTCTCATGCTCTTTGCCTTCATGCCAGGTTGGCACCTTCCCTCTTAAGGCTTTCAAAAATGCCTCTTGGAAGAATGAAAGTAGTTAATCACAGATTAGTTATTTCTGCTTCATGAGGAATCAGGGTAGAAGAATTTACCACCACTTACATTGTCTGGTTGCCCCATCAGACGTCCAGGTAGGAGATGCTGAAGCAATCTTTACAGCATCCACTCGAGGGAAGGTGACACAGCCTGAATTATTATAAAGTAGAAGCACTGAGGTTGGTTTTAGGACAATATAGACAGGGAGGTAATAAGAGTCTCACTTTTGAAGATTTTTTTCCTCTTGATTTTCTTGGGTTATTTTTTAGATGCCCTAAAAAATTCAGAGTACATTCACTTTCATAGTCCATAGTCCAGCGCTGGGGTTACTACAGGGATTTTACTCTAGAGAAAGTCAAACAGGAAAAGCTAAAAGAAAAAAAAAAATGTCTCCTGAACTTAGGAAACAAGTTCTTCTCTTTCTAGACTGTAAAGAATATTATACAAGAAAAAGTTGATAGGTTTTTATATAAAATATATGGATATTTATATAATAGATGAGTTGATACACATGAAAATGATTTGGTTCTTGACGAGATGCCAATGAACTTCCTAAAAGAGAACAAGAATTTACAAATTGAGAAAATTGTCTGTTCTCAGGCATTTATAAGAAAAATATAAATAAGTATAAATCCATGAAAAAGGTTTGATGAAATCTCACTTTTGGGTCTCTTTCCACGTGTGTATATTTGGAGAGGACTGATATGTATCACATTTTTCTAATTCCAGTGACAAGAAATAAAAATGGCTATTTAAGATTCTGCCTGAAAGATGGGTCACCTAATCTCACAGAGTCTCTTTGAATCCTTGAATTTTATGGTTAAACATTTAAGGTGTTAAATGATTCACTCTGAGTATAAATGTAAATCAGATCTCCACCTGTGGAAGGTGCCAGCTCTCTTGCTACTGCTGGCTTTTCTTGCCTTACAAGATGAGACATGTTAGCAATTGTCCTCATTCAATTGAAACTACTGCTTTAGGAACACTGTGATAAGTGGGATACCCAAGGCACACTAGAGCTGAAGCCAAATAAAGCAAGCAAACATTGTGTTGCCAGGCAGCAGCACCTGGGGAGGTCTGTCCCTGCTCACTAGGGGAAAAATCAGCCTGAATTGGGGAGGGTTCTTGACTCTGGGTGAAAAAAGATTCTGGAACAGTGTAGGTGAGGAAGGAATTCATTAAAGCAAGAGCAGCTGGGAATGGCAGCTGCCTTGCAGGCAGCAGAGAACAGGGAGGTGCAGAGCGAAAGAGGGAAAGTTCTCAACCTGGGGTAGATTCCCTTGCCAACTCCTGAAGGCAGGGTCACGGGGCATCGTGTGTCCGCTTGGGTCTGCACAGCATGGGGACTGGCCCCTACCGCTCCAGGATTTGGGAGAGCCGCAGAGCACAGGATGGAGTGAAGTTATGTTCTGAGAACTTCCCAAAGAAAGGAGATTTGAATTCAGGTAGGCTACTAACAGCAGATCGCACAGCTGCAGTTTCATCCCTATCAACCAGGCGATGGAAACAAGCAGGCCCAAATCTGAGCTCTTAGCAGCTCCTTCCTACTTATCAGGAGTAAAGCAGAGACAAAGTGGAGACTTAGAAATAAAATGAAATAACAAAGAGTTAAAGTACAATAATTTGAGCAGTGAGAAAGCTTTATTTGAAAGTACGCACTTAAAGAAAGGAAAGTGTCCTCAGAATGAAGGTGCACTGAAAGGTTGTCTTTAAGGCTTCCAAGAATGAGGTAAAGGGCAGAGGGGAGGGAGGTTGCTGGCCATCGGCCTGACTTGTGGTCTCAAAGTGCTTACCGCTGGTAAGCGACACATGTCTCCTCTCCTCTATTTTTTGCTAATTTTGCTAAATAAACCCAACACAAGGGATTTATTTATCCTGATTTCTATGATAGTGGTTACCCTCAAGCTGTGGGGACATAACAGTTAAGACTGCTTGCTCTGCCTTAAGGTAGGTTGTTGGGTTATTGTCTGATTACCAGAGAATATGTTAGGAATCTTACTTCTCAACTCTCTACTTTTTAAAATGGAATCTTAGCCTTGAGGGAGGGTCCCTCCTGTTCTTACTATACTGTTTATATCTCAGCATTTTTTCATCATAGGCAGGAAAAGTTAATCATGATGCTTGTCCCATGTCCCTGCCCTGCCTCAATTGCTCACAAAAAGACAAGATGTTACATTTTGCAGTGCTCCAGCTGTTTTAATTCTTCAATCAAAGCATGTGAAGAAAGCTCTAGTTACTAATGCCCTCCACCAACTTTGAATCTAGAGACAAAAGAGCGTGTAGTGGTTCTTGTAATGTGGCAATGAGCAGGCTACCAGCTGAAGCTTAAATCATTGAAAGGTGCTCTCAATCCTCCATCATTATTCCTCTGCAGCCCCTAAAAGACATAAGAGAGGACATTGGCTCTGTGACTGCGTGTTCTAATTTCTGTTTGGGTATGTTCTTTGGGATTTCAGGTCTCTGCTCCAGCGTTTAGCACATGGGAGTGGAATACAAAGGACTTGGAGGAGGCAACACTGGCTAAGGGAAACCACCTGCCACTCAGGGACCACCCCAAATAACAGCCACACCACTAACATCCTGATGTGCGAAAAGGGCTTTTAAGCTGTCCTTGCCTCTTCATCACAGAGAAGAATTTACAAATTGTTAGAGGAAAAAGTATAATTTTTAAAACCCTGTGAGCTCTATAAAAATCCAGAGATGTCAAAACTCAAAAAGAATTCTAATTTTCCAGAAATGCAGATCAAGAAACATCAGGGAAATTCTTTCTTAGGAAAGAGGTCTCTGAATTTAGGCTGAAAATAATTTGCTCTGTCTACATGTCTTGGAGTTATGAACAAAGTTGTCACATAGATGAGAATCCATCCAGGGGTGTTTGCTCATTTTCAGTCCTGAAGACTTGAAGAATAGCAGCATTGTGTCCAATGAAATCCTTCCTCAAACAAGGATCTTCCTCCTTCCCTCCTAGATACTTAAGTCAGAATCATTGAGAAAAGTACGATGGGCAGAGAGGTATATAGTTTAAAATTACCACTAGATTAGAATTGCTGCTTGAAGTTTTACCGCCCACTACATAGTGGGTGCTCAACAAATATATGTTAAGAGAATTGTTGAGTTTTCTTTTCTTCTCCATACACAAACATCACTCTTCATAACACTACTGAAAATGTCTTTCAAGCATGTTCTTCAAGCTATGAGAGTAGCCTGCTTTAGAGACACTGCCTCCTGGAGAACCTGCAACCCAACCTGAAAAAACATGGAGGATTTTTTTGTTTTGTTTTGATGCAGAACAGCTGTTGAGAATGTAGCAAAACAAGATGAAAACACATGACTAATATGAACAGCCCCTGGCAGAAAAGCCAGGCATAATCTCTGTGCAAATTAGGCAAGCAGGAGCAGTGCAAATAAGGAGCATATTTCAGGCATGAATTTTAATCTTAAAAAGAAATTTCTTCTCCAATGCATTCTCCTCCACTCTTGTCCCCAGCTGGCCTCCATCTCTCTGAATTTGTTCTTTCCAATTACAGCATGGTGTTGAGGAAACTGCAGCTGAGTGCAGAAAACTAGGGGCCACTGTGCATGTATTCGTGGTAGACTGCAGTAACAGAGAAATGATTTATAACTCTGTGAACCAGGTGAGACTTCAGGACACAAATTTATTCAAATAATTTTGTATGCACTGACATGGAAAATGAAAGTTTTCTTTATGACTGCCTGATTTAAATTAGATTTTTAACCTCTGCTAATAGACATAGTTGTGTGAATAAGGACATACACTTTTTTCTTGCATATAATCCACTCAACTCTGCCTATTATTATTTTTATTCATCATTTTCATTCAAATCAGAAGTTTGAACAGCAGTACAGAGTGACAGAAAAAAGATTTATCACCAGGAAAAAGAATCACTTTCTAATTTCATTTCAGTCCTATTACTTTTTTAGAAATTCCTTTTATTTCTTGAATTATTTCCTTGGTGGGATCTTATTTATGTTGATGCCAATCTAGTCTTCTATAGAAAATGTAATATTAAAATTATTATAACCATTTTAAAAGAGTAAATGTCAAATACAATGAACTAAGCACTCTGAAAAAACGATTGCATCCTTTAATTTATAATAACCTACAATAGCCCTATTAACCTCATTTGACAGGTGACCAAATGGAGTTCAGAGAGGTTAAGCCAGACCAACGTCATGTAGTTGGTGGTGGCAGGATTATCATTTAGTACTTTTAAAATGGTCAGAATTGATATATCAATTAATCAACACAAATAATAATTTCATTTTATTGATAAGCTTTAAAAATCGATGCTGCTATACTGGATACTGAAATTTAGATGTTAAAAAAAATGGTTCATTTTTTATGACAGTGTTCCCTTTGCATCCACTATTTGGGCTAACAGTCTTTACTGCCTGAACTCTAAGACAACTCATTAAACAGATTGAATAATCTAATCCCTTCCCAATACAGCCCCAAAACTTTGATTTTCTATAATACACCCGACAAATGTGTTCCTCCCACTTCAAAAGGTAAAGAAAGAAGTGGGTGATGTAACCATCATAGTGAATAATGCTGGGATAGTATATCCAGCTGACCTTCTCAGTACCAAGGATGAAGAAATTACCAAAACCTTTGAGGTCAACACCCTAGGACATTTTTGGGTGAGTATGAGTCAGCAGCATTTCTGGTTTGTGCATGTCTGATACCTCCTCTTAAAGTACATGAAGTTCATAGTTGAGCTCACATCCTTCTGGCTGGAGACTGGCAAGTCTTTCCCTTAAATCAAGGACATCAAATTAGTTTGACTGGAAGAGCCTCTGAAGAAAGGGCCCAGGGTTCAAGGGGATACAACTTATTAGAATGTAGGTAGTCAGTCTGTTTTTTCCACCAATATCTAACACAAAGCCTGGCACATATCAGGTGCTCAAAAATTATTGTTTGAGTTTTGCTAAGGGTTGTCAGCATACATCTTTTCAGTGTTTTAGAGGAATTATATACAGTGTACATTCACTTGTGACCTCATGTCCTGGAATTGTAGAACTGAAAGGACAGCAGAAATCGCTACACAGATGTATGTAGAGGTTGTGGATTTTTCAGGATGGACTCTGAGACAAGCTCTAGATACGTGCTGGAACTCAGAACTATAGCTGTCCAGACCTCTTACAACTGGTTAGTTTTGTGAGAGACCAAAATACACCTTTGTAGAGAAAATTTGTATGAATTAACCTTCCAGTGCCACAATATTAGTGTAGAACCCAAGGCAAATCTGGATTCTGGAAGAGAGAAGATAAAAAGAGATATCTCCCCATCTTCTCCTGCTAATAAGAATTGATTATTATGCTCACCAAACTACCTTGAGACCACATGTATTAATTATCTGCAGCTACATAACAAATTACATCAAAACTTAGTGGCTTAATGCAACAATAAATGTTCATTTTCCTCTCACAGTTTCTGTGGGTCAGGAATTCGGGCACAGCTTGGTTTGGGAATTCTGGCTCTATGAATCTGCAGTATCAAGAGGGTGGGTTTATAAAATTCTCACCAAATATTATTGATATTTCTCACAAAACAATAAAGCTTCTAGGAGATAAAGACTTTTGTTTCCTGCAGCCTCAACATATAAAGCAAAATATTACAAATAGACACCAAATCTAATCTTCATGCACAGTGATTGTGGGTAACTATAGAACTCTGAGACTTTAAAAATAAGCTGTATCTCAATATAATATATTTGTTTTCTATATCAATTTGATACAGGTACACAAGATGTTATCTCATCTCATAGAATGAGAAAGCCCCAAACCAGAAAAATCACGTGTTACCAGATTGCTGTAGGGAATTTTTTCTGAAAACTGAATTTTTCCCTTAACAATATTGTTCATTAGAAACAACCATAAAGGAGATATCTGATTCTCTCTGAAGGAAAGAAGAGGGAAATATTGAGATGAGTTCTTGGCAAGTGATACTCAGTGCACAGCACTAAAAGTCAGTTAGAACCTATGTATTTTCATTTTTTCCATTTCTGTCATTTGTATGGATGTAATTATGGAATCTTGGCACATATCTTATTTCACCGTAGAAGTTGTCTCAAATGACATTTTGTCTTAAGAACAAAACTACCTAACTTGGAAACCTAACACCTCTGCCATCGTTTTTTCTTTCTGCAATGATCTGTAAGATCACAAAAGCACTTCTTCCATCAATGATGAAGAGAAATCATGGCCACATAGTCACAGTGGCTTCAGTGTGTGGCCACGGAGTGATTCCTTATCTCATTCCATATTGGTAAGTATTATTTTCCAGCAGTGCTGTATATTTTTCTACTTTTAAGGGTTTTTTAGACCTCAAATTCCAATCCTCATAGCAGGGTAACTTGTATTTACAAAGTTTATATGGTAGTTTAGAGTTAACTTTTAAAAATGACTTCTGCAACAAGGAAATTGTTTGTAATCATTTAAGGAGCTCTCTAAAAACTCCTCTGTTGAGCAATCAAAGACAACAGAAATGCCAAGCATGTATCCATGGAATGAGTAGATGTTGACAAAGGAAACAGGGGACCCACAGACTAAGAAGCAAAGCATACACAAGTCCCAGTGAACACAAATCGGTGCCAGAGCCCATGCCCAGGGTGAGCTAACCAGGGCGGTTCCTGGATCAAAACATTTTCCAGGGTGCTTGTGCCATGAAAAATAGTTGGTATGTAAGAGAGAGAGAGAGAAAGCCTTTACCTGATCACAAATGCAGATAGCACACTCCATACTCTACCAAGGATATAAAGAGAAGAAGGTGGGAGGTCCTAAGGATACACTATTTGCAAAGTCTTTTCCTTGTAAGCTCCTTTAATGGTACCTCATGTCCTTCCTTCTGTTTCATATCAGCATCATGGAAAATTTTAACTTGTTAACATTTTTGCCACTTCACAACTGCCCACACATGAATATCAGTGGGTGGGTGTGGGGATGGGTAGTTAATTTATTATTTCCTTGTACATCCATGTTCAAAGTTAAATTTAGTCAGAGACAAAATTATTTCTAACACTGAATGTAGTCACAGGTATAGTTAAATTTCTATGTAGATCAAGGTGCACACACTTTAGTGCACACACATATGGTTGTTTCAAGCTGCCTTTACCATTTTAAAACATGAAAAAGAATTCCATAGATTAAACAATTGTTTTAATGCTTAAAAACATGGAAACCCTATGTAATAATCACTTTTCCCTTTTTTTCTTCTCCTGTAAGAAAGCAGCTACCTTTTAACTTTACGGTTCTTATTGTTGCCTGAATCAAAAATACAATTAACATTTTTATAGATCCTTATATAGACAGTGAAGTTACTATTCATATGCTATTGGATTTAATCCTCAAGAGAGCCTGTATTTTCTTATCTGCATTTAAAGATCAGGAAACCAAAGGAAGAATATAAAGGAATATGCTGAAGATTGCACAACACACTCACACGACCCAAATTCCTTTTACTCCAGATCTTCATAATGAAATTAAGAAGACAAAAGTGGCCTCCAATGTTAAGAGAGAAACTTTTGATAGTTATCAAGATAGAGGAGAAGTATGTGACAAAACTTACAGAGTTTTGTCAATACAGATATTAGTTATATAGTTTTTCTTAATATGTTTTCCTGATTCATACTTTTCAAAATGAAAACATCAATAAAAACTGATTAGAAAACAGTTGGAAGAGTAAATGGAAAACCTTCCATGTAGGATGAAAAATGAGCTATAAGCTGGTCAATAAAAGTGATTAGGATTTCTTCTATTGCTGTCACTGTTAGTTAATTAAAAAATAGGTAAATGCAGAATTCTGTGAGATAATATAAGATAATGTAATGAAAATGAACAAGCAAGGGGAAGATTTGGGGGCTTGGCTTCAACTTGTTCTCACACCAAATCAACATCAGCCTCTCACAGAAAGCTGAGCCATGTGTCCCACTTGCCTTTGACTAATAATGGTGGGTAATTCTCTTACAGTTCCAGCAAATTTGCTGCTGTTGGTTTCCACCAAGCTCTGACATCAGAACTTGCAGCCTTAGGAAAAACTGGTATCAAAACTTCGTGTCTCTGCCCAGTGTTTGTGAATACTGGGTTCACCAAAAACCCAAGTACAAGGTGAGCTCAAAATCACGTTAGGATGAAAATATGTCATAAGAAATGATACAAAAATGATAAGACAAATCTTTAGGTGGGGCAACTGAGAAAATTATAAAAAAGGAAAAGGAAAAATATTATTTCTTATTAATGTTATTGTATTGCCCTAAGTTTTCACTTTGAAATTAGATGAACAAAGGGAAAAAATGCATTAGGAACTAGCAGGAATGATCAGCCACCAATGAATTAGAAAATTGGATTGCAAGGTTCAACACACCTTCAGACACCAAGAAGGAGTGAGAGTGGGGTGGGGCAGACTGAACAGGCATGTTTAAGGGGCTGGTGAGGGCATCCTCTCTGGAAAACACACCCCAAAAATGAATGACACCTAACACCTTCCTCTCCCATACTCCTCAGTAGAGTAAGAAATACGCCCCTTTTCCGTTTTCCACAGCACTGGCATAAAGGTACTCCAACGTTTTCCAAACTTGCATGATCTATCAGCTATGCTGACATAAAAAATACATGTTCTTAGGCTGTTCCTCAGAGGTTCTGATTCAGTAGGCTGGGATGAGCTCCAAGAAAAAAGTGCTTTGTTTACAAGCATACCAGGTGAGTCTGGAGACAGAGTTGGAAACCACTGATGTATTAAATACACATTTAACAACCACATGCATTTGATCACTGCTATCACCTTGCTCTCCTTAAAAACACAAATGTTCCTGGGAGCAGCAATAAATTAAGACCCTAACTCCTTAGTCAAGGTGAATTTCTACAAAACTTTGTCTCGGTTAGGGCAGGATTAAGATACCTGCTTCACAAATGTGCTTCAATTATAATATATATTCTGCTGCAGGCTAACAAAATATATTAAGCTTGCTAATCTGAAGCCAATTTATTACTGGAAGGGAATTTGTCCTAATATATTAGTTCTAAAGAGCTAACAAACTCCCTTTTAAGCTCAGCCTCATTTGAAGCTATGACTCTGAAACTGAATTACCTGTGTTGGTTCTGGATCTGCAGTCACTGCCCGGCAGCAGCATCCATAACGTTGTTACACTGTAGATACTCAACAAATCCACAATATGTAAGTCAATATGTTTACTTACATATTGTGAACATAGTTAAGTTACTCTGGGCTCAGTTTTGTTAGATGGGCAATTGAGCCCAATAAAAATCATCTTGGTAAGCATTCTGGCTTTGAGTGTGCCAAGAGATCAAGGTCCACTGTTGGGGAAGGCTCGACAGATTAAAAGAATAATGCTAATGTGACCTGGGTAGTGTGGGTGCCCAGGGAGAACATAGGGACTGACGCAGGCTATGCTGAAGATTTGGGATTGTTCTCACCCAGACTGCTGGGTTCTGGATTTTCTTGGCAAAGACTAAAATGTCCATATGCTGATGGCAGGGTTGGCTCAGAGACTGGGTGATGGAACCGGATAGGAGAAATCAGGAAGGAAAGAGGCAGAACCTTGTAATTTAGAAAAGTATTGATTCATATTACTCTGCTGACTTGCCGCTCAATACCATGGAAACCTCAATCACATAATAATTTGTACATCACAGAGTATCTCAGGGAAGGAAGTTATAACATCCATGGCTTATTTAACTCCTCTACACAACGTTTTTATTCACTGGCCATTCAGCCTATGTTAGATATCTTTGATGCAACACTTCCAAGCCATTTGCATTTTAATTTTCAGTCATCATCTTGCACTACAGGACATTCTACACTGGGCCTGTGAGTAGGGAAGTCAGAGGTGTCTCCCAACTACTAAATGCCCTCAAATCAGTCTGGCTTTATGGGATACCTCCACAAGAAAGAAAGCATAACTAAATATAGAATTCTCTCCTTGGATCCAACAAGCCCTGAGGAGAAATGTTTTACATAGAGAAATTTTTTACATAGAACTTTTATATAGAAATGTCAAAGGTACCAAAGGGGACAGGTGTGGGAGGGCAGGTGGGAGGGAGGGAGAAGGGGATTGAGGGGTATTATGTTTAGTACACATAGTGTGGGGTCACGATGAAAACAGTGTAGCACAGAGAAGGCAAATAGTGAATCTGTGGCATCTTACTACACTGATGGACAGTGACTGCTTTGAGGTATGGGGGAACTTGATAATATGGGTAAATGATAATAAATAAAAGATGTGGTACATATACACAATAGATTATTACCCAGCCATAAAATGAAGGAAATCTTGCAACTTGTGATAACATGGATAGACATACAGTGTATCCCACTAAGTGAAATAAACCAGGCAGAGAAAGACCAAAAAAAAAAAAAAAAAAAAAAGAAATGTCAAATGTTTCCTTTCTGTCCATGATCAGTCCTACGCAATACTGTTCCTTGCCTGGCTTCTCTTCTCTACCACACAATTTCTTGTAACATTTTGATATTTTGACTGAGTGAGCCATGAAACACACCTACTAGATAGGAGAGTATAAGATTGTGATAAAAAAAATCAACATGACATGTGGGATGTGGGGGTGGGGGTGAGTAAAATTTGTGCAGTGAATCTGAAACCTTTTAAATCCTAATTTGGTAAAAGGAAAAGTACATTTTCCTGCCTTTGTTAATTAAACATCAAAAAGAGCCAAACATTTTTCTTCCTTTTTATTTTGGCTTAAAACAACAGAAATTTATTCTCTAATGGTTCTAGAGGCTAGAAGTCTGAAGTCAAAGTGTTGGCAGGGTCATGCTGCCTCTGAAACCTGTAGGGAAGAGTCCTTCCATGCCAGTTTCCAGCTTCTGGTGGTTTGCCAGAAATTTTTGGCATTCTTTGCCTTGCAGTTTCATAACTCCAATCTCTGTCTTCATCATCACACATTTTTCTTTTTAATCACAGATTGTGGCCCATACTAGAGACAGAAGAAGTTGCAAGAAGCTTAATAGATGGAATACTTACCAACAAGAAAATGATTTTTGTTCCATCTTACATAAATATCTATTTAACACTAATGGGGTAAGTAGAGCACAAACATTTAAAATACTGAAACACCAATAGAACTATCATTACAGTTTGAGTTGTGAAAGTTGCCATGGAAACTCCATGACTGGGGAGAACAATTAAGTTTCCTCTGCTATTGCCTCACCCAGTCTATTAAAAGAGAATGATTGATTTTCTCTACCACATCTCCCACCTCTACCTAACCTTTGCCAGAGACTGTTGTAACTGAAGGAAAGACAGTTTAAAGAAAATGCAATATAGTGAAGTAGCTAAAAATAAAAGGTGTATAAAAAAACCTGCTGAGGTTTGATTGAGATTGTATTTAATCTACAGACAAATTGAGGGAGAACTGACATATTAACAATATTGGGTCTTCCAAACCCAAGAACACAAAGAACATATATTTTCTTTTTTTAAATTTTCTTCAATATCTCTATACAATATTTTGTAGTTCTCAGTGTAGAAATCTTACATGTCTTTTGTCAGGTTTATCTGAAAGTATTTCATATTTTTGATGCTATTATAAATGGCATTAAAATTTTTATTTCCCATTGTTTGTTGCTAGTATATATTTTATGTTTGCATTTTGATCTAGTATTTAGCAACCTTGCTAAACTCACTTCCAGTAATTTTTTGTAGATTCTAACAGATTTTTTTTACATAGATGATGATATTATCTACAAACAAAAACACTTTTATTTCTTGCTTTCCAATCTGCTTGGGGTTTTTTCCTTCTTTATTGCACTGTCTAGAACACTCCATGCAATGTCAGAAAAGAGTGAAAACGTACATCCAAGTGTTCTCTTGGATCTTAAGAGGAAAATATTCATTCTTTCACAATTAAGTATGGTATTAGCTGTAGATTTTCTTTCATACAACCCTTTATCATATTGAGAAGGTTCCCTTCTATTACTACTTTGATGAGAGCTTTTATCAAGAGTAGATATGAATTTTGTCAAATGCTTGTACTGAATATATTAAGAAGATCTTACAGTCTTTTTATTTTAGTTTCTTAATATGGTAAATTATACTGATTTTGAAGAATAAATCAACACTGCATTGTAATGTCTTTATCTGATTTTGAATCAGGTTCATACTGACCTCATGAAATGAGCTGGAAAGTATTCCCCTCTCTTCTCTTTTTCAGAAGAACTTGTGTAGGATTGGCATTATTTTTTTCCTTACATGTTTGGTAAAATTCACCAGTGACACCATCGAGGTCTGTTATTTTCAATACAGGAAAGTTTTTAACAGCAAATTTAATTTCTTTAACAGCTATAGGGCTATTCAGGCTACTTCCTTGTTTTTAGTAATGTCTGCGTGTCCTTCAGGGAATTTGTCTATTTCAACTAAGCTGTTGAATTTATTGGCATAGCCTTGTTCATAATGTTCCCTTTTCATGCTTTTAATGTTTCAGCATCTCTAATTCCTGGTATTGGTAATTGTGTTTTCTCTCTTTTCTTTATTGTATCAGTTTATCTAGAGGTTTATCAACTTATTGATCTTTTCAGAGAACTAGCATTTGGTTTAATTGATTTTTTTCTCTTTTGTGTGTGTGTGTTCTATTTAATTAATTTCTGTTCTGATCTTTATTTCTTTTATTCTGACTACTTTCCACTAAGTGTTTTCTTCTTTTCCTAGTTTATTAATGTGGAAGCCAAGTCCACTACCTTTTTACTAGTATAGGAATTTAGTACTATAAATTTTACCCACACACTCTTTTAGTTCCATCCATCAAATTTTGACATAACATGTTTTCATTTGCAATCCATTCAAAAGACTTTCTAATTTCCTTTTTTGTATCAGTTATTTAGAAGTGTGTTTTTTAGTTTGTAAATATTTGGAGATTTTTCTAGAGATCTGTCTCTTGCTGATTTCTAATTTAAGTCCTTTGTGTGACTTGAATATTTTAAGTATATTGAGACATGTTTAAGCCCCAAAAATAGTTTATCTTGTTGTTTTATGTGCACCTAAAAAGAATGAGTATTTTATGGTGTTGAGTGTTCTATAATTGTCAGGTTAGGTCCAATTAGTTGGTAGTGTTCCTCAGGTCTTCTAAATCTTTACTGATTTTCTATTTGTTTTACCAATTATCAGAAGAAATATTGAAATCTTGAGCTATAATTGTGTATCCTTTTTTTTGCAATTCTGCCCATTTTTGCTTCATATATCTGGAAGCTCTGGTATTATGGGCATAAATACTTAGAATTATTATTTCTTCTAGATGAACTGACTGCTTTCCCATTTTGGAAATGAACTTATTAATCCCTGGTAACACACTTTGCTTTGAAATCTATTTTGTCTGATATTAATATAGCCACTCTAGCTTTAGACTAATGTTATCTTAGTGTATCTTGTGCTATTCTGTTACTCTTAACCTATTTAGTTACTTAAATTTGAAATGTGTTTCTTGTAGACAATGTATAATTGGGTCTTTTTTTTTAATCCAATTTCACAATCTCTCCCTTTTAATTGTGATAGTTAGATCATTTATATTTAATGTTATTACTGATATAGTTAGACTTAAAGCTAACTTTAAGGCTTTTTACTTGTTTTTTATTTGTCCCATTTATTCTTGGTGTCTTTTTGCTCCTTTTCTGTCTACTTGCAGGTTAATTGAATATTTTCATATTTCCATCTTAATTATTTTGTTGGTTTATAAGCTATAATTCTTTATTTTGTTATTTTAGCTAATGATTTAAGGTTCACAGTATGCATTTTTAACTTATCATGATCTCCTTCGAATGGTATTATACCACTTCATATATAGTCCAGGAACCTTACAATGGTATACTTCTATTTCTCTCCTCTCAGACTTTATGCTATTGTTGTCATGTATTTTACTTTTATATGTTATAAATGGTGCACTACATAGTTATTATTTTTGTTTAAACAAACAATTATCTTTTTAAAGAGATATAAATAACAAGGAAAATTCTTAAATGTTTACCTGTACAGTCAACATTTCTGATGTTCTTCCTTCATTTGTGTACATCCAGATTTTGATCTAGTATCATTTCCCTTCTGCCTGAAGGACATCCTTTAACATTTTCTTAGGGAAGGTCTGCTGGCTATCAATTATTTTGCCTTTGTGTGTCTGACAAATTATTTTGCCTTAGTTTTAAAAGATATTTTCACTGAATATAAACTTCTAGGTTGATAGCTTTTTGTCTTTCAGTATTTAAATGATGTTCTCTACCATCTCCATGATTTCCATCTCATCTTTGCTAGAGACTATTCTAATTGAAGGAAAGAGAATTTAAAAGGAACACAGTTAAATAAAGTGATTAAGAATGAAGCTCTATCTGGGATTTAAAAAAATACCCTGCCACTTACTAGTTCTTCAACCATGGACTTTATTTAACTACTAGAGCCTCAGATTTCCTATGTATAAAATGGGGATGGTGATAATGCCTCCTTTCCAAGTATGCAAAATAACATGATGCAAGTAAAACTGCTGTCATTGAAAATATGGAAGTCAGATATTAAAGGCTTAGGAAGCAGAATTTATACAGCATGTTAAGGGAAATGGGGTTATTTAACCAAGGGAGATAATCTCCCAGCTTTCTTCTGAAGGATAGTTTAAAATAAATTCAGACTGAAGCAATGAGAGGATAACTATGCTAACCTCAAAAAAAACACCCTAAGCCTTTTTGAAACAAATCCACATAAACTGTGCCAAATATTGGAATAGAGCAATTCAAGAACAGGGAAAAAAACTGCACTGCTACATCAATTTCAAGCTTCCATTTTTGCTTAAATAGATTAAATTAAGCAAGTATAACCTCGATCTCAAACAACATCATCTCATGTGTTGACTAAATTAGTGTCTTGGTGCTAAGCACTGTAGAAAATGAACGGCATGGGATTCCTACTTTCTTAGGACTCAAAACAGTTTATGTTAATGTTGAAAAAAACCTAAAGTCATAGCAGACTTGCATGTGACTAAGACAATAAACAGCAGTTATTCTGACAGCATTGGAAAATAGATATCCCTGTACACTAAAAAGGAGTATCAAAATTTTTGGTATTATTGTGGAGATTCCATGTTGGTTTGTTACTCAGCAACAGTGACTTATTGTTAATCTTCTTTACATTTAATTCCTTTTACAGAGATAGACAATTTTGTGAACAGATGCAATCACTAGCATGAAGGTTTCTTTGTGAGGGTAGTTAAAAAGCCTATATATGTTCTCTTTTTATAATTGTCTTTCTCCCAGCCAGATCTTCCCTGCTCCTTTGCTTATCCTCCATCTTCCACCCTAACCATCCTTCTAGGATAGGGGAGTAAATCACATATTGGGCAACAATACCAAAGTTATTCTCAACATGACTTTCTTTGCCTGATGTGTTAGGTCTGCCTCCATACAGTCCCTCATACACTCTTCCTTTCATATGTGCACTCAAATCATACCATCCTTGAACACCCAGTTGTCCTTTTGAGGTTTTCTTTCACTAATCTAGTCCACATTAATTCTCACAGTTACATCCCTTAATTAGAGATGTTTAATATTTTTCAATGATTGTTTCAAGATGGTCATCTTAGCTTCTCAGCTAAACAGTAGCCTCCTCAGAGGCAATAACTCTTTTTAAAGTACTTTGTCTATCTTATTATAAAGTGCATAATAGATATTCAGTATATACTTAAGGAAAGGTGGTGGGGTGGATGGAAGAGATTCTGGGTGTGTCTCTCTGTAAACTCTTAACATCAGGATTCATTGAGTTTCAGAAATAAGCCCAGACCTTCAGTTTTAAACCGTTATTTATGTAAGATCTTATAAAATATTTTACTCATATAATATGAGAGGGTGAGAAGAGTGGTATATATCAGTGCCTTCTTTACATTTGCATAATATTAGAACTGTGAGTATTAAAAGACACACACAAAAAAGAGAGAGAGATGTGAAGGGAGAAAGCAAGAACAGATGAAAATTAAATACAAACCAGTTACCTCTCAGTGTATTTTACTTGACAACAAAACAGAACTCTGGTATCAAAGCTATAAAATTGAAATTTTTTCATCTTTTTTTTCATACAGATTTCTTCCTGAACGTGCCATTGCAGCTATAAATCATTTACAGAATATTCAGTTTGAAGCAGTGGTTGGCCATAAAACCAAAATGAAATGAATAAGTAAGCTCCAGCCAGAGATGTATGCACCCTAATGATATGGATCTAAGTTTAGAGTCAATGCTTCAAAGCTTTATTTCACATTTTTCAATGTTGTTAATATTAAAAACACTGGCTTGGCATTAGCAGCAGTTGAATGAGCAAGACTAATTACCTGCCTTTTTATTTCTCAATAATATTAATACAGTTTTAAAAGTCAGATCTATTTTTCATTCCATGTCTCTTTAAAGCTTCTATGCTTATATAAACATACTTAACAAGTCATTTTTCTTTAAGATATTTCATTTCTTTCCTCTTAAAGGTAGACAAAGCTGGAGGGAGGGGGAGAAAAGATGGTGGAGTAGGAAGGCAAAGCAGAAACCTACACACACACATGCACCAAGGAAGCAACTACAGCAAATACCACTCAATCTGAAAATGACCTGAAGACCGCAGAACAGACCATTTATCCCTGATGAAGAAGAGAAGACCACACAGAGAAGGGTAAAGTGTAAAAGCAACAATCAATCTGGACCCAAGCCCCTCCCCATCCCAGCCCACAAGTGGGAGGAACAGGAATGAAGCAGGGAGGTTATAGGGGCTTAGGAACTCTGTACACCTGACCCTGGAGTTCTGCTCTGGGAAAATGAGTGCACATTGTACTGGGTTCTAGTGATTAGCATGGCAGGACACCAGGGACAGTCTGGAAGGCTGAGACTCCAGTTGCTTGTGGAGGACAGGCAAGCTCCACCAGTCCCAGTGAGACCCAAAACAGAGGCAGCAGGTTGAAAGATTTGCCAGCAGCAGGAGTTGTACTTGAGAAGTGAGGTTTGGACAGAGCTCTCTCTGCAGGAGGAAGGGCAGGTGGACGATACCTCCTCAGCCTTCCCTTAGCACAACAGTCAGGCACTCTCAGAAGCCCCAGATGCTCCATTCCCCTCACTGTCAGCTCATCCCTGAGGCACTTTACTGCACCCTTTCAGCACACCCATCCACATGAACCAGCAGCATCAGGCTTTCTTGCCTGGAAGGCAGAGGGAGGCTTTCCCAGCTTCCTTGACCCTGTCTCAGCCCAATCAAAGAGGTGCCTGCAGAAACCAGCTCCAAGTGATCCTTCCTCCTCATGAGCAGCACAGCCCAGTGCCATGCACATGCCACACACACTGCATTAACCAGCAGCCACACCATCACAGCTGGGCAGGCAGATGGCAGCCCAGCCTACAATGATTCCAGCAGAAGCCACTACTCTGATCACAAAGGGTCACAAGAGGCAAGCTGCCAGCCACAGCTGACTGAGATAGACCACTATTACCAGATAGGCAGAAAGGCAGCCCCGCCCATTGCCCAAACAGAGCAGCTAGAGATCCACCACAAATGTGAACCTGGCACTGGACTGTAAAGAGTCTTCAGCCTCTGGGCACCACAGGATGCCTTCTTCAAAAAGTCAGTACTCTCTAGACCAGGAAGCATAGCAGACCCATCTAATGCAAAGGAAGAAACACAGAAACCCTGACAAATGAAGATGCAGAGGAATTTGTTCCAGACAGAACTATAGGATAAGACACCAGAAAGAAGGCTAATTGAAACAGAGATCACCTATCTTCTTGATAAAGATTTCAAAATAACCATCATATGTATGCTCACTGATGTGTGGAAAAGTATAGAAGATCTCAGGGAGGACTTCAACAAATATATACAAGAGCTGAAAAAGAGCCACTCAGAGCTGAAGAATACAGTAACTGAAACAAAGCATACAATGGAGGGAAAGAATAATAGATTTATGAAAGTAGGGAAGACGATCAATGAGATGGAAATTAAACCACAGGAAAACAAGAAAGCTGAGAAACATACAGGAAAAAAGAAAATCTAATTATGAAAGAATGCTAGGAGAGCTATGTGATAACTCTAAATGAAACAATATTCACATAATAGGGGTGCCAGAAGAAGAGAGAGACAAAGAGATAGAAAGTCTCTTTGAAGAAATAATTTTTGAAAATTTCTGCAATCTGGGAAATGAAATAGACACTCAGGACTTGGAAGTTCAGAGAGCCGTTAACAAAAGAAACCCCAGGAAGACAACCACAAGACATAATAATTAAAATAACAAAGATTAAGGATAAAGAGAGAGTATAAAAATCAGCCAGAGAGAGAACAAAGATTACTTAGAAGGGAAACCCTATCAGGCTATCAAAAAACTTCTCAACGGGAAATTATAGGAAGAAGCGAGTGGCATGAAATATTTAATGTACTGAAACAGAAAGGCCCTCAACCAAGAATCCTCTACCCAGCAAGAGTATCATTCAAATTTAAAGGAGAGATCAAACACACCCCAGATAAATGAAGTCTGAAAGAATTTTAACCATTAAATTTTCACTACAGGATATGCTAAAGGAACTTCTGTAAATGGAAATGTTCTAGGCCTAAATAGTTTTCACCAGTAAAAATAAACCCACAGTAAAGGTAGTTGACCAATTACTTAACAAGCAAGTATGAAATTAAATAAAATGTAGTAAAACCAACTATACACAAAATCAGTCAAGGAATACACAAAAAATGCAAATTATGACATCTAATACATAAAGTATGGAGGAGGAGAAAGGAAAAAGAAATGCTTTTGATTCTGTTTGAAATAGAGCAATCATCAACTTAATATAGACAGTTATATGTTTAGAAAGCTACCCTCAAACCTTATGGTAACCACAAATGTAAAGCAAACAACAGATACACAAAAAATTAAGAGAGAAATCTAATCACAACACTAAAGAAAACAATCAAATAACAAGACAAGTGTATAAGAGAGAAAGAAAGCAACAGAGAGGAACTATTTAAAAAACCAGAAAACAGTTAATAAAATGGCAATAAGTACATGCCTATCAATAATTACCTTAAGTGTAAATGTACTGAATACACCAATCAAAAGACATAGAACGGCACACTGGATAAAGAAACAAGACCCATCATATTCTCCCTACAAAAGACTCATTTCAGACCCAAAGACATATACAGACTGAAAATGAAGGGGTGAAAAAAGATATTTCATGTAAATAAGAGGGAGAAAAAAGCAGGAGTAGCAGTACTTATGTCAGACAAATTAGATTTCAAAACAAAGAATGTAACAAGAGACAAAGAAGGACATTACATAATGATAAAGGGGTCAGTCCAACAAGAAGATATAACCATTATAAATATGTATGCACCCAACATGGGAGCACTTAAATATGTAAAATAAATACTAACAGAATTAAAGAGGGAAATAGATTGCAACTCATTCATTTTAGAAGACTTCAACACACCACTTACATCACTAGACATATCAACCAGACAGAAATTAAAGAAACAGAAGCACTCAACAATACATTAGATCAAATGGACTTAACAGATATCTATAGAACATTCCACCCAAAAGTAACAGGATGCCCATATTTCTCAAGTGTACATGGAATATTTTCCAGAATAGATCAATACTAGGTCACAAGAGGAGCCTCAATGAACTCAAAAAGATTAAAATTGTATAAGTAACCCCTCAGACAAAATGATATGAAACTAGAAATAAATTACATAAAGAAAACACAAAAGCCTACAAATAAATAGAAGCTAAACAATATGCTTCTAAATAATCTATGGATCAATGAAAAAATCAAAACAAAAATCAAGTGATACACAGACACAAATGAAAACAAAAATACAACAGCCCAAAATCTGTGGGAGGCAGCAAAAGCAGTACTAAAAAGGTAGTACATAGCAATACAGGCCTACCTCAAGAGATAAGAACAAACCCAAATAAACAATCTAAATTCACAATTAAAGAAACTAGAAAAGGAAGAGCAAATGAAACCCAAAGAGAGTAGAAGGAGGGTCATAATAAAGATCAGAGCAGAAATAAATAAAACAGAGAAGAATAAAACAATAGGAAAAAGTCAATGAAACCAAAAGCTTGTTCTTTGAGAAGATAAATAAAATAGACAAACCCCTAGCCAGACTTATCAAAGAAAAAAAGAGAGGACACAAATAAACAAAATCAGATTGAAAAAGGAGAAGTTAAAAATGGCAGAATAAATACAAGGAATTATTAGAGAATTCTAGGAAAAATTATATGCCAATAAACAGGACAACCTAGAAGAAATGGACAAGTTTCTAGAAAAATACTACCTTCTGAAACCGATCCAGGAAGAAACAGATAATCTGAACAGAGAATTACCAGTAATGAAATTGAATTGGTAATCAAAAAACTCCAACAAACAAAATTCTAGGACCAGATGGATAGCTTAATTCTACCAAACATTTAAAGAATTAATGCTCATCCTTCTAGAAGGTAGAAGAGGAGGGAATACCTCCAAAATTCATTCTATGGTGCCAACAACCCTCTAATACCAAAACCAGGCAAAGACACTAAAAAAAAAAAAATCATAGACCAATATCCCTAATGAACATAGATGCAAAGATTTCTCAAGAAATTATTAGCAAACGAAATTCAAAAATACATCAAAAGGACTATCCATCACGACCATGTGGAATTTATTCCAGGGATGCAAGGATGGTACCATAGTCATAAATCAATCAACATGATAAACAACATTAACAAAAACTAGGACAAAAACTGTATGATCATCTCAACAGATGCTGAAAAAGCATTTGACAAAATTAAAAATCCGTTCATGATAAAAACTCTCAATAAAATGAGTATAGAGGTTACATACCTCAACATAGTAAAGGCCATATGTGACAAATCCACAGCTAACATCCTATTCAGTGGTGAAAAGCTGAAGCTTTTCCTCTAAGATTAGGAACAACACAGGGATGCCCACTCTAACCGTCTTACTCAACATTGTATTGGAGGTCTTAGCTACAGCAATCGGACAACACAAAGAGATAAAAATCATCCAAATTGGTAGTGAAGAAGTTAAATTGTTACTATTTGCAGGTGATATGATATTATACTTAGAAAACCCTGAAGACTCCACCACAAAAATATTAGAACTAATAACCAGATTCAGGAAAGTTGCAGGATACAAAATTAATACACAAAAATCTGTTACATTCCTATACACTAACAACAGACTAGTAGAAGGAGAATCAGGAAAACAAGCCCATTTACAAGTGCACCAAAAAGATTAAAATACCTAGGAATAAACCTAACCAAGGAGGTGAAAGGCCCATATCCTGAAAACTACAAGACACTTATGAGAGTAATTAAAGAAAACACAAATAAATGGAAATCTATGCTCATGGATAGGAAGAATTGATACTGTCAAAATGGCCATCCTTCCAAAAGCAATTTACAGTTTCAAAGCAATACCAAAAAAACACCAACAACATTTTTCAATGAATTAGAACAAATAATCCTAAATTTCATATGGAACCACAAAAGATCCCAAATAGCCAAAGCCATCGTGAGAAAGAACAGAGCTGGAGGATTATACTCCCTGAATTCAAGCTACACTACAAAGCTGCAGTAATCAAAGCAGTATGGTACTGGCACAAGAACAGACCCATAGATCAATGGAAGAAAATAGAGAGCCCAAATATAAACCCATACATATATGATAAATTAATGTACAATAAAGAAGCCATGAATATACAATGGGGAAAACACAGCCTCTTCAACAACTGGTGTTTGGATTAACTAGACAGAGCTACATGCAAGAGAATGTAACTGAATTACTATCTAACTCCATACACAAAAGTAAACTTGAAATGGATCAAAGACCTGAATGTAAGTCACAGAAACATAAAACTCATAGAAGAAAACACAGATAAAAATCTCTTGAACATAACTACGGACAATTTTTTCCTGGATATATCTTCTTGGGCAAGGGAAACAAAATAAAAAATGAACAAATGGAACTATCTTAAACTTTAGCAAGTTTCTGAAAAAAACTTCTGTACAGCAAAGGACACCATCAGCAGAACAAAAAGGCAGTCTAGAGTATGACATAAAATGTTTGTAAACAATTCATCTGATAAGGGGTTAACATCCAAAATATATAAGGAACTCATATGCCTCAACACACAAGAGAACAAATAACCTGATTAAAAAATGGGTGGGGGACCTGAACAGACATTTCTTCAGAGAAGAAATACAGATGACCAACAAGCACATGACAAGATGCTCCACGTCACTAATCATCAAGGAAATGAAAATCAGTACTACAATGAGACATCATCACCTCCCACCAATTGGAATGGTGATTATCCAAAAGACAAGAAGTAACATGTGTTGGTGAGATGTGGAGAAATGGCAACCTTCCTACACTGTTTATGGGAATGTAAATTGGTATAACCACTGTGGAAAGCAGTATGGAGTATCCTCAAAAATATAAAAATAGAAATGCCATTCGACCCAGGATGCAGCCACGATCAGGTGATAAGGGGTGTAGGTGTGAAGACAGTTTCCATGCTGACAAGAATTAATTCTTCAGAAATTTACCTGAAAAAAAACAAAACCCCTGTTTCAAAAAGATATATGGACCCCTGTGTTTATTACTGCATTAACAGCCCTGTTATGGAAGTAACCTAAGTGTCCATTAATAGATAAATGACTAAAGAAGATGTTGTACATATACACAATGGAATATTATTCAACCATATAAAAAGAAATCCTGCCATTTGCAACAACATGGATGGATCTAGAGGGTATTATGCTCAGTGAAATAAGCCAGACAGAGAAAGACAAAAACCATATTATTTCACTTATTTGTAGAATACAAAAACAAAGCAAAACAAAATGAACAAAACAGCAGAAGACTCATAGACACTGATAAGTGACTGGTGGTTACCATGGGTGATAGGTTGGGTGAGTCAGTGGGGAAGATGAGAATGATAAAAGAGCACAACAATTCTCAATCATAATATAAGTTGGTCACAGGGATAGTAATATGGCATGGAGAATATAGTCATGATTCTGTAACATCTTCTATGTTGACAGATAGTAACCACGTCAATGGGGGTAAGGATTTAATAATATGCATAACTGTTGAACCACTGTGTCGTATATTTGAAACCAAGATAAGATTGTATATCAACAATACTTCAATAAAAAAAAAAAAGAGTGACCGTATTCTGAGGCCCTTGGGATCCTGCAGAGATGGGGGCAACTACCGTCCCTTGACATTTCCAAAATAACATTTCAAGTTTATATTCCGTGCTTTCTGATCTTTCCAGATTGAATGCAAGGAAAATCCACCATTCAGTTAAAGGACATCTTGGAGTGTAAGTTCTCTTGAAATAACCTGCTAATAAATCTGAGGGAAAGAAGATAGACTTCTAGGGCTCCTGGAATCTTGGAAATCTGGGGAGGCCAGTCTGACTCTGTATTCATTCCTGTCAGCATGGAAACTGTCTTATTCACACCTACACCCCTTATCTCCTGATGGTGGCTGCATCATTAGTGTCCATATACTCTTCACACAAGGTGCCTAGCCAAGTTTTATGTTATGCATATTTCACCACAATTAAAAAAATAAATAAAACCACCTCAGCCCAGAACTGGCTAGGAAGGTCTGGAAACAAACAGCCCTTCCTTTTTCAGAAAGTCGGTAAAGAGGAGAAGGTGTGTGTTATAAATCTTGCCCAACAAAGCTTAGAAACAAAAAACCAGTAGCAGCTGGGGGTGGTGCCAGTACAAACAGCAGCAGCTGCTCTTGGTTTCTCAGGGCCTGTCAGATGGAGGCCTGAAGACTTTGGCATGAAGAACTCCCTTCAGTTTCAGGGAAAGAAAATTCATTATTTGAACTGAAACATGAGCTGGGTTCACCCAGAGGGATAACTTATTTTAGTTCAGTTAAGGTGAAAGATAGGCTAATCTAAAGTAGCTTCTGGAAAATAAGTCATAATTCTTACTTTTAATTGGAGGGGGAGGTACAAAGAACATCTTCAATATTGCTTACTTTCTTGGTTTTTAAGGGACTGTGGTTTTTTAGAAACAGAGAAACTACGGTAGAGAAAGAGAAAAAATACTTTTCATGGATGGGTGACCCAAAAGTATTTTCTCAAATAAGTAAAGAGTATAAGTAGCCTAATTATATTTGTTATGATAACACAGGATATTATAGCAAATAAATTTCATATCTCCAAAGGTTACTTCATTCAAGGCAAGGGTGCTTCTGCTCATATAAGCGACCCATGTAGGTGTGCCTGCTCAGGGGTCAGCTTCCATGGCCGTCCCCGGGTCAGGTTCCTTCCTTCTTGTGGTCCTTCTGTTCTCAGAGTTCTCTGAAGTGGCTAGTGTATGAGAGAATGGAGCAGCCTCATCCTCTTCTAAAACACCTGCAGCCTCATCCAATTATCTATCGATGGATGAATGAATAAACAAAATGTGACCTATCCATATGATGGAATATTATCAAGCCTTTAAAAGGGAAGGGAATTCTGGTGCATGGTACAACAAGGGTGAACTTTGAAGAGACCATGTCAAGTGAAATAAACCAGACACGAAGAGACAAATATTATATAATTCCAGTTATATGAGTTACCTAGAATAGTCAAATACATATAGACAAAATGTAGAATAATGGTCACCAGGAGCTGGTGGGGTGAGGGAATGGGGAGTTATTATTTAAAGGGTATAGAGCTTTAGTTTAGGAAGATGAAAAAATTCTAGAGATGGATAGTGGTCATCACGGTGCAACAGTGCAAATGCACTGAACACACTGAACTGTACACTTAAAAATGGTTAAAATGGTAAGTTTTGTTATGCATATTTTACCACAATTAAAAAAATAAATAAAACCACCTCAGCCCAGAACTAGCTAGGAAGGTCTGGGAACAAACAGCCCTTGACTAGGCAGCTGCTTCCTGGTGATACCTGCACACTGTGAGAGGGAGCACACAGTTTGCATGGACATCTAGGCTTTTCTGCCACCACTGGGAAAGGGAAGGGACAAAGCACTGAAGATGTCTTTTTAAAATGATCCCTGACTGATCCTCACTCTTCTCTAGTCAGATAAAATGTCTTCTAGGCCATTATTTGTTTTCAATGGTATTCCCACCTTTTAAAATGTTATCTATATAGCTAGTTAGTGAACCCTTACCATATCCCAGCTGGTGCTATAAATGTCCCACACATATTAAATTATTTAACCATAGTAAAACCTTTATGGGATAGATACACTTGTCATCCTTATTTTACAGTAAAGGACCTGGGGCAGAGAGAGATTACGTAACTAGGTCAGGACACATAGCTACTGAATGACACAGGCAGGATTGGACCCATTGTCCTACAGATGTCATATTATTAGTTACTATACCATTGTGACTCTGGGAAACTGTCGTGTATTGACTAATGTGTGGTATATCTGGCTAAGACAGTGGTTTGGCTGCATTTAATACAGGCTTACACATTAGAAAATGTTTATTTTCCTCTCATTTCAAAAGTCTAAATTGTTGGGTAGTCCAAGAGAAGAGTCCAGCTTTGTTCTACAGTTGCATTTAGGTACCCAGACTCTTCCTACCTTGTTTCTTCACCTTCCCCTATGGTATAACCCTTGTACTCCAGCGCATCCTGATTCCAGCCCAGAAGTGGAGGGAAAGCAGCTTCCTTCTAAATACAGGACCGGGAAGTCACAAATGCCACTTCCATTCCATTCCAATGGCTCAGTCATTACTTAATCACACAGCCACACTCAGCTGTAAGGGGAGCTGAAAATGTACTGTCCAGTGAGGCAGCCATGATCACATTGGGAACTCAGGGAAGACTTGGTTATCAGCAATCTCTGCCATGCATGGTCATCACATAAAAATCATATACTTAATTGTCAGGCCATATGTCCTAACGAAGTGCCAGAAACGAAGAGTTATTAAAAAGAATTTGCAGAGAAAGCAACATGGGGAAATTATAGGTCATAGAGAATAAGGTGAAAAATAGTCTGTAGAAATAGGTAAGCACAACCTGATAGCGGGATGAACCCCAATTTTAGATTCCAGAGCATTCAAGTTCTAATTTGGCTCTGCCAATTATTGGTGTATAAGCATGGGAAGATTCCTCAACTTTGGTTTCTTCATCTGTAAAATGAAACTGACTTTCAGAATTATTTTAGCAATTAATAAGATAATGCATATAATATCTAAAAAACATGTCAAGTTCAATATTTCCAAAACCAAACACCAATATTATTTTCCAAACCTGCTCTTCTTACAGTGCTCCCTATCACAGTAGATGGCAACTCCATCCTTCTGACTTCTCAGACTAAAATCCCTGGAGTTATCATTGACTATTGTTTTCCATCTTCATATCTAAACCATCAGCAAATCCTGTGTACTCTTCTCTCAAACTACGTCCAAATTCAACTACTTGTCCTCCTATCACCTTGGCCCAAGTCATCACTTTGCTTTACCTGGATTATTGCAACAGCCTCCTAAGTATCCTCCATGGTGCTTTATACGCCTCCTACAGTATTCCCCAGAAGCCAAAGTCATCTTTTTAAATATAATACTGATTATGTTTAGGGCTGTTGACCTTAAAAGCAAATTAACCAGTTATTTTACCAGCAAAATGGGTTCATTTGGGAATAGCAAAGCAGTTGCAATTCAAGACACATAAGCTATGGCAAACTATAGGCAAGTCTAGAGATCAAAGTAGAGGAACATTACTTTATAGATAAAAGGGGGAAGTGGGAGGGAAAGATTGAAGGAAAGTGAAAGTTTTGGCTAGTGACAGTTTGTCATTGGCTGAGATTTGGTGTTTTCTTATTGGCTGAGCTTGCTGCTGGGCAAGGAGATACAGTATGTCTTTCCCCTTTGGGTCTGCAATTGAAAATGAGTGGTAGCATATGAGTGCTCCCCCTTCTGGCCTCCTGGCTCCATTTTTAAAGAGGTTTCCTCTTTGAGTTTCACAGGGCCTTCCTTTGTTGTCTCACTTAAACGCTTCACAGTCTGGTCACCTGTTAACTCTCTCACCTCATCTTTTGTTACTCTCCCCCTTTTTGATTCAAGTGAAGCCTGGAGATCATAGGTCTTATAGCAGCAGTCTATGAAGTACGGCTGGACTCCATCTATTATTGTTCTTCCCAAGCCAAAACAACCCCAAAGCCAAGCCAAGAAGAGAAGGGAGCAGAAATATTAAGCATCACAGTGTTTGGAAGGATTATTTCGTAAAGACATACAAGAGGAGGTTTTTATTTTGAAAAATGCTTCTTGTCAACAGAAGCATTTGGAAATGTAGCAGAGGCATCATACAAGCCTCAGCTCAAACGTCATATTCTCAGGGCGTCCTTCCATGCCCACCCCGTCAAAATTAGCCTCTTCATCCTGTTATTTCTCTGTATCATTTTTTATAGCACCTCCCACTATCTGATAATTTGTTTACTATATATTTGCCTGCTTGTTTAGTGGTTTGCTCCCTTCCATGACAACTTACTTACCAAGTCTTTTTTACCACTGTATGCCAATTACCTGATACAGTACCTGCTATTTATTAGTTGTCAAATAATTTCTTGAATAAATGAATGTGAAAAATAATTGTGTGAAAATGTGTAGTCCTTTAAGATACACTAACCACTATGTGAAAATTAAGAAAGGGAAACGTCACTAAAGTGGAGTGGGGAGGCCAGCAGGAGGAGCTCTCATGCCCAACACTTCCCCTCAATTGTAGATGCCACCAGGAGGAAGAAACAGACACCTTCCAAGTCCCTACAGGAGGAAGATTTCTGCCGCCCTGGCAACAGCCCAGGGCTGTCACAACTCAGCCAATGAGAAGCCACGATACATGAAACCCCAGTTTCCTCCAATGGGCTTTTTGCTTAGAACAGCCCTCCCAACTCTGCCCTTCCCTCTTTAAAAGAACATTCCTCCACCTTTGTTCTCCCAACCTGCCTATGGTTTTGCTGTAGTGTGCTTGTCGTGAATTGCAATTCTCTGCTATTCCTGAATAAGCCCATTTTTGCTGGTAAAATAACTGGCAGTTTTATTTTTAAGGTTAACAACTGTAACAGATAAACCCCCAAATCCCAGTGGCTTGGAGAATAGAATTTTACTTGTCATTCACATGAAATCCATTCAGGGACCAAGTTCTTTTCTGTAGTTCTGTGCTACTAGAGGGCTTTGATAACCTCTGCAGTTAAGATAAAGAAAAAGAGGGTGGATGATTACACGTAGAAGTTTTTATAGGGTAAGATTAGAAGTGACATATATTACTTCCTCTTGCCTTATTTTAGCTGGAAACATTCACATGGCTAATTCTGTTCAAAAATAAATTTATAAAATTAGTGTTTTAATAAATACTTCTGGAGACTACATCTTAAAACAATACATTTTGTGTCCAATAAGCCTCTAGTCAGGAAATTTTTCTTGGATGTCTAATAATGTCATATTGCCCTCCTCTTCTCCATGACTTTCTACAGAACAACCCGTATAAAATCAATTTCTTTGTTTATAACACACACCTTCCTCCTCAAGCAAACAGTATTATAATTTAACCTTAAATGTCGCATTTAACAAGATGGTATTCTTTTGAAAGAAACCAAACAATGAATCCCAGAAAACTAAGGATACCAGAAGAAAAGGAAAATGAGCTAATTGTAAGGAAAAGAGAAAAGAGAAGACACCCCTTAGATCTAGGGAGTAGCACAGGAAATGGTACAGGAGGTATGTGTGTGTTTGGGTTGTGGGTATTTGAGTTGGAGGTGTGATAGTTTGTTTAATCACTGCTTTTGGACAGTCACACATTTCCTGCCAAAGCTCTCAAAGCAATTTGCACAACATTCTTATCAAATTTTCTACCCTGGAATACAAATGTCCGTTGTTCTCCTGTCTCTCCACTGGATCTAGTTCAGGAACCTTGTCCTTCTTCAGATTCCCAAATCTTGCATAGTAAGGCCTCAATTAATGTTTAGATGAAATTCTGTAAGGCTGTTGAAAGCAATGTGGAGAGAGAAACACTTCCCACCCCTCCTCCAGAATGCCAGCGGTCAGACTTACATAACCCAGGCAAGGGACTGGCAGCTATTTCTGTGAGAAACTGAACCACTTAAGAGAGGTTCACAAGGATTGCCAAGTATTTGAAAAATATATGCATGGTAGGTAGTGATCATAAACTTTTTTTTAAGAACTGAAAAATAAACAATGAAAGGAGGAAAAGAAACTATAATTGATATCCTCAGAAAGGTAAGAAAAGATATTCCATGCAAGAAACAAAGAGGATACGATTAAGGGAACAAAACAGAGTTCTTGACAATTACAAATTAGATAGCAGGCATAAAAAATTCTATGAAAATTTTGGCAGGTAATGTTGAGGAAATATCTAGAAAGAGGAACAAAAAGAGAAAAAATGGAAAATGAAAAGAAAAAAAAAATGTTTAAGTCTATCCAGGATACCTAATATCTATCTAGTAAGAGGACCAGAAAAATAAAAATAAAATAAGAAAGGGAGGAAATTTTCAGTAAAACCATAGAGGGATATCTAGAATTGATTTAAATGAAAGAGGTACTTATATTTATATATGAGTCCAGATTGAAAATTGCTGCCAGCAGTAAATGAAAAAAGATTTATACCAAAGTGCATCATTATTAAATAGCAGCCTACCAGAGATAGAGATAATCCTAAAAAGCTTACAAAAAGAAAAAAAAATGTCATATTTAAAGGTTTGGGGAAGTAATGACATCAAACTTCTCAACAGCAACATTGGGAAGGTAAAAGACTAAGAATCAATGCCTACAAAATTCTGAGGAGCTATAATTTTAAAACTATAGAGTTCCATATCCAAGAAAACATAGAGGAAGACATTTTCAGAGATGCAAGCTTGCCAATGTAAACAAAAGCAGAAATAGAAGCTTATCAACCTCCATACAGCCATTCTCAGAAGTCACCAGAGGATATGAAAATGAAGGGATAAACCTAGACAATACCAAATGCAAGAATTAGAAGAAAAACAGAGAAGTGAAGTTACAGCAGGCCTAGAGAATGATAAATCCACACTGAAGCAGGAGGAAGAGGGATTCCAGGAGGCTACCTCAGTGATATGAAAGAGGCAACTTGTACAGGCTCACAAGGTCTGACTGCATCCTGTTTAAAGGTTTGGGGAGGTAATGACTGCATGCTTCCCTTCCCAACTCTGCATCCAGTGATGTCATGTTGGTGGCTTGAAATCTGCTATGGTGGGAGTATTTACCCAATGGAAGGGAAAAAGCTAAAAATCAAGGTTCACTGTCTCCCTTTCACCAAGGACAGATGGTTGTTAAACATTTACTAGCTCACTCCTGAATATATCAGATTTGCTGCTAAGTATAACTATGTGGAAATTTATATGAAGAGGTATTTTACAAAGCTCTTGTGAATTGTGGGAAACTTTAGCCATGACATCAAAGAAAACATCAAGTAGGGGAAAATGAGGCAATTTTTATCTCTAGGAAAAATTAAAAGTGCACAATAAATATAATTATAATGTATTATCTGGTTCAGCTGTGGGGAAAAAATTATATAATTATAATAATGTAAGCACTGAATATGGATTTAATCAAAATTACATTGAAGGGAAGAAAAAAGGGAAGGGTCTTTGTGTAAATGAAAGAAAATCTTTATCTGTCATACTGGAAGTGGTGGCAGACGTGAAAATGCCCTTTCTCAAATCTACAAGTGCAGGGAGCATATCTGTCCAATGAGCCCAGCGGCTGCACTTTGAAATCTACCACCACGTTTATGCCAAGGCCACACTTCCCACAGGCTGTTCCCAATCAGTGATGGAAAGAGAAAGGGATACTAAGGTAGGCCCATTCCTGGCAAAGATAGGGGATTCTTCCAACTGGTGACTGACTCAAGGTCTCCCTAGTGGCCTTGCTCACTTTTCCCTTGAACTGCCCTGTGGTCTAAGGTGATTCCACCCAATCTTCCTGTATTGCTCAAGATAAGATTCGAAGCATCTGATAAGGCAGAAATGAGACCCCACACGATAATATACTAAAGGAAGAAATGTTTATTGCAAAGCATTAAGGCAAATTAGCAGATAAATGGAAAATGAAAGTAAGAATACAAACTTCACCCCCGAGTAGGCAGCACCCGAGTTGCACCAGCTGGGAAGCCCCTGGTAACAGCCACCCGGAGCCTCAGTGGGACAGGATCCCAGGCCCTATGTCCACCCCATGGGCGAGGCTTCGCAGCGCTCCTTAGACTTCATGCTTGAGACTCTTGTACAAACATCTTATGTAACTATTGTTACATAAGTCTTGTTTATTATGATTTTATGCGACTTTGCGAGGTAATTAACTGTTCCATTGTTCCCAGAACTGGCCAGGATCTGAGTATATTATGAAGAGCCCAACTCTCTTAACAGTCGTTCAAGGTCTGTTATCTGCACAGCCTGCCTCAGCACAGGCCTCAGCAGGCCTCCTTTTCCCTACACTTCCTCTTCTCCCTCTCCCTGGACTCAGTGAGGCCTGCAGGGCAGTCTGATAGCATTCCCAGCTTCCCCCCTGGGTCCCTCTCTATTTTTCCTTGCACTCATTTCCCCTAGTAAATTTTTTGCTTTTGTGTCTGCTTCTTGGAGGCTCTGGACTAACACAGGAGTCAATTAATAACATCTAAAATTGATTAAGTAAATGATGGCTGTATATACCTTTCTTCTTTTAAAATAGTTGGAAATATCAGAGGAATTAGCTAAAAGTAGTAAAAATGATAAAAGGGCGCACTTTTTAAAAGTCCTTGAAACCTCTTGACTTTTTAATATATACGTATATAGCAACTTTTTTTTTTTTATAGCAACTATTTTTAGGTGAATTGTTTAAAAAGTGAAAGACCACTGCTGTAGACATTGGTTGCTTTTGATTATTGAGGGAAATCAGAATTTTATGTTGACTTCACAATCTGTACTTCTAGTAGATGACCAGTCTACACGATGACTTCTTTAATTTTCTTTTTGGGTCTCAGTGGTGACAGGCTGATCCACTGAACTCCTCGCACACTGCTCCTCTCAGAGGGCGCAAACGATCTGCCATCCAAGCGCCCACTCTGGGATGAAAGCACTACTGACAATGTCCTTGAATTACTGTTTTTGTTTTTAATATACACGAAGGATAGTTTTTAGAGTTGTTATTTTTCCACTCCTCTCCTCCCCATTTTGAGTAAACAAGCCCTTAGTGCTACCTTGCCTTGGAATTTTTCCAAATGCCATAAAACATGGTATAAATTCTCTAAAATCTCACTCTACTTTTAAACAAAATCCAGAAGAATATATTTTCACACTTATAAAAAATGTTTTATATGCTAGGACGGTTTACTAAAACATGATATTTTATTATCTAAAAACAGTAATAACACCACTCAATAACCTCATGGAAAAGAGTATTTTCCAATGCTGTGCTCGTCTTTATGAAAAAGCTACCTAATTCTAAATCCTTTAAATTTTTCACTGAAAATGTACTGAGAAATTCTACTTAAATTGGTAGATTGAAACATAAACTAATCAGCATTCCTTCTCATAATTTCTCTAAAATGGCAATGAAGGAAACTTTAAGAAGTATAAAGTGACAGGATAAAAAAAGAAAAGTCTAGAGCAGGGAAGAGAATATAGAAAGCAGATGGGTGAGTGGTAAGTAACTGAGGAGAACAGAAGAAGCTGAAACCTAAGCCCTCTGAGGAGTAAACCAAAAAGAAGCAAACTGACCTTCTTTGTACCTAACTTTTGAATACATTAAAGTAATACAAGCAAACAAATATATCCGCAAAGATTTAAGGTACCATATAAGATATAAGGTATCCTAGAACAAGAAAAATGTGCTGTTTTATAAAAGGAACATTTTGAAAAAAGGAGAAATCTTAAAAATTAAATACAGCATTAGTGATATTAGAAATGCAATAAAAGGTATAGCAGCTAAAGCCAAGGATATTTCACAAAAATTAAAAGAGACAAAGAAATTTAAAATAAAAGGAGGGAAATTTAAGAAAACAAAAGAACCAGAGCTTAAAGAATAGAAGAATGAGAGGAAGGAAAGCCACAAAGGCCTATAACCAAAAAAACCCCCCTATTCATTTAGTCATGAATTCATTTGTTCAGTTTTTTGTGAGTCCTACTTAGTGTCTGATCCTGTGCTGGGTAATGAAAATTAAGCATTAAACAGTAAAGCAGTAAAATTCCTGAACTTGTGGAACTTACTCAGAAATGAAGATTATAACCTTTCAGTTAGAAAAAGTCCACCGAATATCATTTGCAATAAATGAAAAAGGTTGACAGTAAATTTAGTACCTCATCATAAATATTCAGAACACCAGGATGATGAAAAACTTCTAAAATCTTCCAGATAGAGAATATAGTTCATATACAGAAGATTGTGAAAGAAAAAAATTAACTTTTCAGCATTCAGACAGGAAGCTAAAACACAATGGAACAATGCCTTCACAATCCCAGGGGAAATTATTTTCTACTGAGAATTAAATTTCCACCCAAACTATTAACCAATCAGATGGTAGAATATAGTCATTTGCAGGCATTTCAAGTTTTCAAAAGCTCTCCCTATCATATATCCTTTCTTGGGAATCTGCTAGAAGAGGTTCTCTACACAATGGAAAATAAACTGAAAGAGATATAGGATATAGGAAACAGAATCATAAAGGAGGCAAGGAACATTCCAAGAGTGGTGTGTCAGACCTAGAAAGCAGCCAATTCAATTGGAACAGAAGGTCAGAGAGCTCCAGAGGGTGGCTGTCTGCAGAAAGAGTGAGAGCAAGAGAGAAAGAGGGGCCGAGGGAGCAGATAGCTTACTTGATATATAAGTATAATTTAAGAGATTTACCCTGCTATCCAGAGTTATGAATGAATTAAGGTCGGGTGGGTAAATAAATAAATAAGCTAAAAACAGAAAAAAAAGACAATTATTAACTCTTGGGGGAAAATTGTATACAAAAGGGAATGTAATCACAGTACAATATATGGCTCACTTGTGCATAATGTTTACATGGTCATAATAATGTAAACTCTGAATATATATTTAATTTAAAAAGATCATAGGGTTCCTGTTCAAGATGATGATTTAGTAAGACCCTGAACTTACCTCTTCCCATGGACACACCTAATCTACAGCTATACATGGGAGTTTCCTCTAAAAAAGATCCTATAATTATAATGTTAGTGTTCCCGGGGGAGGAGTTACTGTTTTGTTACTGTTCTTGCATCTCAGAGGCAACGAGGAAAGAAGCCAGCAGACAAGAGTACGGAGCACCCAGCAAAACTTGTAATGAGGGCTGAAAACGAAAGAAAAAGACTCCTACTAATCAGGACAGGCCGTACGTCTAGGATTTATAAGCACAAAAACACAGGAATTTACATAATTGGCTGGGGCTTGTTGCTATGGCTGAGCGAGGATCAAAGGAAAACTCCCTTTTTTCTCAGGTTGAATCTTCCCAGATGTCCAAGATGAGGCTTCCTGTTTACTGTGAAGCCTTGACCCCTAGTTCCCTTCTGCCTGTGCTTTACAGGGACCTTGATTTCTATGTGCCTGGGTCCCACTAATTCCCGCCTCAGAAGGATAGAGGGTGAAAGACTATTCTTTAGAGGAGCTGTTGGAAGTATAAGGGGCTAATTTGCAAAAAGTAGTTAGGAATGTGTAAAATTGGAGGAAAAAAACCAGGAGCATGATCATGTTATTTAGATGTTTGGAAATAAATACCTGAAGAACTAGTTAAAACAAGTACATTTTTTTTTCCTTGCAAGAAGGATGGTACTATGGATAAGTGAGGCAGAGATTGCCATTTTTTATTACAAGCCTTGTTAAAAGCTGAAAAAGTATATTTCTTTGATAAAAATATAAACTAAGTTATAAAAAGATGGAAGGTAAAATATTGATGTTACTTAGGACAATTGTCAAACAATATATAATAAAATATTAAAATAACTGATCAATAAATCTATTTTAACAAATTTTTTTTAAGTAGACTATTCTGCCTAGCTCAGACACTCTCCGAATCTGAAGGAAGAGCAAAGGAACAAACCATGAAAATGAGTGCTGGTCCATGACCCCAAAATAAAAGGAAGTCAAGAAAGGTCTATAGCAATTAGGCAGCAGGTCTACAGTTAACTATTAAATAGGCAAAAGTTCTGATCTGCCTTCCAGTCACCATTTCTTATTTTCATGGAGGTCATGCATGTAAGGAAAATGTGAGCCATTTTGCAGCAAGATTCGTACTCATATTCTCCTTCCTTCCAAAAAGGAAAATGGTATAAAACTCTCAGTGTTAAAAGAACTGAGAGGAAGCAGTGTCACATATTTGTATCATATTAAAAAAACAGAGAATTAAACTGGAAAAAAAAAAGAGACAGAGCAAATACATTAAACAGAATTTTATAACTTGGAAATTTTTGTTATTTTATATAAGCCTTGGGCAAATGATTCTTTGAAGTCCTACCTGGGATGGATTTAATACCAGATGAAAAAAATAACTGCATATCCCTAAGCATTGAAAATAAAAGAGTTTTCTTTAAATTCTTTCATTTAAGTTTTGACAAAATAATAAAACACAAAGATTCCCCAAGAAAGAGAAATAATAGAAGAAACAAAAGGATACCTCCTATCCTCCCTTCAATGATTAGTGATACAATAATGATGAAAAACAATCCATCTCCTTATAATCTTGACCATGTACCCCAGAACAATGTGTATCAAGTGGAAATTGTCTTTCAGAGCATTCGCACTGTCTTCTGCTGGGACAGGAGGCCTCCAGGACTTCGGATTGCGTTTGTGGCACAAAGGGAGAAATAGCACCAGTGGCTAAATAGCCTTCCCCCTCCCTCTTTCCTCTTCTTCCTTCTCCCCTTTCCCTGCCCCTTCTTCCTCCTCCTTTTCAATCTTCTTATTCAGAGACAGGCAGATAAATAAAATAAGGAGAATGGTGAGGGAGGAGGGCATGATGTATCTCAGCTTTGGTTTACTGTGCAATAACGAAAAATCAGTTAATTACACTAGCTGACATTCTGCATCAAATTGGAGTCTTAAGGAAAGGAGATGCAAAGAGAAAGCATTAGCAAATCAACAGTATTTGTATCAAGGGTGAAGTATTTTTACCTCTCAGGAGCCTATAAGAGTTTTTCCAGCTTGTGCTGTTTGAAGCTATTTGTCAAAATCAATGAAAAAAACAAAATATATAAAGAGCTCATGCACCTCAACAAACAAAAAGCAAATAATCCAATTAAAAAATGGGCAGAGGAACTGGACAGTTCTCCAAAGAATAAATTCAGGTGGCCAACAGACACATGAAAAGATGCTCCACATTGCTAGTCATCAGAGAAATGCAAATTAAAACCACAATGAGATATCACCTCACACCAGTAAGGATCGCCACCATCCAAAAGACAAATAACAACAAATGTTGGTGAGGATGTGGAGAAAGGGGAACCCTCCTACACTGCTGATGGGAATGTAAATTAGTTCAACCATTGTGGAAAGCAGTATGGAGGTTCCTCAAAAAGCTCAAAATAGAAATACCATTTGACCCAGGAATCCCACTTCTAGGAATTTACCCTAAGAATGCAACAGCCCAGTTTGAAAAAGACAGATGCACCCCTATGTTTATGGCAGCACTATTTACAATAGCCAAGAAATGGAAGCAACCTAAGTGTCCATCAGTAGATGAATGGATAAAGAAGATGTGGTACATATACACAATGGAATATTATTCAGCCATAAGAAGAAAACAAATCCCACCATTTGCAACAACATGGATGGAGCTAGAGGGTATTATGCTCAGTGAAATAAGCCAGGTGGAGAAAGACAAGTACCAAATGATTTCACTCACCTGTGGAGTATAAGAACAAAGCAAAACTGAAGGAACAAAACAGCAGCATAATCACAGAACCCAAGAACAGACTAACAGTTACCAAAGGGAAAGGGACTGGGGAGGGTGGGTGGGAAGGGAGGGAGAAGGGGGGAAGAAGAAAGGGGGCCTTACAATTAGCATGTATAATGTGGGGGTGGGCACAGGGAGGGCTGTGCAACACAGAGAAGACAAGTAGTGATTTTACAACATCTTACTACACTAATGGACAGTGACTAATGGGGTATGTGGGGGGGACTTGGTGAAGGGGGGAGTCTAGTAAACATAATGTTCCTCATGTAATTGTAGATTAATAATACCAAAATAAATAAACAAAAAAAATCAATGAAAAACGAGACTACAAAAGGAAAGATGAAATATTATGTCCTCCCAAAATATGTCACTAAGTAGTTCCTGCCATAGCAGACCTTCCAAAATCTGTTTTTATAGGGTAATGAAGTGGAAGAATTGAATTTACCAGAATTCCCTTCAGAGAGAGTGCTGTGTCTGTATGGAAGACATGCCTTGTCAAAACAGTACATTGGAAGCTGAGCAATGTAGAGGGTCTGAATATGGGTAGACTGCCCTGTGTAAGACAATGCTGGATTTTGTGGTCTTTTCAGAAGAGGAAGATAAAGAAGAAAAGAAAGGGGGCAAGTGGCTGTGAAGAGTATTTCTTTATTCTTGTACCTTCACTCAGCTCTCCCTCCAAAGTGACCTTACACACCTGCAGGACTTCACAAGGATCATTAGCCTTGTCTTGTCCCCTGCCTCTTCCCTGAAGCTGGTTAGAGCAGGGGGATGTGGGCAATATTTTTTGATAACATCTATGTTGCAGAGTTGATACCAGACAGAGAATAAACATGAATCACGCCAGGACCCCACAGGAAGATGGGATTGGTGACATTCTGAGAAATGTCAAGGCCTTTCCAGTTTCTGCCCTAACCCCCACATGCCTTTGCCAATAGTATATAACCTAACCCTCCTCCCCTTCAGTAAGGCAGATTTGGGAAAGGTCCCCTGCCTTCTCATTGGGCTGCCCTTCTGATTATAAAGCTTTCTCTACTTCAAACCAGTGACTTGGAGACTGCCTTACACGAATCCAATATTGGGGCAGGGTAACAGTGGGAGGAGGATAACAAGGCCTGCAATGTGACGTCTCTTTGAGGCCACCACCACTGTTCTTCACACCGACCTACAGGAAGAACTCACCAAAGGCTTGAAGTTAGTGGGTAGATATGGTCGCTGTACAGATTTCATCTCCAGGATTTGGTGGGGCTGATCAGAGACAGTCTGAAAAGAAGGGGAATGGTAAAGGCAGAGGGAAAAGTGAGGAAGCAAGACAACGTCAGACCTCACAGACCAGGAAGTTCAGGTTTTGAATCAAGTTTTGCCAACTCCTTGAGGGACCAAGTGCCCAAACACCATAGAGTTAACAGGTTTTTTGTTTTATTTTGTTATTTTTGTTTTTCCGGTTATCCAGGCTGCTTTAAATTAAGGTGAAAAACCCAGTTTGATCTCAGATCAAATGACCATTTTAGAACCAGGCATGCCCCTCACTGTTACCATCAAACTATTAGACTCCTTGTGGAGGTTTGAGCTGTGAGGGTCCTTGGAATTTGGCAGTGTTACAGGGAAGTCAGGGAAACCGCTGAGATAGTGAGTATAGATTGGGGTGTTGGAAGTGAGGGTTAAGGGAGGGTAATTTAAGAGAGAATGTTTCAGACCAAGACCGAGGCATACCCAATGCCATAATAGCTTCCCGGAATGCCAAAGTCCAAGCAACTCCTAGGAGCTGTGTACTGAGAGTCACCCCAGCCGCCCTTATCTTTCTATGTCTATCTAAAAAGGATTTTCTAGAGACTGAATGGCTTCTGTGAGCTGGTGATCGAGCAGGTATGGGAAACCTTGTTCTAAATACATATCACCAGTAACTAGAGAAGTTTTGAAAGAAAGCAGGGATGGGAGAAGAGGATTCAGAGTTTTAAGTAGAATATACCACTGACATAGAAAAAGGATGGCAAATAATATAAAATGTACAGGGTCTAGCATTGAGAATTGGCATCAAAGACATCAGTACATTTATATTGGTGATAAAATGCTTGCCAGAGTTCAAAGAAAATTGCTACAACTTCTATGCCAATTTTGGGGCTATGTGCAAGTGGGAAGTTGGAAAGGCCACAACATATGTATTAATATTCAAAGAACTTTTGTCATGAAAGCTACAAAGAAGTGATGCGAACACAATTTGGAAGACCAGTCAGAGGACATTGCTGTAATAGCAGTTTAAGCAAAAATTATAGTAAAAAGTCAAGTTCAAGAACTTACCTCCCTCCCCCCACTTCAAATCTAGAAGCGGATGCAGAGGTAACTCACTCTCCCTTGTTCACCTTGGACCCTAACAGCTGATTTACACACCATGTGTTATATTCTTTCTAACTAATAAATGGTGTTCCGATACACAAGGCATTCACCTAAGAAACCCCACATCTTCCCAAATTTGATTCTCAGGTGTCTCTACACAGTCAGCAAACTGTGGGGCTTACTTGTGGCCTCGACTCTGCCACTCCGGCCCAGCACCAGGACACTGTTTACTTTACACAGCTCTCTGGCATAAGCAGCTCCTGTTACCTAAGGTGAGCACTCCACACCCGTGCTCTTGGACACAAGAGGTCAAGAGAGGGCATCCAAGTGAAAATCAATATTTATGGCCTTAGAGGCCCAAAGAACAACATTAAATAAACATAAAAAAGTATGCAAGGTATGATAAGTCTTTCTCCAAGGTTCCAAAGCTTGAAAGGATGAAAATCCAAGGAATACAACTAAAACAAAAACACTGGTATAAAAGATTCTAGAATAGTCCCAACTTGTGCCCAGCAAGTATAATTACAGTTGACCCTTGTACAACACAGTTTTGAACTACATGGTTCTATTTTTACTTAAAATTCTATTTTAATTTCAATAAAAACAGTATAGATAGTAAGTGTACTTTCCTTATGACTTTCTTAATAATATTTTCTTTTCTCTAGCTTACTTTATCCTAATACATTATATAATACATATAACATGCAAAATATGTGTTAATTGACTGTTCATGTTATAGTAGGCTTCCGGTCAACAGCTGCCTATTAGTAGTTAAGTTTCTGGGGAGTCAAACATTACGCTTGGATTTTCAACTGCACAAGGGTGCTGGTGCCCCTAACCCTCACATTGTTTAAGCGTCAACTGTACTTAAATCCTAGCTGCTTCTAATTTTTTTCTGTCCTTGAAACACTTTCAGGATCATTTCCAAAGGGTCCCTGCTATGGCAGGCCAGATGGAGAAAGAGAGAAAAGGGGAGCTGCCTTCATAATGCAGATGACAAATTACTATGCTTGAATCAGCTGAAAAGCAGTGACTTGGAAATTTCCTGACTTCCCTGACAGCTTTGTCATGGAAAGGAAGTGACTATGGGAATTGCTACTCTGTGGCAAACTCTGACCAATGGGAAGGAATTTGTTGTTGAAGTGGAAATGACAAGAATCTTGGTAAAAAGTTATTTGTCAGTTAGAAGTGGAAATATTTAACATGAAGAAGCAAGGACTGTGAAGCACACAATTGCCATCTTCAAGTATTTGAAAAGCATCGTGTGGAGGAGAGATTTAGATATTTTCATTATTTGTAGGAAGTAAAACTAGGTCCAGTGAATAGGAACTTCAAGGTAATAGGTTTCAGTTATTACTAAAAAAATAACTTTCAAAAATATTCAGTGTTATTCAATGATTTGAAAGCTATAATTATCAGAGCCACCTTTTTTGGGTTTTGTTTTGTTTTTAAAATCACATTACACAAAAGTGGAGGAGGCCGCTATTACGGGTGGGAGTTCCCTATTGTTAGGAGTGTCCAAGCCATGGCTGGAAGGCCTCTTGGTCAGAATTGGCCCTAAAGCACTGGGAAGTAGATCAGTTAGATATTGCTACATAACAAATCACTCCAGAGTTTATGGCTCAAAGCAAAACTATTTACCTAGCTCATGATTCTGAGGATCAGCACTTTGGGTAAGTTTAGCTGGACAATTCTCCACTCTTGACTGGGTTTATTCACGTGTGTACAGTCAACCACTGGATCAGCTGGGCACAGCGTCTGCTGTGACATTCACCCTGAAGAAGGCTGGCTTCCCACAGCAGAGAGGAGGGTCCCAGAGGAGTGAGAGGAATGGGCACAGCCTGGCACACTGTCACTGCATCCTATCGGCCAAAGCAAGTCACAGGCCAACTAAGATTCAAGGAGGAGGGGAAAAGACTTCACATCTTGATGGGAGGATTTAAAAGGTAACATTGAAAAGGGCTTAGGTATAGGAAGGAGTAAAGGATTGTCGACATTTCACAAATTTTATACAATAAGTCACTCAAGGATCTTTAGCAGAGAAATTACATAATCAAACGTATATTGAGTTACACACAGCTGACCAGGGGACTGTGGACTTTACATGGGCAGACAGCGGGCCTTAGCAAAGGCAAGCTTATCAATATACAGTGGGAAAAGTAGTTGTAATGGAAAGGATAAAATGTCCCAGGGGAAATAACAACAGCAAAAACTTTGCATTAAAGCAACTCTCAGAAATACTTTAAAACAGTGAAGGGACAAAGGATAAAATGTTGGAAACTGATCCAAACTTAGAAACAGATATGAGAAATAGGCAAGGCATAGAAAAGATGCTGTCTCCATCACATCAGTTATCCGATGAGAAGGTGAGCACTATTTGTCGTACTGGTGATGCATTTCTTACAAATAAATATTTTCATTCTCAGTGTGTCTAATGTTCTAAATTACAGCATATTAAATAAGTGGTTCAACTAGTTTTTCACTTCCTTGTACATTCATAATCAACAGTAAGATAGTTTCTAATATTTTGACAAAAAGTCGCAGAACAATTGTAATACTTCCTATTGCTTATTAACATTTCTTTGATTGGTTTGGGTTGGCACAGTCATTTCTTAAATTATGTTTTATTGAAGTACAGTTGATATACAATATTATACTGGTTTCAAGTATACAACATATCATTTTTATGGCCCCAGAATAGTGTGCAAAGAGAGGACTGGCTGCACAAGAAACTTCTTTATCACTCAAAGAGATTGTTTGTATAGTTAGTAGGCTTGAAATTTTGGGGGGCTGCAGTAACTCTGTAACTAATATTTTTAAATTTGATGTTAGGGAAAAAAAGTTGGGTTTTAAAAGTAAAAGAGTTCGGTTTTTTTGTAATTAGAACTAATCCCATCACCTAAAAAAAAAAAATATATATATATATATATATATATATACATATATATATATATATATTCAACTGTGTTAGGACCTAGTAAACTGCTCCCAGAGGAAAACTGGGGATATGCTTTTCCCTGTTACATCAGAGCCAGGGATAATGATGCATAATGAGCAGCAAGCAGATCTTTACCAAGAATAAAAGCTTTTGCCTTGAAAATAAAAATCTGTTACAGCCTCATCAAAAGTGAAAAGCTTCCAGTGTCAGAAGCATGCCAGTACTTTTGGGGGTGGGGCTCATTACCAATCTTGGAACCAGATACTCTGTTTATATTGGCCTCTCTGGTCATCTGAGCTGGAGGAATAAATAAAAACACCCCAAAGGCCAATTCTTCTTCTATTTTCCTATACCCTTATGTTCTAGACCAAAAATGCTGGTGAAAGCTTAAAGCTGAGCTTTGGCTGAGCGCCAAATTAAGTGTCTGATAAGCCAAGTTCACACACCAAAACTTCAAAAAAGACAAATGAGTGAATCATAGTTCTCCCCCACAATGAAATGGAGCCAAATAAATACAGCTTACAGAAAAAGAAGAAAATGGGAGTTAGAGCAAAATTGGGCCTTGTATATTTCACAGGTATTTCTTCTGAGACTCTCTTCATACTAAATTGCCTTAGCACTCTAAATATGGACTTGTTTTAAGACAACAAGAAAACTATTGCATCTATTTATTGAACAAATACCTATACAGAATTTACTATATGCCAGTCACTGTTCTCAGCCCTTTATGAATATGCACTTAGGGGCTCATCTCAACAACTTGTTCAGGTATTCTTATTTACCCCACTTTATAGATGAAGACACTGTGAAGTGAATGAATTTGCCCAACATCACATAACTAATAAGCAGTAAACCTGGAATTTGAACGCAGGCAGATGGGTGACAGAGTTTGTGTTTTTTCACTGTACTGTGACATGTTGTCAATGTTTTCCACCTAGCAGTATGTAGTTGGCTGTGTTCTTATTTTCCTTTTCAGATACCGCCCACTGAAACTTGGAAAGCCTTATCTTCTTTACCTACTTATAAGAACTTGGTATCTGATTTCTAATCTATGATTTTCATTCAGCTTAATGAGCTTTGAACTTCCAGTGAGAAAACATTCTGCATAGAGCAGAAATGTGCCTTTGTTTCTGGAAGAGAGCAAGGCTTATTTTATGAAGTGACAGTCTTTGAAGAAATAATGACTGTTACCTACTTCTGGTGTTACTATGTACCAGGCAATGTGCTAAGCGCTTTTATGTGCACTTTTTCCTATGCTCCATACAACTCTAAGAAGTAAGTACCATTAGAATTCCCATTTGATAGGTTAGAAAAATGAGGTTAAAAGAGGTTAAGTAACTTGTTCAAAGTGGCACAACCAGGAGGTTGTAGAGCCCGGACTCAAAGCCGTTTATGACTCCAAAGATCATTGCTTTGTCCAGAGTTCTGCTATTTTATGTCTATTCCATGTCTGTGTCTATATAATCTTTCCAAGATGCGTTATTTCCTTACGAGGATATTCAAAGGAAGAGTTTGGGGTACAGCAGAAGCCACACACTGCTTTACAGATAAAATTCTTTTGAAAGTTGATAAACTACAAGGATGCCCAGTGATGAAACTTTATAATCAACAAGGCATTTACAGACGCCCAACCAGAATAAATACCACACAGTGAAATTTAAGTGAAAGTTTTAAAACCAAACTACAATGCAAATATCCCTACTGAGGTATAACTGTCATTAATATCTCTTATATTTTTAGGGTGTTTTTTAGAAAAATACATATTCGGACCCTTTACAAACACCTTACATGACTCTTCCTCAAAACACTTTATGTTACTGACTTTTCCAAAATAATCATGCTTTTCAGAACCTAGATGGCCTTCAAAATGTTTAATAGTCTCAGTCAGTTTTCAGTACCACACATGCCTCATTATCTGTGTTTCCTTCTACTATTTATCTGTATCAGTGAATGAGAAGACACCTGAAAAAACATGCTGTACCCTTTTGAGCATCATTTTCTTTGAAAAAGAAAAAGAGCAAAAAGAAACAGTGTATATTAAATTACTTTTAGACACAATGCCTGATTTTTTTTCAAGATGGATTAACTATGATTTGGAGGCCATTCTACATGTTTGCTTATTACTTGGCTATTTTCTTATAATTGATTTAAATAATGACTCTCCATATTCAGATCTTTCTTTTTCTAAAGAATTTTTTTTCAGGATCCCAGCAGCTCCCAAGCAATTCCCATGGTCCCATGGCAGGGGAAAAGGATAAGACTGGCATTTCATTTTGTTCTTTTCTCAGCAGTAACAAAAGGATCCAAAAAGAAAAAAGAGAGCAGTAACTTTTGGAAAGTAAAAGTTTTGCTCATTTTGGAAGAACTTGTTCAGTTATGATCTTTCTACATGAGTATTACCTGCTCCATTGGAAATTTAAGAAAATATAAAAGAAACTTGTTTTAAAATGGGATGTTTTATTAAACTGCCAGCTCAACCATAAGGCCTCTATTTACTAATTCATCACTCCTTAATTCTCACGTTTTCCTCAGCAAGAACTCCTTTGCATTTATCCCCTACCCCCATCCCCATGAAGTCCCCATTTAAAAATTTTGGAATACTCAACAAAACATATTTTTAAGTAATAAATAATTTTCTGCATCTTATAAGGTGCTAGAGAGAGGGGTGTAAGAGCTGACCCTGTAGTTTTCCCCTCAAAGCCAAGGGAGGGTCAAGCCTGCACTGGGCGTAAAGAAAAATGTAAGACTAGCGTAGAATTTGTGAATAAAGCATTAAACTGGACTGGACTTAATTTTTATTAACGAAGATGGATAGGGTAAAGATTAGATGAGATAACACATGGAGCATCTTTGCCCTCAACAGTGGTGAGAAGACAAGTAACTAATTAAAGGGCAACAGGAAAATCTCCCCCAGCATGCAATTACACAAATGCTCAAAAACATCCCTACCTGATGCATTTCCTCTAGTCCTCTCTTCAAGGGCCCGGGATGTCTAAATCAAGTGAATTTTACTTGCACAATCTCGAATGGAAGGTTGGAAAATTTTCTACACGTCCCTAAAAAGCACATACAGCATGGCATCATCTTTCTCAGAGCTCCTTTGTATAGGGAAATGCCTACGTGCATAAAATAAGGGGAGCAGTCCACTTTCAAACCAAAGAGAAAGTGCACTTTGCCCTCCTCACCACAGCCACCATCCATCTGCATACATCACTCTCTAAGATTCTAGCATTACAGGGAGTTACAGTTAAAGCTAGACTGAAGTGTTTAATAAGTGGAAGAATAAAACAAAAACAAAAACAAAAAAGCCATCACAAACTGCAGATTAAGGGATCAGCAAAACCCTCACTGGTCTAAAAATCCCATTGGACCTTGCCAGTACACTAATTAATATAATAAAACACACAAAGATCTTGCTTAAAATTAAACATGCAGGCTGCCCAGGGTTTGCTGCCCGCTGTTTGAGCAAGCATCTGCTCAGAATGTACCAACTGTCTCCTTGGGAGGTGAAAGAAAGCGAGGGGAACATGGTTTTGGCCGAGACTAACAGTTAACTATGCCCCTTTTGAAAACAGAATTCTTTTCCTGTTTTTAATGCCAAGCACATACAATGTCAAGTGAATTGGTCTTGATACAAAACATGACAGAACTGCAGCAAAGGAATGAAAGTGCTACTACTTACATTGACAAAAAAATATAGGTAGAGAAAATCTGTATACAATTAATCTCGTAGTGTTTACCAGGACTTTAAAATTTTCTCCTTTCCAACTTTCAGTTCTCTTTCTTACTTACAACAGAATTAGAACAGAATCTCTTGTGTTTAGAACTACTTTCTTTTGCTTGGTGCATTCTGGGCACTCGACAAATATGTGTTTAATAACTCTAGTTAAAAAACCATACACACGGTGCTCCACAGACATTGCTAATGTTCGTGATTCAGTATTAGTTCTTGATGCCCAAATTCAAGAAGCCAAACACCTTGTTTTGATTTGTTCAGTCAGTAATCATTTATTATGCCCATCACTGTTCTAGGCATAATAAAACAATGTAAAAAAAAACAAACCTGAAACTTCCTTAAGCAATTTAAGTTCTGGTCTGCAAGAAAAAATACAGATAGGAAAAGTTAAATAACTGGACAGAGAAATAAGAACTAAGTGAGTCATAACAGGAGTTAACAGCTATACTTCTATTACTGGCTCTTGATAAATAGTAAAAGATGTCATTTATTAAACATCTTCTATGTACTAGACGCTGTAGTAGAGTTACATATACATGATTTCATTTAGTTCTCAAAACTTGCTTCAAAGTACATTTCACAATCCCTGGTTTTATAGAATAGAAAACAAATAGAGAGGTTTCTCAAGCTGATGCTGTTAGTAAAAGATAGAGTTTAGGATTCCAGATGTCTTACTTCAAAGATTACACTCTTTCCAAGATGTCATGCTGTCTCCTGTTTTCAAATCTTATAAAGTGTGTTTGTACCCCTTCTCAGAGCTACAGAGATATCTAAGAGTAGTATAATAACCTCCCATGTACTCATCATCCATCTTCAATAATTATCTCCTCATAGCCAATCTTGTTTTATTTATACCTCCACACTCCTCCCCAACTCATTAGATTACTCTGAAGCAAATTCCAGGTATTATTTTAATTCATCTGGATTTTAGTATGTCTCTCTAAAAGGTAAGGACCTTTAAAAATACATATATAATCACAATACCATTACTTGAAAAGTTAACAATACCAATCACTTGAAAAGTTAACAATAGTTCTTTACAGTTGTTCTGTTCAATTCAAATCCAACCAGAATTCACATGTTGCATGCAGTTTATAGGTCTTTTCAGTTTCTTCGGACTTTTAGTTTTCCCTCCAACTCTTTCTCTGCGATTGTTGTTGAAGAAACTAGAAACGGGGGACAGACGCAGTTATGCAGCCGGGGCTAGATTTTGTAGAACTTTATAGGCCATTGTAAGAACGTTGGGTTTTAAGGTCAATGGAAAAACATTAGGAAAGGAAAATATTGCAATCTCAATTTTTTCTAGCCTCATTCTAATTCCAGCTTCTGTGTGGACAGCGGAGTAAAGTGGGCAAGAGAGGGAAGAGGCAATCATTGCCATCTCCAGCAGTCAGGCCCTGCACTTAATCTTATATCGTTCAGTGATGTCTTCACATGAAGGTTTTCCTGGTTTTCAAGATAATCAATAACTACATTGGGTGTAGACATTACATACCAAATAGCTGTCTTTGGGACAAGAGACAACCTTCTTCTCCGGATTCTTGGTAATGAACATGAGTGAACATACAGCAGATTAATCTTGGCATGGCAGAGAATAAGTCCTCACTTGCTCTGAAGTGCTCCCCTCTGTGCAGAAACAAAGCGGACCTTGGCCAGACTCGCCAGTATGAACTGAGTTCCCCTGTTAACAGCAGCTTGCCGCACAAGCCTCCTTGAATCTGCTGGAGTTGGCAGCATTAAAAGAAACTTGGCCCTTGTTAATTATTGAGCTAAATGCCCCATCATGTTTTTACCAGCTTGCAATTCAAAAGAAAGTGAATATTTCTAATACTCAAAGATTTAATGAACGTCTTTCAAAGAGAATTAACATGGAAGCTTTTGGGTTTTCATGCTGCCAATAATTTCTGAAACGTAAGTGCCAAGAATGAGCCTTTCCTAACCCAGGATAATTAATAATAAACTGTTTTATACTTCGTTTTAAAAGACTAAATTTTCCAATATCCTCTAGGAGGCATAATCATTTTGTCATCATGAATTGTCTTTTACAAAGCTATTTTCTGTTTACCCATTCCTTTGGAATTCTGTTGTCTTTCCACTTAATATCCTTTGAGGCACAAGACTTTTTATCATTGAGGAAGCACAATTTTGTATTTCTTGTGCTTTTGGTGTCCTATGTAGGAAGCATTGCCTAATCTAAAGTCACAAATATTTATGCCTAACTTTTCTTCTAAGAGCATTACAGTCTCTGACACATTTTGAATTCATTTTTGTGTATGGTATGAGACAGGGATCCAAATTCATTCTTTTGCACGCTAATATCCAATATGCTTCTCCTTCTACCAGTACCAGCACCCTGTCTTAATTACTGTAACTTTGTAGTAAGTTTTGAAATTGGGAAGTGTGAATCCTCCAACTTTGTTCTTCTTTTTAAGAATATTTTGGCTACTCTGTGTGCCTTGCATTTCCATATGAATCTTTGAGTCAGCTTGTCAATTTCTACAAAGAAAGCATGGAGAATATAGTCTATGAATAAAGTAACTTCTACCTCCTTTCTAATTTGGGTGCCTCTTATTTCTTTTTCTTGGCTAATTGCCCTGGTAGACCTCTAGTACATAGCTGAGATTATGTTGAATCTCTAAATCAATTTGGAAGGTATTGTTACCTTAATGATATTAAGTTTTCTAATATATGACCATGAGATGTTTCTCCATTTATTTAGGTTATCTTTTGTTTCTTTCAATAATGTTTTTGAGTTTTTGATATGCAAATCTCTTATTTCTTTTGATGCTGTTGTAAATGGAATTATTTTCTTAATTTAATTTTCAGATTGTTCATTGTTAGTGTACAGAGATACAACTGATTTTTGCATATTGGTCTTGTTCCCTGCAAACTTCCTGAACTCATTTATTACCTCTAATTGTTGTGTGCATGTGTGTGTGTGTATGTGTTTATGTGTAGAGTCCTTAGGATTTCCTATATACAAAATCATGTCATCTATGAATAAAGTAACTTCTACCTCCTTTCGAATTTGGATGCCTCTTATTTCTTTTTCTTGGCAAATTGCCCTGGGTAGACCTCTAGTACAATTTTGAATTAGAGTGACAAGAAGGAATATCCTTGTCTTGTTCCTGATTTTGTGGGGAAGCTATTAGTCTTTCACTATTGAGTATGATGTTAGCTGTGGTTTTTTCACAGATAATCCTTTGTTGGGATGAGGGAGTTATCTTCTATTCCTAGTTTGCTGTGTGTTTTTTTAATCATGAAATGGAGTTGGATTTTGTCAAGTGCTTTTTCTGCATCTATTGAGATGATCATGTGGCTTTTTCCTATTCATTCTCTAATATAGCATATTAAATTCATTATCATATGTTGAACTGCTAAAGTGTTGTCATTTTGTTGATATTCACAAAACAACTTTTGGTTTCTTTGAATTTTCTCTTGTGTTATTATATTCTCTAGGTCATATAATTCCACTCATTTATTATTTTTCCCTCTGCTTGCTTTCAGTTTAGTTTTCTCTTCATTTCCTAGTTCCTTAAGGTATACAATTAGGTTATTGATTTAAGCTCTTTTTCCTAATATAGGCTGTTGTAGCTGTTCTTTACTGCCTTAAGAATATGTTTGTTAAAAATCATCCAGGGCTAAATGCATGGATTATGAGATATAATACTTAGTATCCAAGGACCTAAAAGGTCTTAACAGGACACAGATTTGTTTTTCAGCAAGGGAAGCAAAAATAGAACTAATTATGAATATTTGATATGTGTTATCTTCCACGTACCAACTAAAAGCTATCAAGCCTAACAATATTTTCAGAAATAGGATATGTGATATATAATTTATAATCTATCCTTCCATGAATTTCACCCTGTAGATAAGCCAATATTTTCCTAATGTCCATGCTGCTATATCTATCTCAGTCTAATGGCTTGTTTATTTAACCAATGTTTGCATCTGTATCCTGTTTGTTAAGCCTTCCAATGAAATAAACCAGAACTAAGATAACTTTCTATTCTTCTAATGATGCTTTTAAAAAAATCATTTTTGGAAGACAGTTTCAACTGAGAACAGCTAAATAAACAATTTTAAGAATGGAATATTTACTTAGCATGGAGAATATAGTCAATGATTCTGTAACATCTTCCTATGTTGACAGGTAATAACTGCACTAGTGGGAGTGAGGATTTAATAATATGGGTAACTGTTGAACCACTGTGCTGTATGTTTAAAAATATAAGATTTTATTTCAACAATATTTCAATTGAAAAAAAGAAAGAAATATGTACTGGCTAGTCCTAGTTCAAATACAATTTTTCTTAGGAGCCTTTTCTGATCATCCAGAAAATTATGTGTTCCCATAATCTTCTGATACAATCTTTTTTTTATAGAATTTACCATGTTTTATTGTTATAATTTATGTTATTATAGCGTCTTCCCCTGTGTTATTATAGACCCACAGTTAGACTGTGAGGAGCATGTTTTATTCCTCATGGTGTCACCAAGGCTTGACACAGTACCTAGGACTCAATAGTAGGTTCATCTGGGAACACAGCTACTGGCCAGTTCTGGGGTTTTAGCCAGGAGGATATGGGGCACTTTGGAAGTTTATTTCATATCTGTTGTCTTTTCTGTTTACCTTCCCATTATCAAAGAATTTGGAATTATTACTTTCATTTTCACTTTAAAATTAGAGAGACACAGTACAGAGAAGTTAAATGACTTTCCAAAAGTTACACAATGAATAGAAGTCTAAGCTAGAAATAAATTTTCAATCATCAGCTTGCTAAAGTGATGTTTATGCCCTTCCCTGAGGCTGCCTCCTATAAGGTGTCCATTAAATCAAGTTCATGCTTTTTCCTAGTATAAGGCAGATATTCCTAAAGAAGGAGGAGGAGTGACAAATTTTACATAAAACCCTATAAGACTACTGTCATTTAAAATTTTCCCTTTAATCTAACGTCAAAGCTAACATTTTAGCGACAGCCAATTGTTTCCTTTCGTTTCCCCTTCCTTCACAACTGCTCCTTTACCAATATATTCCAGCAGAGGGAGCCCCAAGTGAGGGGAGCCCCAAGTATCTCACAACTATTGCTACCCAGCCTCCGTTTTCTCCCACTTTACCAATCCCAAAGACACGTTTTGGCCTAATTCTGATGCCAAGTCATTGAATGGCTTTCCCTAGGGGGTACATTAGAAGCTGCTAGGGTTTGAACAACCTGAAGAAAGAGAGACTATTTTATCATACATCTTCAAATTGCAGTAAAGTATTTAAATGTACAATATGAAGCATAGAACATAATTTTTAATGCTTGATTTGTTATTGAGATAGTGATAGATGATGACTGAGATAATAAGAACCTTGCTTCTTACCCCCAGATGTGTAGCTTGTCCAATTCATCTCAAAGGATGACATGAGGATATTTTGCTTTCTTCACTTACAAGGTCAAATACTTAAAAATATCTCTATAATAGGGACACAGAACTCATCCCCGTCTGAATCTACCCATCCATCCCAGAACTGAGTACTGATTGTGGCAAATGGCTGGTTTGCCTGTGGTTTTGGCAGCTTGTGCAACGTCTAAACACTGACAAAGACTGTGTGTGGAGTGATTCTAAAAGATACATTCAGCTTGAAATAAGTATTCTTTAAAATGCTTATTTAAAATAATATATCATGGAATGATAATAGAGGTGGACAAATATTGAGTATCTTCTACAGGCTTTCTATGGTGTGGACATAAATAGTAACATGCCAAAATTTTCATTTCTAAAAATAACTCAAGGCAGACTAAGAATTTAAATATAAAGTATAAAACTCAAAGTCAGAGGAGAAAATATTTTTATGTTCAGGAACTGGAAAGCATTTCTTAAAGATACGAAAAGCTGAACCCATTAGGTAAAGATTGATAAATTTTATAACATTCTAATGAAGAACTTCTAATTATTAAAAGACCATTAAAAAGTAAGCAGATAAGCCATAAAGTAGAAGATATTTAACATGCATATAATGAACAGAGGATTTCTTAGAATATAAAAAATTACTCCTAAAAAAATAATCAAAAGAAAAAAATCCCAATAGGAAGAAGAGGAAAACAATTAAACAGGAATTTTTCAGAAAAGGAAATTAAAATATGAAATATTAAACCTCTTTTGTAACTAGATAAATATAAATTAAAACTAGGTGATACTATTTTATATCTACTAAACAGGCAAAAATTAACAAGTCTGGCAAAACTAAGGGTTGGCCAGAATGGGGACAACTGGAATCCCCAGAAACTTTTCTTAGAAGTATAAATTGATAAAACTGTATTGCAAGACAATTTGACATTATCTGGTGACATCAAAGTCATGAATATTATGAAATCAGCAATTCCAATTATAGAGAAACTCTTCTACTTATGTAATCTTGTACATGTAACAGCATTCATAGCAGTGTTGTCTGTACTAGTAAAAAACTAGAAGCAACTCAGTACTCATCAACAGGACATGAATAAATTATGGATATGTATCCATACAATACTACACAGCAATATAAAATGAACAAACCACAGCCAAGTACATCAACAAAGACAAATCTCACAAATACAATGCTGAGCAAGAAAAACAAGTTGCAGAAAAACACATATCACACCATTTGTTTAAAATTCAAAAACATGCAAAATAAATGCAAAGAGGGTAAAACTAAAAAAGATATATGGGATGATAAACATTACATTCAGGATAGTGTTTCCCTCCATGAGCGCATTAGAGGGATGAGTTTGGAAAGAAACTCACAGCAATAAGTACACAGTTTTATTTAATTATCCTTTCAACATTCTATAAAACACATATACCATTAAGTGCCAGATAAATTTAACTGTTTAAAAATATTAAAAATCTTATCTTTAAAGCTCTGTTAGCTCTGAATTGGGAGAAGTCATTCTGAAAGAATGTGATAGGTTTAAATTAGAGTCATGGTTACAGAGATAGTGTTAGGAGAAAATCAGTGAGATAGCATGAACAAAGAAACTGCATAATTAAGTTTGATTGGATTTAGACACACACACACAAAAAGATTATGAAGAATTTTCACTCTTTCAAATTTTGGAGGTCAAGAGAATTTTGGGTGGCACTGAGGAAGTCGGGAATGGTTAACTGAACAGAAGTCAGGTCTCAACAGGCTGAAATTCAGTATTGATAGGATAGCCGAAGGAGAGAACCAGGTTACTAGAAAGGCTGAGGTGAGAGGCCACAAGCAAAGGTGTCAAGGTTCAACTAAGTGTGAATTAGCTACTTGAAGCAAGGATATATGAATGGCATCTATCAGCCAGGTCTGCTCTTGAAGGAAGAATAAATAACTAAGTGACAAATAGAATAGCAGCACGATCTTCAGCTACTATTCCAAAAGCTCATCTTCCTGCAACTGTCCTTGAACAGAAACAAGGAAGTTCATTTAAACAAAAAGATAAGAATGACCAATGGGAATATAAAAACATTCCTCCTTATAATTAATCAAATAAATACAACTAAATAGTAAAAAATAGAATCTAATCTAGAGTTGATAGTCATCAGGTAATAAACAACCTCAAACATTGTTGGTAGGGATATAAAATTTCCTAGGGGTCACTTAGGTAAAATATCAGAAATGTTTGAATTAACGTGCCCTCTGATGTAGCAGTTTTACTTTTAGGGAAATGCTTTGGTGACTTAGCTATAAGTTAAATAACAGTCAAACAGTCATTTTTTTTTTTAAGAACTGAAAAACTCAACTAAAAATGAAAGCTTGATTAAAGGACTAGTAGTAGTAAGTCCATATAGTGAACACTCTGTAATAATTTTTTAAATGTTGTTAGATACAAATATTTTCTGATTTGGCAAGTTATTCAGCATATATTCTTAAGGGGGAAAATGCAACTAAAAAGAAAAGTATGAATTCATGTATATTAAATGGTCCAAAGAGATACACAACAAGATATTAACAGTTACTATTTTAGAATATTTTTATATATTAATTTATCTACTAATACAATAAGCATATGTTGCTTTTATAATAAGATAAAACAACACTAACATTTAGTTTTAAAACATGTTTTTGTAATTTTTCTCAGGTGTAGCAAAAATATGTTTAGATATCATGAAAGCAAAGAAAGAGGAAAATATCAGGATGTAAGTCCAGGGAGAGGAAATCCTGGGGCAAAATATCTCTAAAAGCTAAAATCAGTCAAAGGGAGAAATAAAGTTTAAAACCCATTTATTGCTTCAAACTGCAGTCCCGGGCTGTCACTCTTTCCTGCTCCAGCAGAAGCAAAACCAGCCCTCCCCCTCACCTCTCAGGTACAGATAAGCCCTCCTTTGCCCAGGTAATTACCCTTTGATATGGAGATGAACTTCTCTCCACACCTGAGGAATGATGCAAATGCACTAAAGCAGTACTCCTCTCCACCCTTGAGCGCCTGTTGATATGCAGATGTACTAAAGCCAGGTGAGATATTCTGGAAATATTACAATTTTACCTACAGGCCACCCGTCCAGAAATCTCACCTTACAATTTACTCATTCCCCCTCTTACAACCAAACTAATGACATACAATAGCAACAGCAATAAAATCATGATAATCCTCAAGCCAGAGGATTCAGTCTATGCAGATTAAGTAAATGTACTTTACAGCACAATCTCACTAAGCACAAAATGTGTTTCTACACTTGTTTACTCATTCGTAACAACCATGCTAGATTACTCACAAAACTTTTACCAAACATTAGACAAAGTCAAGCCTCTCTTTAAGCTTTTTTTTTTGACAACAGCAACACAATCAAATTCTCAAACCACAGGATTCAGTTAGGTTCAAAGTCCCATGCAGATTAAGTCCAAAGCTCATCCATTCCAGGCATCACATGGCAGCTGCAGCCAGGGGACGCATCCAGGACACAAGAACTGTAGAAGCAAATAACTGTGATTTTTTGGGGGGCCACTTTGCTGTTATTCCAGGAATACACAGGAGACGAGCTTCCAGGCCTTTTCCTCAAGGTGCCAGAAGAGCCAACCATTGCCGATCCATGTGTTGAAATGTCCAGGGCCACATCCATTTTATTCCTAATTGCTGCACCCATTCTTGCAATGCATGTCCAATAAAGTGGGTGCCTTGATCACTCTCAATCACTGGCTACTGGCCATAGGCTACAAAGATATGCTCTATGCCCTTCTTGGTGGTTTGCTGATCTGCACAACGTGCAGGGCACCCCTTCCAGGATCAGCTGACTTCTTCGAAGGTCAATGACAAGCCCCACCAATGGGCTACAGCTCACATTGTCTTTTGTGCCACATGCACCAAACACTGATGTAGCCACTGGGCCACATCAGAGGCAGGCTTTCCTTCTAGCCAGCACACCTGGGTCAATGAGTCTGCTTCACCATTCCCTGGGGATGCCAAGGCAAATGGCCAGTCACATGACATGCAGTAGGTGTCTGTGCCACACCACTCTGTGACCTTTGAGTCCAGTCTCTCACCCACCCCGCAATGGGATAGGTGGTTATTACCTTGGTCGGAGCTTTTCTGGAGATAGGCTCCATAGCCAGCAAGGCGCAGTACACAGCAGCCAGTTGCTTCTCTATCAAGATGTACTGAACCTCTGCTCCTTCCCATGGTTGTGACCAGGCTCCGGCTGGCAGCAGGAGCAGCAGCAGTGGCAGAAGCAGTAGCCTCAGGCTCAGGCTGGGGTCTGTGCGGCCAGAAGCAGTGGTGGCACCTCCATGACCACATGAGTGTAGACACGTCCCTTGGCGAGAGCCACTCTTCTCCCCATCATTTCTAGGGGCAGCCCTCCCAAAGGCTGCACCCATTATGACATATTTCGGGTTCAGAGAAATCCTACTGACTGCGCCAGATGTAAGTCTGGGGAGAGGAAATCCCAGGGCAAAATACCTCTAAAAGCCTAAATCAGTCAAAGGGAGAAATAAAGTTTAAAACCCATTTATTGCTTACAAACTGCAGTCCGGGGCCTTCTCTCTTTCCTGCTACAGCAGAAGCAAAACTGGCCCTCTGTCCTTGGCACTGCTACCACTCCAGCCTCTGCTCTCCTGCAGCTGTGCAGCCCAGAGCACTGGGTGAGCTCTTTATATTAATGTACTGCTCACATGTGTGCAGTGGGCCAGCTGACCAGGGTCAGGTGAGAATCCTGGCCATAGGATCTTCCATTTTCTCTACTCTAAGTTCCACCTGCATGGTCCACCCACTGCCCAACTTCACCACTAATGACACCACGGAGTATAAATCCTAACATCTAGACTTCTTGTGCTTTCTAATACTGATTTAAATGACTTTTTCCCCTTGAGTGCCCACATAATACCATGAAGGTATAAGCCTCCTCTGGGGCAGGTAATGGGTAGGAATTAAAAGAGGGAGGGAATTAAGGTTTCAATTTGTTTCAGTTGATCTGTGTTGAACACTGTGTTAGGTGCCATGGAAAGAGAGAAGTATAAATCATAAATTCTGGTCCAAAGAGCTTACACTATAATAGGATACTTATATAGACATTACACATTTAAGTGTTAATAAAGGACTTATATATAGTTAAGTATCAATGTAAGTGATACAAATAAATGCTGAGAGGCATTTTCTGTAAAAGTAGGTCATACACTGAAGCCTAGACAGACTAGAGGATTATATGTCAGTTGAAGATGAGGACATTCTAGGTGATAAACCCAGCATGAGCATAAATGTAATAGGAGTGCTGAATACCTTCCAGCTGTGTCTCTAGACCCCACTTAACCCTGCGTTATCCTGCTTCATGCCAGAAAAGCTGACATGGACAAAACTAACAGGCCTCCTCATTCTCTGTCTCTTAGCAGCTCCCTTTGGCAGGGGGTGTCACTTGAGGTAAAAGAAAAGAAGGAGAGGGAGCTTGGGTATTTCCATCCCAGTTTCCTTTTTGCAGGATTACTACAATTTAGCTGCTTTCCTTTATCAAGTTGTGAGGCCCCAGACACAGCTCTCTCCCCTCTCCAGGCTCTGGTAACTGCCCTCTTACAAGCTCAGGCGTACTGCACTGTTCCTTGTAGCTCTGCCTAGAACCTGTCCACAACTTTACTAAATTCTCCTCAAATTGCTTCTCAGATGTACCATTAGTGTTCTGCCAGCAGCCTGACTGAGAGGCTAGGATGGGCTCAGAGAAAAGAGTGAAACATTTGGCAGAGCTTAAGACTTGTTTTACGATGCAGAGGCATGTAAGGTGGACATTTCATTTTCATTTTTTTCTAAAGAAAAGTGGTACTTCAGATTTGAGGGAAATATTCTGAGTGAAGTTTTAAAATGCCTAACTGACATATGAATGGCTGCTTGCCATCATGCATGCAGCAAGGTGCGTGCAGCAAGGTGCCTCATCTGTTTTCGACTCAACAGTCCTGAGGGTAAAGGAAAACACTTTTGACAGTACCTACCCCAGGGAAGCACATATCCAATTACCCTTTGGGTTTCTATGATTCAAGTCCCAGCTGATGACAAAAGTAGCAACTGAAACCTTCCACACAGGCTGAGCAACTGGCTGTTCTATCCAGCTTGGCCTCTGAGGAAACTGGCTGAAAGTTTTTCTTCTGGTTCTGCTTCCTGGCAAAACAAGTGCAAATATAATGATTTCTCTTGTTTAATGTTGATTTATAGACTTCCACAGAGAATCACTTAAAAGAGGACCTGAAAAGTTGAACTTCTTTTTTGCACCAGCTGTACAAAGGTTATGGATGCATGAGTTCTAGACTGTGGCTACGTGATAGCCGGCACAGTTTAGGGGAAAGGATTGCAACAAAAAGGTTGCAATCCTACAAAAAGGTTGCAACATGATAACCTCAAAGTATTGTCTTAAAGTATCTATATGAAATGGTCAAGGCCTAGTGAAATAAATTCATATGCCCCTGTGATTGTTCAACCCTGGTTTATCTCTTTCAATCAGTGGTTTTCATCTGATGATCTTTTCATGGCTTCTAACTGTGGTACCTACTTTTTCCACTGACCCACTGAAAGAGCAATCCTAAATTGCTCGTTAATAGGTAAAGAAAGCCTACAAGTCTGGACCGACCACTATGGAAATTTGATGACAACCACATTTTGTTTATCAGATACAAATATTATTCTCTTGCAAGTGGACCTTCCAACCCCTCGAGGCCTGCCCTGAGACTGTTTTGGTGGGTCAGTGGTCCACAGGGACCCAGGCTCCTTCTTCCACTGTCCCAGACATGACTTCCATCCCCAGATAACCTTACAGTCCAAAATGACTGCTGAACGTTAAGCCATTTCTTCCAGGGAGAAAGGATATGAGGGGTAACTCCCAGATGAATCAATTTCCTTTACACAATTTCCTTCCCCAAATCCCATACAACACTTGTATCTCATGGATAGAAAGAACTTTGTCAGAGAGGCTGAAAAATAATCTGCTAGCTGGGTACATAGTCATCCCTCCAAAACAACTAGGGTTCCCTCGTAACAAAGAAGGCAAGAAGATATTATTTAAGCAGCTAACAGTATTTGCCATGCTGCATTTATTTTCATTTCTTTTTTACTTCAAAAAATAAACTTTTCAGAGAGAGATTTCATTGTGAGAATATGAAGATGATATCAGAAAGCTAAAGTAATATAGATCTACCTCTTAATGAAACAAATATTTTTCACAGAGATCATACATTTTGAATATATATTGGAATTGAAACAGTTACATTTGTTTCACTGTGCCAGTTTCCACCATACATATGGATACAATTTTGCTCAGAAGTGTATTGCACATATTTCAAACAGATATTGGAAAACAAGGTTTCTCTAAATGTGTTTTTCTGATAACTAAAGTCACAAAAATACTTCTGAAGTGTGGTAAGGATGGAGGCAAATTGCTCATTCTGTCACTTCACATATTAATTTAGAGAGAAATCCACAGCTCCTCACATATAAAGCCTGAAAGCTCAGCCATGTCTAGGCAGGTTATGGGAAATGGAAAATGATTGACCTGGGCAAGGTTGAGTAGGAAAAGGGAAATGTTACACACTGGGAGAAAAACCCTGGCTTAAATTATGTTTTAAAAACTCACCAAAACAAGTAATTTCAAAAGAAAAATTTAGTGCACAAACTGAACTAGCAGTGATCATACCAAGGATCCATCCACCAACCCAACCCCCACCTACCCAAAACAATCACTCGAAACAAGAGCAATGTATCTGCTCTGTAAATATATCTCAGATAATGTCCTCCAACCCAGAGCCAAACCCCGTTTCTTCCATTCAAATTTTTAACTCAAATTCTGCCTTGTATAGATGTTTGGTAACCACTAGTGAGAACTAGCCACTGTCCTTTAGGAAGCAGAGTTGAATAGTTGTTTATGACAGAGAACTTACAGTCTGTAAGCCTTAAATATTTACTATCTGGCCCTTTACAGAAAATATTTGGTGAGTCCTTCTTTATTGCACAAAGTTGGCATGCATTCATTTATTGCCTAAGTATTTATTAAGCAGCTACTATATACCAATTACTGTGCTTTCTTTTTAAGAAGCTTTCAGACAGATGAAAGAAGTAGATAAGTAATTAAAATGCTACTGGTAAGTGCTACTTTGGGGGCAAAAACAGGTTGCAGTGTGAGCATATATAGTAGGCACTAACCAGAATTGAGGAGACAGACTGTAATGAGGAAAGACATCCTGGTGAAAACAGGAGCTGAGCTGACATTGGATGATGAGTATGAGTCAGCAAACCAAAAAGGGAACCGGCAGAGCAATTATAAAGCCCAGGGAGAAATTAGGGAAATTCAAGTATGTCAGAGATGAAGTGAAAAAGGCCAGCAAAGATTTAGAGATACCTAGGTCAGATTGATGTCAAGGTTAATGGATGGAGGAGCTGCCCTAAAGTAAATAACATAAGCTGGGCCACTGGGCCATTGCCAGAAAATGCAGCCATTTTGTTGTGGGTAGAAGGCAGGAAGTGACCGCTTTGAAGGGCAGCTGAAGCACCACAGTAAGGACTGGCTGTGGATGAAGGTGATGAGACTGAGGAAATGAGGAATGCAAAGAAAGGTCACTGCAAGCAAGTGACTCTGACCTGGACAGGGAGGTTGGGTCTTTACTGGTGGTGTTCAGGCTCTTTAAGGAAGTTTTAATAGACAAGCCGCCCTCTGGGGAATTGCCTTCTGGCTGTAAACTTGGCCTCCACTGCAAATGAAGATAAAAACTGTCCTTTTCACATTAATCTTTCCAAATCCTTCTGAAGGCCACATCTTTTGGAGATTATAAAACCTTTTATTTCATGATTAGAGATAAAGATGCCTTCTGTTTTAGTTTAAAATACAAATATCAATTGAGGTTAAAACACTGCAATTTATTCAGACCAAAATACAACAGACAATAAGCCAACAGATACCAAATCTTTTCCAGTTTTAATTTATGGGACTTTAGGGAAGTGAAGGAGTCTCTAACAAAAGATCCTTACTTATTAAGGGCTGGTCCAATTTTTCTCAAATAGAGCTAGGCAGTAATGAATGCAAGCTAAGAAGATACTCTTTGTCAGATTTAGGAAATGTGTGATCTTTTCTTTCAGTTGAAGTTTTAAAGGAGGGAAAACTTTCCCTTGACCCTCCTAGAATCCTTGGCTGGGCCTGAAAATTAAACTAACAAAAGTACATTAACAGGATGAAGACGTATATGTTTCATTTAATTTTTACATATACATGGGAACCTTCACAAGGCTAAAAAGTCCCAAAGAAGGGACCAGAGCAGGAGACTTTTAGAGAAGCAATTCATTTGTAATGAATTGACAAGACAAATGGGTTTGGGCTAAGGGTAAGTAAATGCTCAAGAAGTAACTAGGAAGATAAGAGTTAAGTTTTAAAAAGTTTGTTTATACAGCTTGGCCCTTGTAAATCCAGGAAGGGGAAATCCAGGGGCAAAATATCTAGCTGAAACTGAAATCCGTCAAAGGGAGACATAAAGCTTAAAACCCATTTATTGCTTACAAACACCCGTCTATCTCTCTCTCTCTCTCTCCTGCTGTGGCAGAAGTGAGTGACGTTTCCCCTCTATCTCTCTGGTCAAGATAGGCCCTTGCTTACCCAGGTGATTACCCATTGATAGGGAGATGAACTACTACTCTACACCCCTTGGAAATGCCTGTTGATATGGAGATGCACTAAAGCCAGGCAAGAGATTCTGGAAATACTGCAATTTTACCCACAGGCCACCCCTCCAGAAATCTCATCTGACAATCTACTCCTTCCTCATCTTCCACAATGGTTCCTGGGTGAGAAAACTGGAACATTGTAACCAGACTAATGACATACAATAGCAACAGCAAAAAAATCATGATAATCCTCAAGCCGGAGGATTCAGCTAGGTTCAAAGTCCTATGCGGCTTAACTCCATAGCTTGCCCATTCCACAGGCAGGCAGTAGCAATCACCACACAGCAGCTGCAGCCAGGGGGCGCATCCAGGCCACAAGGACTGTAGAAGAAAATAACCTTAAGTGTGATTAGATAATATGTTTTAATGACACCAGCATAGGCAGATCTTGACCACCAGGTAGGATGCATGCAGGAGTGTGGTCCTGTCGTAGAACAGTGGCAGGAATGGGATCTCGTCCTGGTCTAGTGTACCAGACTTTCACTCTCCTTCCTGTGGGAGTTACAGATGGGCCAATATGTAGAACTGTGGGAGGTACATGCACTGGCGATTAAGATAAAACAAAACTTCCCCAGCCATAGGCTACAAAGAGATGCTCCAGGCCCCTCTTGGTGTTTTGCTGATCTGAAAACCTCCTTTCCCTCCTGATAAGGACTCTTGGCTACCAATGGCTCAAAAGCAAGTTCTTCCTGCTTTCCACTGGTATAGGTCACTGGTTTCAATTAACGTTGGAGTTCTCCACTTAAGGGGCTAGTAGAGAGGGCACTGCACTGCTGTAAGTATGTGCCCCATTTGGTCAGTGTAGGCATCTTTGCCATGCCACTCCACGGCCTTTGGGTTCAGTCTTGCACCCACCCTAGTATGGGATAGGTGGTTATTACCTTGGCTGGAGCTGTTCCAGCAATGGGCTCTGTAGCCAGCAAGGCATGGTACACAGCAGCCAGTCGCCTCTCTATCAAGGTGTACTGGACCTCTGCTCCTTTTCATAGTTGTGACCAGAATCCAAAAGGTTGGCATGTCCGTTCAAGCTGCTGCCAAAGACCCCACCCATAACCATCTTCAGTTACATGAACATCTAGCTCACAGGACCTTGATGAGTTCATTACACTCAAGGCCTGCACGGCCTTGACTGCCCGCTTGACAGCAGTAAAAGCAGCTGCACATGTCTCATCCCAGTCCCACCTGATGCCCTTTTGTACCAACTGGTATAAGGGCTTCAGAATTTGTGCCAAGTGTGGGATATACACTCTCCAGTAGCCCAAAAGACCCCAAAACACTTGTAAAACTGCCACAGTGGTAGGGGTAGGGAAAGCCTGGACCTTGTCTATACTGCTTCAGAAATAACTTTAGTTTTAGCTGACCAGACAACCCCCAGAATTTAACAAACAAACCAGGTCCCAGATGTTGGTGCTGTTCACAGCCCATCCTTTCTCTTGTAGATGTTGCAGCAGTCTAGGAACTGCCCCTTCTAAATCTGCAAGAGAATCAGACATGAGCATAATATTATCATTGTAGTGATACAACCACACCGTTTGCAGTTTCTTCCATGTGGCCAAGTCCTGGGCTACAAGTCCATGGCAGATGGTGGGGCTGTGGAGGTATCCCTGTGGCAGGACAGTGAATGTCCACTGCCAGCCTTCCCATGTGAAGGCAAACTTTCCTGACTTTCTCGTGCTATGTCAATAGAGAAGAAAGCATTAGCAAAGTTCACAACATAATAATACATTCACAGTTCATGGCTGAGGGTGTCCAGAATGGCTGCTATAGAGGGGACAGCAGCAATGCAAAGGGGGTATGACTTTATTCAATTCCCTGTAGTCCACAGTCATATGCCAGGAACCATCTGGCTTTTTCACTGGCCACATGCAGGATTAAAAGGACTATGATTGGGCTTTATGATTCCCACCTTCTCCAATTCCTGTAGAGTTTCTCCAATATCCTTGTGTCCCCCAGGCAATTTGTACTGCTTAGTATTTGTCACCCACCAAGGTACAGGCAGAGCTACAGGTGGGTGCTTAGCATGTCCCCTCAGTACTGTCTTTACCACACATACCCTCAGTCTGAACTCACCTGCAGTGGTCTGTAACCCTAGGCCCTGCAGGATATCTACCCACAAGATATATTCAGGGATGGGAGAAATGTACACAGTATAAATGCATACACCTTTGGGGGTAAACATCCTATCTCCAATGAGATCTGGACTTTCTTCACTCTAATTGCCTTACCCCCATAGCCATCTATTACAGTAGGGGTTCTGGGAAAATGCTCAGGGTTGCTATAAATCAGAGAACACTCAGCTCCTGTGTCCACCAGTGCCAGGACACATTATACATTCACAGGGGACCAATGAATTGCTAATTCTATATGTGGCCTCTGGTCCCCACGATGTTCCCCAAGATGGTTCAGCCCCCCTCTCAGTTGAACCTTGATGCCCAATCATCCTCCTGTGGGGGTGAGGGCTCAGGCAAAATCCGAGTACTGTCTCCCAAGAAGTTTTGCAGGGACACAGGCAGGGCATGAGGCCTTGACTCTGGCTTCTGTGTCCTGGACCTCAGTGGCTGGAACTGCTTCTCTGGTTTTAATTAGTGCCACAGTTTTAACAAGATTCTATACAGCTGCCCATCAAGTTTTTCTTTCACTTTCCTGGCCTTTATCAAATTAACCCTCATCCGGGTCCTAGAGACCTTCATGGGGCCTTTTGCACCTCTCCTTTCAGTAGTAGCCCATACTTACTTCCGTGCTCTTATTGTTTCAACCTCCCCAAGATCTGCCCAAAGGTTGCATCCATGTAGACAGATTTTGGGTTCAGAGGTCTTACTGACTACCACTAAAGTATGAGTACTCTCACTTATGGGTTGCCCTAGGTGGAGGGCAAGAATAGTCACTAGGGACCCAAAGAGAGACATGGGAGCTATATGCAGCACCAGGTTTCTCATTCCTATAGTGAACACTTCCTCATCAGGGCCCTGGGGGTCCATATTATAGATGATATTTTTCATGCCCAATTCCCACAATATTTGCTGGAGCTCTATAAACGTTTTCAAGCTAGTGGGTAAATATGGTAAATCACCTTGATTAGGCCAAACTACCCTGATGGCACCTATCAGCCAATCCAGAAATGTCTGATTCCCTGAGGCGTGACGGGAATTTTGCAACCGCTGCCGGAGGGTAGGGTGAGTCATCAAGGAAGCCATTCTATTCATCTCAGTACCCGACACAACAATGTTTTCCACCCCCATATCCCAGAGATGTAAAAGCCATGTAGGCAGAGATTCCGATGGCTTCTGCCTATACTGGATGCTCATGTCCACCAACTCATCCTGGGTATAGGGGCAGAGCACCAAGCGCTCCACAACCTGGGGAGGGAGCAGCTCCTCCCCCAGAGGAGCCCACAGTTGTTTCGTTTTTACTTTTTTAATGACAGCCAGGCAGGCCTTTAATACAGGAGAGGCTGGTGCCTTGGGCGGTGACCTGGGCAGCAGATTGGCCTTTGGCCCTGCCCCCTCATCCTCTCCCAACACCTCCTCTACCATCTCTGGGTTGAAGGCACCGCTCTTTCCTCCCCCTCCCTGATGGCCTCCTGCAACACAGTTTCTCCTGTCACCTCCACCCTCACTGCTGCTAAGAAATCTTCCAGGAGCTTGATCCATTTTCTCAATAACTGTCCCTCTTCCTTAAGGGCATCTCATAGGTCATCACCCAGGTCCTCCAAATGATGCCGAAGTGAGTCTCTTTCCTGACAAAGTCCCTCTTTCTCCTCGATAACTCTCTCAAAACCCTCTCTTTCTCCTCCATAGCCCTCTCTCTCCTGTATAACCCTCTCTCTCTTCTCCATAATATTTTCCACTATCTTGAGGAAAAGAGACCCTGTAATGCCAGCTGCTACATGGCCACTCAGGGCCTCTAAGCGATTATTTTTCTATGTGAGACAAATAAAATTTTCAGTGATTATTATTGCTTTAATTCTGTTGGGTTTTAATTATGAATGTAATACAATGACTTTATTAGGTTTTTAAATTATTATCAGCAATGGATCTTCACTTATCTTCACATATGCACCCCCAAACTTTATCATTGTTGATGTAGTACCACACATTAGTAATTTAATTTGCTTAGTTGTGTTATGCTATCTTGAGATAGCTTACGAGTGTTCAAAAGTCTATGAGTGCTTGAAAGATTAATTAGCAGCATGTCACTATTTCATATATATTGGATATAAACCATAACTTGAGTTTTAAACCTTAAATTACACTTACATATAATAGTAAGCACTTATAACATTATTGAATTCTATATACTTCACTTAATTCATTTTGGTAAACAAAACATCATTTATCTACAAAGCCTTATGTAGTCTTGTGTTACTCTCATTGATGGAACTGAGGAGCCCCACTCTCTCTGAGTGATAAGATATCCTCTCCTTCTTCACCACTCCACAGAAAGCTCAGAACTTTGCGAATGAGATCATCAAGAATATCCCCAACATACATTTCTGTTTGCATCTAGTCATCATAAGAAGCACGAGACTCAGCTGTCACTTTTATTGCCTGATTTCTCCTTCCCATATGGCCCTGTGATTCCTTATTCTAATCCAATCACATATCAACCCACTGTGCTACCTTTATGCTACCCTGAATGCTCAGTTATTAACCAAATCTCCTACTTCTATGTTTTCTCTGAATATTCCATTCTCCTCTTTGCCTTGATTAAAACTTTTGGTTCCCTGAGAACATTCTTGACATGGTTTATTGTCTTATTACTTACATACCAGAGGCTTGGGATGGATTAGGTGTCCTCATGTGGCCTTAGAATACCTTTCTCTGTTTTTCTCCTGGGTTTTATTTTATTCTATGTTTATATGTAACCCCCAATCATTTCATCTAGCTCACTGGCTTTAAGTATGAAAGCTGAAGATGCCTACATTTTTTATTTCCAGTCTCAGAATCTCCTTCAAATTTAGCCCCTTAAAATTTAACTGTCTCCTTAACAATTCCCTCCACATGGGTATCTAATTAATTTGTTTCCCCCAAAATTGACTTCCCTTCTCCCCAAATTATTTGTTCTCCTGTATTCCTCCATTTACTTTAATTCAACATTTTTACTTGGTCTGAATCATTCTTTTCTCTAGCACTCCACATCCAGTCTACCAGCAAATTCTGTTGGTGCTAAGATTTAAATATACACATAACCTGTCACTTTGTATGCTTTGGTACAAATCATTTTATCTTCTTTTGTATCATAGCTTTGAAAAAAGAATGTATAATGCATTAGTTTTGTAATTGGTATTCTTTGGCATACATAACTGATGGTAATGCAATAATTTTATATGGAGTGGTACTAATTGAACAGAATACACTGAATTTAAAGTGCCGGTAAATTAAAGATATACTCATTTGTAGAAATTAAGGTTGCCTTTAAAATCTAGTTTAAGAATCTAATTTCACAAATTAGTATTTTACTTTCTTTAGTGGTACTAAACTAGTTTATTAAAGAACAGAAAGCAAATTTCATAGACAGCCTGATAATTAAAACCTTTCTTTAAATTCCCAGAGTGTCATTTAAAAAATGTGTATTAAGTGAAAGTCTTCTTCTCTTCCTTTCACAATGTCTGTCAAATGGGAAATTATTGGTATTTAATGCAGAACTCATTTTGCTGTCAAATGCATTGGTAGGCCACAGAACACCCCTGACTTCAAGGAACTACCAATAATATTTGCTGTCATTTGGACAATGAGAAATGTACTTAAAATTTCCTGTAACCTCCATACAACAGTTGTAATGCCTGTCTTAATGAACAACTAGATGGAGTTTCTGATATCAATATAATAGTGACTAGGACCTACCAAAACATTATATGTTGTAAAACATATAAAAGAAGCTAATGTATGGTTCTCATCAAATGGTATAAAAATACAGAACATTACTCATCATTACGAGCACTTCATTATAAGGTCTAAATTATTTTTGAGTTTGTCTACTTTGCTTTATATTACAGTATATAACTACACAGGAAGTGAAATCTGCTGGCTTGTTCACCTGCACCCCTACCATTGCAACAGGTCTATGGCAGTTCCAGAGAGTAGTCTACCACTCTCATGATAACCTGATAGCCCACACAGACTACATGAAATCAGAACACCATGAGCAAGGCAAACCCATGGCATGCCAAGAGCTGGTGCTTCTGCACAGGAAATTGACTTCCAGGGCCCTAGACGGTGCTTCCTACATAACTATTATCCTATGGGAAACACTAAAAAACAAAAAAAAGAAGAGACAGAGGAATTTGGTCCAAACAAAAATTCAAGAAAAACACCAGACAGAGGGCTTAGTGAAACAAATCACCAATCTTCCTGATAAGTTTTTCAAAATAAGTCATAAACATGCTCTGGAGATACAGAAAGAAAAAGAAAACCAGGAAGGACTTCAACAAAGAGATAGAAACTTTTAAAAAGATAGTATCTGAAATGAAACATACAATAGAGGGATTTAAAAGTAGATTCATTGAGGTAGAGAAGACAGTAAATGAAATAAAAATTGGAGAACAGGAAAACAAAGAAACAGGCACAGAGAGAAAAAGGGAACTCTAGGAATGAAAGAATAATGAGAGTTGTGTGAAAAATCCAAAAGGAACAATGTTCACATTATAGAGGTATCAGAAGAGGAAGAGAGAAGAAAAGGGAAAGAAAATCTCTTTGAGGAAATAGTTGTTGAAAACTTCTCCAATCTGGTGAAGGAAATAGTCACTCAAGCCATGGAGGTGCACAGATCTCACCACATAAAGAACAATAGAAAAACAACACCAAGACATACAGTAATTAAAATGGAAATATCAAGGTCAAGGAGAGTATTGGAAGCAGCCAGAGAGAGAAAAAAGATTACTTATGAAGAAAACCCAACCAGGCTATCAGCAGACTTCTCAGCAGAAACCTTACAGGTCAGAAGGGAGTGCCATGATATAGGTAAGGAAATGAAACAGAAGGACCTCCAACCAAGAATACTCTACCCAGAAGGATTATCATTTAAATTTGAAGCAGGGATTTAAAATTTTCCAGATAAGCAAAAGTTGAGGGAATTCAGCACCACCAAACTGTCTCTACAGTGTACCTCAAAGGGACTGCTCTAGAAGGAAGTGCTCCTAAGGCAAAATAGCTGTCACCATGGAAAATAAAACCTCAGTAAAGGAAGTAGACCAATTAAACACTAAGCAAACACAAAAATAAACAACTACTCACAACATTAGTCAAGGGATTCACAAAGAATACAGAATATGGTACATAATATATAAAAAGCAGAAGAGGAAGAAGAAGAAGGAGAAAAACAGAACCTTTATGTTGTACTTAAAATAGCAATTTAAGGTAGTTTAGCAATTTAAATAGTAATAAGCAATTTAAGATAGACTGTTATATAGTAAGGAAGCAATCCTTGAACCTTTGGTAACCACAATTTTAAAGCCTGCAATGGCAATAAGCACATATCTATTGATAACCACCCTAAATGGAAATGGACTGAATACCAGTACTATTCAAAAGACATAGAGTTACATAATGGATTAAAAAAACAAGACCCATCTATTTGCTGCCTACAAGAGACTCACTTCAAACCCAAAGACATACACAGACTAAAAGTGAAGGGATGGAAAAAGATATCTCATGCAACTAATAGGGAGAAAAAGCAGGAGTTGCAGTACTTGTATCAGACAAAATAGACTTCAAAATAAAGAAAGTAACAAGAAACAAAGAAGGACATCACATAATGATAAAGAGGTCAGTCCAACAAGAGGATAAAATCATTATAAATATCTATGCACCCAATATAGGAGCACCTAAATATGGGAAATAAATACTAACAGAATTAAAGAGAGGAAAAGACTGCAACGCATTCATTTTAGGGACTTCAACACACCACTCACAACCAAAAAACAGATCAAACAGACAGAAAATAAGTAAGGACATCTCCATAGATGCTGAAAAAAAGCATTCGACAAAATTCAACATACATTAGAACAGATGGACCTGACAGACATCTACAGAATGCTCCACCTAAAAACAGCAGGATACACATTCTTCTTGAGTGTACATGGAACATTTTTCAGAATACATCACATACTAGGCCATAAAAAGAGTCTCAGTAAATTCAAAAAGATTGAAATTGTGCAAACCAGCTTCTCAGACCACAAAGGGAAGAAACTAGAAATAAATTATGCAAAGGAAACAGAAAAGCTCACAAACACATGGAGGGTTAACAACATGCTCCTAAATAATCAATGGATCAGCACCCAAATTAAAACAGAGATCAAGAAATATATGGAGACAAATGAAAACAACAACTCAACAGCCCAAAACCTGTGGGCTGCAGTGAAGATGGTTCTGAGAGGAAAGTGTATTGCAACACCGGCCTACCTCAACAAAAAGAACAATCCCAAATGAACAGTCTAAACTCACAATTAATGAAACTAGGAAAAGAAGAACAAATGAGGTCCAAAGTCAGTAGAAGGAGGAACATACTAAAGATCAGAGCAGAAATAAATAAAACTAAGAAGAATAAAACAATAGAAGGAATCAATGAGACCAGAAGCTGATTCTTTGAGAAAATAAACAAAATAGATAAACCCCTAGTCACACTTATCAAGAAAAAAAAGAGTCTACATCCATGAACAGAATCAGAAATAAGAAAGGAAAAATCCCAACAGACACCATGGAAATACCAAGAATTATTAGAGAATACCATGAAAAATTATAAGCCAAAAAATTGGATAACCTAAAAGAAACGGAAAATTTTCTAGAAAAATACAACCTTCCAAGGCTGACCCAGGAAGAAACAAAATCTGAACAGACCAATTACCAGCAGTGAAATTGAGTTGGTAATCAAAACACTACCTAAGAACAAAAGTCCTGGTCCAGATGGCTTCATCACTGAATTTATCAAACATTTAAAAAGAGCTAATACCCATCCTCCGTAAAGTACTCCCAAAAGTAGAAGATGATGGAATACTTCCAAAGTCATTCTATGAGGCCAGCATCACTCTAATATCAAAACCAGACAAAGACACAACAGAAAAAGAAAATTACAGACCAATATCCCAGATGAATATAGATGCAAAAATCCTCAACAAAATATTAGCACACCAAATTAAAAAATACATCAAGAAGATCACCCATCATGACCAAGTGGGATTTACTCCAGGGATGCAAGAATGGTGCACTATTCAAAAATCCATCAACACTGTCCTCTACCTCAACAAAGAGGACAAAAATCACATGATCATCTCCATAGATGCTGAAAAAGCATTCAACAAAATTCAACATCCATTCATCATAAAAACTCCCAACAAAATGGATATAGAGGGTCAGTGCCTCAACATAATAAAGGCCATATATGACAAACCCACAGCCAAAACCATCCTTAACAGCATAAGCTGAAAGCTTTTCCTCTAAGATTGGGAAGAAGACAAGGATGCCCACTCTCCCCACTTCTATTCAACATAGTACTGGAGGTCCTAGCCAGGGCAATCAGACAACACAAAGAACTAAAAGGCATCCAGATTGGTAAGGAAGAAGTTAAACTGTCACTGTTTGCAGATGACATGATATTGTACATAGAAAACCCTAAGGAATCTACTAAAAAAACTAGTAGAACTAATAACAGAATTCAGAAAAGTTTCAGGAAACAAAATTAGTATGTTGCATTCCTATATACTAACAATGAATTAGCAGAAAGAGAAATCAGGAAAACAACTTAATTTACAATTGCATCAAAAAGATTAAAATACCTAGGAATAAACCTAGCCAAGGAGATGAAAGACCTATATTCTGAAAACATTTTCTTGAGCACATATCCTTGATCAAGGCAAACTAAATAAAAAATGAACAAGTGGGACTACATTAGACAAAAAATCTTCTGTACAGCAATATACACTACCAGCAGAACAAAAAGGGATACTACTGCCTAGGAGAAAATATTCATAAAGGAATTATCTGATAAGGGATTAACAACCAAAATATATTTAAAAAGTCATACTCCTCAACACCCAAAAAACAAATAACATGATTAAAAATTGGACAGAGAATCTGAACAGACACTTCTCCAAAGAAGAAATTCAGATGGCCAACAGACACATGAAGAGATGCTCCACATTACTAATCATCAGGAAAATGCAAATTAAAACCACAATGAGATATCACCTCACACCAGTTAGGATGGCCAATATCCAGCAAAGAAGAAATTACAAATGCTAGTGAGTATGCAGAGAAACGGAACCCTCCTACACTGTTGGTGGGAATGTAAATTAGTTAGTTCAATATGGCAACAATTGAAGCAATATGGAGGTTCCTCAAAAACTAAAAATAGAAATACCATTTGACCCGGGGAATTCCACACCTAGGAATTTACCAAAAGAAAACAACTTCTCAGATTCAAAAAGATATATACACCCCTATGTTTACTGCAGCACTATTTGCAGTAGCCAAGATATGGAACCAACCTAAGTGTCCATGAAAAGATGAATGCATAAGAGAAGGTGGTACATATACACAATGGAATATTATTCAGCCATAAAAAGAAAATAAATCCTACCATTTGCAACAGCATGAATGGAGCTAGGGTGTACTATGCTCAGTGAAATAAGCCAGGTGGAGAAGACTAAATGAGTTCTCTCATTTGTGGAGTATAAAAACAAAGCAAAACTGAAGAAACAAAATAGCAGCAGCCTCAGACTCTAAGAAAGGACTAGTGGTTTCCAAAGGGAAGGGGTTGGAGAGGATGGGTGGGGAGGGAGGGAGAAGTGGATATTGAGGGGCACTATAATTAACACTCATAATGTAAGCAGGTTGCAGGGAAAGCAGTAGAGCATGCAGAAGACAAGTGATGACACTATAGCATCTCATTTTGCTGATAGACAGTGACTGCAATGGAGGTGGTGAGGACTTGATAATATGGGTGAATGTTGAAACCACAATATTGTTCATGTGAAACCTTCATAAGACTGTTTATCAATTATACTTTAATAAAAAACAGTAGTAGAGGATGTTGTTTGAGTTGTTAGCCAAACTGTCAGAGGTTTATTGTTAATTTTGTTTATGTGTAAACTAGAAGTAATAATCTAATTCACTTAACTTTTTATGTTGTGGAACATGAAAAATGTGATAGAATAGGGGAAAGTTTAAGAAACATCACTGCAATGATTATGATTTGAATGGTATATTTTTAAAGTACAACCAAAAAGAAGTTTAGTGTTGATTCATACATGAACAATTACAACTAACTAGGATGCTGCCCAACAATCTGGTGTTTATCTCAACATGTTTGCCTTTCCTCATCTTTGTTCTTTACACAAACTGCTCAGCCTAATCCCTTTCACATTTTTAATGTGACTACCCCCTCATTTATTTATTTATTTATTTATGATAAGAATACTTATATGAGATCCAACATCTTGAGAAATTTTAAGAATTTCTTCTTAAAACAACATTGCATTTTTATAGAAGATTGTTGCTGTTATAGTAGGATTACAATGTTGTAATAGTAGATTACATAATTTGAATAACTGAAACTATATGCACTGAGCAGCAATGACTGCTTTTCCTTTCCCTCCACCCCCAGCTCTAGGCACTACCCGTGAATACATGCAAAATATCTCATCCTCTGTGAACCTAATTTCAATTTTTCTTTCTCTGTGTCTATGCCTGTGTCTCTGATTCTCTAACCCTCCATATATATCATTATATATTTATATACATACACATTAATATAAATTTTAGATATACAGCTGCTATTGAAGAAATAACATTACAATTCTTCAAATAGCTCATTCTCTTGGAGAGCTGTAAAATCACTGAAAATGCTGATTCAGTCTATGATTCAACACATTTGTGAAGTATCTAGATATAGTTATTTATAATCAAACAACTAAAATAAGACTAATACTGATACATATATGTGTATATATATTCATCCACACATATATATATGAGGGTTTAATCATGAGTCCTCATTTCTCCATTCATTCATTCACTCCATGCATTCAATAAGTGATATAATATCTGTATGCACCAGGCAACTTACTTAATACTCAGCATAAAATTATGAGCACAGCGTTATAAGCTCTCACAGAGCTTAAAATCAAGATAGGCAGGATGTACAAAATTCAGAAAAATCATTTGTGGTTTTGTTCCTCCTAGGTAAAGGGAATGACATTTACAAAGATGTTCAAAATATATAATGTTTAATGAAAGTAAAAACTAAAAGAATAATTTGAAATGTGTGTTTCAAAAAATGGGGAGAATGGCACAAGGTAGTTATGGGGAGCTAGAAAGGGGGAAAATTATTAGGGACTTGTGGGTCATAGCAAAACATTGGGATTCAATTCTAATTTCAGTGGAAAAATGCTTGAATAGAAATAATGTGTTCTGATTTATATTTTGAAAGCTTAATTTTGCTACTGTGTGGAGCATGGATTGGAATGAGTGGAGAATTAAAATGAAAATGTCAGGTAACTGCTCTGTTCTGGATAGAAGATTTATCTATGCATCACAGATGGTTTTTGCAATTAGCTGTATGGTGGGATAAGAACAAATGCCAAATAAAGAGAGGATGTGATTCTTTTTTAGAAATTACAAAACCCCAATTTAGTGATCAAATAAATTGGGAGATAGTTATTTTCTACACAAAACTATTCTTTAATTAAAATATATAAATCTCTAAGGTCTTTTTTTACATTGTGACTAAATATCTTCAAATTTGAATGTAACAACTTCCAAAGGACTATTACATGACAATGCATATGTGAAAATACATCTAGGCAACTAATTTAAACTTTGAAATTTGGCTTCAAAATAAATATCTACAGGAGGGGCGGAAGATGGCGGCGTGAGTAGAGCAGCGGAAATCTCCTCCCAAAACAACATCTATCTATGAAAATATAACAAAGACAACCCTTCCTAGAATAAAGACCAGAGGACACAGGACAATTTCCAGACCACATCCGCACCTGAGAGAACCCAGCGCCTCGCGAAGGGGGTAAGATACAAGCCCCGGCCCCGCGGGAGCCGAGCGCCCCTCCCCCCAGCTCCCGGCGGGAGAAGAATAGGCAGAGCGGGAGGGAGACGGAGCCCAGGACTGCCGAACACCCAGCCCCCGACATCCGGGCCAGAGTGCAGGGCGCTCGATACTAGGAAAACAGGGCAGCAAGAACAGTGAGCAGGCACTGGAGGCTGGGCGACAGAGGACATAAGAAAAGCGCACGACCATTTTTTTTTGCTTTTTTGCTGTTTTGTTTTGGCGAGCGCTTTTTGGAAGTCTTAAAGGGATAGGGACCCCAATACTAGGGAAACAGGGCAGAAAGACTGACCGTTGAGCAGAGGCCTGAGGCTGGCACCGGAGAATAAAGAAAAACGAACGACCACCTTTTTTTTTAATTAAAAACTTTTTTTTTTTTTTTAATTAAAAAAATTTTTTTTTCTTTTTTTTTTTGGTGGGCGTTGTTTTGTTTTGGTGGGTGCTTTTTGGAAGTCTTAAAGGGGCAGGGCGGGTCACTTAATCCAGAGGTAGGGAATCCGGGATCTCTGGGCACCCTAACCCCTGGGCTGCAGGGAGTAGGGAGGCCCCTTACGGAGATAAATAGCCTCCCAGCAGCTCCTGCTCCAACGCGACTCCACCACTTTGGAGTAGCTGCCCGAGCCAGGCCACGCCCACAGCAACAGCGGAGATTAACTCCATAGCAGCCGGGCAGGAAGCAGAAACCCTGTCTGCGCGCAGCTGCGCAGCACAAGCCACTAGAGGTCGCTGTTCTCCCAGGAGAGGAGGGCCACAAACCAAAAAGAAAGGAAGACTTTCCAGCCGTCACTCGTCCCAGTTCTGCAGACTATTCCTATCACCATGAAAAGGCAAAGCTACAGGCAGACAAAGATCACAGAGACAACACCAGAGAAGGAGATAGACCTAACCAATCTCCCTGAAAAAGAATTCAAAATAAGAATCATAAACATGCTGACAGAGATGCAGAGAAATACGCAAGAGAAATGGGATGAAGTCCGGAAGGAGATCACAGATGCCAGAAAGGAGATCGCAGAAATGAAACAAACTCTGGAAGGGTTTATAAGCAGAATGGATAGAATGCAAGAGGCCATTGATGGAATTGAAATCAGAGAACAGGAACGCATAGAAGCTGACATAGAGAGAGACAAAAGGATCTCCAGGAATGAAACAATATTAAGAGAACTGTGTGACCAATCCAAAAGGAACAATATCCGTATTATAGGGGTCCCAGAAGAAGAAGAGAGAGGAAAAGAGATGGAAAGTATCTTAGAAGAAATAATTGCTAAAAATTCCCCACACTGGGGGAGGAAGTAATCGAACAGACCACGGAAATACACAGAACCCCCAACAGAAAGGATCCAAAAAGGAAAACACCAAGACACATAATAATTAAAATGGCAAAGATCAAGGACAAGGAAAGAGTGCTAAAGGCAGCTAGAGAGAAAAAGGTCACCTGTAAAGGGAAACCCATCAGGCTAACGTCAGATTTCTCAACAGAAACCCTACAGGCCAGAAGAGAATGGCATGATATATTTAATACAATGAAACAGAAGGGCCTTGAACCAAGGATACTGTATCCAGCACGACTATCATTCAAATATGACGGTGGGATTAAACAATTCAAAGACAAACAAAAGCTGAGGGAATTTGCTTTCCACAAACCACCTCTACAGAACATCTTACAGGGACTGCTCTAGATGGGAGCACTCCTAGAAAGAGCACAGCACAAAACACCCAACATATGAAGAATCGAGGAGGAGGAACAAGAAGGGAGAGAAGAAAAGAATCTCCAGACAGTGTGTATAACAGCTAAATAAGCGAGCTAAGTTAGGCAGTAAGATACTAAAGAGGCTAACCTTGAACCTTTGGTAACCACGAATTTAAAGCCTGCAATGGCAATAAGTACATATCTTTCAATAGTCACCCTAAATGTTAATGGGTTGAATGCACCAATCAAAAGACACAGAGTAACAGAATGGATAAAAAAGCAAGACCCATCTATATGCTGCTTACAAGAAACTCACCTCAAACCCAAAGACATGTACAGACTAAAAGTCAAGGGATGGAAAAACATATTTCAAGCAAACAACAGTGAGAAGAAAGCAGGGGTTGCAGTACTAATATCAGACAAAATAGATTTCAAAACAAAGAAAGTAACAAGAGATAAAGAAGGACACTACATAATGATAAAGGGCTCAGTTAAACAAGAGGATATAACCATTCTAAATATATATGCACCCAACACAGGAGCACCAGCATATGTGAAACAAATACTAACAGAACTAAAGGGGGATATAGACTGCAATGCATTCATTCTAGGAGACCTCAACACACCACTCACCCCAAAGGATAGATCCACTGGGCAGAAAATAAGTAAGGACACGGAAGCACTGAACAACACAGTAGAGCAGATGGACCTAATAGACATCTATAGAACTCTACATCCAAAAGCAGCGGGATATACACTCTTCTCAAGTGCACATGGAACATTCTCCAGAATAGACCACATACTAGGCCACAAAAAGAGCCTCAGAAAATTCAAAAAGATTGAAATCCTACCAACCAACTTTTCAGACCACAAAGGCATAAAACTAGAAATAAACTGTACAAAGAAAGCAAAGAGGCTCACAAACACATGGAGGCTTAACAACACGCTCCTAAATAATCAATGGATCAATGACCAAATCAAAATGGAGATCCAGCAATATATGGAAACAAATGACAACAACAACACTAAGCCCCAACTTCTGTGGGACACAGCAAAAGCAGTCTTAAGAGGAAAGTATATAGCAATCCAAGCATATTTAAAAAAGGAAGAGCAATCCCAAATGAATGGTCTAATGTCACAATTATCGAAATTGGAAAAAGAAGAACAGATGAGGCCTAAGGTCAGCAGAAGGAGGGACATAATAAAGATCAGAGAAGAAATAAATAAAATTGAGAAGAATAAAACAATAGCAAAAATCAATGAAACCAAGAGCTGGTTCTTCGAGAAAATAAACAAAGTAGATAAGCCTCTAGCCAGACTTATTAAGAAGAAAAGAGAGTCAACACAAATCAACAGTATCAGAAACGAGAAAGGAAAAATCACGACGGACCCCACGGAAATGCAAAGAATTATTGGAGAATACTATGAAAACCTATATGCTAACAAGCTGGGAAACCTAGGAGAAATGGACAACTTCCTAGAAAAATATAACCTTCCAAGATTGACCCAGGAAGAAACAGAAAATGTAAACAGACCAATTACCAGCAACGAAATTGAAGCGGTAATCAAAAAACTACCAAAGAACAAAACCTCCGGGCCAGATGGATTTACCTCGGAATTTTATCAGACATACAGGGAAGACGTAATACCCAATCTCCTTAAAGTTTTCCAAAAAATAGAGGAGGAGGGGATACTCCCAAACTCATTCTATGAAGCTAACATCACCCTAATACCAAAACCAGGCAAAGACACCACCAAAAAAGAAAACTACAGACCAATATCCCTGATGAACGTAGATGCAAAAATACTCAACAAAATATTAGCAAACCGAATTCTAAAATACATCAAAAGGATCATACACCATGACCAAGTGGGATTCATCCCAGGGATGCAAGGATGGTACAACATTCGAAAGTCCATCAACATCATCCACCACATCAACAAAAAGAAAGACAAAAACCACATGATCATCTCCATAGATGCTGAAAAAGCATTTGACAAAGTTCAACATCCATTCATGATAAAAACTCTCAGCAAAATGGGAATAGAGGGCAAGTACCTCAACATAATAAAGGCCATCTATGATAAACCCACAGCCAACATTATATTGAACAGCAAGAAGCTGAAAGCATTTCCGCTGAGATCGGGAACTAGACAGGGATGCCCACTCTCTCCACTGTTATTTAACATAGTACTGGAGGTCCTAGCCACGGCAATCAGACAAAACAAAGAAATACAAGGAATCCAGATTGGTAAAGAAGAAGTTAAACTGTCACTATTTGCAGATGACATGATACTGTACATAAAAAACCCTAAAGACTCCACCCCAAAACTACTAGAACTGATATCGGAATACAGCAAAGTTGCAGGATACAAAATCAACACACAGAAATCTGTGGCTTTCCTATATACTAACAATGAACCAACAGAAAGAGAAATCAGGAAAACAACTCCATTCACAATTGCATCAAAAAAAATAAAATACCTAGGAATAAACCTAACCAAAGAAGTGAAAGACTTATACTCTGAAAACTATAAGTCACTCTTAAGAGAAATTAAAGGGGACACTAACAGATGGAAACTCATCCCATGCTCGTGGCTAGGAAGAATTAATATCGTTAAAATGGCCATCCTGCCCAAAGCAATATACAGATTTGATGCAATCCCTATGAAACTACCAGCAACATTCTTCAATGAACTGGAACAAATAATTCAAAAATTCATATGGAAACACCAAAGACGCCGAATAGCCAAAGCAATCCTGAGAAAGAAGAATAAAGTAGGGGGGATCTCACTCCCCAACTTCAAGCTCTACTATAAAGCCATAGTAATCAAGACAATTTGGTACTGGCACAAGAGCAGAGCCACAGACCAATGGAACAGACTAGAGAATCCAGACATTAGCCCAGACATATATGGTCAATTAATATTTGATAAAGGAGCCATGGACATACAATGGGGAAATGACAGTCTCTTCAACAGATGGTGCTGGCAAAACTGGACAGCTACATGTAGGAGAATGAAACTGGACCATTGTCTAACCCCATATACAAAAGTAAACTCAAAATGGATCAAAGACCTGAATGTAAGCCATGAAACCATTAAACTCTTGGAAGAAAACATAGGCGAAAACCTCTTAGACATAAACATGAGTGACCTCTTCTTGAACATATCTCCCCGGGCAAGGAAAACAACAGCAAAAATGAGTAAGTGGGACTATATTAAGCTGAAAAGCTTCTGTACAGCAAAAGACACCATCAATAGAACAAGAAGGATCCCTACAGAATGGGAGAATATATTTGAAAATGACACATCCGATAAAGGCCTGACGTCCAGAATATATAAGGAGCTCACACGCCTCAACAAACAAAAAACAAATAACCCAATTAAAAAATGGGCAGAGGAACTGAACAGACAGTTCTCCAAAAAAGAAATACAGATGGCCAACAGACACATGAAAAGATGCTCCACATCGCTAATTATCAGAGAAATGCAAATTAAAACTACAATGAGGTATCACCTCACACCAGTAAGGATGGCTGCCATCCAAAAGACAAACAACAACAAATGTTGGCGAGGCTGTGGAGAAAGGGGAACCCTCCTACACTGCTGGTGGGAATGTAAGTTAGTTCAACCATTGTGGAAAGCAGTAAGGAGGTACATCAAAATGCTCAAAACAGACTTACCATTTGACCCAGGAATTCCACTCCTAGGAATTTACCCTAAGAACGCAGCAATCAAGTTTGAGAAAGACAGATGCACCCCTATGTTTATTGCAGCACTATTTACAATAGCCAAGAATTGGAAGCAACCTAAATGTCCATCAATAGATGAATGGATAAAGATGTGGTACATATACACAATGGAATACTACTCAGCCATAAGAAAAGGGCAAATCCAATCATTTGCAGCAACATGGATGGAGCTGGAGGGTATTATGCTCAGTGAAACAAGCCAAGAGGAGAAAGAGAAATACCAAATGATTTCACTTATCTGTGGAATATAAGAACAAAGGAAAAACTGAAGGAACAAAACAGCACCAGAATCACAGAACTCAACAATGGACTAACAGGTACCAAAGGGAAAGGGACTGGGGAGGATGGGTGGGTAGGGAGGGATAAGGGGGGAGAAGTAGGGGGGTATTAAGATTAACATGCATGGGGGGGTAGGAGAAAAGGGAGGGCTGTACAACACAGAGAAGGCAAGTAGTGATTCTACAACATTTTGCTATGCTGATGGACAGTGACTGTAAAGGGGTTTATAGGGGAGACCTGGTATAGGGGAGAGCCTAGTAAACATAATATTCATCATGTAAGTGTAGATTAGTGATACCAAAAACAAAGCAAAAAAAAAAAAAAAAGTGCAGTTCCTGTGTGGTAACCTCCAACAAGTTCTACACAAGGGTATAAAGGGCATATAAAAGTGTAGGCAAAGGGTCTGTTTGTGTTTATACAGAGGATCAAAGCCTAATTGGGCTACCCCGAAAATGAACTAAGATACGATATGAAAAAGAACTTCCAACATCTGCACTCTCTGGAAGACTCATGCCAGAAGATGATCATCAAAAAACCCCAACAAAGATCCACGCACTGCTACAGCTGTAGATGCACTCATCCCACCAGTTCCTGGACTTGCCATGGGAATGAGGAAGGAGATATCTAAGCTGGCCTGTGCATACAGTAAAACAACAAATTTGACTGGATCTATACTGTTGGAACTCAACCAAGAATTTGGAGAAGTGCAAATTGTAGCGCTCCAAACTCTTACAACTACAGACTATTTACTGTTAAAAGAACATATGGCATGTGAACAGTCCCCAGGAATGGGTTGTTTTAATTTGTCTGATTTCTCTCAGACTGTTCAAGTTCAGTTGGACAATATCCACCACATCATAGATAAGTTTTCACAAATGCCTAAGGTGCCTTAATGGTTTTCTTGGTTTCACTGGAGATGGCTGGTAATTACAGATATGCTTTGGTTATGTAACTATACTCCTATTATGTTAATGTGTGTGCGCAATTTAAGTAGTAGCTTAAAACCTATATATGCTGAAGTTACTCTACAAGAAGATATGTCAAAGAAATAATCAATCTTCCCATGTTTTCTTCCGCCTGCTACTTCTATAGCTTTTCTTCTTCCTTCCTAATTACAACCCTTAAATAGAATTCGTGCCTCATATCAAATTTACCAAGTATCATAACTCCTCCAAGTGGTAAAGATACCTCAAGACAAATGCTGGGCATAGAAGCCACAGGGCATAAATATGCAAAGAAATAAAAAGCTTACCTTTTCAAACAATAAGGCTTCCCTCTCACTTACCAACTTCACATTTCCCTGTATGGCCCCGGAAGATGACTGGTTAGCCAGAGACGGGTAAGATTCCTCAAGGGAGGAACAACCTAAGACAGGCACAGTCGCAGGGGGGCCATCAGGTGAGAAATTGGGGATCAACAGAGTTGAGGCTTAGAACCTCACCCCCCTGTTCTGAGAGAAATCTTCTGCATATGTGGATGTTTTATTGCCCGTGTCTAGCTTGGATTAACACATAGTCTACAGGCACACACCTGATCATCTACATTTGCTCTCTTACAACACTAAACTATGTTTTCTACCTTTATCTTGTATCTACCTACCACTTCAGCATTTTAATAAAAATAATAATAATAAAGAGAGAAATGTGGTATCCACATATAAATCAAGTATAAAAACCAAATGAGTATTCATATTTGAACTGACTGTTTAGAGTTCATAATGCATGAGCAAAACCGAAAGTTTCTGTGATGACTGCCCTTGTCCTGTTCACTATGTAACTTATTCATTATGTAAGAATTTGTTCTACATGTAAGAACTTGTTTGTTATGCCTCAGAAGATTGGAGACTGACGAAAATTAGGCTTGGGGTGGATTAATGATTGTGCATTGAGCATTGACTCCCCTATACAGAATTTTATTGTCGTTAACAACCATTTGATCAATAAATATGAGAGATGCCCTCACAAAAAAAAAAAAAAAAAAAGGACAGACTTCCAATGGTAAAATAAATTAGTAACCGGGATGTAATGTATAGCATAAGGAATATAGTCAAGATATTATAACAGCCTGGTAGGGTGATAGCTGGAACCTAGAATTATGTATATAAATGTTCTACCACTGTGTTGTACACTTGAAACTCATGTAATGTAATACTGTGCACACTACCCTTCAATAAAAAATAATTATTTAAAAAAAAAAGAATTTGTTCTACATGTAAGAACTTGTTTGTTATGCCTCAGAAGATTGGAGACTGACGAAAATTAGGCTTGGGGTGGATTAATGACTGTGCATTGAGCACTGACTCCCCTATACAGAATTTTATTGTCGTTAACAACCATTTGATCAATAAATATGAGAGATGCCCTCACAAAAAAAAAAAAAAAAAAAAGACAGACTTCCAATGGTAAAATAAATAAGTAACCGGGATGTAATGTATAGCATAAGGAATATAGTCAAGATATTGTAACAGCTTGGTAGGGTGATAGCTGGAACCTAGAATTATGTATATAAATGTTCTACCACTGTGTTGTACACTTGAAACTAATGTAATGTAATACTGTGCATCAACTACCCTTCAATAAAAAATAATTATTTAAAAAAAATAAAAAATAAATAAATAAATAAATAAATATCTACAGTATTAAAACTAAAAGTGAATCACTCCCAGGCTATAAAATCCCAAAACTCTTTTGCTTCATAAGGCTAGCGTAATATAAATAATTCACAGCATTTTGCTAATATGAATTTATTATGTTATTACTTGGCATTTGCTGTTCTGCATTTTGCTCATGTCTGCCCTGCTTATAAACAGCTACAGATAACTACTGGATCCCAGGGCACATTGAGACATCAGTACCTTTTGAGTGTAAATGGATACCAAAGGGGAAAAAACCCTGAAAAACATCTTGCTATAAAGGTACTTCCACTGACATTTACCACAGTTCACAAGTTTTCAATTTTGGTTCAAGTCACAGTAGCAAATTTCATAATCTTGAGTTGCCTCCTGGATTGAAATATTTTGAGTTGACTAACAAATTACCTTTCTGTCAGTTGATGAACCAGAGGAGATAAAGTATAATCAGAAGCTTACTCTAGTGCTACAGTTAGTTGTTATGAGCTACCTTTAAAGCTGCTGTGTATCATTTTCTTATTTTCCAATTATTTAATCTTTCTAAAGGTTATCTGATGAAACCTCAAGCCTTAGTTGGGTACAGATCTCACTTCTCAGTGTACAAGACAAGAAAAACTTGGTATTTGCTTAATCTGCTATAATGGCATTTAGAGCAGAGCCATGGGGCCAAGGCACACAAAATCAGAAACAAAATGAAATGACTCAGACATTTTGAAACCAGCAGTAGTGGTGAAATCCCCAAAGCAGGAACTATTCAAGCACTTTGATTAGCAGTGACTGGAAGTCACTGATAGCCAGGCTTTAGGAAATCAAGTAAGGTTTTCAAATTGCAGAAGGTGGGGGATTTCTCTATTAGGTAATATTAATAGCAATTCTTTAAATTCATTATAAGTGCCATCTTTATTTAACAAGTGAAGATTAGGAGTCATTTAATGTTTACACAATTTGCTAAACTAATAGGTGGTGAGTAGCAAATAGTTCATTAGAGTTCAGTTTGTCAATACATTATACTGCCTTCTTTGCCATATGAAAGTAAATGTTTTCCAAAACTATTAAAATAGTTTTCATAGATGCTGTCATATTACTGATTAATGAGTTTCTCAAGGCTTTGGTAAAGCAGATGTGTTAAGCATCCTACAAAGGAATACAGATGCAAAATGAGTGATTTGCTAATTATGAACCTACTCTAACTTCTCCATCTCCCTGCACTGTCCTTGGAGATTACTGTCCCTCTTGTTGATTTCTGGTCAATCATCAGAAAAAACTATCATCAATTGTTTGCTTGTTTGATTGTCTGGGACTGAATTTCAAAAGTGGCCAATGATAAGTACATATGCCATAAATCCCTTAATATGATGATACTCTTGAAATTCAATTGAATTGAAAATAGCTTGTTGATTCTAGTGGGCCTGTCAGGATCCTGTGAGTGACAAAATGATCAGGGGTGAAGTGAGTACTGTAAAAAGCAGGCCCAAGTAGTAATCCAAAGTATCTCACATCCAGGAGTCTTCAGCAGCAGCTAAGATCACATGACTGACAACCTGTTAATATTCAACTTCTTGATAAATTAAACAATAAAATAAAATTAGGTTTATGAAATAGAGGCTTGATTTGAAATAAGAGGGTCATAATTGTTGAATTCATTCCTGCATTAATTTAGTTCACAGACTCAAAAAGACTACAGTAATAAGATACATTCTCAGAATTTTTCTAGCCTTCCAAAGGAATAACCAATCAGAAAATGAAACACTTAGATCTTTTAAGTATTTGTCAACAGTGACTCCAAATGTTCATTAATCTAGAGACTAAAACATGCTCTTGTTTTCTTAATCATAGAGAAGTAACTAAAACACTAAGGAACAAGTAAAAGCTTGAATGTAATCCACCTCCTTTGACTGTAAAAATCCATTATTCTTTCACCAATTTGCAGTTGAGGAATAAATATGCTCTGTAATTGTAAGAATTCTCTTATTGTCACTTGACCAAATAGGTAAGATTATGAGAAAGTTCAAATGGAAACTCCTACAAACATGTCTTCACTTCCTAAAACAGGAGTAGTAAGAACACAACCTCTGGGATCAGAAAACACAGGTTAAAATCAGTTCTATCACTTACATACTTTATGACCTTACACAAATATCTTAATCATTTTGAACTTTCATTTCTATACCTGTACTTTGATATTACAACATATATTTTGTAGCATTGCCATATGTTTTACAGAGCTTTATTGTAACATCTGGCACACGGTGCCCAAATATTAGTTTTTAATCAATCAATTAAAAACAGTACCACAACTTTGGGAAAGTTCAAGGAAATTCATTCAGCCCTCTAAAATTTTAAACTGAAAATACAAATATTCTTTTCACATCCTCTTTGGTTATCAATTATTTCTGGAGGATGGGTCTTGGAAAATAAAAGTGGATTATCACATTTTAAATAAAGTAGTGGTTTTGATTGTCACTGCTGTTTTAGATATGTCTGCACCCAAGCCTTTCTCCCATTTCCACTCAAAAAGTCCTGACTGCTTGTGTGTCAGGAGGACGGTGGTTCTTTAAGGCAGGAAGGAGCCTTTCACTCCCTTGTTTGCTAACAAGTCAATAAACTACTCTTTCCTTCCCCCAAAACCTTGTCATTGTGTTTTGTGATTTGACCTCAGGGAGGAGGACCTGGTTTGGTATCAGGAGCAGCACCCCACACCCCAACCAAGTGCCCGCAGTGCCCAGTGTCAGAGCCCACACGGCTGAGTTGTCAGGGATGCAGAGCTCCCAGCTTCCTCCTTGCTAGCCACAGGGGACTGTACTGGCAAGGAATTCATGCTGTGTGGCAGGTCAAGTAAAAGCCTCTAGAACGCCCTCTAAAGTATATAGTGAAAGCAGTAATGCCTTCCAGGAGAGGTTACAGAAACCGGTGTCACCACCAAGGATTTGAAAGAGGTGGTGATTTCCACATACCCTTATTGAAGTCACTCATTTGGCCTACTCAGAAAACGCTTGAACCTTGAAGATGACAGTGCATGACTGTCAATGTAATCAGTGTCTCAAATTGCAGTTACTGCTGCACATGGGGCTTCATCACTTGATCCCCAAGCACCCAGTGTGTAACTATTGATCAGGAAAATGTTCTGTTCTCTTTCTGTGAGTAAAGACCAGCAGGACAGTTAGCTTTCAGCCGGCAAGGAGAGAAAACTATCTCAGAGGTATATCAAATCTCCAGACTTAGGTTGTCATTTAGTCAGAAGGAACCTTCATCTCCTATTCCTTCCAGAAGCCATCACACTGGCCTATCTCATTGATGGTATTATGCTGATAGGACCCAGTGATCAGGAAGTACAACTTGTCTAGACATATTGATAGCACAGTCACGTGTCAGAAGGTGGAAAATAAATCCAACAAAAATTCAGGGGCCTTTCATCTTAGAGAAGTTTTTAGAGGTCTATCGTGTGGGCATGCGAACTCTCCCTTCGAAGGTGAAGAATAAGTGCTGTATCTGGCCCCTCCTCACACACACACATGAAAGAGCATAGCAGCCTGGTGGACCACCTCGGATTTCAGAGGCAGCATAGACTTCATTCCCAGTGTGCTACTCTGACCCATTCACTGATTGGTCTGAAAAGCACCTAGTTTGAGAGCAGCCTGGACCTTTGGAAGGTGAATGCCAGTAGATGACACCACCTGGATCTCCTCTCATTGCCGCTCCTTCAAGGGGCACACCTGAAAATGGTCTAGAGGGGGTGTGACTTGCCCTAGATCACAAGGCCCTAACCTAGGCCTGAGTTGTGTGGTCTTCCACGCTCCATGCCAAGCCTGGTTGGCATTCTTCCATCTTTGAGTCTGTGCATCAGACACACATGACATAAGCCCCCAGGAGCTGGAGGTGTCGTCCATGTATGCCTGAGGATGTCCCTAGGGAGAAATGTCTGACATGACCCTGCCTGTGTGGGTTGGGACATTGGGCAGCTCCTGGGAGGTGCCGTGGCCTCAGCAGGACAGGGAACTGTTGAGAAAAAGATGCCTGAGCTCAGCTCTTGGCTCTTCAGAGCTGGGACCTGGTGATATTGCCAAAGAGCAAGGGGAGGGCTTTGGTGGGGATTTGTGTAGTCACGCATGGCAAGGGGGCCAGGAGGGTGGGCAGTCAGCAGCCCAGAGGGGCAGTGGATGTGTCTGAATACAGGGAGGGGCCAATGAAATGGACCCTTCAGGAAGTGATGTCATGATGACATGCCCAATAGAACCTGAATTGTGACCTGGACGGAACCCAGTTCTTGGACATAGAACCCAGTCCTGCTCACTTGACTGGAGACGCTCAACAGAGCAACATGCGGTCTTGCTGTGCAGAGCCTTCTGAAGGCGTGGGAGTCAGGGAAGCCGAGAGGGACAGTGTTCCTGCTCACTCTGGGTGTTGGCTCAGAGACCTCCTCCAATGCCTCTGTGTCTCCTGAGGAGCCCCGAGGTAACACACAGCAGCCCAGAGCAGGCCACTCCAGGGCCAGGCCACAAGTGTGACCCATCCCAGGTTGACCTTCCTGCCGGCCCTCTCTGTGTCTGTGTGTGGTGTGTGTGTGTGTGTGTGTGTGTGTGCAGTGGGCATGGGGCATGGGTGGGACTGAAGGTTGGGGAGGAGGGGGGCAGTCAGTGTCACAGCTCTGGTCTCATCATTCAGGATGTGGAGGTGAGTGTTGGGACCAGGTACTTCCACCCACATGTTAATCCTGAGCCGGGGGGCGGGGGTGTCCTCTCCTTCCCTGAGGGACTGGATGTCTATGCAGATGGCCCTGTGGGCCTGATCTCGGGGGCAGGGTTTGGGGCCCACATTGCCCCCTGCGGGGAGGTCCATGCAGGCCCGGGTGCCTCCTCCCCAGCTACCAGGTGCCGGCTTTGCAGAGCTCCACCCTGGGGAGCGTGGAGGAGCTGGTGGATGGATTCACCTACTCTATCTCCCTGGACCTGGAGCAGGCTGTCTACACCCCAGGACCCCATTCCAAACCTGACAACCTGCCAGAGCCCTCCCAGGCCTTCACCACGAGAGTGGCTGACAGTCCCACTCCAGAGGACCTGGAACCTCATTCCTGGGGGCACCCCGTGCCTCTCCTTGCTCGCATCCCAGGGGGCTGGGGGCTCTTGGGTGAGCTGCAAACCTCCCTTGTCCTGGTGGTTCCTGGGTTTCCTGCTGACTATATCCCTGCTGCCCCCTCAGCATGAACCTGAGCCAACTGTCCATGGGACTGAGGTCCCCAAGCACAGGGCTCCCCGGACAGGCATGAGGAGGAAGTGGAGAAAGCACACGGCAGGAGTGTACCAGCTCCAAACATCAGCCAGAGCACTCCCAAGTCCACACTCCCTCCCAAGGATGCTGACCAGCTGACCATGGGGCAGCAGCTCCCCTGGTGAGCACCCACTCCCTCCTCGCCACAGTCGGGCCTCTGCCCACAGCCTGCTGTGTGTCTTGAGTATGCCCACATGTGTCTGAGCCACAGTATGCTCCTCTGACAGGCAGGGTGGCTGGTGATCAGCCTGTTAGGGTGCCCATGGGGAACACGGGAGGAGCCTTAGAGGGGCTCCCCTGGCACTTGGTGCTGCATAGGGGACTGCCAGCCATACTGGACCACTTTGGGACTATTACTTCTCTGTGCCTGATGAAAAGCCTTTGGCCTCACCTGTCACTGGACTCAATTTGGAAAAGCACATGGAAAGCAGCCTTTGGAATGGAGGCTAGCAATTCCCTGTGCCTGGGCCCAGTCCTTGTCCTCACTGAGGCCACATGAGGGACCTCTGGGAGCAGCAGACTTTGTGCAGGCCCTTTGAGGACACTTAGCATAACTGAGTGAAGGAAGCAGACACAATACAGGGACCCCATCCCAGGTGGAGTCAGGCAGTCACTTCAGGCCTAAAGTCAGCAGAAGGAGGGACATAATAAAGATCAGAGAAGAAATAAATAAAATTGAGAAGAATAAAACAATAGAAAAATCAATGAAACCAAGAGCTGGTTCTTTGAGAAAATAAACAAAATAGATAAGCCTCTAGCCAGACTTATTAAGAGAAAAAGAGAATCAATACACATCAACAGAATCAGAAACAAGAAAGGAAAAATCAAGATGGACCCCACAGAAACACAAAGAATTATTAGAGAATACTATGAAAACCTATATGCTAACAAGCTGGAAAACCTAGAAGAAATGGACAACTTCCTAGAAAAATACAACCTTCCAAGACTGACCAAGGAAGAAACAGAAAATCTAAACAGACCAATTACCAGCAATGAAATTGAAGTGGTAATAAAAAAACTGCCCAAAAGCAAAACCCCCGGGCCAGATGAATTTACCGCGGAATTCTATCAGACATACAGAGAAGACATAATACCCATTCTCCTTAAAGTTTTCCAAAAAACAGAAGAGGAGGGAATACTCCCAAACTCATTCTAACTCACCCTAACACCAAAACCAGGCAAAGACCACACCAAAAAAGAAAATTACAGACCAATATCCCTGATGAACATAGATGCAAAAATACTCAACAAAATATTAGCAAAGCGAATTCAAAAATACATCAAGAGGATCATACAACATGACCAAGTGGGATTCATCTCAGGGATGCAAGGATGGTACAACATTTGAAAATCCATGAACATCATTTGTTACTTTTAGTCTTTACCAAAACTCTGAAATGTACCTATTATCCCCATATATTACTGATAAGACAACAGGCTCAGAGAGGGTAAGGATTATTAGCTAGTGATTGGTAGAAGCTCCAAGCCAAGTCTTAACTCTTAGTAATAATCTCTGAGATTTACCTGTTGGAAAATACGTTCTTCATGTTCTTAGTGAAGACCTGTGGCAACCTGATTTCTCATATTTTGGTCCTAGTTTTTGCAACAAGGCAAATACATATTTCAACTAATGCTTCAGGTTGGGAAGGAATTTAATCTTTTCTTAAACTGTTTTTAGTTTCTCCTTTAGGATTATTCCAAAATGACTTTGTATTGTGCCTTAGAGAGTCAGGTTAATTTCCTTGTGAGTTTCCTCTTCATTCCACCTGCAGCTTGAACAAGTTTCATCTTGAGTAATGGTACCTTTCCGTCACTTTTCCATGTTGGGACTAACAGTGGGATTTTTCCTTCTGTCAGATAACAGCACCTTGCTATTTTAGAAATTTGTATATGCTACGGAATGCTGATGTATTAGTTTATACCCTTTCCTTCAACCTCTTTCTCAAGCAAGAGAAGGATTCTTAGATGATTAGGGACATCCTTAATTTTCATATACAGTCACTCTGAGACTTGAGAGATCTGTATATGAGGTTATATTTTATTTTATGACCATGTGCTTTTTAGAAAAGTATTCTATGTAGCAGAATCATTGAGCATAGTATCAGCTTTATCATTTGAAGACTTGCATTCCTCTTTTCATACTTTCTGGTTATTTTAGAATGACAGATGAAGAAAGGACTGAACTGAAAAAACAATTGAAAACTCTTCAAGAAAGTTATAATTTGTTCTTTAGTGAATCTCTGAAACAACTACAAGGATCACAAACCTTAAGAGATATAAAGGTAGAGAAGAAGGTAATATTATTTATTTAAAACATGAAGCTGCTTCAAGATTCTTAGTTTTACTGCATGATTGTAGAAATATATGTCAATGATAAAGTGATCTTGCACTGAAGTTGGACGGAGTGTGTTTATGTAGAGATTTCAGTGTTGTTTATTAAATGCAATCTTACACTTGCTGTCATCAGCTTCTATGACATCTTAATCTCTGCCTTGCATGGTGAAATAAAAGAATCATTAATTTTTCTAACTCTTCTCTTTAAAAGCCATTCTGCTGCTCTATTAGTATTTCACCATATGTGATGTTTTAATCATCTCTAAAGGTGGCAATGGAGCGTTACAGAATTTATTTGATTTTCAGAGCTAGCCGTGAGATTTGAGTAATACTGCGCCCTATGTTACAGTGAGGATGCCCCAGCATCTTCTTAAAATAGAGCAGAAATTATTGAAAGTTCAGCCTGTCCTTAAGCTTTAAAACCTGACCATACAAACTCATAATATTCAACACAACGTTCAATATGAAAAAGTTATCTTTATGTATTCAATTCTCTTACTCCCTGGGATACTTGGCACACAATTTGTCGCATTTTGGGGGTATGCAACAACTTTTCTGGCCTATTAGTTTTTAACTGTGAAGTGGTCTGTATGCTGTAAACATGAAACATCTACTCTGATGTTTCATGCATTTTGTTTTCAAAGCTTTTATCATATCCTATACTGTTGAATAGATCACTGACATAGATCACTTGTGCATTTAAGCTACCTAATATTCACAGCATTGCTGCACCTTGGTAAGTAGAGGATTTCTATGTTGAAGAGTATTCCATATTAAAAAGTGTAAACTACTTTCATGAAACTGCCCACCCTTGTGTCACAGACTGACCTGGGAATTTTGTATTTTCCTTTCAGCTGGATAAAGTGATTGCAGACACCACTGATCAGAAAACTGGAGAAGTCCTTTCAGTCTTTCAGGCAGTTTTAAAAGGCTTTAACACAGGAATCAGGTTGCTTGAGACACAGCTAATGATTTCTGGTCTAATTTCACCAGAATTAAGAAAATGCTTTGACCTCAAAGAAGCTAAACGCCATGGCCTTATCAATGAGCAATTTCTGTGCCAACTCAAAGAATTAAACCAAGCAAAGGAGATTATTTCTGCTGTGTCATCCCCCACCATTGCAGTGCTAGATGCTCTGGTTCAAGGCAGGCTATCAGAACCCATGGCCATCCAGGTACTTGAGATTCTGGTTTCCACAGACTTTCTAGTTGTGCCAGCTACAGGAGAGCAGCTGACCCTGCAGAAGGCCTGCTGATGGTACTGGCTGTCCTCAGCATTATTTTCTAAAGTCCTGGAAAGGCGAAATATGTGTAAAGATCTTATTGACCCCTGCACCTCTGAGAAGGTGTCTTTAGTAGACATTCTACAAAGAAGTATCTTACAAGAGAACACTGGGCTGCAGCTTCTACCTGTGAGACCACAAGAAGGAGGCAGAATAACATTAAAATGTGGAAGAAAAATAAGCATTTGAAGGGCCTTTCATGAAGGTCTCATAGACCTTGAAACTATGTTTAGGTTATTAGGTGCACAGCTTTTCTCTGGAGGTCTGATCACCTACAACTCTGGTTAGAGAATGACTGTCAAAGAAGCTATGGCAGAAGGGGTGATTGACAGACACACTGCTCATAGAATTCTCATGTATCAAGTTCAAATGGGTGGAATCATCCACTCCAACCCTGCCAAACGTTTAACTGTAGATGCAGCAGTCCACTGTGATTTAATAACTTCTAGCAGGGCTCTGCTGGTGCTGGAGGCTCAGCAAGGCTATGTCAGACTCATTTGGCCACACTCCGGTGAAATGCTTCCCACATCTTTTATCTTGCAGCAAGAATTGATTACAAATGAATTGGCGTACAAAATTCTGAATGGCAGGCAGAAGATAGCTGCCCTTTATATTCCAGAAACTTCTCAAGTCATTGATTTGGATGTTGCTAAGCAGCTTGGAATTATAGATAACACAGCATCGATTTTAAAAAGTATAATCCTGCCTGATAAAATGCCAGAGTTGAGAGATTTAGAAGCTTGTAAAAATGCCAGAGGATGGCTCTTTTTTTGTAAATTCTTTCAATTTACAGTCCATGATTACAGTCAAGAAGAGGATGTTTCTGATGGAGAAGAGCCAGTGGCAACTCAGAGCTCAGAACAAACTAAACTATTGTTCCTGTCTTATTTGATGATAAATAACTATATGGATGCAAACACAGGGCAAAGGCTTTTACTGTATGAGGGAGACTTGAATGAAGCTGTTGGTGTGCTCCTGGAAGGCTGTAGTACAGGATTTGATGAGGACATGCCATAAAAGAATGTCTCGATGTCTTGAGACTCCCTGGTGTATTTCTGAGTAATGCTTCATGAAAAGAAAAGGATGAAAGCATAACTTCACTAAGTAGTTGTTAAATGTCCTTTGTTATTTCATCATTAATGTGCTTTGATATAAAACAGGTCTTGATTACATAGTTTTGTTATGTGTACATTCACTTAAGTTTATTATGAGAAAAAATTTATAGACAGTTTCACAATTTGGCATCCAAAAAGAGTACACAGAGAACACTAGTTCTCTGTGATAAACAGGAAAGAGACTGGTTGAAATCCAATATGCATAGCACCAGAATATTTCAAGATACCAAAAAGAATTATATTGTTAGAATTCAAGGGTTGTGGGTGCTCTTACATATCATAAAACCTATATATATGTGAGGCACAGGCACTCACTAGAGGATTTTGATGGCAGCAATAAAGATGTCAGACTACCTTTGTATTAAATAGAGTTGTAATGGCCTCTTTTTGTTCCTGTTACTTTTCAAAACCAATTTATAAACTTTATCCTTCCCTCTCTTCCTTTTGTTCCTTTTTCTTAACATAGGAATTAAACACATTAGGAGTAAGCTCAAGAGACATCTCTGGACAAATAAAATTCTCTGAGAGTTTACATTAATTATTAAGCAAAAGGAAAGGAGGGCAAGTTCTCCCTAGTGCTCCCTAACTGTTTCTGGGCTCATTCCTATTTCTGTTAAGTTTATGTGTTTGAATACATTACAGTGAAGTGACCCTGGGGCATGGCCACAAAAGCCAAGCATTAACTAGACATTGCACAATCTGCTGATGAAACTATTATTATTTTCTTCTTCAGGGGAAGTTTTGACTTAATAACTTAACATTTCCACAAATATTAATTTTCTATTTGAAAAATGGACTCGATTTTCAATATGGTAAGTATACCAGAAAGTTTCCTTCACAGAGACATGAATCTCTTTTACAGTTCCACTAAGCTTGGAGTAAACTTATGGAGTGGCTGGAAGAGTCAGAAAACTCTTTGGATTCTGAACTGGAGATCGCCAATGATCCAGACAAAATAAAAACACAACTTGCACAGCACAAGGTGGGTCTACACTTAAGAAAAGCCTATTGTGTCATCATATATCTCAAGATTACTTTTAAACTGTCACATAACTGTGTATGTATTCAGCCCTGGAGAAAAAAGGCTGTCCAGTGTGTACCTACATTACATGTAAACCAGTTGCCCTTCACACTAGCTAAGTAGCAGTAGTATCTTTACTCTGGCTGTTCCATTATGATTCCAGGGTGAACAACTGGTAAGAGAAAACATTCAGCAGTAAAACTGGAACCTTCCACAATATAAATCATATAAAGGATTTGTAGGGCATTCCAAGTTTTCACCACTATCTTGTCTGGTAATTTCTTTCATAGACCACATGCCATGTAGAAAATAATTCTATAGTAAAATTTAATATATATTTTGCCATGTAGATTCTTTTAAACAATGCAGAGGGGAAGATTGGTATTTTGTTGTGTATATGTATATGCAGGTATATGAAATTCCACTCTTACTCTCAAAGACACATGGTCAGTAGCTCCCTTGTGCAGACTAGAAGATGTGGAAATGTTGTATTTTATATTTTCTGTTACATGGCATGCAAAGGGCATTCCTCCTGTCTTCCTCAACTCTTTTGAATTTGTTTGTGTATCACCCTCAGGGTGAGGAAGTGGGTAAAAGGAGAGTGGCTCCTGCAAATGCTTTTACAGTTTTAGGCTTTTGCATGTAAGTCATCGCTTGAAACGTAATATTTAAAAAGCTGGAAAATCTTGGGGCAATGTAAGGTTCATCATCATTGGGAAATTCTGGCCGTCACCTTCATGCAGGTTGGTTGCTCCCATCTTTGGTTCTAATTGACCTCAAGGGATCATGATCCTAGAAGGATGGAAGGAAGCATTGAGGGTCCATTCTTTGGCTAGGTGGGGGCTTACGAATGGCTTGTTGTGCTGGTACCCTCTGCCCGGGAGCTGTCACACACAATATTGGCAGCACAATGATAGCGAGCAGCACCTTCCTTTCCCTCTGATGGAGAGCTGAGAGCCTCTTTCTGAAAATCGAATGGCAGATTTGAACTTGAACTTGAAGAGGTGGTGTCATGTAGTCTTATGAATGTATATTGCATATTTAAGTTGGAGAATCCTAGAAATAAGAATATGTGAAGAGCCCCACCTAGTGTGACCTGTTACTCAAGTCAACCATTTCTCTGAAATGTGCAAGACACATACAGCCAATTTTAAAAGAAGTCTTTTCTAGTCATCATTTGGGTATTTTCTGATCTTAAAAAGTTTTAATCTATCCTGTATTCAGCTATTACAGTTATTAGGTGTCTTTTGTGTGAAGAAAATCTGTCAATACCATGATTCTAATACTAACATTCTCTTTAAAATAACATGAAAAAATAAAAATTATAGAAGATAAACTGCAAAAATAGTGTGATATTAGAATGGTATTTATTGCTAAGAATTCCCAGATGTAGCTGCCACCTATTACAAGATAAAATAAGTATTTTAGTCATAAAATGTCTAGATTTTAAAGGCAATAAAAACTTAATTAGGTAAGTATAACCAAGGTTATTATGGAAAGTTATCATTTGCATAACATTTCACTATCTGGGATGACTCTAGGATGCTATCAGAGTTGAGAATCATTGTATTAATGTTTCCATGATATTTCATGAGCTCAAAAACTGCCCTTAAGGTTGACCTTTCCTTCTTCTCATCCCTGAGATTAAATATTCAGTAGTGGTTGTCTCATTCTTTCTATTATGTACTTACGAACAAACCCAATATACAAGATGGTAATGAGAGGCTTACAGAGATAATAGCTCTCTGCTCAAGAAAAACCTGTAACTGAGTTAGGTAGAAGGAAGATAATTCACCCCCCATGCACGTACATACAAACACAAACATGGTTAACAATGTTAAGAAGCAGCAAAGTGTAGATGCCATGTTAACAATGTAGTTGTTCAGTCCTGGAAAAATAATCTGTGGATCTTTTTGAGACTCTGGTTGGGCATTAAAGCCTTAGGGAGGAGGGATATCAGCTCCCCAAGTAGTGTGAATAGAAAGAGCAATAGGTCCAAACACAGGAATCCACAGATACGGTTCTTATGTGTCCCTCCTCCTGGCTCACAGATAAAATTACATGTAACATTGTTGTGAATATCCAAAACGTGTGAAAATAAATCTGTTTGGCCAAAAAAAGCCCTGTAGTAAATGTATGCACTATTGAGTCACTCTCTGTCCACACTGGACCTATAGTTACTCACAGAGTATTAACTAATTTTCCTCTCCAAACCCTTGGGTTGTTCCATAGTTTATTAGCAATTACATTTTATCAGAACTAGTATGCTGTTTCTGGTTTATAACCACAAAAAATTCGAGATTTGTTTTACTTGGAAATATTTTCTGACAAAAGTAGGTGCTCTTAGAGACACCTGGCTTCTGAGGAAAATAAATCCTTCGATTTGCAAATCTGAAGTTTCTTTTCTCCCCTGGTGTGTTCTAGAGTATAGCAGTATACTCTGACTTGATTATTTGCTGATGTCTTCCAGTAAGGTTTAGACTCCATTTATTACGGAATGACTCTTTTAATGTCTCTTACCTGTTAATTTATTAGTCCCAAGTAGAAACACACATTGTTTTCTTGTTAAATGTGTAGGAGTTTCAGAAATCACTGGGAGCCAAGCAGTCTGTCTATGACACCACCAACAGAACTGGATGTTCTCTGAAGGAGAAAACCTCCCTGACTGATGACAACCTGAAACTGGATGACATGCTGAGTGAACTCAGAGAGAAATGGACTATAATCTGTGGAAAATCTGTGGAAAGGCAGAATGTTCCTTAAGACAATTTGGGTACTTTGTAGACCTCTTCCAAACACACAATAGTGGTGCTTGGTGGGAACATTTTTGGAACATTAAATATCTCCTTTGCCTGGGACCTTCTGCTCATCTGTAATAAACTCACTTACACAGTTCCTGCACTGAGAAGGCTTTGCTGTTCATTATTATTTATTTTTGACTTCTCAGTTCACCCAGAACTGATATTCTTCTCCAAGCCTCAGTCTTCTCATAGGTGACTAGAGCAACTGCCTTCTGACTGGTCTCCTCAGGTCCGCTTTGTCCTCCTTAATCCACTTTCCACATTAACTACTAGGGTGGTCTTTTAAAGTTGTAAATAGGATCTTGTTATTCCCCTCCTTCATTACCCTTTAAGCACTTAATACTGGGTGTGAACTAAAACACAGACTGCTTAATGTGGCATGTGAGGTCCTACTGCTCTGACCCCAGTGTTCCCTTCCACATTCTATCCCCCCTTTTCCAATCTCCTTTCTCATTACACTTCATCTGTGAAGGCCTTAAACTTACTGCCAAATTGTTAAGTATTGAAGAAAGTAGTATAGTAGTAGAAGAGTTCAGGTATCTTAGAAATGTTTTCACATTTCTCATTGATCCCTAGTCTAATTACTTTTGTCATATTAAGATTAAATAGAATATTATATTCAGTTGTAGGGAACTTCATAATGAGTTTTAGTTGTTAGTTTTTAAGAATCTTTAAAATTTACACTCTCAGAAGATTATATTCTTTTTAACAATATCATATAAATATTTTTCATTTACATTACATTCTTGAAAAGATAAAACTGGTGATGGCAAACAGATGCCTGAATGCCAGAGCTTAGAGATGGGGGCTGGCTGTGCCTATAAACAAACAGCAGGAGGGAGGTTTGGGAAATGATACAACTGTCCTGTCTTGGTTTTGATGATGGCTATGTGAACCTGTCCATGTGCTGCAGTTCATAGAACTGTATACCCCGGAAATGTGTGATAGTTTAATACACAAATTTGAAAATAAGTTTTAATTAAAAAGTCCAATTTTTCTGAAGAAACTGAAGGGTCAGTGATTTCCAGAGGGGTGATGGGGGAATTTTCCTGGGACAGGTGCCGTGTATTTAAAGAATAAGAGAGAAAGTTTGAAAAGAAGTTTTGTTATTTTCTTTTTTTTTTTTTTCACTTCAGTTCTTTATTGTTGCTCGGAAGGTCGGGAGAAGGTGAGTGAGAAGAAGCAACAGCCGGAGGGAGCGAGTGAGAGGAAGAATGAGAGGAGAGAGAGAGAGAGAGACAGAGAGACAGAGTTTTGTTATTTTCTAAGGAAAGCAAAGAAACAGCCATGAATACCAAGATGTTGTTTTTTCTCGAGTCCTGCTCAGCCTTCACGAATGAGTTTTACATGTTCGGATATACAGTGTGGCTTTTTTTTTTTTTTTGGTATCATTAATCTACAATTACATGAAGGACATTATGTTTACTAGGCTCCCCCCTTCACCAAGTCCCCCCCACATCCCCGTTCACAGTCACTGTCCATCAACATAGTAAGATGCTGTAAAATCACTACTTGTCTTCTCTGTGTAGCACAACCCTCCCCGTGCCCCCCCCCCCACACTATACATGCTAATCGTAATTCCCCCTTTACAGTGTGGCTTTTGTTGCCCAGATTGATTTATCTACCTTTTTCTTCAGACAAAACAAGTTGGAAGAAACCCTGTTATTCTCTGGACAATTCACAGATGCCCTGCAGGCAGTCTTCTATCTCATGGAGGGCTAATTCTGCAGATTTTCTAGTGTCTCCACCCTTCCCCAGTTCTGGGAAAGGCCCCACCCCTCTAGGAGTTGCTTTACCCTAGACCAATTCCCCATTAGGGGGGCTTAGCCCCCTATCTGCACCCTCTGCCCCGGCATCCACTGGGGCTTCCCAACTATCCGTGGTGGAGGTTCCAGCCATCTCCCCACCACCTATAGGGGCAGCCTGCCCAAAGGTCTCAACCATGTAGACAGACATACATACCCATGTAGACAGATTCTGGGTTCAGAGGTCCTACTGACTACCGCCAGATGTAAATCCAGGGAGGGGCAATCCCGGGGCAAAATACCTAGCTGAAACTGAAATCAGTTAAAGGGAGAAATAAAGCTTAAAACCTGTTCATTGCTTACAAATAGCCATCCGGTGTCTCACTCTCTTTCCTGCTGGGTCAGAAGCAAGTGAAGATTCTCCCCAACCACTCCAGTCAAGGTAAGCCAGGTAATTACCCATTGATATGGTGATGAACTACTTTTCTCCACCCCTTGGAAATGCCTGTTGATATGGAGATGCACTAAAGCCAGGGGAGAGATTCTGGAAATATTCCAATTTTACCTACGGCGCTAAAATCCATTTCTGGTGATAAGAATGTGTTCTTTCCTTCTGGTACAGAGGGAACCTTTTACATGGGACTTTTATAACCTGTTTTGGGGAGGACGGGAGAGTTGGGATGGGTGTAGAGTAACCTTCCTGCTTCTGTGTTCTGAAATTCCTTCAGCTTAAGATATTCAATATGCCAAGGTGCCATACTTTTGGATAGCATGTCCTGAACCCCATCAGGGTATATCTTGTTTTGTGATATATATGTATATATTAAAATAATTATATGTATATATAATACATATATATATGTATATATAATACATATATATATATGTATTACACATATATATATGTATTACAATAATTATTTGAGAGCATTGTGGGTCTATTATTTTTTTAGGGAAGGAGTTTTTTCCCTAGTGTAATGTCATTTGGTTTGAGAATTTTAAGTTTCTGAATTTTTGCTTGATTCTTCTTTCCCAATAAAAATCCTGTAGATTTGTGCCCTTATATGCTGCCCACTCCCTTTACCACCCTATGCATATTTTTTTTTATTTCTCATTATTTGTTTAGTTCTCTATCTCTTGCGCTAGATCTTCAGTCTCCAGGAGAACAGGGACTATTTGTTCACTTGTATTTCCCAGTTCCTAGTTGAGTGTGTAGCATATAATAGGTGCTCAATATTGAATAAATGATAGTAATATGGAAATTTAGTGTATATTTCTTTCATGTAGTTAGTAACTACAAGTAGTCTATAGTTTTGTATATGTCAATTAGCTGGGGAAAAAAAGGCAATTTTGCTCTATTAGGATTTTTTAGGAGACTTTGCACACCTAATTAAAAAGAAAAGTCCAGATTACAAAACAACTCTATAGAACATGGTCTTATTAGATATGTGTTATATTACATCATATTTCCAGACAAATTTTACAATTCTTTTTTGATGCACACTTTAAAACTGGTTTTGCTCCCTTTTTCTAAGGGTATTGGCATTAAATTTGCAAAATATAATGCTCTGAAGAGAAATATTCTGAAATATTAAGAATTCTTTATTTGTATGTCTGCTATGTAAAGAAAGGACATTTTTTGTCTAGAAATGAAGTTTCAAATTCAAATAGTCATTTTGGAGTTCTTATATAATATGCTAATGTAGAAAAGCTATCTAACAAAATCTACAAATTATGTATTAAAATTCATACATGTATCGGGTTGAATTTGTGAAAACTTAAGGTTGCTCTAACAGAAGACACATTTAGGGGACTATCCTTCAAAATTTTTTCTTGGCTCTCTCTTAATCTCCACTCCCCTATATTCCAGTCTTTATTGAAAAATTGTTTTATTTCAACATCTTTTATACTTGGCAATGGTTTTTAGTAGTGACCGCTTAGGTCAAGTAACTGCTTCCTTAGGTCTATAAGCTGTGGGTAGGTAGTAATAAACACAAGTTGTTTTGTATACCCTTTGTAGAGCTTGTAAGAAAGCGACATAGGAATAAAAACACCCCACCATCTGTCTTAAAAAGACATACAAACCCTAAGAACACTAAACGCGCGGTAAGGGATTCGGTGGATATAAAAGTAAACTAAATTTTGTACAGCCACAGAAGTGAAGAAATTGATCATTTCGGAGGTACGTGTGCGGCGACCTACCTAAAACTGTTCTGAGCACGGCCGCTAGGACCTAGCCTGGCGGGCGAGCACGTGCGGGCGGGAACCGTAAACCACACCTCCCAGAGTGCTGTGCGCAGATCCTGCGCGCTCTCCGCGGCTGCCCGAGGCCGCGGCTCTCGGGGACTGGGGCCAGAAGGCGCCCGGCGGGGCCGCGCAGGATTCATGCGGCGCTGCTCGCGGCTGCGGGAGCCTGGTTGCGCCGTTGCAGCCAAGCCGGGAGGGGCCGAGCGGAGGGCCGAGCCGAGGACCGAGGTAACCGGATGCCCATTTCCCCTCCCCCCATTCCCTTTGTGCGGTGCTGTGCGCTCACGCCGAGCTCCCCCAGCCCAGCTCCACGTCCGAAAGCCGCCTGGGCTCCTCTGGCGCCGGGTAACTCCGGCCCCTCGAGCAGTAGCCAAAACTCCACAGCTGAGAGGGTTTGGGGGCCCATTAAGCCCTGCACCGTGTCTTTCGCCCCCGTTGGCGGAGGAACGGGTTCGCGTTCCCCGAGGGGAACCCCAGCATCCGACTGTCAGCCTGGCCGGCTGCCCCTGGGCTCTCTCTTCGCGGTCTTTCGAAGCAGAGAGGGACAGGCAGGTGCTTTGCTGGGTCCAGAGAATTAGCCGGCTCGGTTCTGGGCCCGGGAGGGCGGTAGACAGCCCCCACCCCGAACCGCGGCCTGTCGGGGCGCGGCAGGTGGGATGCCCCCGACCCGGGACTCGCAGCCCGCCGAGGGTCAGTCGCGTCCCGTACTTGCTCACGCAGGGGCTTGTTGCTTGTCTGGAACTTTACGTGCTGGGCTTTAGCGGCCCCCCTGAGCCTTACGCACCTAAGGGGCTCGCTGTCTGTCAGGGCTTGCCCCCCGAGGGAATCGCTGCCGGGCCCACTGGCTGGTACCGGGGCCTTACTGCTCACACCGGGTGTACTTCCGCGCAGTGGAGACCGTATGGGAGGTTGCCTCTTGGTGTGACATTAGAAACCGCAGCCCTTTCCTAAACACGTAGCCGCTCAATGGAGTTGTTGTATTGCCGCGGATGCCAGCTCCTCCCCTCCTCTTAAGTTTAGCGCAAGGCTGACTTGCTTCTTAAGGGAGGGTGATTTGCCTGCGTAGCTGGTGTTTTCTATCTAGCCAGGGGTGCCTCCTCTACTGATTTGCACAGTCCTAACGTTTGGACGCCTGAGTTTGAAAAGCTTTTTGTATATTTTCCCACTGGCAGTGTTTAATCAGGTGACTTGTTAGAAATTGAACTTCTCTCAGTAATCCTTTAATCTGTTTTAATAACGTAAATATTCTTGGCCTTTTATCTAATGCTAATGTAACTATTTTGGGAAGATATTTTGGGAAAAGTTTTTTGAAAGAACCTGCGTTGACACAAGCATTTTATCTGCTGGTTGCGCGTTTTCTCTCTTGGTGTTGTTTTTCTGTGTAAGTTGGTAATTGCTCGACTCTTAGAGTTCATTTTTCTCGCCCAGTGAGGAATTGCTCTTCCTCCATCTCCCTCGCTTCCTGGCCCCGTCAGAGGGTAGGCTTGGTAAACAGAAGACCTCTGCTTGGCGCTAACCTTTTTCATTGGCTCCCGCTTTTCCTCCTCCTTCCTATTGGCTCCCCGTTTAGTTTGTCAGTCAACCCATGACGCACTTCAAACTTAGTCACTGTATGTATTTCCTTGAAAATACCAAACAATATGAACATAAATATAAAAAGAAATCTCAAGATAACTGTAGTCAACTATATGCCCTTAGTTTCATCATATTAACATTTAAAGCTGCTAATTATTTTAACCTTTGATTAGATTATTATTTTTTAAGATAATACAGTATATTCTGTAATATTTGCATGTTCTGTATCCTGGCAGGAAATCCAATTCACAGGATAATTTTTAAAAAAACAATTATTTCCTCATTTGTTAACAAAGGGAAGTAAATTTTGCCCTCCCCTCCTCCCCACTTTCCCAAAATAGAGTTTATATTTAGGGCAGTTTTAGGTTCATAGAAAAATTGAGTGGAAGGTACAGAGATTTATCAACTAGGGGCTTCCTCCAAGCCCCCTTCCCTGACTCACATATGCACAGCCTCCCATACTCAGAATCCCTGCACCTGAATGGTACAGTTGTTAACACTGGGTGAATGTACAGTGGGACTTATTATTACTCGAAGTACATAGTTCACCTTACGGTTCACTCTTGGTGGTGTACATTCTGTGGGTTTAGACAAGTGATCCTTTTTTAAAAAAACAAATACTTTTAAGAGTTGAAAGGAATGGAAATGGGTATTGTAGTTTTAAAAAGGGGGTATTTTGAGCATCCTAAAAAGTAATTTCAAATAGTTTTTGTGTTTTAAAAAGTTGATATTTAAACTACTTTTTCTTATATTTGAATTTTCAACAAAGTCATCAATTTTTGTTTATTAAAATTAAAGAGATGAGGGAGGAGAAATGCTTCATGGAATAACAATGTTTTTCAGTCCTAAAATTCATTACTTTAACCATTTCTTCACTTTTCTGAAAAGCATGTTTTATGTTAAGGAAAGAAGCAAGAGGAAATCGAACATTTTAGGTATATTTCTCTTCACTCATGTCAAGCTGTATCTACAATAAAATGTGGCCAATTAGGCTTTTTTTTTTTTTTTTAAATCTTTTTTCTAAGAAGCTTTTGTGGAAGCATCACAATATACTCATATTCTAAACTCAGTTCTGGAACTAGACAAGTCTGGATTAGTATCCGATGGCAAGTTATTTTCTGAACTTCTGTTTCCTTAGCTGTAAAAGGGGAGTAATACTGTTATATGTGAAATCATTGTATAAACTATAGTGCACTATATTCATTGATTCACTAGTTACATGCTATATTTTAAAATGCTGCCAGTATAATTTATTTTCTGGTGAATACTGCTTATGTAAACACTGTCAAACTTTTTTTTCAAGAAGTGGCTCTACATGAGAGTTTGTTTTGTTATGAATAATTTAGTTGGTTCTTCGAATCAGAGGTAAAATTATGAAGGAGAGTTAAAGCGACCTTGGGAAGATTTCTGCTTCATCTCTCAGTTTCTCAACCTGGATCTATGGGCATGCCCATAAATGGTCTTCTAAGAGTCTGTGAACTCTTATTATCTATGGCGTTCGCTCCTTGTGGCGGTGACGACAGCGATACGTACACAGACCTTATTAACTTCAGTTCTTTATTGTTGCTCGGAAGGTCAGGAGGTGAGTGAGAAGAAGCAACAGCCGGAGGGAGCGAGTGAGAGGGGAAAGAGAGAGCTTCTCTTTCCTGCTTATGCCTTATATAAAGGAAGCTGGCCTATGGTGATCAAGATCATGCGTGACCTTTAAGCTGATTGGTAGCATGCCTTCTGCATGAGTTGAGCACGAGCGCGGAAGCATGGGGCAAGCCTATAGGAGCAACTTCCTTATGCTAATGCCACCAAACCAGGAAGGGTGGCGCCCAGGAAGCGGGCGCCATCTTAGGGCGTTGGTCAGCTACAGTGGAAGGGCGGTGTTCAGCCATAGTGGGACTCAGCCTCGGCCGTAGGCCGGCCCCTACAATTATCTCTACTTTCTGGGAAGAAGATCCACAGCTTTCAACAGATACTCAAAAGTGGTTCATGACCATCCTTCTGCCAAAGGTTCTAAGAACCATTCACTTCAGTTACCTAGGCAGGTTTATTTACTAGAAGCTTTACAGATTATTTAAACAATTCTTTCTTTGGGGGAAAGGAACTGAATGGGGAATTTTTGAAACACAATGAGTGCCAGTTTTTTCTTCCAGAGCTAGAGGTTGGTATTTATGATGTGGTTCATAAAAATAGTAGTGCACTTCTCATACCTGGAGATGACAACACTGATTGACTCACAGTTGTTTGGCAGGTGCTGTCCACTTCTCCCCTCCCTACCAGCCTTGTTGGGTAGTAGATTACATGGTAAATACATGGCACAGCATGTCAGAACATTATTTTGAAATTCTAGAAGGTAATTTGTTTATGCTAAAATTTTGATGTTTTTCTTTTCTCAACAAAGCACCAAATGCTAAAAACTAAGTGTCTCATCTTCTAAACTAGATGATGATATATACATGGTATATTTGTTGTATAATTTCTTCTTGAACAGCATAGAGTGTAAAGTTATATTCTTTATGTAGATTGCTGATTTTTTTGACTTTCAATATTGCTAGTTTGTAAAGAATATGGATGTGTATTTTTCAAAAAATTTACAATCTGCTCATGTAGATTGGGTTATGATTTAGTTTTAATTTGTAACATTTAAAATTAATCTTATTTATATTTTGGGAATTTCATAGGTTAGAGTTCTAGGATTGAGTTCTTTTTTTTTTTATAAAAGAGTTTGGACGTAAGCTATATCACTGTTCTATTTTTCTTGTTAGTGATAGGTTGCTGGGATATAAGGCCATACAGTGTCAAGCCAACTTCTGTTTCTGGGTCAGTTATCAGTAGCATTCACAAGGCCTGAAGGGTATGAAATGGATCAAATGATGCTGTACAGACTTATGAATGAGCATGTCCATCAGAGTAATGTTCTGTCTTTTAACTTGAGATCTTTTTTTCTTTTTCCATTTGATACTGGTCGGTATTTTAGCTTGGAATCTGCATGTTTTACAGAGTTCAAGTTCTAAAGCAACATTGGGGATTATAGAATAAAATAACAGAACTGTTTGGTTTTCTAAATATGCTCCTTATAAAAATAGTCTGAGAGTTCTATATAGATCTCAAAGACCAATTAGATGAATGGCAGTCTTTGCATAGTGCTTTATGTATAAAAGATAAGTCACTATGTCGCATCTTTATTTTAATACAGAGGATTGCTTATTGCTTTAATAATGAAAGTTTGAGTTAAATTAGATTTTAAAAAGTGGAATATTTTCAGCAAAATTTTACTTATGGGAATATTATCTTTTTAAGAAAATCAGTGATTCTATGTGAATTCTCTTACTCTTGAATTTAAAAAAATTCAAAAACATCTACTTTAATTCTCATAAAGTCATATATTTATACCATGAAAGAGAGTTAATGCTGTCTTTGGCCTACTGGTAAGTTTTGCTTTTGTAGTCAGGCAAGTGTATTGAATTCTGGGGATTGCCACTTTGTAGCTGTGTGACCTTGGGTAAGTTTCCTAGTTTTTCTGAGCCTCCTTATCCACAACTGTAAATATAGGAATAATACTTCTTTGGGTTGTCCTAAGGATTGGAGTAAGTAAATGTGAAGTATCAAACTCAAATAATAGCAATTACTTATTTTGTGTATATAATTTTGTATATTATAAAATAATTTATATGCCAATTAACTTATTTAATCCTTTTAACAATCCTATAAAGTTGGCACTGTTACGGTCCTCATTTTTACAAGTGAAGAAACTGAGGCTAATGAAGGGTTATGTAACAAGGTCATACAGCTAGTAAATAGGTAGTAAGCACTCAGCTGCTGACTGTTGTCTTTGAAACAGAACAAAACAACAGGAAGACTTAGGGTAATAAAGCCAGTCTTTTGCTGTAGTGAAAAATGCATCCAAATGTAAATCACTATAAAGCATAATTTATTTCTTTGCTGAAAAAAATGTTGATTGGAGGATTGTATTCCTGACCAAGGACTCAGAGTCTCATTTTATAAAAGTAATTATGTCCATTTATTGAATGCCTACCATGTACTTACAGGGCTAAATGATTTACATGTATTGCTTCATTTAACCTTAACAACCTTACAAGAAAGCTGAGGCTCTGAGTGACTTTAAATGACTAGCCTAAGGCTATAGTTAATAGGGACTCTGAAAACTGCCTCTGAAGTTTGCTATTAACGACTAGTTTGTGGGCCTTGTGTTAGGAATGGCTAACAGATTTCTCTAAAAAGCAACAGCTTAAGTAATTTTAAGCAGGAAAAAAGTTTAGAACTAGAATTAAACAGGGATTACTTAAAACTTTTGAACAAAGCCAGCTTGCTGCCGGTTTTGTAAATAAAACCGGTTTTGTAAATAAAGTTTTATTGGAACACAGCCACACTCGTTCTTTTATTGTCTGTGGCTGCTTTCTCCTACAATGGCATAGTTCAGTAGTCGTGACAGAGACTGTAGGGCCCACAAAGCCTGAAATGTTTACTATTTGGCTGTTTACTGAAAAAGATTGCTGACCCCTGACCTAGGTCAATCCTGATTTCTTTGTAAGTGAAGAAACTGAGACTTAGAGAGATTAGGTAACTTCCCAATAATATGGCTAGTTAAAATCCAATTCTGACACCTAACTCACTGTTGTTTCTGCTATACCATGCTACCTCTTTTTAGTCCTATAAAATCAAATGTACCATATAATTGTTATATAAAGGACTTTCAAGCATTTAAAATGTTTACAACATTAAAATATTTAGCCAAATTAAAACAGACAAGCTAGCTGTAATAACTATAAGCACTTAGTCATTTCTCTTTTCTTCTTAGAATTGAAGAGCTTTGGGAATATACTTTGTATGCCCCTTGCCTTAAGGTTCTGTGGCCCACTTTCCTTATTTTCCTGAAGAAACATCTCTATTATAAATAGAGTTTTGGGAAGTATTTCATTAATTGATTCCAGAACAGCAATTGCAGTTGGGACCTGGCTTGCAGATGGAAACCTATAACATATTTATATTTACAAAATAAAGACCATACAGTTTTACCTTGTTTTTTTCTACATACCGTTACATTATCCACAGAGTCTTTTAAGCATTCAGGTGATGTGATCATATTTGAATTTGAGAGTGATAACTGACAGCAGTAAGAAGGGTATGTTGATGATAGAAGGGTCTATTAGGAGGCTGTAATAATAGGTGTAATGGGGCCTGTGACTAAAGTGGTGTGGCTGGAGAAGCAAGGCCAACAGTATGAGAGAAATTTAGGAAGTGGAACGTATGAAACTTGGTTCTAGTTGGCTGGTGTGAAATGGGAACTTTGAAGACATGTGAGCTGTCATATTCAATGGGGAGTGTTCTTGATCACCCAGGCTAGTTGGGGTACTCCCTTAAAATCCAGTGTATTTCTACTGTTGCCTTTACCACATTATTATGTTTATTTCCCATCTAGATAGATGATTCAAGCCTGTTAACGACAGGCATTATGTCATGTCTTATTCATCTTTTTTTGGTGGGCTATTTTATATAACCTTTTTAAAGATTACTCTTGTGCATACATTTTTAAAAAGGAAAATACTACAGAGATTAGTAAAGGTGTTCCTAAATTTCTTCATATTAGATGCTTGTGTCTTTTTATCACTAGTAGTAACTTGGCTGTGCTCTGAAGTCTGTGTTGTTTGATAATATAGCCACTTGTTTTCTTTTGATTGCTGTTAGAATAGTATATCTGTTTCTATCCTTTTATTTTAATCTTTTTGTATCTTTATACTTAAAATGGATTTTTTCTTGGCAACTTAGTAGTTGGGGCAAACTCTTCTTATCCAGTGTGATAGGTTGTCTTTTTTTTTTAAAGCTTTTATTTGAAATCATTGTATAGTCACTTGCACTTGTAAGAAATAATTAACCTTGTATACTCTTCATCCAGTTTCCCCTCAATGGCAATACCTTGCATACTTTAGTGCAGAATCACAACCAGAAATTGACATTGATACATTCTATTTGTTCAGATTTCTCCTGTTTTACATGTACTCTCTTGTAGATCTAAATGTTATCACATGTGTAGATTCCTATGACCATGACTACAATCAAGATACAATGTGGTTCCATCGCAAATATCTTTAATGATACCCACTTACAGCCCCAGCCACTCCTCTTCTCTCATCCTTACTCACTCCCTGGCAACCACTGATCTGTTCTCCATCTCTATAATTTTGCCATTTCAAGGATGTTATATAAATGGAATCATATAGTATGTAATCTTTTGAGATTGTCTTTTTTCATCATGTTACATGTTTCAAGGCTCATTCTTTTTTATTGCTGAGTAGTATTCCAGAGTCTCTGCCTTTTAGTTGGGGATGTTTAGATAATTTATTTTTAACATGGTCATTGATATAGTTGGGTTTAAATCAACCATCCTTCTCAGATTTTGGTAAACTATGGCCTAGGGGCCAAATCATACCCATCAGGTGTTTTTATAAATTAAGTTTCTTTGGAATACAGCTGTACGCATTCATTTACTGTTGTCTATGATTGCTTTTGAGCTGCAATGGCAAAGTTAAGTAGGTGTGATAGGGACCTTGTGGCCTAAAAGCCTAAAATATTTGCTACTTAACCCTTTACAGAAAAGATGTTCAACCCCTGCCCGGGCTGTTTGTTTTCTATTTGTCTCATTTATTCTTGGTTGATTTTGTAAAGAACGTGAGCTTAAAAGAGATGTTAGGGTGGTTGGTGCTTATTAGAACACCTAAAAATGCTTCAGTCAGATAAAATTTTAGACCTGAGAGAAGGTGTCTATATTAATTTTCTATTGCTGTATAACACATTACCATAAATTTAGTGACTTAAAACAACACACATTTATTGTCTTACAGTTTTTGTGTATCAGGAGTCTAGGTGTAGTTTAGCTGGGTCCTCTGCTCAGGATCTCACAAGGCTGCAATCTAGGGTTAGCCAAACTGTGTTCTCATGTGGAGTCTTTTAACTATGGAAAAAATCCACTCCCAAACTCAAGTCAGGTGATTGGGGAAATTCATTTCTTTGCAGGTGTATGACAGAGGGCCCTACCTTTTTACTGACTTTCAGGTGGAAACCTCATTCACATCCTAGGGATTGTCTGTAGCTCCCTGCTACATAGTATTCTCCATGGAAGTTTACTTCTTCAAGGACTGCAGAAGAATTTCTCTAGTCTGTTCACACAATTCTATACAATGTAACATAAGAGAGTGATACCTTGTTACCTTTTATTCTATTAGTTAAAAGCAAGTCACAGGTTCTTCTCACACTCAGGAGGATTATGTGAAGGCATGACTCATTGGGAGTTACCATCATGTGCCCACCCTAGTAACTTTAAGAAGATATTATTAATAACTATAATGTATAATCTCACACTGGTCATTTTGGTTCCTGTCAAAAGCTGGAAACAGTTGATGAGATTAACAATAAAGAAATTAATATAGCTAAAATCTAGTTAAGGTACTCATCATTTTCTGAAACTACATAATAGGCAAAGCTTCTACTCCAATAGTAATGATATTTGTGACATAGTTTATACTTTCATAAGCACTTGTAAATCCTAATTCTGAATCATCTTACGAAAAAGATAGGTACACCTATTTACAGATGAAGAAACTGAGATTTTGTAACACCTTAAAAAAAAAATCACAGTCAGTGTGTGGTGGAATCAGGTATTTTAACTTAAAATCCTTTGTTCCTGTCACTAAATTAGAATTGAAGCATAGAACTATTGATGGTGCTTCAAATATGCTTTGATAATGAAGTTTGATTTTGTATGTAAATACTAAAAAACTTTATGTGAAAATAAAAATAAAATGAGATTTTTATAACAATGCACAGTGCCTATGTCTGCCTACAGTATCTTTAATCTTTAAAATATTTCTGTAAGATAAGCTCTCTGTTTGACAGAGATAACTGAGGCTTAAGTAGATTGTCATTTACCAAGATTATTCAGTGGTAAATGGTGGAATCATAATCTGACTTCAAAATCTAGGATGAACCTAATTCAATCAAAATAACCTATTTTTGGCTTGCATCATTGGATAAAGTCTCTAAACAAAATTTTTAGTTTATAATCTCTTTTTTGGAGATAGTGCATTCCAAATTTAATAAGTAATGTCTATTGAATTGTTCTCAAATTAGATTTTTTAATTGTGGTAAAATTCACATAATATCAAATTTATCATCTTAACTATTGTTAAGTGCACACACAGGTCACTGGTATTAAATACATTCAAATTGTTATGCAGCCATCATCACCATCCATCCTTGTAACTTTATAATTTTATATAATCTTTATGTTTATATAACTTTATAAAATCTTTATAATTTTAACTATTCATACCTCATATAAGTTATACAGTATTTATCTTTTTGTGCCTTTTTTCACTTGGCATAATGTTCTCAAGTTCATCCATATTGTACCATATTGCAGAATTTCCTTCCTTAAGGCTGGTTAATATTCCATTGTAAGTATATGCCACATTTTGCTTATCCATTCAGTCTGTCAATGGATACTTGGGCTGCTTCCATGTTTTAGCTAGTGTGAAGAGTGCTACTGTGAACATGAGTGTATAAATATCTCTTTAAGAACCAGTTTTCAGTTCTTTGGGGTATATACCCAGAAGTGTAACTGTCACATCATATGCTAATTCTATTTTAAATTTCTTAAGGCACCACCATACTGTTTTCCACAGTGGCTATACAATTTTACATTCCCATCAACAGTGCACAAGTGTTCCAATTTCTCCACATCCCTTCCAACACCTGTTGTTTTTTTTTATAGTAGCTATAATAGTTTGAGGTAGTATCTCATTATAGTTTTGATTTGGATTCCCCTAATGATTAGTGATGTTGAGCATCATTTCATATGCTTATTGGCCATTTGTATATCTTCTTTGGCGAAATGGCTATTCAAATACTTTGCCCATTTTGAATTGAGTTGTTAGGTTTTGTTGTTGTTGAGTTTTAGGAGTTCTCTATATATTCTGAATATTAATTCCTTATCAGATAAATGATTTGCAAATATTTCTTCACATTCTGTGGACTGCCTTTTTACTCTGTTGATAGTGTATTTTGATGCACAAAATGTTAAAGTTTTCATGAAGTCTCCATTTTTTTCATTTGTTACCTATGCCTTTGGTGTCATATCCAAGAAGTCACTGCCAAATCCAGTGTTGTGAAGCTTTGTCTTATGTTTTCTTCCAAGAATTTTAGGTCTTAGATTTAGGTCCTTGATCCATTTTTTTTTTCATTAAGGTATCATTGATATACACTCTTATGAAGGTTTCACATGAAAAACAATGTGGTTACTACGTTCACCCATATTATCAAGTCCCCTCCATACCCCATTGAAGTCACTGTCCGTCAGTGTAGTAAGATGCCACAGATTCACTATTTGTCTTCTCTGTGCTACACTGTCTTCCCTGTGACTCCCCCCCACACACCATGTGTACCAATCATAATACCCCTCAATCCCCTTCTCCCTCCCTCCCCTTCGGTAACTGCTAGTCCCCCCTTTGGTAAAAGCTAGTCTTTATCTGGCTTTGGTATCAGGGTAATGCTGGCACCATATGAGTTAGAAGGAGTTCCCTTTTTTTTCAGATTTTAGGAAAAGTTTGAGTCTGCTGCTTTGGTTCCTTAAGTTTTGTTTCATTTTTATACTCCACAAATGAGGGAAATCATTTGATATTTGTCTTTCTCTGCCTGACTAATTTCACTGACCATAATACGCTTTAGCTCCATCCATGTTGTTGCAAATGGTAGGATTTGTTTTCTTCTCATGGCTGAATAGTATTCCATTGTGTATATATGTACCATGTCTTCTTTATCCATTCATCTACCGATGGACACTTGCTTCCATTTCTTGGCTATTGTAAATAGTGCAGTAATAAACAATAAACATAGGGGTGCATATGTCTTTTTCAAACTGGGCTTCTGCATTCTTAGGGTAAATTCCCAGAAGTGGAATTCCTGGGTCAAATGGTATTTCTATTTTGAGCTTTTTGGAACTTCCACACTGCTTTCCACAATGGCTGAACTAGTTTATAGTCCCACCGGCAGTGTAGGAGGGTTCCCATTTCTCCACATCCTTGCCAACATTTGTTGTTGTTTATCTTTTGGATGGTGATGATCCTTACTGGTGTGAGGTGATATCTCATTGTGGTTTTAATTTGCATTTCTCTGATGACTAGTGATGTGGAGCATCTTTTCATATGTCTGTTGGCCATCTGAATTTCATCTTTGGAGAACTGTCAGTTCAGCTTCTCTGCCCATTTTTTAATTGGATTATTTGCTTTTTGTTTGTTGAGGTGCATGAACTCTTTATATATTTTGGATGTCAATCTCTTATTGGATCTGTCATTTATGACTATATTCTCCCATACTGTAGGATGCCTGTTTGTTCTCTTGGTGGTGTCCTTTGCTGTACAGAAGCTTTTCAGCTTGATATAGTCCCACTTGTTCATTTTTGCTTTTGTTTCCCTTGCCCAGGGGGATATGTTCATGAAGAAGTCACTCATGTTTATATTCAGATTTGTGCCTATGTCATCCTCTAAGAGTTTTGTGGTTTCATGACTTACATTCAGGTCTTTGATCCATTTTGAATTTACTTTTGTGTATGGGGTTAGACAACGATCCAGTTTCATTCTCTTACATGTAGCTCTCTAGTTTTGCCAACACCAGCTGTTGAAGAGGCTGTCATTTCCCCATTGTATGTCCATGGCTCCTTTATCATATATTAATTGGCCACATATGTTCGGGTTAATGTCTGGAGTCTCTATCCTGTTCCATTGGTCTGTGGGTCTGTTCTTGTGCCAGTACCAAATTGTCTTGATTACTGTGGCTTTGTAGTACAGCTTGAAGTTTGGAAGCGAGATACCCCCTGCTTTATTCTTTGTTCTCAGGATTGCTTTGGCTATTTGGGGTCTTTTGTGTTCCATATGAATTTTAAAACAATTTGTTGCAGGTTGTTGAAGAATGTTGTTGGTATTTTGATAGGCATTGCATTGAATCTGTAGATTGCTTTAGGCAGGATGGCCATCTTGACAATATTAATTCTTCCTAGCCAAGAGCATGGGAAGACTTTCCATTTGTTAGTGTCCTCTTTAATTTCTCTTGAGAGTGTCTTGTGGTTTTCAGGGTATAGGTCTTTCACTTCCTTGGTTAGGTTTATTCCTAGGTATTTTATTCTTTTAGATGCAATTGTGAATGGAATTGTTTTCCTGGTTTCTCTTTCTGTTAATTCATTGTTAGTGTATAGGAAAGCAACAGATTTCTGTGTATTAATTTTTTACCCTGCAACTTTGCTGAATTCAGATATTAGTACTAGTAGTTTTGAAATGGAATCTTTAAAGTTTCTCATGTACAATATTATCTCATCTGCAAATAGTGACAGTTTGACTCCCTCTTTACCAATCTGGATTCCTTGTATTTCTTTGTTTTGTCTGATTGCTGTGGCTAGGACCTCCAGTACTGTATTGAATAACAGTGGGGAGAGTGGGCATCCCTGTCTTGTTCCAGATCTTAGAGGAAAAGCTTTCAGCTTCTCGCTGTTAAGTATGATGTTGGCTGTGGGTTTGTCGTATATGGTCTTTATTATGTTGAGGTGCTTGCCCTGCATACCCATTTTGTTGAGAGTTTTTATCATGAATGGATTTTGAATTTTGTCGAATGCTTTTTCAGCATCTTTGGAAATGATCATGTGGTTTTTGTCCTTTTTGTTGATGTGGTGGATGATGTAGATGGATTTTATATAATAATTTTTTATATTTCTTTGGGGTCCGTCATGATTTTTCCTTTCTCATTTCTGATTCTGTTGATGTGTGTAGATTCTCTTTTTCTCTTAATAAGTCTGGCTAGGGGCTTATCTATTTTGTTTATTTTTTCAAAGAACCAGCTCTTGGTTTCATTGATTTTTTTTCTATCATTTTATTGTTCTCAATTTTATTTATTTCTTCTCTGATCTTTATTATGTCGCTCTTTCTACTGACTTTGGGCCTCAATTGTTCTTCTTTTCCAAGTTTCAATAATTGTGACATTTGACTATTCATTTGGATATGTTCTTCCTTCTTTAGATAGGCCTGGACTGCTATATACTTTCCTCTTAGAACTACCTTCACCGCATCCCACAGAAGTTGAGGCTTTATGCTCTCGGTGTCATTTGTCTCCATATATTGCTTGATCTCTGTTTTAATTTGGTCATTGATGCATTGATTATTTAGAAGCATGTTGTTAAGCCTCCATGTGTTTGTGAGCCTTTTTGTTTTCTTTGTACAATTTATTTCTAGTTTTATGCCTTTGTTGTCTGAAAAGTTGGTTGGTAGAATTTCTATCTTTTTGAATTTACTGAGGCTCTTTTTGTGGCCTAATATGTGATCGATTCTGGAGAATGTTCCATGTGCACTTGAGAAGAATGTGTATCCTGCTGCTTTTGGGTGTAGAGTTCTGTAGATGTCTGTTAAGTCCATCTGTTCTAGCGTGTTGTTCAGTGCCTCTATGTCCTTACTTATTTTCTGTCTGGTGGATCTGTCCTTTGGAGGGAGTGGTGTGTTGAAGTCTCCTAGAACGAATGCATTGCATTCTATTTCCTCCTTTAAATCTGTTAGTATTTGTTTTACATATGTTGGTGCTCGTGTATTGGGTGCACATATATTTATAATGGTTATATCCTCTTGTTGGGCTGACCCCTTTATCATTATGTAATGTCCTTCTTTATCTCTTGTGACTTTCTTTGTTTTGAACTCTACTTTGTCTGATACCAGTACTGCTACACCTGCTTTTTTCTCCTTGTTGTTTGCATGAAATATCTTTTTCCATCCCTTGACTTTTAGTCTGTGTATGTCTTTGGGTTTGAGGTGAGTCTCTTGTAAGCAGCATATAGATGGGTCTTGCTTTTTTTATCCATTCTGTTACTCTGTGTCTTTTGACTGGTGCATTCAGTCCATTTACATTTAGGGTGATTATTGAAAGATATGTACTTATTGCCATTGCAGGCTTTAGATTTGTGATTACCAAAGTTTCAAGGTTAGCTTCTTTACTATCTAACTGTCTAATTTAATTCGCTTATTAAGCTATTATAAGCAAAGTGTGATGATTCTTTATTTCTCTTCCTTATTCCTCCTCCTCCATTCTTTATATGTTAGGTGTTTTATTCTGTGTTCTTTTGTGTTGCCTTTGACGGCTTTTGTGAGTAGTTGATTTTATTTTTTGCCTTTAGTTAGTATTGGGTTGATCTGCTTTCTTTACTGTGATTTTATTTTGTCTGGTGACATCTGTTTAGCCTTAGGAGTGCTTCCTTCTAGAGCAGTCCCTCTAAAATACCCTGTAGAGGTGGTTTGTGGGAGGCAAATTCCCTTAACTTTTGCTTGTCTGGGAATTGTTTAATCCCTCCATATTTAAATGATAATCATGCTGGATACAGCATCCTTGGTTCAAGGCCCTTCTGATTCATTGCATTAAATATATCATGCCATTCTCTTCTGGCCTGTAAGGTTTCTGTTGAGAAGTCTGATAATAGCCTAATGGGGTGGGTGACCTTTTTTCTCTCCCTGGCTGCCTTTAATACTCTGTCCTTGTCTTTGATCTTTGCCATTTTAATTATTATATGTCTTGGTGTTGTCCTCCTTGGGTCCCTTGTGTTGGGTGTTCTATGGGCCTCAATGGTCTGAGAGACTATTTCCTCCCCCAGTTTGGGGAAGTTTTCTCCAATTATTTCTTCAAATACACTTTCTATCCTTTTTTCTCTCTTCTTCTTCTGGTACCCCTATAATGCGAATATTGTTCCGTTTGGATTGGTCACACAGTTCTCGTAATATTCTTTCATTCCTGGAGATCCTTTTATGTCTCTCTGCCTCAGCTTCTCTGTGTTCCCGTTCCCTGATTTTTATTCCATTAATGGCCTCTTGCACCTTATCCAGTCTGCTCTTAAGTCCTTCCAGAGATTGTTTTATTTCTGTATTCTCCCTCCCAACTTTGTCCTTTAACTCTTGTATATTTCTCTGCAGTTCCATCAGCATGGTTATGACCTTTAGTTTGAATTCTTTTTCTGGGAGATTGGTTATGTCTATCACCCCAGGGCCTCTCTTGGGGGTTGTCTGGGTAATTCTGGACTGGACCAAATTCTTTTGCCTTTTCATGGTGATAGAGGTAGCTGTAGGCAGGTAGTGCATGTGTCAGCTGGGAGAACAAAGTCCTTTCCTGCTTGCTGGTCGCCTTGCCCTTCTCCGCTGCCTCTGTCAGTTACCCGCACTCCTGGAGCAGCCACTGGGTTAATCCCCTCAGCTGCTGTGGGCGGGGCCTCCGTCAGGGTAGCCCAGAGCCCTGTGGGGAGTGGCAGGCACACTGGGTGTGCTCTCTTGCACACAGATCTTTGGGTCTGGCCTGGGTCGCTGTGCACAAGCCAGAGATTCTGTGCGGCTTCTAGGGGTATGGCTGCTCCCAGGCCGCTCCTCTGCCACGGGCTCATGCGGGCCACTCCTGGGCCACCTGGCCTGCATTGCTGCCGGCTCATGCGGGCCACCCCCAGGTCCCTCTGGTGCTGCTGCCGCTGCCAGCTCACACAGGCCACTCCCATGTCCCTCTGGCGCCGCCGCCACTAGCTCACGCAGGCTACTCCCAGGCCCCTCTGGTGCCGCCACTGCTGGTGCATGTGGCCACTCCCCGCTGCTGGCATGCCTGGCTGCTCTCCCACTACTGGGCCGGTGTATCGGGGTTCATGCCGGCTGGAGGAACAACTGGCAGGCTGCTTATTGCCATGAACGGATTCAGAGCTGCACTGCCACGGGATTCCCAGCTGCTGGGCTGAGTGTGCCGGGATGCTTTCGTCCAGCTATGAGGTCCCTGTCCCTTTAAGACTTTCAAAGAGCACTCACTTTTCTTTTGTCCTAGGGGAGCCCATCCGCTCCCAGGTTTTGCTTTTCCGTTTGTCTAATACCCAGCACACTGTGTACTGTGTGTCTGTGCTCCCAGTGAGGCTTACTAGAGCTGGTTATTTAGCAGTCCTGGGCTTTCACTCCCTCGCCCCTCCGACTCCTTTCTTCCCGCCAGGGATGTGGGTTGCGGGGGACACTTGGGTCATGCCAGGCTGTGGCTTGTATCTTAACCCCTTCGTGTGCTGTTGAGTTCTCGCAGATGTAGATGTAGCCTGGCTGTTGTACTGTATCCACTGGTCTCTCTTTTAGGAATAGTTGTATTTTTAAAAAATGTATGTTTTTGGGAGGAGACTTCCACTGAACTACTGACGTCGCCATCTTGGCTCCTCCTCCCAGTGTCAGGATTTTTGATAGGTATTGCTTTGAATCTGTAGATTGCTTTGGCTAATATTGCCATTTTGATAATACTGTGTTCTAGTCCATGAACATAAAGTATGTTTCCATTTGTTTTTTTAATTCCTTCCAGCAGTGTGTTTTGTAGTGTTTACTATAAAAATCTTTCATTTCCTTGATTAGTTCCTAAGTATTGTATTCTTTTTGATGCTATTATAAATGGGGTTTTTGTCATTTCCTTTTTAGATTGTTCATTGTTTATGTATAGAAATGCAGCTGATCTCTGGGTATTGTCTTTGTGTTCTGCTACTTCACTGAATTCACTTATTTGACAGGGTTTTTTTCTTTGTGTGTGTGTGTGTGTGTGTGTGTGTGTGTGTGTGTGTGTGTGTAATCTTTGGGGTTTTCTACATAAAAGATTACATTAGAATTTTACTTTTCCAATTGGGATGTCTTTTATTTTTCTCACCTAACTACTTTGGCTAGGACTTCTAGTACTATGTTGAATGGAAGTGGTGAAAGGGTATCTTTGCTTTATTCTTAATCTTAATGAAAATGATTTCAGTCTTTCACTATTAAGTATGATGTTCATTGTGAATTTTTCACAGATAGCTTTTCTTAAGTTGAGGTAGTTTTCTTTTATTCCTAGTTTGTTGAGTGTTTTTATCATGAAAGAATATTGAATTTTGTGAAATTCTTTTTCTGCATCAGTTAAGATGATCATGCATCATTGTCCTCCATTCTGTGAAGTCGTGTATTGTATTGGTTCTTTTTTGTTTCTTGAGCTATCCTTTCATTCCCGAAATAAATACCACTTGGTCATGGTATATAATTCTTTTAACTAGAAGATTTTGCTAGTATTTTGTTGTGGATTTTTGCATGAGCATTCATAAGGAATATAGTTATGTTGTGTTTATCTGGCTTTGGTATCAGGGTAATGCTGGCATCATATGAGTTAGGAAGAGTTCCCTTTTTTTCAGTTTTTTGGGAAAAGTTTGAAGAAGGAATGGTATTAGTTCTTTCAATGTATGGTAAAATTTACCAGTGAAGCTGTCAGGACCAGGAGTTTTATTTGTTTGGAGATTTTTGATTACTGATTCAATCTCCTTATTAGTTGTAGGTCTATTCAGATTTTTTATGTCTTTATAATTTATTATTGATAAGTTTTTCGTTTTTTGGATTTGTTCATTTCATCTAGGTTATCCAATTTACTGGTATACAAATTGTTCATAGTGTTCTTTTATTTTTGTAGAACTATTGTAATGTCCTTAATTTAATTTCTGATTTTAGTAATTTGAGTCTTCCTTCTTTTTTTCTTTTTTTTTTTTAAATAATTATTTTTTATTGAAGGGTAGTTGACGCACAGTATTACATTACATTAGTTTCAAGTGTACAACACAGTGGTAGAACATTTATATACATAATTCTAGGTTCCAGCTATCACCCTACCAAGCTGTTACAATATCTTGACTATATTCCTTATGCTATACATTACATCCCGGTTACTTATTTATTTTACCATTGGAAGTCCTTTTTTTTTTTTTTTTTTTGTGAGGGCATCTCTCATATTTATTGATCAAATGGTTGTTAACGACAATAAAATTCTGTATAGGGGAGTCAATGCTCAATGCACAATCATTAATCCACCCCAAGCCTAATTTTCGTCAGTCTCCAATCTTCTGAGGCATAACAAACAAGTTCTTACATGGAGAACAAATTCTTACATAATGAATAAGTTACATAGTGAACAGTACAAGGGCAGTCATCACAGAAACTTTCGGTTTTGCTCATGCATTATGAACTCTAAACAGTCAGTTCAAATATGAATACTCATTTGGTTTTTATACTTGATTTATATGTGGATACCACATTTCTCTCTTTATTATTACTATTTTTAATAAAATGCTGAAGTGGTAGGTAGATACAAGATAAAGGTAGAAAACATAGTTTAGTGTTGTAAGAGAGCAAATGTATATGATCAGGTGTGTGCCTGTAGACTATGTGTTAATCCAAGCTAGACCAGGGCAATAAAACATCCACGTATACAGAAGATTTCTCTCAGAACGGGGGGGTGAGGTTCTAAGCCTCACCTCTGTTGATCCCCAATTTCTCACCTGATGGCCCCCCTGTGACTGTGCCTGTCTTAGGTTGTTCCTCCCTTGAGGAATCTTACCCGTCTCTGGCTAACCAGTCATCTTCTGGGGCCATACAGGGAAATGTGAAGTTGGTAAGTGAGAGGGAAGCCTTATTGTTTGAAAAGGTTAGCTTTTTACTTCTTTGCATATTTATGCCCTGTGGCTTCTATGCCCAGCATTTGTCTTGAGGTATCTTTAGCACTTGGAAGAATTATGATACTCGGTAAATTTGATATGAGGCACGAATTCTATTTAAGGGTTGTAATTAGGAAGGAAGAAGAAAAGCTATAGAAGTAGCAGGCGGAAGAAAACATGGGAAGATTGATTATTTCTTTGACATATCTTCTTGTAGAGTAACTTCAGCATGTATAGGTTTTAAGCTACTACTTAAATTGCGCACACACATTAACATAATAGGAGTATAGTTACATAACCAAAGCATATCTGTATTTACCAGCCATCTCCAGTGAAACCAAGAAAACCAGTTAGGCACCTTAGGCATTTGTGAAAACTTATCTATGATATGGTGGATATTGTCCAACTGAACTTGAACAGTCTGAGAGAAATCAGACAAATTAAAACAACCCATTCCTGGGGACTGTTCACATGCCATATGTTCTTTTAACAGTAAATAGTCTGTAGTTGTAAGACTTTGGAGCGCTACAATTTACACTTCTCCAAATTCTTGGTTGAGTTCCAACAGTATAGATCCAGTCAAATTTGTTGTTTTACTGTATGCACAGGCCAGCTTAGATATCTCCTTCCTCATTCCCATGGCAAGTCCAGGAACTGGTGGGATGAGTGCATCTACAGCTGTAGCAGTGCGTGGATCTTTGTTGGGGTTTTTTGATGATCATCTTCTGGCATGAGTCTTCCAGAGAGTGCTGATGTTGGAAGTTCTTTTTCATATCGTATCTTAGTTCATTTTCGGGGTAGCCCAATTAGGCTTTGATCCTCTGTATAAACACAAACAGACCCTTTGCCTACGCTTTTTTTTTTTTTTTTTTTTTTAAGTCTAAATACTTTTTTTTTTTTAGATAATTATTTTTTATTGAAGGGTAGTTGACACACAGTATTACATTACATTAGTTTCAGGTGTACAACACAGTGATTCAACATTTATATACATGATAATTCTAAGTACCAGCTATCACCATACCAAGTTGTTACAATATTTTGACTATATTCCTTATGCTATACATTACATCCCGGTTGCTTATTTATTTTACAATTGGAAGTGTGTACTTTTTCTTGGTTGTTGTTGTTAGGGCATCTCTCATATTTATTGATCAAATGGTTGTTAACAACAATAAAATTCTGTATAGGGGAGTCAATGCTCAATGCACAATCATTAATCCACCCCAAGCCTAATTTTCGTCAGTCTCCAATCTTCTGAAGCATAACGAACAAGTTCTTACATGGAGAACAAATTCTTACATAGTGAATAAGTTACATGGTGAACAGTACAAGGGCAGTCATCACAGAAACTTTTGGTTTTGCTCATGCATTATGAACTATAAACAGTCAGTTCAAATATGAATACACATTTGATTTTTATACTTGATTTATATGTGGATACCACATTTCTCTCTTTATTATTTTTAATAAGATGCTGAAGTGGTAGGTAGATACAACATAAAGGTAGAAAACATAGTTTAGTGTTGTAAGAGAGCAAATGTAGATGATCAGGTGTGTGCCTGTAGACTATGTGTTAATCCAAGCTAGACAAGGGCAATAAAACATCCACATATGCAGAAGATTTCTCTCAGAACAGGGGGGGTGAGGTTCTAAGCCTCACCTCTGTTGATCCCCAATTTCTCACCTGATGACCCCCCTGCGACTGTGCCTGTCTTAGGTTGTTCCTCCCTTGAGGAATCTTACCCGTCTCTGGCTAACCAGTCATCTTCCGGGGCCATACAGGGAAATGTTAAGTTGGTAAGTGAGAGAGAAGCCTTATTGTTTGAAATGGTTAGCTTTTTATTTCTTTGCATATTTATGCCCTGTGGCTTCTATGCCCAGCTTTTGTCTTGAGGTATCTTTACCACTTGGAGGAGTTATGATACTCGGTAAATTTGATATGAGGCACGAATTCTATTTAAGAATTCGTTGTAATTAGGAAGGAAGAAGAAAAGCTATAGAAGTAGCAGGCGGGAGAAAACATGGGAAGATTGATTATTTCTTTGACATATCTTCTTGTAGAGTAACTTCAGCATGTATAGATTTTAAGCTACTACTTAAATTGCGCACACACATTAACATAATAGGAGTATAGTTACATAACCAAAGCATACCTGTAATTACCAGCCATCTCCAGTGAAACCAAGAAAACCAGTTAGGCACCCTAGGCATTTGTGAAAACTTATCAATGATATGATGGTTATTATCTAACTGAATTTGAATAGTTTGAGAAAAATCAGACAAATTAAAACAACCCATTCCTGGGCACTGTTCACATCCCATATGTTCTTTTAACAGTAAATAGTCTGTAGTTGTAAGATTTTGGAGCGCTACAATTTGCACTTCTCCTAATTCTTGGTTGAGTTCCAACAGTATAGATCCAGTCAAATTTGTTGTTTTACTGTATGCACAGGCCAGCTTAGATATCTCCTTCATTCCCATGGCAAGTCCAGGAGCTGGTGGGATGAGTGCATCTACAGCTGTAGCAGTGCGTGGATCTTTGTTGGGGTTTTTTGATGATCATCTTCTGGCATGAGTCTTCCCGAGAGTGCTGATGTTGGAAGTTCTCTTTCATATCGTTTCTTAGTTCATTTTCGGGGTAGCCAAATTAGGCTTTGATCCTCTGTATAAACACAAACAGACCCTTTGCCTACACTTTTATATGTCCTTTATATCATTGTGCCTACACTTTTATATGCCCTTTAAACCCTTGTGTAGAACTCATTGGAGGTTACCACACAGGAACTGCCCTTTTTTTTTTTTTTTTTGCTTTGTTTTTGATATCACTAATCTACACTTACATGACGAATATTATGTTTACTAGGCTCTCCCCTATACCAGGTCTCCCCTATAAACCCCTTTACAGTCACTGTCCATCAGCATAGCAAAATGTTGTAGAATCACTACTTGCCTTCTCTGTGTTGTACAACCCTCCCTTTTCTCCTACCACCCCATGCATGTTAATCTTAATACCCCCCCGACTTCTCCCCCCCTTATCCCTCCCTACCCACCCATCCTCCCCAGTCCCTTTCCCTTTGGTACCTGTTAGTCCATTGTTGAGTTCTGTGATTCTGGTGCTGTTTTGTTCCTTCAGTTTTTCCTTTGTTCTTATATTCCACAGATAAGTGAAATCATTTGGTATTTCTCTTTCTCCGCTTGGCTTGTTTCACTGAGCATAATACCCTCCAGCTCCATCCATGTTGCTGCAAATGATTGGATTTGCCCTTTTCTTATGGCTGAGTAGTATTCCATTGTGTATATGTACCACATCTTCTTTATCCATTCATCTATTGATGGACATTTAGGTTGCTTCCAATTCTTGGCTATTGTAAATAGTGCTGCGATAAACATAGGAGTGCATCTGTCTTTCTCAAACTTGATTGCTGCGTTCTTAGGGTAAATTCCTAGGAGTGGAATTCCTGGGTCAAATGGTAAGTCTGTTTTGAGCATTTTGATGTACCTCCATACTGCTTTCCACAATGGTTGAACTAACTTACATTCCCACCAGCAGTGTAGGAGGGTTCCCCTTTCTCCACAGCCTCGCCAACATTTGTTGTTGTTTGTCTTTTGGATGGCAGCCATCCTTGCTGGTGTGAGGTGATACCTCATTGTAGTTTTAATTTGCATTTCTCTGATAATTAGCGATGTGGAGCATCTTTTCATGTGTCTGTTGGCCATCTGTATTTCTTTTTTGGAGAACTGTCTGTTCAGTTCCTCTGCCCATTTTTTAATTGGGTTATTTGTTTTTTGTTTGTTGAGGCGTGTGAGCTCCTTATATATTCTGGACGTCAAGCCTTTATCGGATGTGTCATTTTCAAATATATTCTCCCATACTGTAGGGATCCTTCTTGTTCTATTGATGGTGTCTTTTGCTGTACAGAAGCTTTTCAGCTTAATATAGTCCCACTTACTCATTTTTGCTGTTGTTTTCCTTGCCTGGGGAGATATGTTCAAGAAGAGGTCACTCATGTTTATGTCTAAGAGGTTTTTGCCTATGTTTTCTTCCAAGAGTTTAATGGTTTCATGGCTTACATTCAGATCTTTGATCCATTTTGAGTTTACTTTTGTATATGGGGTTAGACAATGGTCCAGTTTCATTCTCCTATATGTAGCTGTCCAGTTTTGCCAGCACCACCTGTTGAAGAGACTGTCATTTCGCCATTGTATGTCCATGGCTCCTTTATCAAATATTAATTGACCATATATGTCTGGGTTAATGTCTGGATTCTCTAGTCTGTTCCATTGGTCTGTGGCTCTGCTCTTGTGCCAGTACCAAATTGTCTTGATTACTATGGCTTTATAGTAGAGCTTGAAGTTGGGGAGTGAGATCCCCCCTACTTTGTTCTTCTTTCTCCGGATTCCTTTGGCTATTCGGGGTCTTTTGTGTTTCCATATGAATTTTTGAATTATTTGTTCCAGTTCATTGAAGAATGTTGCTGGTAGTTTCATAGGGATTGCATCAAATCTGTATATTGCTTTGGGCAGGATGGCCATTTTAACGATATTAATTCTTCCTAGCCACGAGCATGGGACGAGTTTCCATCTGTTAGTGTCCCCTTTAATTTCTCTTAAGAGTGACTTGTAGTTTTCAGAGTATAAGTCTTTCACTTCTTTGGTTAGGTTTATTCCTAGGTATTTTATTTTTTTTGATGCAATTGTGAATGGAGTTGTTTTCCTGATTTCTCTTTCTGTTGGTTCATTGTTAGTATATAGGAAAGCCATAGATTTCTGTGTGTTGATTTTGTATCCTGCAACTTTGCTGTATTCCGATATCAGTTCTAGTAGTTTTGGGGTGGAGTCTTTAGGGTTTTTTATGTACAGTATCATGTCATCTGCAAATAGTGACAGTTTAACTTCTTCTTTACCAATCTGGATTCCTTGTATTTCTTTATTTTGTCTGATTGCCGTGGCTAGGACCTCCAGTACTATGTTAAATAACAGTGGAGAGAGTGGGCATCCCTGTCTAGTTCCCGATCTCAGAGGAAATGCTTTCAGCTTCTCGCTGTTCAATATAATGTTGGCTGTGGGTTTATCATAGATGGCCTTTATTATGTTGAGGTACTTGCCCTCTATTCCCATTTTGCTGAGAGTTTTTATCATGAATGGATGTTGAACTTTGTCAAATGCTTTTTCAGCATCTATGGAGATGATCGTGTGGTTTTTGTCTTTCTTTTTGTTGATGTGGTGGATGATGTTGATGGACTTTCGAATGTTGTACCATCCTTGCATCCCTGGGATGAATCCCACTGGGTCATGGTGTATGATCCTTTTGATGTATTTTTGAATTCGGTTTGCTAATATTTTGTTGAGTATTTTTGCATCTACGTTCATCAGGGATATTTGGTCTGTAGTTTTCTTTTTTGGTGGGGTCTTTGCCTGGTTTTGGTATTAGGGTGATGTTAGCTTCATAGAATGAGTTTGGGAGTATCCCCTCCTCCTCTATTTTTTGGAAAACTTTAAGGAGATTGGGTATTACGTCTTCCCTGTATGTCTGATAAAATTCCGAGGTAAATCCATCTGGCCCGGGGGTTTTGTTCTTTGGTAGTTTTTTGATTACCGCTTCAATTTCGTTGCTTGTAATTGGTCTGTTTACATTTTCTGTTTCTTCCTGGGTCAATCTTGGAAGGTTATATTTTTCTAGGAAGTTGTCCATTTCTCCTAGGTTTCCCAGCTTGTTAACATATACGTTTTCATAGTATTCTCCAATAATTCTTTGCATTTCCGTGGGGTCCGTCGTGATTTTTCCTTTCTCGTTTCTGATCCTGTTGATTTGTGTTGACTCTCTTTTCTTCTTAATAAGTCTGGCTAGAGGCTTATCTATTTTGTTTATTTTCTCGAAGAACCAGCTCTTGGTTTCATTGATTTTTGCTATTGTTTAATTCTTCTCAATTTTATTTATTTCTTCTCTGATCTTTATTATGTCCCTCCTTCTGCTGACCTTAGGCCTCATCTGTTCTTCTTTTTCCAATTTCGATAATTGTGACATTAGACCATTCATTTGGGATTGCTCTTCCTTTTTTAAATATGCTTGGATTGCTATATACTTTCCTCTTAAGACTGCTTTTGCTGTGTCCCACAGAAGTTGGGGCTTAGTGTTGTTGTTGTCATTTGTTTCCATATATTGCTGGATCTCCATTTTGATTTGGTCATTGATCCATTGATTATTTAGGAGCGTGTTGTTAAGCGTCCATGAGTTTGTGAGCCTCTTTGCTTTCTTTGTACAGTTTATTTCTAGTTTTATGCCTTTGTGGTCTGAAAAGTTGGTTGGTAGGATTTCAATCTTTTTGAATTTTCTGAGGCTCTTTTTGTGGCCTAGTATGTGGTCTGTTCTGGAGAATGTTCTATGTGCACTTGAGAAGAGTGTATATCCCGCTGCTTTTGGATGTAGAGTTCTATAGATGTCTAATAGGTCCATCTGCTCTACTGAGTTGTTCAGTGCTTCCTTGTCCTTACTTATTTTCTGCCTGGTGGATCTATCCTTTGGGGTGAGTGGTGTGTTGAAGTCTCCTAGAATGAATGCATTGCAGTCTATATCCCCCTGTAGTTCTGTTAGTATTTGTTTCACATATGCTGGTGCTCCTGTGTTGGGTGCATATATATTTAGAATGGTTATATCCTCTTGTTGGACTGAGCCCTTTATCATTATGTAGTGTCCTTCTTTATCTCTTGTTACTTTCTTTGTTTTGAAGTCTATTTTGTCTGATATTAGTACTGCAACCCCTGCTTTCTTCTCGCTGTTGTTTGCTTGAAATATGTTTTTCCATCCCTTGACTTTTAGTCTGTACATGTCTTTGGGTTTGAGGTGAGTTTCTTGTAAGCAGCATATAGATGGGTCTTGCTTTTTTATCCATTCTGTTACTCTGTGTCTTTTGATTGGTGCATTCAACCCATTAACATTTAGGGTGACTATTGAAAGATATGTACTTATTGCCATTGCAGGCTTTAAATTCGTGGTTACCAAAGGTTCAAGGTTAGCCTCTTTAGTATCTTACTGCCTAACTTAGCTCGCTTATTGAGCTGTTATATACACTATCTGGAGATTCTTTTCTTCTCTCCCTTCTTGTTCCTCCTCCTCGATTCTTCATATGTTGGGTGTTTTGTGCTGTGCTCTTTCTAGGAGTGCTCCCATCTAGAGCAGTCCATGTAAGATGTTCTGTAGAGGTGGTTTGTGGAAAGCAAATTCCCTCAGCTTTTGTTTGTCTGGGAATTGTTTAATCCCACCGTCATATTTGAATGATAGTCGTGCTGGATACAGTATCCTTGGTTCAAGGCCCTTCTGTTTCATTGTATTAAATATATCATGCCATTCTCTTCTGGCCTGTAGGGTTTCTGTTGAGAAATCTGACGTTAGCCTGTTGGGTTTCTGTTTATAGGTGACCTTTTTCTCTCTAGCTGCCTTTAACACTCTTTCCTTGTCCTTGATCTTTGCCATTTTAATTATTATGTGTCTTGGTGTTTCCCTTCTTGGATCCTTTCTGTTGGGGGTTCTGTGTATTTCCGTGGTCTGTTCGATTACTTCCTCCCCCAGTTTGGGGAAGTTTTCAGCAATTATTTCTTCTAAGATACTTTCCATCTCTTTGCCTCTCTCTTCTTCTTCTGAGACCCCTATAATATGGATATTGTTCCTTTTGGATTGGTCACACAGTTCTCTTAATATTGTTTCATTCCTGGAGATCCTTTTGTCTCTCTCTATGTCAGCTTCTATGCGTTCCTGTTCTCTGATTTCAATTCCATCAATGGCCTCTTGCATTCTATCCATTCTGCTTATAAACCCTTCCAGAGTTTGTTTCATTTCTGCGATCTCCTTTCTGGCATCTGTGATCTCCTTCCGGACTTCATCCCATTTCTCTTGCGTATTTCTCTGCATCTCTGTCAGCATGTTTATGATTCTTATTTTGAATTCTTTTTCAGGGAGACTGGTTAGGTCTGTCTCCTTCTCTGGTGTTGTCTCTGTGATCTTTGTCTGTCTGTAGCTTTGCCTTTTCATGGTGACAGGAATAGTCTGCAGAACTGGGACGAGTGATTGCTGGAAGAACTTCCCTTCTTGTTGGTTTGTGGCCCTCCTCTCCTTGTAGAACAGCGATCTTTAGTGGCTTGTGCTGTGCAGCTGCGCACAGACAGGGTTTCTGCTTCCTTCCCGGCTGCTATGGAGTTAATCTCCGCTGTTGCTGTGGGCGTGGCCTAGCTCGGGCCGCTACTCCAAAATGGTGGAGTCGCGTTGGAGCAGGAGCTGCTGGGAGGCTATTTATCTCCGTAAGGGGCCTCCCTGCTCCCTGCAGCCCAGGGGTTAGGGTGCCCAGAGATCCCAGATTCCCTACCTCTGGATTAAGTGACCCGCCCTGCCCCTTTAAGACTTCCAAAAAGCACACGCCAAAACAAAACAACGCCCACCAAAAAAAAAAAAAAAAAGAAAAAAAAAGTTTTTAATTAAAAAAAAAAAAAAGGTGGTCATTCGTTTTTCTTTATTCTCCGGTGCCAGCCTCAGGCCTCTGCTCACCGGTCTTTCTGCCCTGTTTCCTAGTATTGGGGTCCCTATCCCTTTAAGACTTCCAAAAAGCGCTCGCCAAAACAAAACAGCAAAAAAGCAAAAAAAAAAAAAAATGGTCGCGCGCTTTTCTTATGTCCTCTGTCGCCCAGCCTCCAGTGCCTGCTCACTGTCTTGCTGCCCTGTTTTCCTAGTATCGAGCGCCCTGCACTCTGGCCCGGATGTCGGGGGCTGGGTGTTCGGCAGTCCTGGGCTCCGTCTCCCTCCCGCTCTGCCTGCTCTTCTCCCGCCGGTAGCTGGGCGGAGGGGCGCTCGGCTCCCGCGGGGCCGGGGCTTGTATCTTACCCCCTTCGCGAGGCGCTGGGTTCTCTCAGGTGCGGATGTGGTCTGGATATTGTCCTGTGTCCTCTGGTCTTTATTCTGGGAAGGGTTGTCTTTGTTATATTTTCATAGATATATGTTGTTTTGGGAGGAGATTTCCGCTGCTCTACTCACGCCGCCATCTTCCGCCCCTCCCCCCTTCTTTTTTTCTTAGTCCGTCTAGCTCAATGTTTGTCGATTCTGTTGGCTTTTTTGAAGAACCAACTGCTGGTTTGATTGCTTTTCCTCTGTTGTTCTTCTGTGTTCCATTTGGATTATCTCTGCTCTGATCTTTATTATTTCCTACCTTCTGCCAGCTTTGTATTTCATTTTTCTTTTTATAATTCCTTAAGTTGTAGTTAGGTTGTTGATTTGAGATATCTTTTTGAAAATGTGTTTATAGCTATCTTTCCTATTAGCATTGCTTTTGCTATGTCCTAAAGTTTTGGTATGTTGTGTATTTGTTTTCATTTGTCTTTACTTATTTTCTAATTTCTCTAGTGATTTCTTCTTTGATCCACTGCTAGTTTAAAAATGTATTAATTTGCATTTTGCAATTTTCAGTTTTCCTTATGTTACTGATTTCTAACTTCCATCTTGTTGTGGTTAGAGAATTTGGTGTGATGTATCTTTTTAAATCTGTTAAGATTTAATTTGTGGCTTAACATACAGTCTATCCTGGAAAATGTCCCATGTGCTCTTAGAAAGAATGTATAGTGTTCTGTATATGTCTGTTAGATCTCGTTGACTTATGGTAGTGTTTAAGTACTCTTTTATTTCCCCTTTCAATTCTATTTGTCTTTGCTTTATATATTTTTATGATCTGTCATTATATGCATAAATAATTGTGATTGCTACATCTTGTTGGTATATTGAACCTTCTATTAATATATAATCAATCCCGTTGTTTCTTGTAACATTTTTTGACTTAAAGTCTATTTTGTGTGATATTGTTGTAGCCATCTCTGCTCTCTTTTTGTTTGGAATAGTTTTCTCTATTTCTATTTCTGTTTTTCCTCTATTCTTTCTGTTCCTGTTCCAAACCTGTTTGTGTCTTTGGATCTCAAGTGAGTCACTTTTGGACAGCATATAGTTGGATCATATGTTTTTATTCATTTTACCAATCTCTATGTTTTGATTGGAGAGTTTAATCCACTTTTAAAGTAATTACTGATAAGGAGAACTTATATCATTGTGCTATTTTCTATATGCCTTAGAGCTTTTTTCATCCTCATTTCCTGCATTAGTTTCTTTTGTGATTAGTTGATTTTTTTATAGTGAAATCTTTAATTTTTTATAGTGAAATCTTGAATTTCCTTTCTTATTTCCTTTTCTGTAGATTTATTTTGTCTGTTATAATGGGGATTACATTTAATATCCTAAAGTTATAACATTCTAATTTGAATGTATTCTTCAACAGTGAACAAACTCCTTTACAAAACATAAAATTCTCTTTTACAGCTCCATTTCTACCGCTTTCAGTTGTTGATGTCATCAAACTGCACCTTTATACATTTTGTGCTCCCCAAAATAAGTATTTTTTAAATTATTCAAATTATTTCATTTTTTAAATTAAATATTTATTTTTTTACTTACTATTTCTAGTTATTTTAAATTATCTTGTTAGGAAATAATTTGTAGGAAACAAAACTTGGTTTTGAAACCCAAAGTTACTGAAATACTAGTTTCTATGTTAATGATTTTTTTAATGTATTAATCTCTTAAATCATGTAGAAAACAAAATGTGCGTTGTTCCAATAATACTAGCTTTTGTAATCACTCATGTATTTACTTTTATTGAGATCTTTATTTCTCCATGTGGCTTTGAGTTACTGTCTGGTGTTTTTCATTTCACCCTGTCAGAATCTCAGGTATTTCTTGTGGGCCAGGTCTGGTGATCACAACTCCCTCAGCTTTTGTTTATCTGGGAATATCTTAATTTCTCCCTCAGTTATGAAGGAGAGTTCTGCCTGTTACAGAATTCTTGATCGAGTTTTTGTCTTTTAGTACTTAGAACATATCTGACCACTCTTCTGTCCTCCAAAGTTTCTGATGGAAAAAAATCTGCCAATGATCTTATTAAGGTTGGATTTAATGATTCACTTCCTTCCCATTGTTTTCAAGATTCTCTTTATCTTTGGCTTTTGAATGTTTGATTATAATTTGTCTCATTCTGGGTCTCTGAATTCATCTTTCTTGGAGCTTCTTGGATGTTTATGTTCATGTTTTTCATCAAATTTGGGGATTTTCAGTCATTTCCTCAAATATTTTTTTGCCCCTTTATGTCCCCCACAATGCTTATGTTGGTCTGTTTGTTAGTGTCCCATAGGTCCTTTATATTTTTTTATTTTCATGTTTTAATTAACTTATTTTTATTAAGGTATTATTGATATACACTTTATGAAAGTTTCACATGTAAAAACAATGTGGTTACTACATTCATCCCTTTTATCATGCCCCCCCATACCCCACTGCAGTCACTGCCCATCAGTATAGTGAGATGCCACAGAGTCACTATTTGCCTTCTCTGTGCTATACTCTTTACTGTGATACCCCCCACACCATGTGTGCCAATCATAATACCCCTGAATCCCCTTCTCCTTCCCTCCACACACACCCTCCCCCTTTGTAACCACTAGCCCCTTCTTGGAGTCTGAGTCTGCTGCTGTTTTGTTCCTTCAGTTTTGCTTCAGTGTTATACTCCACAAATGAGGGATATCATTTGGTACTTGTCTTTCTTCACCTGGCTAATTTCACTGAGCCTAATATCCTCCAGCTGCATCCAAGTTGCTGCAAATTGCAGAATTGTTTCTTTCTTATGGCTGAGTAGTATTCCATTGTATATATGTACCACATCTTCTCTATCCATTCATCTACTGATGAGCATTTAGGTTGCTTCCATATCTTAACTATTGTAAATAGTGCTGTAATAAACATAGGGATGCATATGTCTTTGACTCTGAGAAATTATATTCTTTGGGTAAATTCCTAGGAGTGGAATTCCTGGGTCAAATGGTATTTCTGTGTTTAGTTTTTTGAGGAACCTTCATATTGCTTTCCACAATGGTTGAATTAGTTCACATTCCCACTGATAGTGTAAGAGGGTTCCCCTTTCTCTGCATCCTTGCCAGCATTAGTTGTTAGTCTTTTCCATGATGGCCATCCTTACTGGTAATATCTCATTGTGGCTTTTATTTGCATTTCCCTGATAATTAGTGATGTGGAGCATCTTTTCATGTGCCTGTTGGACATCTGAATTTCTTCTTTGGAGAATTGTCTGTTCATATCCTCTGCCCATTTTTTTGGTTATTTGCTTTTTGGGTGTTGAGTGCGGGTTCTTATATATTTTGGATTTTAACCCCTTGTTGGAGGTGTCGTTTACAAATATATTCTCTCATATTGTAGGATGCCTTTTTGTTCTGTTGATGGTGTCTTTTGCTGTATAGGAGCTTTTAAGTTTGATGTAGTCCCATGTGTTCATTTTTGCTTTTGTTTACCTTGCTCAGGGAGATGCATTCAGAAAAAAGTTGCTCATGTTTATATTCAGGAGATTTGCACCTATGTTATCTTCTAAGTGTTTTATGGTTTCATGACTTACATTCAGGTCTTTGATACAGTTTGAGTGTACTTTTGTGTATGAGGATAGACAAGAATTCAGTTTCATTCTCTTGCATGTAGCTGTCCAGTTTTGCCATCACCAGCTGTTGAAGAGGCTGTCATTTCCCCATTGTATGTCCATGGCTCCTTTATCGTATATTAATTAACTATATATGCTTGGGTTTATATCAGGGCTTTCTAGTCTGTTCCACTGGTCTGTGGGTCTGTTCTTGTGCCAGTACCAAATTGTCTTATTACTGTAGCTTTGTAGTAGAGCTTGACATTGGGTAGCGTAATCACCCCAGCTTTATTCTTTGTTCTCAGGATTGCTTTGGCTATTTGGCCTCTTTTCTGGTTCCATTAGAATGATTTGCTCTAGTTCACTGAAGAATGCTATTGGTATTTTGATGGGAATTGCATTGAATCTGTAGATTGCTTTAGGCAGGATGGCCATTTTGACAGTATTAATTCTTCCTATCCACAAGCATGGGATGTGTTTCCATTTATTGGTATCTTCTTTAATTTCTCTCATGAGTGTGTTGTAGTTTTCAGAGTGTAGGTCTTTCACTTCCTTGGTTAGGTTTATTCCTAGGTATTTTATTCTTTTTAATGCAACTGTGAATGCAATTGTTTTTCTGATTTCTCTTTCTGCTTGTCGTTGTTAGTATATAGAAATGCCACAGATTTGTGCATATTAATTTTGTATCCTTCAACTTTCCTGAATTCAGATATTAGATCTAGTAGTTTTGGAGTGGATTCTTTAGGGTTTTTTATGTACAATATCGTGACATCTGCAAACAGGGACAGTTTGACTTCTTCCTTACCAATCTGGATGCCTTTTATTTCTTTGTGTTGTCTGATTGCTGTGGTTAGGACCTCCAGTACTATGTCGAATAGAGGTGGGGAGAGTGGGCATCCTTTTCTTGTTCCTGCTCTTAAAGGAAAAGCTTTCAGCTTCTCACTGTTAAGTATAATGTTGACTTGGGTTTGTCATATATGGCCTTTGTTATGTTGAGGTACTTGCCCTCTATACCTATTTTGTTGAGAGTTTTTATCATGAATGGATGTTGAGTTCTGTCAAATGCTTTTTCAGCATCTATGGAGATGATCATGTGGTTTTTGTCCTTTTTTTTTGATGTGGTGGATGATGTTGATGGATTTTTGAATGTTGTACCATCCTTGCACCCCTGGAATAAACCCTACTTGTTCATGATGGTGTATCTTTTTGATGTATTTTTGAATTTGGTTTGCTAATATTTTGTTGAGTATTTTCATATCTATGTTCAACAGGGATATTGGTCTCTAATTTTCATTTTTCATGGTGTCTTTGCCTGATTTTGGTATTAGAGTTGTGCTGGCCTCATAAAACGAGTTTGGAAATACTCCCTCTTCTTCTACTCTTCGTTAAACTTTAAGGAGGATGTATATTAGGTCTTCACTAAATGTTTGATAAAATTCAGTGGTGAAGCCATCTGGTGCAGGGGTTTTGTTCTTAGGTAGTTTTTTGATTACCAATTCAATTTTGTTGCAGGTAATTGGTCTGTTCCGATTTTCTGTTTCTTTCTGTGTTAGTCTTGGAAGGTTGTATTTTTCTAGGAAGTTGTCCATTTCTTCTAGGTTATTCAGTTTGTTAGCGTATAATTTTTCATAGTATTCTCTCATAATTCTTTCTATTTTTGTGGTGTCCATACTGATTTTTCCTTTCTCATTTCTGATTCTATTTATGTGTGTAGACTCTCGTTTTTTCTTATATGTCTGCCTAGGGGTTTATCTATTTTGTTTATTTTCTAGAAGAACCAGGTCTTGTTTTCATTGATTCTTTCTGTTGTTTTATTCTTCTCGATTTTATTTATTTCTGCTCTAGTCTTTATTATGTCCCTCCTTCTACTGACTTTGGGCCTCATTTGTTCTTCTTTTTCCTGTTTCATCAATTGTGAGTTTAGACTTTCCATATGGGATTGTTCTTCTTTCTTGAGGTAGGCCTGTATTGCAATACACTTTCCTCTTAGCACGGCCTTGGCTGCACCCCATAGATTTTATGGTGTTGAATTATTGTTTCCATATATTGCTTGTTCTCTGTTTTCATTTGGTCATTGATCCATTGATTATTTAGAAGCATGTTGTGAAGCCTCCATGTGTTTGTGGGATTTTTCATTTTCTTTGCATAATTTATTTCTAGTTCCATATCTTGTGGACTGAGAAAGTCGGTACAATTTCAATCTTTTTGAATTTGTTGAGGCTCTTTTTGTGACCTAGTATATACTCTATTCTTCAAAATGTTCCGTGTGCACTGGACAAGAATGTGTATTCTGCTGCTTTGGGGTGTAGAGTTCTGTAGATGTCTGTTAGGTCCATCTGTTCTAATGTGTTGTTCAGTGCCTCTGTCTCCATACTTATTTTCTGTCTGGTTGATCTGTCCTTTGGAGTGAGTGGAGTGTTGAGGTCTCCTAGAATGAATGTATTGCATTCTATTTCCCCTTTTAATTCTGTTAGTATTTATTTCACATATATAGGTGCTCCTGTCTTGGGTGCATAGATATTTATAATAGTTATATCTTCTTTTTGGATTGACCCCTTTATCATTATGTAATGTCCTTTGTCTCTTGTGACTTTGTTTTGAGGTCTGTTTTGTCTGATAGAAGTACTGCAACTCCTGCTTTTTTCTCCCTGTTAGTTGCATGAAATATCTTTTTCCATCCCTTCAGTTTTAGTCGCTGTATGTCTTTGAGTTTAAAGTTAGTCTCTTGTAGGCCACATATAGATGGGTCTTGTTTTTTATCCATTCAGTGACTCTGGGTCTTTTGATTGGTGTATTCAGGCCATTTACATTTAGGGTGATTATTGATAGGTATGTACTTATTGCCATTGCAGGCTTTAGATTCGTGGTTACCAAAGGTTCAAGGTTAACTTCCTTAGTATCTAAGAGTCTAACTTAACTCACTTAATATGCTATTACAAACACAATCTAAAGGTTCTTTTTTCTCCTCCTTTTTCTTCCTCCTCCATTCTTTATATATTAGGTATCATATTCTGTACTCTTTGCCTATCCCTTGATTGACTTTGGAGATACTTGATATTATTTTACATTTGCTTCATAATTAGCTGTTCCACTTTCTTTACTGTGGTTTTATTTACTCTGGTGACAACTATTTAACCTTCGCAACAGTTCCATTTATAGCAGTCCCTCCAAAATACACTGTAGTGATGGTTTGTGGGAGGTAAATTCTCTCAGCTTTTGCTTATCTGAAAATTGTTTAATCCCGTCTTCAAATTTAAATGGTAATCTTGCCAGATAAAGTATTCTTCGCTCGAAGCCCTTCTGCTTCATTGTATTAAATACATCGTGCCACTCCCTTATGGCCTGTAAGGTTTCTGCTGAGAAGTCTGATGTTAGCCTGATGTGCTTTCCTTTGTATGTGATCTTATTTCTTTCTCTGGCTTCTTTTAATAGTCTGTCCTTATCCTTGATCTTTGCCATTTTAATTACTTTGTCTTGGTGTTGTCTTCCTTGGGTCCCTTGTGTTGGGAGATCTGTGTACCTCCATGACCTGAGAGACTATCTTCTTCCCCAGATTGGGAGAGTTTTCAGCAATTACCTCCTGAAAGACACTTTCTATCCTTTTTTCTCTCTTCTTCTTCTTCTGGTACCCCTATAATGTGAATATTGTTCCATTTGGATTGGTCACAGTTCTCTCAATGTTCTTTCATTCTTAGAGATCTTTTATCTCTCTGTGCCTCAGGTTCTTTGTATTCCTCTTCTCTAATTTCTGTTTTATTTATTGTCTCCTCCACCATATCTAATCTGCTTTTAAGACTTTGCATTTATGTTTCATTTCTAGTACTGTTTTCCATAATGATTGGATCTCTGACCAGAATTCATTCCTGAATTCTTGAATATTTTTCTGTATGTCCATGAGCATGTTAATGATTTTTATTTGGAAATCCCTTTCAGGCAGATTCATGAGGTCAATTTCATTTGAGCCTTTCTCAGGTGTTGTATTCATAATTTTACTTTGAACCAGGTTCCTTTGGCTTTTCATATTTGTATATGTCACCCTCTAGTGCCCAGAAGCCCTACTCTCTGGAGCTGCTCAGTCCCCAGAGGAGCTGTATTGGTGCCTGAGGGGAGGAAAGAGCTGTTTCCTGCTTCCTGGCTGCTCTGCCTGTCTCCACTGCCAGAACCAGTGAGCTGAGCGCACAGGTATACGCCTCTATACTTTGTGTTTGTAGTTCCTGTTGACGTTGCTTCCCTCTGGCTGTCCTAACACGGGGTAGGGTTTGCAAGTTTGCGAGTCAGGTGGGGCTGGCATGGAGAAAGACACAGTAGGCTGTGTATCATGGAGGGGGTCCTTCGAGCTGTGTAGCCAGCCAGGGAGCTGGAGTGCCTGAAGATCGTGAAAGCTTCCAAACTACTGGGCAGAGTGCACCCAGACAATTTTGTCTACCTGTCCTTTCTCCTGAGCAGTAAGCTCTGTGCAGTCCTTGCCCCTTTAGCAGCCCTCTTGCTGTTAGGAAGTCTCTCAAACTGCCTGCCTTTCTTTTGTCCCAGAGCTGCTGGATGTGGATCCCTGCTTTCCACAAGCGGCTAGAATCTCAGTCTCTCCAGGTATTCTGCCTGTCTTAGCTTTCCAACCCCCTAATCATGAGGGTACCATGAAATGTAGGTTTGTGCTCCCAGAGCAGATCTCCAGAGTTAGGTATTCATCAGTCCCAGGCCTCCACTCCCTCCTCACTCCATTTCTCTTCCTCCTGCTTGTGAGCTGGGGTGGGGGAAGGGCATGGGTCCCCCCCGGGCCACGGCTTTGGTATGTTACTGTATTCTGTGAGGTTTATTCTTGTCTCCAGGTGTATGCAGTTTGGTGCAGTCCTCTTTCCTGTTGCTCTTTCAGGATTAGTTGTATTAATTATATTTTCATATTCCATGCAGTTTTATGAGGAAGTCTCTGTCTCACCTCTCACACTTACCGTCTTTAATCCTATCTCCTTCAATAATGATTTATGTGGTCATTCTACATAGCTAAAAGCAGTTAAATAAAACTATTAATAATTTTTTTCTTTTGGTTTGTTTTTATGTGTATGTTGTTAATTTTTCAGTCTCAACAAACCAGACAATGGCAGTTGAGTGGGTTTTGAAAAATGCCTGAAATTTAGTGGTCTGCGTCTACCATCTGCCTTCTCACCACCCTTAAAAAAGAGTAAAGGGAATGTTTGAAAGAGAGCTATACTGAAAGAAGAGTGTTGCAAATGGCTTCAGAACCTATGAATGCAAAACAAGCTAGGAATCACTTCACAAAGGGGAAAAGGCTTCAGTACCAGCAAGCAAAGTCCAGATCTCCAGTTTGTGATGGTAATGGAGAAGACTCCTTTATCTTTGAAGCAAATGAAGCCTGGAAAGATTTTCATGGTTCTCTTCTTCAGTTTTATGAAAATGGAGAGCTCTGTGATATCACACTAAAGGTGAGACTCTCTTTTTTTCTTACTTTTCTCAAGCTCCTCAGTGTATTATGAAAAATGAGGGTTTCTACAACACACAAGGCAAATATTTGGTGCTGTACTTTTTTGGTATAGTAAAAATGATGTTAGTCCTTTTTATTGAAGAGGAAGGGATAGAAGGGAGGATAAGTAAAGAGGTTAAATTAAAATGAATTATGTTTCCAATTAAATGGCAATATTCATCATTTCTTAATTTAACTTCTGAGAGTTTTGGAACATTAAAATGACAAGTAGTTACCATTAGTTAATTAGTAAATTGCTGTTGACCAGAGAAGCTTCTTACTTATGAATATTAAAAATCCTGATGTATTCACTTTTTCTTGATAAAGTTTAGAAACCAGGAATTCTTCATTGTTTACTTAGTTGCAGTAGTGCTTTACTGTATGTTCCTAGTCTGATAATTTAATCTCTACTTCAGTACTATTGCCTGTTAGGTGAAATTATCTGTACCTGACAGTAAGGTGGGCTATTTAGGCTTGGATTAAAAAGTCTTTAGTAAACCTTAAGTCTGTGGTCTAAAGGATTATGTTGTTCTACAAAAGACAGTTTTAATAAAATTGGAAAAGTGATAAAACAGTGTGGAAGATCCTGTGTTTCTCTCTAGTCATTTAAAGAACTTTCTTACTATTCTTATGTCTCCATGTAATACTACATATTTTCTAGTGGTTCAAATGCATCCGTGCTGCATTTTCCACATGTTTGCTGCTTTGGGGTCCCTTAGATTTTGCTTTCTGCTCCTGATTGGACAAGTTCTTAGAGCTCAGGGTCATGGGAATTGAGGGCATACTTGGAGAATCAGATCAGGTGACATGTAGCAAAAGTCCATAAACTGAATGCATAAGCTTTGAGTTTCAGTCCCAGAATGTCCAGGAGTATAGTGTTACATTGTGAATAAGTGACCTGTATTCTCTTTCCTTAAACTCTTAGTGTCCTCACATATTTCTAGGTCATAAGATATTGAAAAGAAAACCATTGTATAATTCTGCTAGCTCTGTGTGAAATTTAGCCATGTATATATTTTAACAAAGGAACACTTAAGCTCTTTGATCCATACAGTATATTATGTTTAGTTTCACACAATTGTTCTACATAAATATTGGCAAAAATAAATAATGTAAAACAAAGTATTTGAACTTAACCAATTCTCAACTCAGTGTATCAGTATATAAATGGAAAACAATTAAATAGAACATTATTTGTGTTATAGTTATATTTTAGAATAATTTTTACAAGTTACTGTGTATAAACTTAAAGCAAAAATTAAGGATATATGGCAAGTGATAACTCATAATTTTTGTTCATTTATTGTATAACTTCAGCAATAAGTTGAAATAAAAACTTGGGAAGAGTCAGTGGTGGAAGACTAAGAATACTGTGTTTGAAGTAGTGACAGATCATTTAGGAATGAGAAACACTTCACTAATTTAAAGTGGCTATCACTTTTATTTTCTCAACTGTAAAATTGGGATGATGATTTGGCTTTTGTGAGGAATAAATGAACTGATAACATTTAAAGTCCTTACATATGTGCATGGTAAATAATAATGAGTATCGGTTGTTAGGATTATTATATGTATGTTCTGTTGTTGTTCTAAAGGTATCAGACAGTTCTGCTGTGGTATATTCTATTCCTGATCACTAGAAAGTATTGCAACTTAATCTGTTAGCAAGTCAGTTATCAGATTTGTTTCTTTATTCCAATTCAATGTTTCTTTAACTTTCAGAATTTAATTATCATAGAACGACTAAACCAAGTAGGATTATAATTTAAAATGCTCTGTTCAACACAAAATTGCTTTTTATATTCATATATCCATGATTATTCTATGTAAATTCATCTCTTCTGTATTTTATTAGTTTGATTCATTTCATTGTTATTGCTGTTAGGATAAACATTTTAGAAAGGCAGTTATCAAAATTTGTTTTATTGTATATATAAAAAGTCATTAGCCCATTTTTAAATTCCAAGGTGACTACCTATATTAAAAACAACAAATATATCCACTTATGAAATATTTCCTAGGTTTTACTCTAGTACATGGAAAGTATAAATAAATTAGAATAATGTATTCTTTCCTTGTCTTGATGGTGTTTGAAATTTAGCCAGAGATAGACACATACATAGCTAACTATAATACAGTTCAGTAGTTGCCATTTTTGAGGTGTTCTTATGGTAGCATACTAGAGGATCTATTCATTATGTCTGAGAGGTGATCATAAAGGCTTTACATAGAAGATTATGTTATCTTGAGGTCATTCCAGAGAGAGGTAAAACTTGTTTTATATTATTATATTTATTAGTGAAAATACTTTTAAATAGTACCTCCTGTAGTAACTCTAAAATTTTATATTGGGGAAGCTTCTTTTTTTTTATTTCCTAGTATTAGTATTTAATGCTGCAAATTTCCATCTGAATACTACTTTTGTTAGCTACATCCCACAAATTTTGACATGTATTTTTTTTTTTTTGTAGATAATTATTTTTAATTGAAGGGTAGTTGACACACAGTATTACATTACATTAGTTTCAGGTGTACAACATAGTGATTCAACATTTATATACATGACAATTCTAGGTACCAGCTATCACCATACCAAGCTGTTACAATATCTTGACTATATTCCTTATGCTATACATTACATCCCGGTTACTTATTTATTTTACCATTGGAAGTCTGTACTTTTTTTTTTTTCTTTTGTGAGGGCATTTCTCATATTTATTGATCAAATGGTTGTTAAAAACAATAAAATTCTGTATAGGGGAGTCGATGCTCAATGCACAATCATTAATCCACCCCAAGCCTAATTTTCGTCAGTCTCCAATCTTCTGAGGCATAACAAACAAGTTCTTACATGTAGAACAAATTCTTACATAGTGAATAAGTTACATAGTGAACAGTACAAGGGCAGTCATCACAGAAACTTTCGGTTTTGCTCATGCATTATGAACTATAAACAGTTCAAATATGAATACTCATTTGATTTTTATACTTGATTTATATGTGGATACCACATTTCTCTCTTTATTATTATTATTATTATTTTTTTTTTTAGATAATTATTTTTTATTGAAGGGTGGTTAACGCACAGTATTACATTACATTAGTTTCAAGTGTACAACACAGTGATAAAACATTTATATACATAATTCTAGGTTCCAGCTATCACCCTACCAAGCTGTTACAATATCTTGACTATATTCCTTATGCTATACATTACATCCCGGTTACTTATTTATTTTACCATTGGAAGTCTGTACTTTTTTTTTTTTCTTTTTTTTTTTTTTGTGAGGGCATCTCTCATATTTATTGATCAAATGGTTGATAACGACAATAAAATTCTGTATAGGAGAGTCAATGCTCAATGCACAATCATTAATCCACCCCAAGCCTAATTTTCGTTAGTCTCCAATCTTCTGAGGCATAACAAACAAGTTCTTACATGGAGAACAAATTCTTACATAGTGAATAAGTTACATAGTGAACAGTACAAGGGCAGTCATCACAGAAACTTTCGGTTTTGCTCATGCATTATGAACTCTAAACAGTCAGTTCAAATATGAATACTCATTTGGTTTTTATACTTGATTTATATGTGGATACCACATTTCTCTATTATTATTATTTTTAATAAAATGCTGAAGTGGTAGGTAGATACAAGATAAAGGTAGAAAACATAGTTTAGTGTTGTAAGAGAGCAAATGTATATGATCAGGTGTGTGCCTGTAGACTATGTGTTAATCCAAGCTAGACCAGGGCAATAAAACATCCATGTATGCAGAAGATTTCTCTCAGAACGGGGGGGTGAGGTTCTAAGCCTCACCTCTGTTGATCCCCAATTTCTCACCTGATGACCCCTCTGTGACTGTGCCTGTCTTAGGTTGTTCCTCCCTTGAGGAATCTTACCCATCTCTGGCTAACCAGTCATCTTCCGGGGCCATACAGGGAAATGTAAAGTTGGTAAGTGAGAGAGAAGCCTTATTGTTTGAAATAGTTAGCTTTTTATTTCTTTGCATATTTATGCCCTGTAGCTTCTATGCCCAGCATTTGTCTTGAGGTATCTTTAGCACTTGGAAGAATTATGATACTCGGTTAATTTGATATGAGGCACGAATTCTATTTAAGGGTTGTAATTAGGAAGGAAGAAGAAAAGCTATAGAAGTAGCAGGTGGGAGAAAACCTGGGAAGATTGATTATTTCTTTGACATATCTTCTTGTAGAGTAACTTCAGCATGTATAGGTTTTAAGCTACTACTTAAATTGCGCACACACATTAACATAATAAGAGTATAGTTACATAACCAAAGCATATCTGTAATTACCAGCCATCTCCAGTGAAACCAAGAAAACCAGTTAGGCACCTTAGGCATTTGTGAAAACTTATCTATGATATGGTGGATATTGTCCAACTGAACTTGAACAGTCTGAGAGAACTCAGACAAATTAAAACAACCCATTCCTGGGGAATGTTCACATCCCTTATGTTCTTTTAACAGTAAATAGTCTGTAGTTGTAAGATTTTGGAGCGCCACAATTTGCACTTCTCCTAATTCTTTGTTGAGTTCCAACAGTATAGATCCAGTCAAATTTGTTGTTTCACTGTATGCACAGGTCAGCTTAAATAGCTCCTTCATTCCCATGGCAAGTCCAGGAGCTGGTGGGATGAGTGCATCTACAGCTGTAGCAATGCGTTGATCTTTGTTGGGATTTCTTGATGACCATCTTCTGGCATGAGTCTTCCAGAGAGTGCTGATGTTGGAAGTTCTCTTTCATATCGTATCTTAGTTCATTTTCAGGGTAGCCCAATTAGGCTTTGCTTTCTGTACAAACAGAAACAAACCCTTTGCCTACACTTGTATATGCCCTTTATACCCTTGTGTAGAACTCATTGGAGGTTACCACACAGGAACAGTCCTTTTTTTTTTGTTTGTTTTGTTTTGTTTTGTTTTTGGTATCACTAATCTACACTTACATGATGAATATTATGTTTACTAGGCTCTCCCCTATATCAGGTCTCCCCTATAAACCCCTTTACAGTCACTGTCCATCAGCATAGCAAAATGTTGTAGAATCACTACTTGCCTTCTCTGTGTTGTACAGCCCTCCCTTTTCTCCTACCCCCCCATGCATGCTAATCTTAATACCCCCCTACTTCTCCCCCCTCCTTATCCCTCCCTACCCACCCATCCTCCCCAGTCCCTTTCCCTTTGGTACCTGTTAGTCCATTCTTGAGTTCTGTGATTCTGGTGCTGTTTTGTTCCTTCAGTTTTTCCTTTGTTCTTATACTCCACAGATGAGTGAAATCCTTTGGTATTTCTCTTTCTCCGCTTGGCTTGTTTCACTGAGCATAATACCCTCCAGCTCCATCCATGTTGCTGCAAATGGTTGGATTTGCCCTTTTCTTATGGCTGAGTAGTATTCCATTGTGTATATGTACCACATCTTCTTTATCCATTCATCTATCGATGGACATTTAGGTTGCTTCCAGTTCTTGGCTTTTGTAAATAGTGCTGCGATAAACATAGGGGTGCACTGATCTTTCTCATACTTGATTGCTGCATTCTTAGGGTAAATTCCTAGGAGTGCAATTCCTGGGTCAAATGCTAGGTCTGTTTTGAGCATTTTGAGGTACCTCCATACTGCTTTCCACAATGGTTGAACTAACTTACATTACCACCAGCAGTGTAGGAGGGTTCCCCTTTCTCCACAGCCTTGCCAACATTTCTTGGTGTCTGTCTTTTGGATGGCAGCCATCCTCACTGGTGTGAGGTGATACCTCATTGTAGTTTTAATTTGCATTTCTCTGATAATTAGCGATGTGGAGCATCTTTTCATGTGTCTGTTGGCCATCTGTATTTCTTTTTTGGAGAACTGTCTGTTCAGTTCCTCTGCCCATTTTTTAATTGGGTTATTTGTTTTTTGTTTGTTGAGGCATGTGAGCTCTTTATATATTCTGGACGTCAAGCCTTTATCGGATGTGTCATTTTCAAATATATTCTCCCATACTGTAGGGATCCTTCTTGTTCTATTGATGGTGTCTTTTGCTGTACAGAAGCTTTTCAGCTTAATATAGTCCCACTTACTCATTTTTGCTGTTGTTTTCCTTGCCCAGGGAGATATGTTCAAGAAGAAGTCACTCATGTTTATGTCTAAGAGGTTTGTGCCTATGTTTTCTTCCAAGAGTTTAATGGTTTCATGACTTACATTCAGGTCTTTGATCCATTTTGAGTTTACTTTTGTATATGGGGTTAGACAATGGTCCAGTTTCATTCTCCTACATGTAGCTGTCCAGTTTTGCCAGCACCATCTGTTGAAGAGACTGTCATTTCCCCATTGTATGTCCATGGCTCCTTTATCAAATATTAATTGACCATATATGTCTGGGTTAATGTCTGGATTCTCTATTCTGTTCCATTGGTCTGTGACTCCGCTATTGTGCCAGTACCAAATTGTCTTGATTACTATGGTTTTATAGTAGAGCTTGAAGTTGGGGAGTAAGATCCCCCCTACTTTATTCTTCTTTCTCAGGATTGCTTTGGCTATTCGGGGTCTTTGGTGTTTCCATATGAATTTTTGAATTATTTGTTCCAGTTCGTTGAAGAATGTTGCTGGTAGTTTCATAGGGATTGCATCAAATCTGTATATTGCTTTGGGCAGGATGGCCATTTTGACGATATTAATTCTTCCTAGCCACGAGCATGGGATGAGTTTCCATCTGTTAGTGTCCCCTTTAATTTCTCTTAAGAGTGACTTGTAGTTATCAGAGTATAAGTCTTTCACTTCCTTGGTTAGGTTTATTTGTAGGTACTTTATTGTTTTTGATGCAATTGTGAATGGAGTTGTTTTCCTGATTTCTCTTTCTGTTGGTTCATTGTTAGTGTATAGGAAAGCCACAGATTTCTGTGTGTTGATTTTGTATCCTGCAACTTTGCTGTATTTCGATATCAGTTCTAGTAGTTTTGGGGTGGAGTCTTTAGGGTTTTTTATGTACAGTATCATGTCATCTGCAGATAGTGACAGTTTAACTTCTTCTTTACCAATCTAGATTCCTTGTATTTTTTGTTTTGTCTGATTGCCGTGGCTAGGACCTCCAGTACTATGTTAAATAACAGTGGAGAGAGTGGGCATCCCTGTCTAGTTCCCGATCTCAGAGGAAATGCTTTCAGCTTCTCGCTGTTGAATATAATGTTGGCTGTGTGTTTATCATAGATGGCCTTTATTATGTTGAGGTACTTGCCCTCTATTCCCATTTTGCTGAGAGTTTTTATCATGAATGAATGTTTAACTTTGTCAAATGCTTTTTCAGTATCTATGGAGATGATCGTGTAGTTTTTGTCTTTCTTTTTGTTGATGTGGTGGATGATGTTGATGGACTTTCGAATGTTGTACCATCCTTGCATCCCTGGGATGAATCCCTCTTGGTCATGGTGTATGATCCTTTTGATGTATTTTTGAATTCGGTTTGCTAATATTTTGTTGAGTATTTTTGCATCTACGTTCATCAGGGATATTTGGTCTGTAGTTTTCTTTTTTGGTGGGGTCTTTGCCTGGTTTTGGTATTAGGGTGATGTTAGCTTCATAGAATGAGTTTGGGAGTATCCCCTCCTCCTCTATTTTTTGGAAAACTCTAAGGAGAATGGGTATTATGTCTTCCCTGTATGTCTGATAAAATTCCGAGGTAAATCCATCTGGCCCGGGGGTTTTGTTCTTTGGTAGTTTTTGGATTACCGCTTCAATTTCGTTGCTGGTAATTGGTCTGTTTAGATTTTCTGTTTCTTTCTGGGTCAGTCTTGGAAGGTTGTATTTTTCTAGGAAGTTGTCCATTTCTCCTAGGTTTCGCAGTTTGTTAGCATATAGGTTTTCATAGTATTCTCTAATAATTCTTTGTATTTCTGTGGGGTCCGTTGTGATTTTTCCTTTCTCGTTTCTGATACTGTTGATTTGTGTTGACTCTCTTTTCTTCTTAATAAGTCTGGCTAGAGGCTTACCTATTTTGTTTATTTTCTCGAAGAACCAGCTCTTGGTTTCATTGATGTTTGTTATTGTTTTATTCTTCTCAGTTTAATTTATTTCTTCTCTGATCTTTATTATGTCACTCCTTCTGCTGACCTTAGGCCTCATTTGTTCTTCTTTGTCCAATTTCGATAATTGTGACATTAGATCATTCATTTAGGATTGTTCTTCCTTTTTTAAATATGCTTGGATTGCTGTATGCTGTCCTCTTAAGACTGCTTTTGCTGCGTCCCACAGCAGTTGGGGCTTTGTGTTGTTGTTGTCATTTGTTTCCATATATTGCTGGATCTCCATTTTGTTTTGGTCATTGATCCATTGATTATTTAGGAGCGTGTTGTTAAGCCTCCATGAGTTTGTGAGCCTCTTTGCTTTATTTGTACAGTTTATTTCTAGTTTTGTGCCTTTGTGGTCTGAAAAGTTGGTTGGTAGGATTTCAGTCTTTTGGAATTTTCTGAGGCTCTTTTTGTGGCCTAGTATGTGGTCTATTCTGGAGAATGTTCCATGTGCACTTGAGAAGAATGTATATCCTGTTGCTTTTGGATGTAGAGTTCTATAGATGTCTATTAGGTCCATCTGCTCTACTGTGTTGTTCAGTGCTTCCGTGTCCTTACTTATTTTCTGCCCAGTGGATCTATCCTTTGGGGTGAGTGGTGTGTTGAGGTCTCCTAGAATGAATGCATTGCAGTCTATATCCCCCTTTAGTTCTGTTAGTATTTGTTTCACATATGCTGGTGCTCCTGTGTTGGGTGCATATATATTTAGAATGGTTATATCCTCTTGTTGGACTGAGCCCTTTATCATTATGTAGTGTCCTTCTTTATCTCTTGTTACTTTCTTTGTTTTGAAGTCTATTTTGTCTGATATTAGTACTGCAACCCCTGCTTTCTTCTCGCTGTTGTTTGCTTGAAATATGTTTTTCCATCCCTTGACTTTTAGTCTGTACATGTCTTTGGGTTTGAGGTGAGTTTCTTGTAAGCAGCATATAGATGGGTCTTGCTTTTTTATCCATTCTGTTACTCTGTGTCTTTTGATTGGTGCATTCAACCCATTAACATTTAGGGTGATTATTGAAAGGTATGTACTTATTGCCATTGCAGGCTTTAAATTCGTGGTTACCAAAGGTTCAAGGTTAGCCTCTTTAGTATCTTACTGCCTAACTTAGCTCGCTTATTGAGCTGTTATATACACTGTCTGGAGATTCTTTTCTTCTCTCCCTTCTTGTTCCTCCTCCTCGATTCTTCATATGTTGGATGTTTTGTGCTGTGCTCTTTCTAGGAGTGCTCCCATCTAGAGCAGTCCCTGTAAGATGTTCTGTAGAGGTGGTTTGTGGGAAGCAAATTCCCTCAGCTTTTGTTTGTCTGGGAATTGTTTAATCCCACCGTCATATTTGAATGATAGTCGTGCTGGATACAGTATCCTTGGTTCAAGGCCCTTCTGTTTCATTGTATTAAATATATCATGCCATTCTCTTCTGGCCTGTAGGGTTTCTGTTGAGAAATCTGACGTTAGCCTGATGGGTTTCCCTTTATAGGTGACCTTTTTCTCTCTAGCTGCCTTTAACACTCTTTCCTTGTCCTTGATCTTTGCCATTTTAATTATTATGTGTCTTGGTGTTTTCCTTTTTGGATCCTTTGTGTTGGGGGTTCTGTGTATTTCCGTGGTCTGTTCGATTATTTCCTCCCCCAGTTTGGGGAAGTTTTCAGCAATTATTTCTTCTAAGATACTTTCCATCTCTTTTCCTCTCTCTTCTTCTTCTGGGACCCCTATAATACAGATATTGTTCCTTTTGGATTGGTTGCACAGTTCTCTTAATATTGTTTCATTCCTGGAGATCCTTTTGTCTCTCTCTATGTCAGCTTCTATGCGTTCCTGTTCTCTGGTTTCAGTTCCATCAATGGCCTCTTGCATCCTATCCATTCTGCTTATAAACCCTCCCAGAGTTTGTTTCATTTCTGCGATCTCCTTTCTGGCATCTGTGATCTCCCTCCGGACTTCATCCCATTTCTCTTGCGTATTTCTCTGCATCTCTGTCAGCATGTTTATGATTCTTATTTTGAATTCTTTTTCAGGAAGACTGGTTAGGTCTGTCTCCTTCTCTGGTGTTGTCTCTGTGATCTTTGTCTGCCTGTAGCTTTGCCTTTTCATGGTGATAGGAATAGTTTGCAGAGCTGGGACGAGTGACGGCTGGAAGGACTTCCTTTCTTGTTGGTTTGTGGCCCTCCTCTCCTGGGAGAACAGCGACCTCTAGTGGCTTGTGCTGCGCAGCTGCACGCAGACAGGGTTTCTGCTTCCTGCCCGGCTGCTATGGAGTTAATCTCCGCTGTTGCTGTGGGCGTGGCCTGGCTCGGGCAGCTACTTCAAAATGGTGGAGTCCCGTTGGAGCAGGAGCGGCTGGGAGGCTATTTATCTCCATAAGGGGCCTCCCTGCTCCCTGCAGCCCAGGGGTTAGGGTGCCCAGAGATCCCTGGATTCCCTACCTGTAGATTAAGTGTCCTGCCCTGCCCCTTTAAGACTTCTAAAAAGCACCCGCCAAAGCAAAACAACGACCACCAAGAAAAAAAAAAATTTTTTTTTTAATTAAAAAAAAAAAAGGTGGTTGCTCGTTTTTCTTTATTCTCCGGTGCCAGCCTCAGGCCTCTGCTCACTGTTCTTGCTGCCCTGTTTCCCTAGCATCCAGGGCCCCCTGGGCAAGTACTGTGTCTGCGCTCTGGCCAGGATGGCTGGGGCTGGGTGTTCAGCAGTCCTGGGCTCCGTCTCCCTCCCGCTCTGCCTATTCTTCTCCCGCCGGGAGCTGGGGGGAGGGGCGCTCGGCTCTCGCCGGGCGGGGTCTTGTATCTTACCCCCTTCGCAAGGCGCTGCGTTCTCTCAGGTGCGGATGTGGTCTGGATATTTTCTTGTGTCCTCTGGTCTTTATTCTAGGAAGGGTTGTCTTTGTTATATTTTCATAGATATATGTTGTTTTGGGAGGAGATTTCCGCTGCTCTACTCACACCGCCATCTGAAAATTATTTTTATGCACTAGAAAAGAAAATGTAGAAATAAACTTTCAAGAATATAATGAGACTGTATAGTGTCAGAGGATAATTAATGTATAAAAAGCCAAATTTTTCAATGTTCCTATTTAATTAATACACATGGTTCAAAGATCTTTTTAAAGTTAAGATGGGTATTTAATGTAAAAGGGCACATAGGGGTGTGATTGTGTGTATTAAATATCCACATTTTAGTTTATTTGAATCAAGAAATTGAAATAGAGTTACAGAGGGAAAGAGCCTTATAAGCAACATGAAAGTAATTTGCAGGCCATTAATTTGTACAGCTTGGATGAAAAAGCAGTGTTAAAATGTTTATTTGGAAGTTGTAGCACTATTTTAGAGCATTGTTATGTAATAGAGTGTTTGCAAGTTTGAGCAGGTGTATGTCATATGAGATTTAATAATATTTGCATAGAAACTAAATCTCAGCTGTGGCATGCACATACAATCCAAAAAAAGGATGTTTTTAGGGTCTTGAAAAAATTTTTACTATTAGATATCACATCCTATTTTAGGGCTAAAGTGAATTTGAAAACATGCCAAATTTTCCACTTTAGTCTAGGTTATCGTTTGAGTCTCAATAAAATTTAAATCCTGCCTTGTAAATTCTTTTAAAAAATTAAATATAGTATAACTGACAGAAATGATCATCTTGTGCTTGTTGAAGTAAGTGATACTCATTGTTCCACATTAGTGAAAAAGTTGGGTGAGATGCATTTATAAGCAAGACCATTACTCCTCAGGCCTTTTTTTTTTATAAGTTCTCATTTTAAAATTAGTTCCCAAATAATGAGACACAGTCATAAGTGTATTATATAGTCAAATGCTGCATGAACACAGGAAAATTGTTAAAACACTCCTATTGTAGTCACTGACTATGTAAAATAAAATTCTGGGAAAACTGGGTAAGTGTACCATGTTAAAAGGAAGATAATCTGCTCAGAACCCAAAACTTCCAGATGGAAATGATTTGCATTTTATGCTTAACACCTAAGGCAGAAATAAAGTAAAAGATTGATTTGATTATATAAAAACCTACAGGGGATGAATAAAACTTAAAACACACTATAAAAAGGCTTGAAATATATATGATAAATGACTAATATTCTAAATGCCTGAGCTCTTACAAATAAATATGAGAAAAGTCAGAAAAAATCATAAAAGAATATAAACAGCCCAAGATTTATGAATGATTCAACCATATTAGTGAAAGATGAACTGAAACAGGTATTTTCAGTTGACAGATACTTCTTAACACTCAGAATATGGCACAAACATTGTAGGTAGATCAGAAATGGATAACTCAGCAATATATCCAAATTTAACTTATCTTTTGAAGCAGCATTTCTGTTTTTAAGAATTTATAAAAAGTGAACAAAGATACAGTGAAGTTCACTACTGTGGTGGTTTTAACGGTAAGCTGTTGAAAGCAATCTACTAGTATCTCCTTCGAAGTAGATACTACTAAATATAGATTTATTTAGTCTGTGCTTTATTTTTGAGATTTATGACAAAATGCTTTTTTTAAAAAACATTTTCTTTTCTCTAGCTTACTTTAAAATACAGTGTACAACACATATAACTACAAAATATGTGTTAATCAACCATATGTCATTGGTAAGGCTTACAGTAAACAGTTGTGTCGCTAACCCCCATGTTGTTCAAGGGTCAACTATATACACATATATCAAGTCGTTGTTGTATACATTAAATTCATACAATGTTATATATCAATTGTGTCAATAAAATGGGGAAGAAAATTTTATGAGACTCTTAGACCAAAAAAATTAAGTTCCTGACATACAGTGCTAGACAATGTTTGCTGTTATTCTCATTAAAACAGAAAATATTCCTGAAGTATGAGATAGTGAAAGAAATCATAGTTTGCTGTATATACATCATAGATACGTATATAAAAGATAAACAACTAATTTGGAAGAAAATTGCCTGACTTTAAGAAACTTGCCTAGGTTGAAAGTAAATGGCCAAAGGATTACATTCTTAAAACAAATATTCTACATTTGTCTGGAGTTTTTGTCCCTGCTACAACACAAGCCCTATACTGATCTAAAAGTGACTTTGATACTAAACTGTCTCCTTTTGTTTGTTTGTTTTGAACAGGTTGGCTCAAAGCTAATCCCTTGTCACAAACTTGTTTTGGCTTGTGTTATTCCCTACTTCAAAGCCATGTTTCTCTCTGAAATGGCTGAAGCCAAGCAAACACTGATTGAGATCAGAGATTTTGATGGGGATGCAATAGAAGATTTGGTAAAGTTTGTCTATTCTTCACGGCTCACTTTGACTATTGACAATGTCCAGCCTCTCTTGTATGCAGCCTGTATCCTACAGGTTGAACTGGTGGCTAAGGCTTGCTGTGAATACATGAAGTTACATTTTCATCCATCCAATTGCCTGGCAGTAAGAGCGTTTGCTGAAAGTCACAATCGAATAGATCTAATGGACATGGCAGATCAGTATGCCTGTGAGCATTTTACTGAAGTAGTGGAGTGTGAAGACTTTGTAAGTGTGTCACCCCAGCATCTCCATAAGCTTTTGTCCTCCAGTGATCTAAATATTGAGAATGAAAAGCAGGTCTATAGTGCAGCCATCAAGTGGCTTCTTGCCAATCCTCAGCATCATTCCAAGTGGTTGGATGAAACACTTGCACAGGTAGGGGCAGAAATAGATGGCATGAAATGATACAGAAGCAATCAGCATGTTTCATTTATCATGAGAGGTATAGATTATCCAAAGAAATGTAGTAATCATTGATGTAATACAATGTGAAAATGGTTTTGACTCTTACTTTCCTGTTTACTCACTATACTATTTGAGAATAAGTCTGAATTGTTACATTTGAATTAGAAATACCATTCTCTGTGATTGAACCTTAATGTTTAAAATTTGAGATAGTAGTAACAATGTTTTTGTCTATGTTAATAGAAAATGGTTCTGAGGAAACAGCTCCAAATTAATTTATAACTTGTTTTATAATGAAGTTTCTAAATTTTAGTGAATTATTTTGCTAATGAAAGTACATTTATTAATACATGTAGATTTATTTTGGAAAGAACTATAAGACATCACTTCCCATTTTCTTGCCTCACCACAGTTTTACTTTTGTAACCTCAGAAATGTCTCTTTGTAAAATATTTATTTTGTATGGTTAACAGGGACTTGGATATGGAGATAATAAATAGATCTTATAATTACTTTGAAAATAAGTTCATCAACAAAAATAAAGTTTTATTATCTTACAGCTGTATCTTATTTTTGTGTATGTTTGTGTGCTTTAAACTAAAAATTGTATTACGTGGTTTGATCATTCCCCTAATCTACTAGAAAATTAGTGTGTCCTTAAGAGAAGAATGGTGCACCCCTATACGTAAGAGGGGGTGCTTCCTGAGTTAGGTGGTGGTTTCTTCAGATCTGTTACTTCGGAAGGTTTTACTGCTTGTTTCAAATATGAATGTTTATGAAATAAATCACGTTTCCACATGTTCAGTCTTAGCTTTAAAAGGCAAAAGAACAAAGGATGGCAATTTTGTTTTGAATGTGCCTTTTTCTTAGCTGCAAGGGGCCTTGTAATGATGACAAAACCATTTTTGGAAGTAAGTAACTTGAATAAAAGACAATTGAATTATTTTATCCAGTCTACTTAAATCTTGTGTTTCAAAGAGGAGAATATGTTTAACATATGATCTGACTTCATCAGTGCAGACCAATAATTTAAAGAGACATTTCTGAAATTGCTTTAGAACTTGGCTCATTGAACATTATTCACATGTTAGAAAGGCTTTATGAAGTGAGTGAGTTTCAAAAAGAGGGCATCCTGCAGTGAAAGCAGAGAATGAGCTGCCCAATCACAACTTAAATTCTGCATCTGTAACTATTTATGACCTTAGGTCCGCTTGCCGCTGTTGCCAGTTGATTTTCTTATGGGTGTTGTGGCAAAAGAACAAATTGTCAAGCAAAATCTAAAATGTAGAGATTTATTGGATGAAGCAAGAAATTACCACCTTCACTTGAGTAGCAGAGCAGTACCTGACTTTGAATACTCCATTCGGACTACCCCAAGGAAGCATACTGCTGGTAATTAAATTACTCATTTTATCAACTCTGTTAGAAGGATCTTTTTCCTATTTGAGGCTTAGTTATGAATGCCTAAACTTAAGTGTAAAATAACTTGTTTCTGATTATCTTAAAGTAGTAATTGGCAAAAAAATATAAAAGGTTATATATGAATTCTTACTGTACCTTGATTCACAGTTTTACCAATAAGCCAATTTTTTCAAAAAGCCATAATGAGTGCTATACACTCTGAAGAGCCTGCTGAAATGTCACTTTTTTGAGGTCTTCCTAATTCCTCTAAGCAGAATTAGTTCCTCTCTTATTTATGCTTTTAGAGCACTTTGTTTGAACTTGTTTTATTTTACTATGTGGTACTGAATTTTATTTGACATGTTTTGAGCTCTTCAGAAAACCTGTAAGTATCTCATTTAGATTTGTATCGCTAGTACCAAGTATGGAGTTTGACATGTTACATGTTGAAATACTTGTTTTGCATTTTATTAAATCAAAAGAAAGGCACTAAATATATCTAACATTTGTGTAACAGACCATTTTACTAGGCTTTGAGAATCTAAAGGTCTTGTGTTTGAGGAGGCATGCCATTTCACCTTTGCCACAATTTTCAAGACTTTACATTTTTTCAGGAAAATAATTAATGTCCACTTAATATTACTCTTCATAAATACAAAGAATAGATTTGAGGGATGAAGGAAAATAAAAAAGATCCAGGAATTGAAGTAGCAGTACTCTCAACTCTGAGGCAGCAGACTTCCTCTGCATGTGCTGCTCGCTACCTAATGGGTTAGTTATCAAATAAAGGATACAGTTATCAAAGAAAGAGATATCAGTGGAATAGCCTAAAAACAACAACAAAAGGCAATGCTTCATTATGAATAGCAGGATGTTCTTTAGGTAGTATGAAGAAAGTTTGGATATCATAGATCTGCCTATGAAGTAGTTCTTCTAAATAGTTTAATGTGAAAAGGGCTGCTTATTTATTCTTCTTCTTTTATAGGTTGATGTCAAGAATTACATTTTTTGAAGTGTAGTTTTTTTAGTTGTGAATCCTGTTTCAGGAAGTCAAGGTATTTAATGAAATTCTTCTTCAAATTCAGATTTAAATTCGAACAACATCTTGGTCACCTAGATTATATGCCAGACATATACTGTACGCTCATATACATGATCTCTTAACATGATTTCAGGAAGTTTATGAAGTGGGTTTTAGTGAGGGATTAATCCTTGTTATGAAATAGATGGTGTTACTCCATTTTATGGATCAGGAGCTGAGAATCACAGGGTTAAAAGTATACCTGAGGCCACACAGAGAAAACAGGATTTGCATCCTGATCTTTTTTTTTCATTTTTAGTTGTTTTTTCTTCCATGCCGTGTTCCTAAGTAACCTGTATATAGCCAAGTTACTAGTGTCCACTTAAAACCTAATCAATGATTGGGATTAGATTCTGGGATTATAATTCCAGCTATGCCATTAAATGTGTAATTTGGGGTAGATTTATTAATTTCTGAAGGTCTCTCTCAGTTTACTTAGGTGTGATTTGGACTGCATCATCTGTAAAGTCTCGTCCAACTTTAAGTTTCTCTGCCTTAAGATACTGGATTAGTTGGAAAAGAGCACAAGGAATCTGGCCACTCATTTATGCAGTCACTCAGCAGCTGTTAAGTGCTGACCACTAGCTAGATTCTGGGTTAGGCATTAGAAATGCAAACACAAATAGAATATAGCCAGTCCTATTTTGAGAGAACTTGCAATCTCATCTAGGTGAATAGACATGTGAATGAAGGTGTAGTGGGAAGCACAAAGAAAGAATGGCTATTTTTACCTTGGAAGGGTCAGAAAAGATTTTTACAGAGAAATTAAACCCCAGTCTTAGTTTTGAATAATAAACAGATGTTTTTCTTGATATCAATTAGGGAAAGGAGTAGTCAGTTCATTTTACATGTATTGAATGCCTAGTACATGCCAAGCACTGTGCCATCCCTTATTAGTGCATAATTACTTAGCACACAGTCTTAACCTATCTCAGACTCTGGTGACGTTTATCAGCATAGTAAATCATTTCAGTACTCTGAGTTGAATGATAGTTACTGAAAGTTGCTATTGGAACTTTGAAGATGAGCACTACACACTATTGCAGGAGCATGAAGTTTAAAAAAAGAGGGAGAAAATCAGATTGGGCATTGTAAGGCCTTTGTGCTGTGCTAGGGCTTTATCTTGTAGGGCAGTGGTTCTCAGGGTGTGAGGGAGTGGTGGCCCCTGGACAAGCAGCATCAGCACCCACTTGGGAACTTGTTAGAAATACAGTCTTGGACCTACCCCAGACCTACTGAATCAGAAACTCTGGGGATCAGGCCCATCAATCTGTTTTATGCCTTCCACTAGCTTTTGATTTTTTAGAAGTTGTAATAAAATATATATAACATAAGAAGTGCCATTTTAACCATTTTTAAATGTGTGATTTATTGGCACTTACTGAAGATTTTAAGAACTGATGTAGAAAATGGAAAACTGTTGAATGAGACTTTTTATTAGATTACTCTGTTGACATGCTGAAAGCAGAAAGACTGATAAGACAGGATTCTGCAGTACTTGGGTAACTGGTTGAGGGCCTGACCTAAAGGCAGTGATAGTTGGAATAGGGAGGGAGAGAAAGGACACCTCAGGGAAGGAAGAGGTATTTAGGTATGTGAGGAAGGGAGATCCTTTTGAACATCTTGGGTTTGAGGTGCCTTTGGGACATCAAGTGGAAATGTGGCTTCGAGATATAGATTAGAAAACATACATATGGAACTTAAAATCAAGAAATGAACTTATGTGTGAGCATGAAGTATGTGAGAAGTAGGCTAAGGGTGAAACATGGAAAACATAGAGAAGTGATTGAAGACAAAAGGAAACTTTTGATATTATGGAAATCAGGAGAGTAAGGAATTTCACAAAAAAACAGGGTGGTCAGTGTATCAAATGTTGCCCTTGTGTTCAATAAGAAATAAACTTGAGTTTATTGCATTTGTTACGATCTTAACAAGAGCGCTTTTACAGAGTGGGTGAAGATCTAAGCAATGCTGTAGGATGTTCGCAGAGGCAGCTGATGTACCCTGGTCTTAGAAGAAATTCAGTGAAGGGGTGAAAATTAGATTTCTTATAACATAATGACATTGAGTTCTATCCAAATAACTCATATTTTTACTTGTTAATCAAAATTTTGATATTCTAAAGATTTGTTACACACTAAAAAAGCAAAAACCAGGAAGTTGTGATTTTGATCTCTGTTTTGTGGCTTTACCTTTAGGTGTGCTGTTTTGTGTAGGTGGTCGAGGTGGATCTGGTGACCCCTTTCGCAGTATTGAATGCTATTCCATCAACAAAAACAGTTGGTTTTTTGGACCAGAAATGAATAGTCGAAGGCGACATGTGGGTGTAATCTCAGTGGAAGGTGGGTTCATTATTTTCTTAAATCATATCCTGTAATGATAATATTCTTTTTAAATATTTGAACTTTGAAAATTTCTTTTGTTAATTGCTAAATTATAAGATATTTAAGTATATCAGTAAAATATTTGGGTTGTGATTATTATTTGCTTAATGCCCATAGATGTTCAGTGTACAATCTCTCCTATATAGGTGCTTAATAGAAGATGAGTATCGGGGAGAAGAGAGTTTAAGAGTAAAACTATTCTGGGTTATATTTGCAAATGAATCAAGCTTAAGAAAAATGTTTATTGAACCCAAATATATATATCAATTTTTTTCTGTACCTAATTATTGAAATGAGATTTTTTGTACAGGTGACTGAAAATAATTAATTGCAGAACCATGGGTAAACTGTGAGGAGACTTGTAAAAAATCACTTTCTTTTTTCTGATTATAAAAATGTAAATTTTTTTTAGGAAAATGTGAAAACATTTTAATAACAAATAAAAATCATCTGTAGCCCAAACACCCAGAAATAGTCACACTTAACATTTTGGTATGTAATCTTTCTGGTAATTCTGTGTGTATTTTTATTCATTTAATTTTTTTAAAGTTTTGCTTCATTTATTTCATATTGTATTGAGTTTTATATTTTCTTTTTTTTTTTTTTTTTTTTTTTTTAATAATTATTTTTTATTGAAGGGTAGTTGACACACAGTATTACATTACATGAGTTTCAAGTGTACAACACAGTGGTAGAACATTTATATACATAATTCTAGGTTCCAGCTATCACCCTACCAGGCTGTTACAATATCTTGACTATATTCCTTATGCTATACCTTACATCCCGGTTACTAATTTATTTTACCATTGGAAGTCTGTCCTTTTTTTTTTTTTTTTTTTTGTGAGGGCATCTCTCATATTTATTGATCAAATGGTTGTTAACGACAATAAAATTCTGTATAGGGGAGTCAATGCTCAATGCACAATCATTATTCCACCCCAAGCCTAATTTTTGTCAGTCTCCAATCTTCTGAGGCATAACAAACAAGTTCTTACATGGAGAACAAATTCTTACATAATGAATGTTACATAGTGAACAGTACAAGGGCAGTCATCACAGAAACTTTTATATTTTCTTTATTAAACATTCTTTAAAAGCATGATTAGTGATTTCATCTACTAAGTAATAAAAAGTTGGGAAGCCTTAAGGGAGGGATAATATTGACGCATTTAAATAACAATGTAGAACAGCATATTCCAAGCATTTTATTAAATACAAGCTTATATTTTTTTTCATTTGGCTACTGAAATGAGATTGATCATATGTTGAACAGAAGAATAGTCAAAAATTAATTTTTCATGCTATTCTTATTAATATGTTGATTATATATAAATAACATTATTAACTTATTTGGAATCAAATGAAAATACTTATCTTTTGGCAGGCAAAGTGTATGCGGTGGGTGGACATGATGGAAATGAACATTTAGGTAGCATGGAGATGTTTGATCCTCTCACTAATAAATGGATGATGAAGGCATCAATGAACACAAAGAGGTAAATCAGCATGGAAATTTTTGACTTGGAGGAAAATAAAGCTTCCTATAATTGAAAGGGCTAATTTTTTATTTTTAAAATTTTTTAGAAATTTAAATACCTTTTTAAACACATCTTGTCAAAGTGGCCAATGTGATGCTTTATTATAACTTTTCATATTTTCCTGAGAAAAATGGATCATACTTGACAATATGATGGTTGTATGACTGTCAGATTTCAATTACACCTTAAGAACTGCTTTTTTTTTTTCAACTAAGTTGCAAAAATAGAGTTCCTGTGTGCCAGTAGTTTTCAACTGAAAATGATTTTGTTCCCTGTGTGGAACACTTGGTGATATCTGGAGACATTTTTGGTTGTCACAGTTTAGGGCAGGAAGGTTGTGAGAGTTGTTGACATCTAGTTGGGAGAGGCCAAAGATTCTGGTAAAGATCCTGTAAGACCCAAGAAAGGCCTCCACAGCAAAGAATTCTCTGACCCCAAAGGTCAATAGTGCTGAGATAAGTCCTGCTGTTTACCCTTCTCTCAGCTCCCAGAATGTTGACATTGTACACCACCACAGTACAGTTACTGAAACCAGGAAACTGACATTTATACAATACTCTTAATCTGTAGGCCTTATTCAACTTTTACCCATTTTACCACACATCTCTTATGCTTCTAATTGGTTTTTCTTGTTTAAGTGTGTTGGCAGATAATCTAACCTAATTAGCTAATAATTGTATTGGATTATAATATTGTTAGATTATTATATTAATATAATTATATATTAATATATTAATCTATGATGTGAATACTAGCAGATATAATAGGTGTTTTTTGTCTTGTTTCTTGATCTTAGTGGAAATGTCTCTGGAGTTTCCTTACCAAATAAGATACTGGCTTTAGGACTAAAGCATATGTATTTTATTTATTTATTTATTTATTTTATTTATTTGATTAAGGTATTGATATACACTCTTATGAAGGTTTCACATGAAAAAACGATGTGGTTACTACATTCATCCCTGTTATCGTGTCCCCCCATACCCCATTGCAGTCACTGCCCATCAGTGTAGTAAGATGCCATAGAGTCACTATTTGCCTTCCCTGTGCTACAGTGTCTTCCCCCTGATCCCCCCCCACACCATGTGTGCCACTCATAATACCCCTGAATTCCCTTCTCCCTCCCTCCCCACCTGCCCTCTTCCACTCCTCCTCTTTGGTAACCGCTAGTCCCTTCTTGGAGTCTGTGAGTCTGCTGCTGTTTTGTTTCTTCAGTTTTGCTTCATTGTTATACTCCACAATGAGGGAAATCATCTGGTACTTGTGTTTCTCTGCCTGGCTTATTTCACTAGGCATAATATCCTCCAGCTCCATCCATGTTGTTGCAAACTGCAGAATTTGTTTCTTTCTTATGGCTGAGTAGTATTCCATTGTGTATATGTACCCCATTTTCTTTATCCATTCATCTACTGATGGACAATTAGGTTGCTTCCATATCTTAGCTATTGTAAATAGTGCTGCAATAAACATAGGGATGCATATGTCTTTATTGAATCTGAGAAATTATATTGTTTGGGTAAATTCCTAGGAGTAGAATTCCTGGGTCAAATGGTATTTCTATTTTTAGTTTTTTGAGGAACCTCCATATTGCTTTCCACAATGGTTGAATTAGCTTACATTCCCACCAACAGTGTAGGAGGGTTCCCCTTTCTCCACATCCTCACCAGCATTTGTTGTTTTTACTCTTTTTGATACTGGCCATCCTAACTAGTGTACTGGTGTGAGATGATATCTCATTGTGGTTTTTATTTTCATTTCCCTGATAATTAGTGATGTGGGGCATCTTTTCATGTGTCTGTTGGCCATCTGAATTTCTTCTTTGGAGAATTGTCTGTTCACATCCTCTGCCCATTTTTTAATCAGATTATTTGCTTTTTGGTTGTTGAGGTGTGTGAGTTCTTTATATATTTTGGATGTCAACCCCTTATTGGATATGTCGTTTACAAATATATTCTCCCATACTGTAGGATGCCTTTTTGTTCTGTTGATGGTGTCCTTTGCTGTACAGAAGCTTTTAAGTTTGATGTAGTCCCTTGTGTTCATTTTTGCTTTTGTTTTCCCCTGCTCATGGAGATGCATTCTGAAGAAGTTGCTCATGTTTATATTCAGGAGATTTGTGCCTATGTCATCTTCTAAGAGTTTTATGGTTTCATGACTTACATTCCGGTCTTTGATCCATATTGAATTTACTTTTGTGTATGGGGTTAGACAGTGATCCAGTTTCATTCTCTTACATGTAGCTGTCCAGTTTTTTTGTGGTTTTTTTTGTAGATAATTATTTTTTATTGAAGGGTAGTTGACACACAGTATTACATTACATTAGTTTCAGGTGTACAACATAGTGATTCAACATTTATATACATGACAATTCTAGGTACCAGCTATCACCATACCAAGCTGTTAAATATCTTGACTATATTCCTTATGCTATACATTACATCCTGGTTACTTATTTATTTTACCATTGGAAGTGTGTACTTTTTTTTTTTTTTTTGTAGCTGTCCAGTTTTGCCAGCACTATCTGTTGAAGAGACTGTCATTTCCCCATTATATGTTCATGGCTCCTTTATCGTATATTAATTGACCATATATACTTGGGTTTATATCAGGGCTCTCTAGTCTGTTCCATTGGTCTATGTGTCTGTTCTTGTGCCAGTACCAATTGTCTTGATTACTGTGGCTTTGTAGTAGAGCTTGAAGTTGGGGAACATAATCCCCCCAGCTTTATTCTTCCTTCTTAGGATTGCTTTGGCTATTCGGGGTCTTTGGTGGTTCCATATGAATTTTAGAATTATTTTCTCTAGTCTGTTGATCAGAAGTTGAATAGGTTTGACTGGGGTTTGCACTGTGGTCTCACAAGGCCAAAATCAAGGTGCAGGCTGGGCTAGTTTCTTACCTTGAGGCTCTGGGGAAGAATCTGTTTCCAAGGTCATTTAGGTTATTGATAGAATTGATTTGGGATTGTTCTTTCTTGAGATAAGCCTGTATTGCTATATACTTATCTCTTAGAATTGCCTTCACTGTTACTCACAGAAGTTGGGGTGTTGAGTTGTTGTTTTCATTCATCTCTATTTATTGCTTGATCTCTTTTTTATTTGGTCCATTGATTATTTTTATTTGGTCCATCTTTTTTATTTGATCCATTGATTATTTAGGACCATGGGCCTCCATGCATTTGTGGGCTTTTTTTGTTTTCTTTGCATAATTCACTTCTGGTTTCATATCTTTGTGGTCTGAGAAGCTGATTGATAAAATTTCAATCTTTCTGAATTTACTGAGGCTCTTTTTCATGCTCAGTATTTTTTATTTTTATTTTTTATTAAGGAATCATTGATATACACTCTTATGAAGGTTTCTCATGAAAAACAATGTGGTTACTACATTTCCCCATATTATCAAGTCCCCCTCATACCCCATTGCAGTCACTGCCCATCAGTGTAGTAAGATGCCACAGCATCACTACTTGTCTTCTCTGTGCTACACTGTCTTCCCCATGATCCCCCCCATACCATGTGTATTAATCATAATACCCCTCAATCCCCTTCTCCCTCCTCACCTACCCTACCCTTTTGTAACTACTAGTCCCTTCTTGGAGTTTGTGAGTCTGCTGTTGTTTTGTTCCCTCAGTTTTGCTTCATTATACTCCACAAATGCACACTCAATATTTTTATAACCATAGTATTTTGTAAGTCATTGCTTTATTCTCAAAAGAGATTAAGGGGACTGAAAATGAATGACATTACCCTTAAGAATTCTTTCCTAGGATACTCTTTGGTAGACTTATAGTAAGAATCTGAGTAAAGCAGCTGCTCTCTCCATAATAGCAATAGCTAATACATAGCATTAAATATGCGCTAGTCACTGTTCTAAATGCTTTGCCTGTGTTAACTCATTAATATATCAGCTATATGTACTTTCTCAAATGAGTTACAGATGAAGAAGCAAGGAAGTAGGTTTATAAAATACACTTTATTCAGAGTACATACCAAGTCAGTGACATAATAGTTTTAAAATAGTTCAACTTTTGATTGCTCGCAATGTTTTTTAAGGTACTGATAGACATTTTTTATTGTCACCATTATAGTGAGTTAATTAGCTTTTAACATGGGCTAAGTCTCCTTTTCATAAAGAGAAATAAATGCCATTCAGTAGTAAAGCAATGTAATGTAAAGCTTGTAATATAAAAATTTATGTTCCTTTGTGTGGTAAAATGAAACCCTGCATCAAAATGTGCTCTGCAATTATATGACTTCAGAAATGAGATTGACTTCTGCCCTCTGTAGCAAACCATCTCTGTCAATTCATTAATCTCTCAGTTATGGAATGTATATTCTACTAATTGAACTTTTAGACTCCATTAATAGTATTTTATTGGGTTTTACTTTATTTCATTTGAGTTTAGAGTAACCTCTGTTTGGAATGTGGAGGGGAGGGAGAAATACTAGGCACATTTACTCCTGCAGTGAAATAACACCTTTATGTTTTAGAGAGTACACACTCAAAATTTTTATAATTGCAGTATTTTGTAAGTCATTGATTTATTTTCAAAGAGATTAAGCTGTGCATTATAAAACTCCAGAGGCCACTGATCGATCATGTGGAGTTGCAGTTTGGCAAACCTGTAGCCCTCTATTCAGAAGCTTTGATAAATATAAAAATAATGGGATCAAGACCACATTAAAGTTTAATATGATGAATGACTTAGTCTGGCACAATTGTTTTGCAACCTTTTTTCTGGAAACAGACCTAGATGTTAAAGTGTGTTCTGTTGTCTTTGCAGGCGAGGAATTGCCTTGGCCTCCTTAGGAGGCCCAATTTATGCAATTGGAGGGTTAGATGACAACACTTGCTTCAATGATGTGGAGAGATATGACATAGAATCTGATCAGTGGAGTACAGTGGCACCAATGAATACTCCCCGTGGAGGAGTTGGCTCTGTGGCCCTAGCGGTAAGTTTATGTGGCACCTTGTTCATTGGATTGCATTACATCATATCCCTAACCAAATAAAGTCTGGTATATTCATATCACTAATATGCAGTTAATGACTGGTTTGTTGTACATTCTGGTCTACTCTTAGAACAGCATATAAATCAATTCAAAATCTAATGCCATGTTTTTATTTTTTCTTTATCTAGAACCATGTTTATGCAGTAGGTGGCAATGATGGAGTAGCTTCTTTATCTAGTGTGGAGAGGTATGATCCACATCTGGATAAGTGGATAGAAGTTAAAGAAATGGGTCAACGAAGAGCAGGCAATGGAGTTAGTGAGCTCCATGGTTGCTTATATGTTGTTGGTGAGTGGATAGTATTTCTCTAATTTATTACAGGATATACAATGACATTGTAATAAAACAGTATAATTATACAAATTATATTGCATTTAGGCTCAACTGGAATGAGTCCTAAAATTTGCTTTGAATTCTTAAGGTTCATATTCATGCTTTTTTGTTTACTTCTTCATCTTTCATGTTTAAAACTTCTACCTCCATAATTTTACTAGTAGTAGCAAGTTTACCAGGAGGCCCAATTTATGCAATTGGGTATATATAAGGGGATCACATTTAAATAAGATATGTATATTTTAAATATAAGCACACAATTTGAATGTGTTTTGGTACAATAAAATAAATCTTTAAAGATCTAAGACATGTTTTTTCATCTTTATTTCAAGGGAAATGTTGACTATGTTAAACAAATGTGTATATATTTCATAGGCATAATGGCCATTGGCATCTGTATATTGCTTTTGACTTAATGAATTGCAGACTTGGAAGGAACCACAGGGTAATGCTTTCTGAAAACTTTAATATTCATATGAATAATCTGGAAACATTGTTAAACTTCAAGGGAGGGACCTAGATTTTGTATTTCTATGGCTTCCAGGTGATAATGGATGCTACTTCATGTCCTCTCAACACACTTCCAGTAGTAAGGCTTTAAAGGACTATGAAATGGAAATAATAATGCTTATTTTTTAGAATTGTTTTAAGATTAGAGATACTATACATTAAGAATCTCAAACTTAATCCACTACTTTGTAGTTACCCCAAAGATAGGTCAGTATATTGTGATTAGCAATCCTTTACAGAGGAGGAAATAAGTTCAGAGAGGTGGACACTAGCATGTCACACTTCCGTTGATGTAAGTTGTCTGGTGTTATATAACTTAGTTCTTGATAAGAGAGTGGGATTGAATGTTGCCTTGTTAGCATTTAAATATTTGCGAGAAATAGAAGCAGTGCTGAATCCTCCACTGCTTATGTGTATTAAAGAAGAAACTAACATCATTTACCTTTAGATCTTGCCTGATTTTCACAGCTCTGTGAGGTAGAGACTCACAGTGAATAATATACTAATTGCCACATGCCTACAAGTGATACAGCTGGAATTTGAACTTGGGTCTGTGAGAACCAAAGGTCTTACATCACTGCCACCTCTTGCAGCTACCTACATAGCATAGGAATTGACATGTATTATATATGAATAGGAGTATCATTGTTGCTGTTCCTTGTTAAATCTTCTAGGCCCTTATAGTTAGAACAAATGGTGAAAACAAAATGGACTTTTGTTGAACATTAAAAAAAAAACATCTCTAGGTCATTCAAGTCCTACTTTAAGAAGATACAACTGATTTGAATAAGAAAACTTTGAAGGTAACTATATGTAGCTAATTGCATCCTGCCTTTTCTATTCCTCTGCTTTGAATTCTTTATTATAAATGTATAGGGAAATGATAGGAAGCCAGTAAGAAAGAAGGCTATGAAAAATATAACTGTTAAAAAATTAATCTTCTACATTAGCATGAGCAGTAATTCAAACTAAACCCTTTATTATAGTGAGAAAATGTTTTTTATCTTTGTTGTGGAAATGACACTACTGTATACATTTCTCAAAATTAATCGATTATGCACATGAAATTGGTGAATTTTATCTCAGTTAAGTTGACTTAATAAATTTAAACCTATTGGAGAAGTTGACTGTCAGTTTTTTTTCTTACTGATCTTGTTTCTAAAATGATGGTAGTTATCAGCATTTTCTGTCCTCAGGAAACTTGGCTTAGTCATGAAAGAAAGCTATGAAGCCTAAGAAGAGACACATTTATTTTTAAAGGAAAGAGCACTGTTAAAATAACTGTCTATATATTTTAACCCTCAGGAATGTACAGTGTTAGAATGATCTGTAAAGAAGACCGTCATCATCTAGAATATGTAACATGAAGATGCAGTTTTAGCAAAAAATTGGTGGGAATTCATAGTCTACCATCTCTGTAATGGGCAGTTACCATATTAAGGGAAACAAAACTTTACCATATATAAATGAGTCAAATGCTTTAGTGTAGTTTATTCATTTCTCAAGCCCTCCTACTGTTTAAAGTATGCAGTCTCCACAGAGAAGAAATCTCAGTGTGATCTCGCTTACCCCTAGAAGGCTAATGACAAATTAAGAATGTTTGTGTGGGTTTTTTTGTTTTCTGTTTTCCCTTAAATTAGCTTCTTAAATATGAGACTCCAGTTTTTTCCACTTTTAGGTTTTTAATCCCAGTATTGAGGTAAAATACTCAAATTATCTTGAATCATAGAAAATGTATAATAGGAGTTGGTAGTGGTAATAAATAGGTTATTAGGGCCAATTTTTTTCCTGATTTTCTCTTTTTCTAAAATGTGTTTAAAAGATTGAGTTGTAGCTTTTGAATTGAGATTTAGTACATGATTTCTGTAAAATATAATGCGACTTTAAAAATCTTTCTAAATATAGGTGGTTTTGATGATAATTCTCCTCTGAGTTCAGTTGAGCGATATGACCCTCGAAGCAACAAATGGGATTATGTGGCAGCACTTACCACTCCCCGGGGTGGAGTGGGGATCGCAGCAGTCATGGGCAAGATCTTTGCAGTTGGTGGTCATAACGGCAATGCATATTTAAATACAGTAGAAGCATTTGATCCAGTGCTGAATAGGTAATTTTCATGTTTTCTCTATGCTTTAAGGGATTTTCCAGTAACGGGTTACTCCAGAGGGCTAATGCTAAAATACTGCTAGATGCAGTTAATATAAAACATTAGGATATATTTATCCATCAGGAAGCTTGCTGTTTTCCCGTGATGGGAAGTTTTTGTCTTTGGTTGGTACTTTGAGTAAAGTAAGCCATGCCTGTATTAAGGTAACATACTTCCTTACCTCTCTTTCCAGGTGGGAGCTTGTTGGATCTGTGTCTCACTGCAGAGCTGGAGCAGGAGTAGCTGTATGTGCCTGTTTAACTAGCCAAATTCGAGATGTAGGTCATGGATCCAGTAATGTAGTTGACTGTATGTGACCTGAGTTCCAGCCAACCACCAACAATTTAGTTGTATGTGATGGGCAAGAAAGACAAACAGAATTTCCTAAGATCACTTATGAAGAGTTTAACTACTACTAGAGTCTTAAATATAAACTGTTGTATTGTGACTAAGTGCAACACTGGAATGATAGGTAAAAAATTATTAGTAATAAAGTTAATTATACTTCCTACTTCAGCAAATAATGGACTAGGGAAGGAAAACAGTCTGACCTGAAACCATACCTTCTCCAAAAAATGTTTAAGGTAGTGCCAAAACCATGAAATCCCCCTTTTAAGAAAATTTGAATGAATCAAAATGTAAAATGGAGTTCTTTGCTGAGCTTTTACCTTTTTTTTGCCTAAAGGTGTTAACCCTGGGTGGTAGGTTTTTTCTAGAGATTAGAATCCATTCATCAACACAGGGATATCAGGACACATGAGAGAGCTGCTCCTTTTGAATATGGTTTCTACTTGGTGCTGATGAATTTATGCCTTGCTTTTTTATCTAGGGGTTGATTTTTCAATTTCTTGGATATTTACGGAAGTAGAAAACTGCTTTATCTTTCTGAGAGCCACTTGGCTGCATTTCTGGAAGCTTATAGGAGTGCTGGAAGCAGCCCTTAGTGTCAATTTGAATTGTTAGGATGCCAAAAGATCTAGCTGAACTAATTCCATCTGAATAAATCTATACCTTTATTCTTTCATCTCATGTAAAAATGGATTTGTTTCATAATAAGCAAAAACTGAACCAGAGGAAATATTAGAAGAGAAGGCTTTAGAACTGATGTTATTCTAGCGCCCAGTTGAGTGCCCTTGAGAAGCAACGGTGATTACATGACTCCCTATTGAGAGGAGTCTGAAAAGATGTTTCTCTTCTTTAATTATTTGATTTTGAACCCAAGATTTATTATCTTTTTATTTTGCTGTTTGCCACCATCCTGGTTTTTCTAACTGTACAGAATATGGGTTTATTTATTTTCAGAAAATGAATCCATTTACAAAAATCCTTTATATACTTTACTGATTAGTTCAAGCCCGTCGTTACCAGTAAAAGATACTGTTGGTAAAAAAAAACACCAAGAAGATTGAAATGACTGTTTTTCCTCTTATAGTTAGTGCTCTCCAGTATGTTCATTGACTTTAACTGAAACTATTTCTACACGTTCATTTGGAGCCATGATAATGATACACCTACTGATTTCACAGTTCTTCATGGTTTTAACCAGCATTATAAAATGGCCAATTCATTATATGTAAATATTTTTATAAACATTTATGAAGAGTATTAAAATACTCTGTTTTGTATTTGGAATGCAGTTTGGTACTTCTCTTGTAGGCCTTCCTACATGTTCCTTTAGTCATGCTTTAGAATTTAGTGCTCCTTGCTGGTCAGTCATCTGGTTCACACTGCCCCCTGCCACCCAGCCCGGAAGTCCATTGCCTAAAAACCTCTGATGGTCCTCATTCAAGTCAACCTGGCTTGTCAGTACAATAGGGCAAAAGCCACATTACAGATGCTGGTGTCTATTGGTATAGCAGACCAAAAGAAGAGGAAAAAATTGTGTAAGGGGGTCCAGGCCAGCAGATAAAGGTCTTTCATGAAGCAGACTTAAAAGTATCTTAATTATGCCATTTGTTACTGTCAGCTTATGGGCAAGTTTGTAAGTCACTGCTGAACCTGAATCCGTGTTCTCTGGTGTAACTTTATATTTCAGTCAATCCCCAAAGCATTTAACTGCAGCATCCACTGGACTGACTGTAAACAACTGGCTTCATATGGAAAATAAGTCTCAGAACCTGGCATGAACTGTTTATTTCTCATGGCTAATGGAGTTCTTGTATTATAATGCTTGTCCGGCTATGACTGCCAGTATGTTTGTTGTATTTATTTTTGTCAGGGAGTGGATGTGATCTCAGGTCTAAGATTATTTAAATGTTTTTTCTTTAACTTATTACTGCCTTTGTTGTATGTAGAGAGTTAAGGAGTATCAAGGTATTTCCATTTCTGTTTTTTACTATACAATAGTCATCTAACATACTAAGTTGGTACCCTGCTTACCTGTAAAATAGAACTACTCAAGAGGGAAGTAAAGTGAGGTAAAGGGAACACTTGGCTGTTATATTTTGTATGGATAGTCAGCATAGCCTTGAAGGACCTGGCAGTGGTATGAAAAGATAAATAGTGGAATCAATATGCACAGTCTCTATTAAAAACACATTCTTTGAGATATGAAATGGGAATCAGGCAATTGAAAGATGACAGATATTCATAGGAATAAAGATGAAATAATCAAAGATGGTTGCTTACTTAATTGTGAGGCCTGTCACTTTACTCTCAGATGTTAATAGGAATACCAAAAAGTGATACAATATAGAGCTAAATGTTGAAATTGTAAGTGGAAAAAAAAATGTGAGAATTTGCATAGTATTTCTTCAAGAAATATTTCTAGGTGCTTTTGTATCATTAAAGCCACTACTTTCCTGTACTGTACTACCACTTTAAAAACAAATTGCTTAATATTGTTTTTGACAAATTTCACTGTATTCTGTGTAACTAATTGATTATTTTAAATGTTTGAATAAACTTTGTATATACCCTGTAAGAGGTATTGTTTATTCTCTTAATTCCCAAGTGAATTTTAAACATATAATGGTAAACATGCCTTGATAGGAGATAAGCTGTTCTTAAAAATGGTAAACTTGAGAATTTTGTTTCCTTTTCCACTGTTCCACTTAACCAGCTATATACTCTGCTTTCACAAGACAGTAGAAATACATTTAAAGAAAGACCATTTATTTTTCATAGTCTCTTGGCATTATAAAAATATTTCTGGTCCCTATTTCTTTATCGGGTATGGAGGAAGGGGTCATTTCTTTCCTTTTTTATTGAGATATAATCAACATATAACATTCTCAGTGTGCATGATTTGATAGTATGTATATATTATAAAATGATCACAATAAGTCTGCTTAACACCCATACCACACGGTTACAGATCTTTTTCTTGTGATGAGAACTTTTCAGCTTTCAGCAACTTTCAAATAAACACTTATCATTAACTATAATCACTGTGCTATACATTGCATTCCAGGACATTTTATAAATAAATTTTTACCTTTAAACCACCATCACCCATTTTGCACACACCCACTTAGTCACTATATTCTTTAGCAATACTTGATACATACATAAAGGTATATGCAACGTGGAAGTTTATTAAACTCATAAAACACCTATGTACCCACTCCCTAATTAAGAACTTGGTAGTGTTGATTCTACCATTGTGTTCCTTGTGAATTCCAATAGGCAGCATAACCCTCTCCAGAGGTAACTACTTCCTGGATCAATCATTCCTTTGTGTTTTTTCCTTTGGATTTTATGTATATATATCCCACATTTTATATAGTAGTATTGTACTGTATGTAGTCTTACATAATTTAGTCTTTTCATTCAACAGGTTCATTTTCAGAACTTATGGTGGGTATAGTTTTTAATTTTACAGTGGTAAAATGAACATTCATGTAGTTTCTCGGTATATATGTGAGAGTTTCTTTAGAGCATGTATCTAGAAGCGGAGTTGGTTGTATGTGCCATAACAGCTTTTTAAGTTTTATAAAATAATGGAGTTACTTTCCAAGAATGGTTATGCCAGCTTACAGTATGGTTTATCATTTACTTGATTTTTTTTTCATAGTGAATTTTTTTTTCTTTTTATTGGTACTTGATATTTTAAGACCTAATCCTTGCCAATATGGTTGTAAAATGGCACTTTATTGTGGCTTAAGTTTGCATTTTTTCTGATTGTTAATGAGTTGAACATGTTTCCATGATTATTAGTCTTAGTGTTCTGTGAAACACTTTTTGATGTCATGTCCATTTTTCTATTTTTACTAGAGTTCTTAATAGAATACTAATATTTTTTTAATTGCACATATCTTCTCCCAGTTTCTGGCTTATCTTTTCACTATTTTTCTTGGTAAACTTCATTTTAACATATTTAAATGTTCTTTTTGTGTTTTAAGATTATTTCTTAACAGTCTTTTGTAAAAATCAGAAAGTCTAAGTATTTAGTCCACCTGGAATTTGTGTATGTGTGAATGAAGTAATTTCATTGTTGTACTATGTGAATAACCAATTTTTTTCATATTGTTTATTGACTAATTCATCCTTTTCTCAGGGACTTTATTACATGGCCAATTTTCATGTAAGTAACCATCTATTTTGGAACTTTCTTTCTATTCCCTTGGTCTGTCTAATCAAGGTTAAATGGCACATTGTTTTAATCACTATAACTTGATTAAAAATCTTAATACCTTATAGAGCAAGTCTCCACTCCTTATTTTGGAGTGTTCTTGAGCTTTTGCTCTTTCATTAAATATTAGAATTCATCTGTCAAATTCGTTGGAGGAAAAAGGCTCCAGGTTTTCTTCTTTTTTTAATTCCATTATATTGACTCTTCCTAGATTTGCTATTCTTTATCAGAGCAAGGAAATTTCCTTTTATTTCCAGTTTGCTAAGCTTTTATTAGGGGGGTTGAATTTTATGGAACTTATTTCATCTCATAAACGTGTTTACTATAAGGTTATAATCTGGTAATATAAATTACATTTAAATATTTTTAAAATATTGAGCTATCTTTATTCTTGGGATAAACTCAACTTGATCATTAATGTTCATTTTTAAAAATATACTTCTGAACTTTAATTGCTTATGTTTTTTGGTTTTTTTTGGTACCATTAATCTACAGTTACATGAAGAACATTATATTTACTAGGCTCCCCCCTTCACCAAGTCCCCCCCACAAACCCCATTACAGTCACTGTCCATCAGCGTAGTAAGATGCTGTAAAATCACTACTACTTGTCTTCTCTGTGTTGCACAGCCCTCCCCATGCCCCCCACACACTATACATGCTAATCGTAATGCCCCCTTTCTTTTTTCCTGCCCTTATCCCTCCCTTCCCACCCATCCTCCCCAGTCCCTTTCCCTTTGGTAACTATTAGTCCATTCTTGGGTTCTGTGCTTCTGCTGCTGTTTTGTTCCTTCAGTTTTTCTTTGTTCTTATACTCCACAAATGAGTGAAATCATTTGGTACTTGTCTTTCTACGCCTGGCTTATTTCACTGAGCATAATCCTCTAGCTCCATCCATGTTGTTGCAAATGGTAGGATTTGTTTTCTTCTTATGGCTGAATAATATTCCATTGTGTATATGTACCACATCTTCTTTATCCATTCATCTACTGATGGACACTTAGGTTGCTTCCATTTCTTGGCTATTGTAAATAGTGCTGCGATAAACATAGGGGTGCATCTTTATTTTTCAAACTGGGCTGCTGCATTCTTAGGGTAAATTCCTAGAAGTGGAATTCCAAATGGTATTTCTATTTTGAGTTCTTTGAGGAACCTCCATATTGCTTTCCACAATGGTTGAACGAATTTACATTCCCACCAGCAGTGTAGGAGGGTTCCCCTTTCTCCACAACCTCGCCAACATTTGTTGTTGTTTGTCTTTTGGATGGTGGCCATCCTTACTGGTGTGAGGTGATATCTCATTGTGGTTTTAATTTGCATTTCTCTGATGACAAGCGATGTGGAGCATCTTTTCATGTGTCTGTTGACCATCTGAATTTCTTCTTTGGAGAACTGTCAGTTCAGCTCCTCTGTCCATTTTTTAATTGGATTATTTGCTTTTTGTTTGTTGAGGTGCATGAGCTCTTTGTATATTTTGGATGTCAACCCTTTATCGGATGTGTCATTTACGAATATATTCTCCCATACTGTAGGATGCCTTTTTGTTCTATTGATGGTGTCCTTTGCTGTACAGAAGCTTTTCAGCTTGATATAGTCCCACTTGTTCATTTTTGCTTTTGTTTCCCTTGCCCGGGGAGATATGTTCATGAAGAAGTCGCTCGTGTTTATGTCCAAGAGATTTTTGCCTATGTTTTTTTCTAAGAGTTTCATGGTTTTATGACTTACATTCAGGGTCTTTGATCCATTTTGAATTTACTTTTGTGTATGGGGTTAGAAAATGATCCAGTTTCATTCTCTTACATGTAGCTGTCCAGTTTTGCCAGCACCACCTTTTGAAGAGGTTGTCATTTCCCCATTGTATGTCCATGGCTCCTTTATCATATATTAATTGACCATATATGTTTGGGTTAATGACTGGAGTCTCTATTCTGTTCCACTGGTCTGAGGGTCTGTTCTTGTGCCAGTACCAAATTGTTATGATTACTGTGGCTTTGTAGTAGAGCTTGAAGATAGGGAGCGAGAACCCCAACACCCGCCCCCCGCCCCACTTTATTCTTCCTTCTCAGGATTGCTTTGGCTATTCGGGGTCTTTGGTGTTTCCATATGAATTTTTGAACTATTTGTTCCAGTTTGTTGAAGAATGCTGTTGGTAATTTGATAGGGATTGCATTGAATCTGTAGATTGCTTTGGGCAGGATGGCCATTTTGACTATATTAATTCTTCCTAGCCAAGAGCATGGGATGAGTTTCCATTTGTTAGTGTCCTCTTTAATTTCTCTTAAGAGTGTCCTGTAGTTTTCAGGGTATAGGTCTTTCACTTCTTTGGTTAGGTTTACTCCTAGGTATTTTATTCTTTTTGATGCCATTGTGAATGGAATTGTTTTCCTGATTTCTCTTTCTATTAGTTCATTGTTAGTGTACAGGAAAGCCACAGATTTCTGTGTAATGATTTTGTATCCGGCAACTTTGCTGAACTCCGATATTAGTTCTAGTAGTTTTGGAGTGGAATCTTTAGGGTTTTTTATGTACAATATCATGTCATCTGCAAATAGTGACAGTTAACTTCTTCTTTATCAATCTGGATTCCTTGTATTTCTTTGTTTTGTCTAACTGCCGTGGCTAGGACCTCCAGTACTATGTTGAATAACAGTGGGGAGAGTGGGCATCTCTGTCTTGTTTCCTACCTCAGAGGAAAAGCTTTCAGCTTCTCGCTGTTCAGTATGATGTTGGCTGTGAGTTTATCATATATGGCCTTTATTATGTTGAGGTACTTGCCCTCTATACCCATTTTGTTTAGAGTTTTTATCATGAATGGATGTTGAATTTTGTTGAATGCTTTTTCAGCATCTATGGAGATGATCATGTGGTTTTTGTCCTTCTTTTTGTTAGTGTGGTGGATCATGATGGATTTCCTAATGTTGTACTATCCTTGCATCCCTGGGATGAATCCCCCCTTGGTCATGGTGTATGATCCTTTTGATGTATTTTTGAATTCGGTTTGCTAAAATTTTGTTGAGTATTTTTGCATCTATGTTCATCAGGGATATTGGTCTGTAATTTTCTTTTTTAGTGGGGTCTTTGCCTGGTTTTGGTATTAGGGTGATGTTGGCTTCATAGAATGAGTTTGGGAGTATTCCCTCCTCTTCTATTTTTTTGGAAAACTTTAAGGAGAATGGGTATTATGTCTTCTCTGTATGTCTGACCAAAGTAAATCCATCTGACCTGGGGGTTTTGTTCTTGGGTAGTTTTTTGATTACCACTTCAATTTTGTTGCTGGTAATTGGTGTGTTTAGATTTTTTGTTTCATCTTTGGTCAGTCTTGGAAGCTTGTATTTTTCTAGGAAGTTGTCCATTTCTTCTAGGTTTTCCAGCTTGTTAGCATATAGGTTTTCATAGTATTCTCTAGCAATTCTTTGTATTTCTGTGGGGACCGTCATGATTTTTTCTTTTCTCGTTTCTGATTCTGTTGATGTGTGTTGATTCTCTTTTTCTCTTAAGAAGTCTGGCCAGAGGCTTATCTATTTTGTTTATTTTCTCAAAGAACCAGCTCTTGGTTTCATTGATTTTTTCTATTGTTTTATTCTTCTCAATTTTATTTATTTCTTCTCTGATCTTTATTATGTCCCTCCTTCTGCTGACTTTAGGCCTCATTTGTTGTTCTTTTTCCAATTTCGATTATTTTGACTTTAGACTATTCATTTGGGATTGTTCTTTAAGATGCCTGGATTGCTATATACTTTCCTCTTAAGACTGCTTTCGCTGCGTCCCACAGAAGTTGGGGCTTTGTGTTGTTGTTATCATTTGTTTCCATATATTCCTTGATCTCTATTTTAATTTGTTCGTTTATCCATTGATTATTTAGGAGCATGTTGTTAAGCCTCCATGTGTTTGTTAGCCTTTTTGCTTTCTTTGTACAATTTATTTCCACTTTTATACCTTTGTGATCTGAAAAGTTGGTTGGTAGAATTTCAATCTTTAATTGCTTATGTTTTGCTTAGGACTTTTCCATCTATGCTCAGAAGCGAGCTTGATCTGTAGTTTTTCCTTTTAGTGACCTTGTCTGTTTTCATAGTTTTTGGTATCAGAGAGGGAGTTACAGAGTATTCTCTTTTCTATTTTCTGAATTATTTAACATTTTAACACTGAAATCACCAGTTTTTTTAACACATTTGATAGAATTTACTTGTAAAACCACCTGGTCTACAGTTCACTTTTGCAGAAAAATTACCAATTCAGTATCTTACTGGTTATAGTGTTGTCAGGCAGCTGTGCAGGGGGAGGTGTCTCCCTGCACACCAGGTGAAACCTCAGCCTGGGTGGGGGAGGGTTCTTGACTCTGAATGAGAAAGAATTCTAGTACAGATCAGACAAGTGTAGGTAAGGAAGGAATTCATTAAAGTGAGAGTGGCAGTGTATGGCAGCAGCTGTGCAAGCAGCAAAGAGCAAGGAAGAGCAGAGGGAGGAAAGGGGAGCTCATTGAACCCCTGCTCGACATAGGGCAGATCCTTTGCCAACTCCTGAAGCCAGGGTCACCTGGCGTCCAGTATCTGCCTGAGTCTGCATGGCATGGGAACTAAGCCCCTCCTACCCCAGGACTTGGGGGAGCCTCAGAGCACTGGGTGGAGTGAGTGTTTTCTGACAACTTCCCAAAGGCAAAGAAGATTTTCAGGCAGGCTACTAAAGAGCATGATCATACAGCTGCACTCTTGTCCAGGTCACCCAGCTGATGGGGACTTGCAAGGCCAAATCAGTGATCTGAGTAGCCCTTCCCTACTTGTCTAGAGTAGAACAGAGACAGGGTAAGGACTTGTGCTTAAGTCTAGAAAATAGAATAAAATAGCAAAATAGCAAAGGCACCACTGGGAGAGCACAGAAACAAACTGCAGTTAAGTTGAAAGTGAGATGTCTTGATTTAAGGCAAAAAGTACACAGTTGAAAGGGGAGTGCGGGCAACCTCAGAGAGGAGGTGTGGTTAAGAGCTTGGAAATCTTTTAAGGCTTTCAAGAAAGGGGCAAAGGGGGGTGGAGGAGGACATAGGCTTGTCATGTGGTCTCTGGAGAGACATGTCACAACCGATAGTCTTCTATCCTGTTAGGATAAACTTCACACAAGAAATTTCTTGATCCTATTCTCCAAGTTAGTCGTTACCCTCAAGCAGTGGGAACATATCATTTAGGACTATTTGCCCTGCCTTAAGATAGGGTCCATTATCATATTACCATATAATGTTAGGAATCTTACCTCCTAACTCCCTGGTTTTAAAAAATGGAATCTCAGCCTCAAGATGGAGTCCCTCCTGTTCTTACTGTATGGTTTACATCTTGGCATTTTTTATCATAGGCAGGAAAAGTTAATCATAATGCTTGTCCCATGTCCCTGCCCTGCCTCAGTAGGATTTTTAAGTCAATTTTGTTAAGTCTCATATTTTAAAATACCATCATTTGGTGGATCTCACATTTTATATGTACTATTTTCATTTATGCTCATTTCCAAATATTTTTTAAATGTTGTTTGACTCATGAATTTATATTTTAGAATACCAATATTTTTAAATTACCAGATTAAGTTTCATTTGGTTAGTGGTCATGATCTGTATGATTCCACTTCATGGAAATGTACTGAGACTTGTTACAATGGCCTATTATGAAGGTAAATTTTATGTATTATTGAAAAGCCTGACTCATTTTGGTGCAATTTTTTGTACAATATATCAAACTAGGGAATTGGGCTGTTCAATCTTGAATATATTGCCATTTTTTCTTTTGGCTAACATTCCATATTGTTTTCAACAATGAGATATGTTGAGGTTTTTGGTTTAGATGTATGCTAATTTCAAAGAGTTGAGCATTTCAAACGTGTGTTTTCAGACATGTATCTGATTTTGTCCTGGAAGGGAGCTCTCACTGGTTACTTGTTTGTGGGGCCAGGAATACTTACACCCTTTTTACTCCCTCTTGCTATTGGGGAAGGCAAGCGTTGCTGTGTTGCTTTCCCCCTGCTCAATTGCTAATACTGCACTGGTCTTATATACCTGTTCAAATTTTGGGTCTCCTGAAACACCTTGTTTGACTAGAATGCTGTACATAGATTTTTTTTTATTTTGCTGGATCCAACTTGACCTGTTTTATTTGGAATAGGATTAAGTGGTCATAAATTTTACTAGCACCTCCACTATTTCCCAAGAAACTTTTTTTCTTAAATGAAGGTTTTTTGTTTGCATACCCCCTGCCAGTTTTTAGTGGTTAACCTTGAAATTTGCAGTGCATATTTAAGAACCTATTAACATAGTTAAATGCCTTCCTGAACAATGAGGGCCTTAGAACAATAAAATTCATCACCTTTATCTGGTATTTTAGTTTACCAACCTATATTTAAACATTATTAAATATTTGGGTTCACTTTGGTTTACTTTTGTGTATCTCAGACATTCCTTTGAGAAAAATTTTTTCCCCCTAAAGATGTATTTTTAGAAGTTAGGGAAGTTCTGTTCAAGGAATATTTTTGTTCCTCTGAAAATGTATTATTTCACTGCCATCCTTTTTATATTTTCTTAAATTTACTTTTTAAGCTTTGAAGTATAATCGACAAAATTATATATTTAAAGTACATGAGTTGACACATGTATACTTTGTGAAATGATTATCACATCCATCACTCATTTTCCTTTGTGTGTTTGTGGTGAGGAGCTATCAGGGTCTACTCTCAGTTAACTTCAATTCCACACTTACTGATACTCTCGATCATTTAACTACATTTCTACTTGATAGTTTTCTCCCAGAAATTTGAAGTTATTCTAGTGTCATCAGGTTTCGTTTAGCTTGTCAACTGCTATTCTTTCCTTCCTATGGGACCTCCTTTTAAGATCTTTTCATCCGTTCTGTAGCTTCACTATAGTGAGTCTAGATGTGGGTCTTTGTAATGATCCTGCCAGTATACACTATGATTATGGTGTCTGTCTGCTCTAAAAATCTCAGCCATGGACTCTGGGTATTACTTCTCTTATTCTGGGACTTCTAATCTTCCTAATTTTCACTTCAGCTCTGTGTACTTCTTTTCATTTCCAAAAGTCTTAATGCTGCTTTTCCTTTTGTTTCTTTTTGTGCATTTTATGCATAGACTTTTATGCCCTGTGGCTTAGTATCTGGAATTTTTCCTTATGGTGCCATTCTTGTGGTGATTTCATTTTGTAAATGTAAACATGTATGTAGCTGAGCCTGTGAGAATCCAGAGGTTCTAAATTGGGCATTTTCTCTCATGAAAGGTTTTGCATTTGCATCTCTAGGCCAGTAACTGCCCTTGGGACATCTTAGCCCCCTTATTGGTTCCTCAGGGTCCAGCTTATACATTTGGCTTCGACGTGATGCTGCTTTCCTAAGAACCCAATAAGGCATTTAAAAGTATATTGTTTATAACGTAGCCAAGGTCTAGTAGTGAGAGCGCCCGTCAGGTGAGCCAGTCTCTCATAACCCCCTGGAGAGCGTTGCCACCACCATTCCACAGCTAATAGGAAGGGCATAGTTTTGGTAACTACTGGACCCTCCTGTAAAATTTGTTGAAAGAGCTGAGACCTTAACAGACTGAGCTTTTTCAGTCCCATTCAAGTAAAAATTTTGAGTTTAAACTAGTTTATAAAAGGAAAATTCATAAAATATAAGATTACTTGGCATAGAGATGCCTATTACTTTTTATATACACCAGACCCTCTAAGCATTAATGAGTTATAAATCCCAGACTCCAAAGTGCTGATGTAAATTCCACAAAAATAACTCTATTCTGCCTGAAACTTTCAGGAAGTGTTTCTTTTGGCCTTTAGCCAAAAGTAATTAACATTTATACCTGAACCATAAATTCCCTGGTTTCCCCCTATTCCTCTGCAAACAATGATCTTTGTTCCTATCTGGAAACCAGAGCTCAAAACTAAATGACACAGTGGCTGTTTGTATTTTATTCTAACACAGAGGGCTCTAGTTTTCCTCTTGTTTCATTTGTTGAAACCTATTCTAATACAGTGCTAATCAGTGTGGTGTTTTGGGAATCAGCTTTATTGGGTTAAAACTTAGATGAAATTCACCATAACTGCATTTAAACATTTTCATCACCCCACCCCCAGCCCGCCCCCACAGATTCTCATGAGCTCTTCTTGCAGTCAGTCTCCACTTGCCCTAGGCAACCACTGATGATAAAGTTGCCTTTTCTGGGTATTTCGTATAACTAAAATTATATATTGTATATAGTGTTTCCCTTCTGTCATTTAGCATGATGTTTTTAAGATTCATCTCATCCATAGTCTAGTATTTTTATTGCTGAGTAGTATTCCATCTTATGCAAATACCACCTTTTGTTTATTCAGCAGGTAGTCATTTGGACTGTTTGCCATTATGCATAATGCTGCTGTCAGAAGTTCAGAAATCACAGTAGAAATTTGTGCACACACCAAAAAGACAGTGTGTGAGCAGTAAAACCAAAACATTCAGTGAGGCTCAGGAGTACATTGTTATAAAGCAGCTTACACAGTGAGAAAGCAGTGACTGTTTCTTCTTCACAGCAATTGTTTATAATAGAATTTTTTTAATGATAGGGAATTGGTTTGTGGTCACCCCTTATCAACCTTGGGAGATGAGTTCAAGTTTTGCTTTTGGTTTTCATAGTTACAAGAAATAGCCGGAGTCAAGTTAGTTGTATGTACAGAATAAACTAAATCAAGCTTTGTATGACTAAACTGACTTTGGGAATTTTCAAGGGTGGTCTGTTTTTGATTTATGTAGTTGTTCATTTCATCCACTTGTCTCCTCATATGAATAACTACAGACAGACATTTAAAACCCTCGAGAGTACACAACACACTATGAGGGTCAATAACACAGTTGTAAGAATAGTCAAGGTCCCCAGAGGCTAAGATTTAACAAATTAACCAAATGCGTTTCAGTCTTTACGAACACGCACTTACACAGGCCCGTGCTTGCTTAGGACAGTGAAGATGAAGAGGGTTGTTATAGGTGAACTTTTCCTCTAACTTAGCTCACCATATGTGGGCAATCAGGTAATTTAGTAAGCCATTCCTATGGAAACACAGAGGTTGAGTTCCAGCAAATTAAAAACTCAATTTGTGAGTTTGGGGAACAACCAGTTGAGATTTCTAGATGTCGAGTTCAGATCATCTCCAGATGGAGTGAGGGCAAGCAGGGGCGACCTGACATTTTCCTGGTTTGCAGTGTGAATGCCTCTGGGGATCCTGAATGGTCACATCGCAACAAGTACAAGATAGAAAATTCGAAGAAGTCATCACAGCAGCTCTCTCTTATCAGCTTGACCAGTTTCAGTTTCATAGTGATTCCAAGTCAAGCAAGTGGGAGAAAATTGGGACTGTTGATTTGTGGAGTTCTCACCAATTACTGGAGGAAACAAGAACTCAGTATCTAGTCAATAGATAGAAAACAAAACCTCACAAAGACAACAGTGCTAGAATGTGATATCCACGAAGGTGTGTCACTGAAATGATTTTTTTCTCTCTATAGAAAGCATCCCCATTTCTTTGTCTGCAATTAAATCTAGTTTCACTACATTGGGCCTGATTATTTACGTAAGTGCAGCAAGAATAGTGACTTGGCTATATTGGTTCTTTTAAATCTGTTTTGCTCCCAAGTTTTCTTGAGGTTCAGACTGGACTTTTAAAAGCTTCTTGAGGCTAAGAAACCAGGCCAAGGACTTGTCCAACTGTATTCCGTTACAAGGAGAACAGACTCTTACTGAACTTACACACATACATATATTGTCATGAAAAGTAAGAGTTACCAAATTCTGGAAGGATCAAGTAGGGAGAAAGAGATAAGTATTTCAACCTTTGTTGCAGGCAAACTTTACCACATGAAGTTATAGCTAGTTTAAAAGAGAAAAGCAGGGGGTCCTTTATATCTGGAAAATAAAACATTAAACAGTGTTTTAAATGAAGTCACAAAAATTATCTTCATTGTTTATTCTGTCTTATGTAACTGATTTTTGATTTGCTTCATCTTCAGTTGGAAAACTGCTTGATGCATCAAAAAATTTTCCAATAGAAGTTTAGAAATTCTTACTCAGGCCAATGTTAGGATCTGAAAGTTATCAGAAACCTGAATTTTCGAATGCTTGTCAGGGTCTTTGAAGATGAAGCATTTTTGTAAAAGCATCAGAATGAAACAATAACTATAGCTATTTTTAAGTCTTTTGTCATTTACAAAGATCAGATAAGAGTTCATATATATATACCCCCAAAATTATGCAACTGACAAAGATTATTTTAAATTAATAGGTGGAATTAATTATGACTAGTAACATTATACATGTAGTTTCTGGTTTGTATAACCTTCCTAGGTATAAATGATACAGTTATACTATTTTTTTTACAATGTTGCCTGTGCAATTTAATATATAAAATAAACCTAATTCACATTCTGTTTTTACTTCATTCAGAATTTGCTTTGGGGAAGTTTGTCAAAACATTTGATCAAATAGGATCATAGGCCACTGTGAAATAATACTTAGTTAACTCTTCAACCAAAGTGACAAAAGATTTCAAAGGCAAATACAGAAAGTTTCCATTATTTTTCTTAGTATTCAAAGACTTGATAAACACAATGTGGAGCCCAGGAAACATGTTCATAAGACACAGAATCTTTATTTCCTAGGCAGATTACATTAAAGGTAGAAAAAATTTTGTCCTTGTAACCAAATTCTAATTTTCCATCAATGTATTTTTGATACCAGAATTCTTCTTTAAACTTAAATATAAATCCATTCCAGTCTTGGTTTGAGAACATATAAAATTCCTTTTCCAGAACCTGCTGCAACTTTGCTTCTGATCAGGTTTTGTCTTATCTTTTTCCTTGTTCTGGAATAATCATTTTACTTTAGGACAAAACTATTTTTTTCCCTTAGCAAAAAAAAACAAGAAACCACCCCCCCCACCCCCCCACCCCCGGTCCTTCATACTTTTCCTTATCCATTCGGTTTTTTGTACCTGCTTTTCATATGTATTGTCTTTCACCCTTGTTATCTAGTAGTCTCAATTACATATATTAAGTAGAATTCTTAACCTCTAGAGTCCTTATTTCCTGGGGAAAACTAGAAGTTTGTGGACTGACAAATATGTAAATACATTTCATAATTTCTAGAAATACATCCTTATAGTAAAATTCAGTGTGGCACAAAACATGTTTATTAATAGACCCAAATATCTTTTGTCTCTCTGTTAAGTTAAAAAGCCAAAAGTAGGTAAAATGCCAGTTTATCTTATTTAGAAATGATCTAGATATTCAATGAATATCCATTTCATTCAACTTAGTATAAACTTTTATGTATTTGTAATTACTTGCTTTAGACAATTATGCTTGATTAGACAGCTAACAATCTTTTACTTGTTGACATTTTAAAGACATGTCTGCTTTTATTGAACCAACAAATTAGTTTTTACTGAAGATCACAATTTATGTAAAATTGAAAAATACTTGGATTTATATTTCTGAGTATACTTGATGTATATAAATGCTTAACTTTAAGCCAATTAAATAGAGCTCTTTACAAGTCAATTTTGGCAATGCCATCAAGAAAAAAAAAGTCATCTGTAACATGAATACATAAATAGAAACATAGACATAGTTCCTAACAGCTTTTGTTTTAAAATTCTTGAGCCATGTCTCAGGTACAAAACTCTAATAGTTGGATCTAAACTGTTTCTGACAGATGCAAAGTTATGGTTACCTGCTCAGGTGGCCAAAAGCTTTTTGCTAAAGATTTTTTTATTTACATGCCATAAGGATCCTTTCAGAGGTCATTTTGGAGTCATTTGTCTTTTAGAAGCTTCTGCATACCAAAGAATGTACTCCACTGTCTGAGAGCTTTGGAATCCTTCTAAGGGTACCCTGGAAGATGGACTTACATGAGTTTAAGGTTCCCCAAGATGGCCACTACAATTCCAAAAGTTCACCCTTTTCATAAAAGGCACAAGAGTGCCTGGTCCATAGACCGGGTGGAACCCATCTTTGCCTTTACATTCCCCCAAACATCTTAAGTATGAAGGGCCTGCTTTCCCACAACTATTTCAGGACACAGGTAATCAGAATTAGGTGACTTACCAAGAAGCTTCAACAAGCAAAATACAGGTATGCACAATGAAGTAAGAGAGCTCAAAATGCAAAGAGAGCAGAGCTTGGATCCAAGAGAGACTTACTCAAGCCCCAGGACTGGTGAGAAAGCGGTGGGCTTGGTGGGTGCCAGCGCCTGGGTTTTGACTGGCCTCAGGTGTTACGGGTTTGTTTCTTTGGATCCCACTCCTGATGTCATGAAATGTCAAAAGTTCAAATATAACAAGTAAAACCAAATAATAGTAATTGGTAAAAATGAGTGTACGCACATACCAAAAAAAACAAGTTGGTAAACTGGGAGCACTCCAACTAAAACACCAAATAAGTCTCAGGGGTTCATTGTTTTAAAGCAGCTTATAGAGCAAGAAAGTAGTTTATTCTTGACAGTGATTGGTTGTAATTAGAATTTTCTTAAATGATAGGGATTTGGTTTGTGGTTACCCTGTTACCGACCTTGGGAGACAGTTCAAGGTTTGCTCGTGATTTTCAGAGGCATAAGCAAGAAATGACCAGGTCAAATTAAATAAGCTAAATGAAGCTTTGTTTGTATGACCAAACTCGTTTGCCCAGGGGATTTTCAGGGCTGGTCTCCATGAGGGAACACTGCCATAAATGTTTGTGACCATGCTTTCATTTATCTTGCGCAGGTTCATACAAGTGGAATTGTAGGGTTGTGTAGCAATGATTCTTAACTTTTTAAGTTCCCAAACTGTTATCCACAGTGGCTATACTGTATCATATTCCTATCAGCACAGTATGGGGTTTCCGGTTTCTCCTCATCCTAACACTAGCTGTAATCAAATAAAATGCCAGTACATTGTACTGAGTGTAAAGTGGTAGCTCAATGGGGTTAAATCAACATCATTTTTTTCCTACAGGAAATGGTTGCTCTCTAGTGGTACACTCTGCACATTACACTTGGAAAAGGGTCGCTAATGGGAAGCTTCAAACTAAAACTTGTTAAAATTTATATTCATGTTGTGCCTGCACTGTTTTGCACACTGAGTGCACTTTGATGCCACGTTCAAAATGTTTTCCTCATTACCACTATTAATAATCCTCAGACGCTGGCTAGCTGTGGCTTTTACTTAATCCCTGGAAGTGCATTATACTCAGAACTTAGCTTTTGTGCTTCAGATCTCATCTATTTTATGTACTCAGATCTTCTGGGGTCAGGGTTTACACCTGTGGAGTGGCTCATGCCTATGAAGAAGGGGAGGAAAAGCCCTGGGACAGTTTTGACTTAAACCTACCACATCCTTTCAAATGAGCCAGAGGAATAATTGTTTCTTAATATAAATTATTTTAAATCAGCTGCACACAAATGGATTGTCTGGTGGTTTCTTGGTATTTTCAGGTAACAGTTTGTAAATATGCCTGAAGAGTTGTGAAATTTTATAATGGATCTCCCTGGGGCTCGGCTGAAAGGTGAGAGCACTATGTGCATTCAAAAGAGCAAGGGAACTGAGGAAGGAACCTGGCCAGGGATTGTCTTACCTAGAGAACGTATATTCGTTAAGTAATGAAAGATGTGGCTTCAGGAAATTAGGGAAGTAGAACCAAAGGTTTAATGGTTAAAGAACCTACAAGTTTTCCTTTAATGCCACAGGATATCTCACTTGTTTTTTTGTAAAGCGGAGTGAAAGTCTCTGTGAAATTTCCCTAACTTCCTGTGCTTTATTTAGGAAGTTTAGGGAACGCCTAACACAAAATAGTAGAGAGCATGGGAGATGCACCTATGATTTACTGCTCCAGTCAAATGGAGCCAAGAGGAGGAAGAGGCCACACCCTCTGTGTGACATTCTGGTACAGTAATTCTACTCAGAAGTAAATATGGCCCAATCCACTTCTCAGGGTAAAGGGGTATATAAGGTTTAGTATAGGACAAAGTTTATTCACCTCAGGATAACACTGAATATGAGAGAAAATGGAAATACTCAGGAATTATTTTAATAACAGTATTTATTAAAATGTATCTATATAATGATACATGTAACATTTTACATGTAAAAATGTTGCTATATAACAAACTCTGCTTTTCAAAGACTGTCTGAAGATTCAGATTAAGCCACTGGTGCTGCCTTCACTGCCAAAACTCAGGGAGACACTGGAATCACACAGTAGGGCCATATTCAATCCTCTGCTTTTTGAAAATAGCTGTTTTGGAGCTAAATCTGGTGTTATTTATACATACAGTACTATTTAACTCTTGCCAGAAAAGCTGCCATAAAGTGAAGTGTGTGTATTCTTGCCCACCTAGTTTTGCAAATTATTTTAAAGACCATGTTCTGAACAATGGTAACAAGTGTGTACCCCCTCTGCCCCCAAAAGGTGATGATTTTGAAGGATGGTGGTCTTTTTAGTACATTCTTTGTATCTCTTTAAGTTTTAACACGTTTAAAAAGGAAATATTTGATTACTAATATTTTCACTTCATAGACCTCAGGATATCACATATTTCAACTCCTTCCTTTTTTGTTATAGGTGAGGAAAATATTACAAGACATTTAAGTAATTTGTGTGAGGCAAAAGTGATTGTTGTTCGGCTTCTGGTTGGTTTGCCCGGCGATGTAGGGTGCAGGCAACGGGCATCCTGGCGGCCAGGCCAGCCAGCCTCGGGGTCCCCAGGCTCAAGGCCCCAGCCCTGCTCGGTCCCACCGCCGATCCACACTGCGGGGTCCTGAGGGAGGTCACGCTGCTGCTGTCTGCTTGAGTTATCTCACATTTGCTGGGACTTAAACCTTTAAAGCTTACTTTATAGTGCTCAGGGCTTTACAAATTTTGTGTTACTAAACTTTTATTAAAAATAATGTGTCCTCATAAAGAGAATACAAAGAAGGGAAAAACCCTGTCAACTGAGCAGTCACTAGAAGTGTACTAATGTTCTGACTAGTACTGGTAGATGGAGAAAATCTGTAGGGCAACACAATAAAGTGTCATCAGACTAGAAAACACCCCCACTTTGGAGTCATTAAATTTCTAGTGACTACAGATGCCCGAAGTTCCTCTCAAGCTCCATTTTCTGAAACGTCTAATTCCTACTCACAATCTAGCTTAACTGTCTCTAGTATAATGCCAAAATGGTTCAAGTTAAACTAGGGTTCGGGTACTAGCTGTGGATGACATTAGAACAGCGTATAAAAGCCACATCTCCTCCAGCTCATACTCATAAGCAAAACCCTTTATAACTTGAAGTCGGGCAAATAAATCTGTATCATCTGGGTATCACCTTTTACTAACCGACTGGGCGTCACTCAGTTTTAATTTCATCATCTATAGAGCATGATAATAGTGGCTAATCTGAAAGATGGTTTTAAAAATGTGAACTATGGGAAGTACACGGCATGTGTGGCTTAAATGCACGTTCCTTTCCCCTGTTCCAGTTTCATCTTCTAGGTCTACTGTGTTGCTGGGACGGGGATGGACAGTGCACGGAGCAAATGAAGGGAAAACAGGCTGAGTGGCTGTGTGGTGCTATCAGGAATTCAGGACAAACACGAGCAAGAGTGCCATCACAAGCAGATTAACTGGCTGTGTCACGTTATCAAGCTCAAATTAACTCAATCCACAGCTTTAGAATAGCGTCTATGTTAGAGAGAGGGCTGGCTGGAGGCAGGGCCAATGGCTGCTTGAATGGAAAAATACCGTATCTAAGTTACTTGTCACCTGAAGGAAAAGAAACATGCCACCCAGAAGCTGGGAGCCCTGACTTATGGTTCACGTCAACACAACATGAAGCATGTCACTTTATGTAAACAAGCCACTCAAACCACTGAATGGATGGGAGTAAAGCTCACAGAGATGGTAAATCTTGCCTTGCTTTGCCTTTTTTAAACCTTCATTTAAAATGAGAGAATACGAGTTAATAGGACTGCAATCAAGTAAGGCCCAGGACTGTCATGTGACACTCTATTTGATCTCTATGGACCATAGAGAAACCTATGGTGAAATTTATTCTGTACATCCAGTGGGTTTCAAAACTGCCAATTTATCCTGGATCAGTCATTTGTTTGAACAAGTAATCAGTTGTAAAGATTAATATCACTTCAAATTCTGAAGACCCCAGGTCAATGATATGCATGAAATTTCCCTCACTTAGGGGCTGATCATGACTTCCACGGAGTTGGGTAAAAAAACGTAGAAAATGTAAGCAGCTCACAGATAATGTTTTCTGAGGTGCCTGCAATGGAGCAAAACTAAGTCATACAGTGGGGTCAGAAGCAACCTACAACCTAGTCTAAGTTTCTTAATTTGAAAATCAGAAGGAAAAACAATCTCAGAATAGGCATTCCACAGAATCAGAAACATGGCAGATAAATTTGCGACAAAATGTTCAGTTTCAGTTGTCAGAGAAATACAAACTGAAGTCACATAGGGCTGTTTTCCATACTGCATCCAAAGCTGGCAATGTACCCTCATCCACAGTTGGTATGAGAGCTTTTTGGGTGAAGTGGTTTGGTTAACATCAAACATTTTAAACATTGCTTATCTTTTGACTCAGACATCCCCACCTTACAGAAATTTCTCCTGCAGAAATACTTGCAAAGATGCATAATGATGTGTGTGCCAAGATGCCTCAGTACAGCCCCATTCACGACAGCAAAGTGCAGGCGAGGCTGGTGTGCATAATGGAAGCATGTTTACATGAATGGTGATATACCCTTATTACACAGTATTTTGTAGCCAAGATGATTGCCATATAGAGAAAACTGATATAAAGTAAAAAGAATCAGAATATAGTATATCCAAATTTATGTTTAAAAACAATGTGTAAGTGCACAATGAAAGTTCTAGAAAGAGATGCACCAAACTGAATGGCTGTGGAGGAAGGGGTGAAGACTTGCCCTTACACTTTTTGCTGCCTATGCTTTTGTTTGCATCATTTGACATATTTAAGTAGTCTATTTGGAAATAAGTCGGTTTGAAACAGGGTTTAGAAAAAAAACACTCAAAACTGATTCACATGTATATTGGGAATCTCTGCAAAACACTCTACAAATAACTTCCTCCCTTGAGACGCTTGCAAAGTCCTCAGTTGCCACTCTGCTACCAAGTCTACCTACAGGAGGACTTTCTTCAGACCACAGAACAACGACGGAAAGGCTAGTTGTTGAGGTAACTGAAGACACCGTTTTTTACATCACAGTGTATGTTCATGGAGAAAAGTATGTGTGCGTGGTTGCTTAGGTGACAATTTACAGGAATATTTAGCAGTGTGGAGACAGAAACCCGTAATTGTGTCTGCCTCTTACACATAAAATAAGGTAAATGAGGTGTTAAGACTGGGCCCCAGTAACAAAAAGAAGGGTGACTTAAAGCACTTAGCAGGGTGGACACATGGTCTTTTACACTAAAATAGAATTGTTTAGAAAGTATTTCAAGGTCTGCCATGCAGTCTCTTAGAAGGAGACAGGTCTCTCTTATCAGAGCCTTGGTGTTCCAGGGAGACCACAACACTGAGAGGCCTGTTCTAAGACAAAACAGACTAGACGGGTCCAATTATCGAATCACAACCAGAGGGCCAGCAGATAAACCTCTGATTATACTCTAGTGTAGTAGACCCACTGGGCTTCAGAGCTGTGTGCAACAGACAGGAGAGTTCTGACCTAGATGCCTAATTTAAAGTAGACTGGATTGTGGCAATTTACATTCCCAACAACCCTGGCAAATAGTGAGCAAGTATTTAAGTGATTCAGGCACCACAAGTACCTAAATACTTGCTAAGTCTCAGGACTAAAAGGGGAATTACTACTTACCTCAGAGCTGCAGCCGGCAGTCAACGGGAGAAACACCTTGTGCAGCGTGTGGGAAACAGCCTTTACGTACCTGGGGACACCGAAGGCAGAAGCTGAAGATACTGCTACAAGTTGGCCCACTTAGAAGTAAAAGATGTTTGCCAGGAAAGTGCCATAATGAAAACCGAAAAGAAAATGATAATTTGGAGGAAAGTATTTACAGTGTAAAAAGATAATATTCTGAATATACAAATTGAAAGGCAGAAAAATATGGAGCGATCATCTTACTGCTTAGCCACCTTGCCCTTAGAACAACCTTTTCTAGTGGTAAATCCCTTCATATGATTTAGGTGAGACTTCCCCACATCTATGAGTTGGGCACTTGAACTGGACCTAGAATACTGGTCACATAACCCATACACTGCAAATGGCAACTTGGTATGTGAGGGGAAAAAATACTCAGCACCATAAGGGAAAAAATGAAGTCATCAGACACCATTTCCCTACCTATCAAATTGGATGACTTTTTTTCTCCCTTTGCATTTCCCAAACATGATACCCAGGACTGGTAAAGGAGTAGAGTGTATCTCTACATGCTAAAATCACTAAGTGCAAGGGTGCTGGAACAGTGAAAAGCCCGTGTTTTTGACAGTTCTGGTGATCTTAACCATTGAGCATCGCCAGCAGAGAATGATTTTAAGGTGCCTCCTGATGTGATGAAGCATGAGGCACAACAGTATCCCCTGCGAAGGATTCTTGCCAACTACAATCAAGCCTTCAGACCTAATTTACAGGAAATATGAGACACAGAGGAGTAAGTTAAAGGATATTTTGGGAACCACATAAACCCAAAATGTAGGACATTAAAAAGTTTTCTTTCTGGACTAAGACTGAGATATAACCACCAAATGTTATGCATGAAACTTGACTGAGTCCTAGTTCAAAAAATAAGCCCTAAAACCTTTGGGGGATAAATGCAGAAATTTGAACATGGGCTGAGTATTACATGGTCATTCAGAAATTGTTGAAGAACAGTCTTAGAGAATAAGGTGGTACTGTGATGTTGGAAAATATCCTGGGAAATGCATGAATTTTTTAGGAGTGAAAGATAACTCAGAATACACACATGGGTACATTTACATAAAGACAATAGGTAAAATATTTTTTAGTCAATTCAAATAGTTTACTTCAGGGATGGTCGTGGAAGCATTCTCTGTAATATCTCCAAATTAGAAATAATCTGTGTCTAACAAGGAGGTTAATGAGATGACACCATATAATAGACTACTACTGAAATCTGTAATAGACAAGATGACATGGGTTTTGTGAAAATCCCAGAGGTTTTATGACCCACCTTTCAAGGCCTACCTCAAACGAGGTGCCTTCCCTGTAGCTTCATCAGGACTAAACATGCTGCCTTCCCCCACGCTTGCCATTGCATGCTTACCACAGTACTGACTTGACGTGCTCAGGAGCTTGCCAAGGTTGGGTGTTTGTTCATTAGGATCAATGAGTAGAGGTCAACCTAGCATAAGGAAGAAATGATGAAAGAGGACGAGGTGGGTAGTGAGTCCTTTGTCAGTGTCAGAAGGCCAGAGGTTCAGCGGTTGGGGTATCACTGTGCAGTGAGGAGAGGGAATGAAGAGCTGCCACCAGTTTGTTTATGCAGGCTCTATGCTCAGCACTGCCCACAAGCCATTGGCATCCTCACCTTCTTACTAGGTAGATGCCAAGTCAGTGAAGTTTGAAAATGAGAAAAACCCAGAGAGGTTAAGTAACTCACCCAAGGTCACACAGCAAACTCGAGCCAGGATTCAAATTTACAAATTTCAGCATCTACGTTCTGATTTCATAAAACTCAGTTGAGGTAGAGTATTACATCTTTTGGAGTCCCCAAGGGAGGAGATACCAGAGGGGTCCTCAGATTCATTACCAACATTCTACAAACGTCTATTCAGCAAATAAACAGGCAAATCGAAGTCACTGCTGCACCTGGCAGCTGATGTTGGGTAAGAAGCCACACTGGAGCTATCAGGCTGGTACGTGTGTGATTAAGATCTTGAAAATACACTGAAGGATAACTACCCTCTGTCCACATTTGTTTTCCCATCCCAACAATACATACATACTGTGAATGAGGGAATATTACACTCTTCTGGGCTCTACATGGTGGTCGTAGAGTGACACTACACAGTACTTTATTCAGGCAAAGTGAAAGCAAGGATTCAACCCCAATGATTTCTCTAAATTTTTATTAATTTTTTTTTAACAGCTCAATCCTCTTGTGAAAAGGAAAGAATTTGAAGATTAGCAAGTCAATTAACAATGCATAAACAGCAATTAATCCTCATCACAGAGAACAAACAAAAGATCTGTGGCACATTATCTTTGGAGAGATCTTTTGCAAATTTTTCTTCTAACAAATGAAAACAAACTATAATTCTCACAGATCACATATGTCTCTTTCAAAGGACTATACAATGCAGCTAAATTTTATTCACAAAAGCCCCAAGTTGCAGTTCCATTGCTGAAGGAGATAAAATACACTGAGTCCCCTTATTTGTGTTGCACATCTTCCCATTGACAGCATCACTGCTTCCCTATCCTACTTACAAAATCACTGTGTGGACTAGATAGCTGGCACAGTACTTCACAATATAAAAGAAAAATTCGTATTATTTTAGAAAAAGACCAGTGGTCATTTATCAACTGGACACTTTATTCCTTTTTTACACAATTTTAATACCAAGATTTGATTTTCTCTCTAAAGTCATAAGAAAGCAAAAAACATATAATATAATATATAATGGTAATAAATAAAAAAGGGCAACCCTGCTTAGGTTATCATCCAAAATATGATCACATTCAGGAAAAAAGGAAAAAAAACAAGATTTGAGGCATGCATATCAACACACACACCCCAACATGAACAGTGTATACTTGGTATCTGAAGGGGGATGTGCAGCAATCTTAGCAATACGTGTTGATGGCCTGAACTAAAGGTGAAGTTAATACTGCCTGTGTTAAGCATCGTTTCAACATCTACTTTAGAGCCAAGCAAGCCGCCGTCCTCAAGCCAGACACTGCCCGGTCTGACCTGGGCCCTAGGCCGGCCTGTCGGCGGTCTGCTTCCTGTCCTTGCGGGCCGGGGCGCTCGCACCAGGCACCCACGGAGCCGTGCGCTTCCTTCCTGCCCTCTTGGGTAGAGACAACCAGGAGCTTCTCTCACCATCACAGTACCCGCTGCTGTCCGGTGCACAGTGGAAGCTGTAGTGTGATCTCCCCCAGGACAACAGGAAATTTACAGCCACTGTAAGAAAGGTGGTAGACGGTGCTGGTCTACTCATGTAAGAACTGAAGAGAACATGGCCAGTGGTCACAATTCATTCTCAGTCACTAAGAAACCAACACAACTGGATCGCACATTTGAGGTTTATCTGGTAGAAATACCACTAAATACCACTTGCAGTATTTGAAGGAAAATCCTCAACACCGTGTTATTCCGCCAACTCCACCTTCTGCAAACAAAATGACAGAAGATAGAAAAGACACGGGAAAACATTATGCCTATTAATTCTAAATAGGACCAAAGCCAGAAGAGGCCCCCACGGAAGAAGAGGAAAGGTGCGGCCGTGACCTGCTGCTCCTCCCGGCCACGGTGCCCGGCACGCGGCGCATCTCTGTTTCTCAAACCAGCCCAAACAGTCTTGCAAAATTTAAATACTGCTAATCAATGGTAAAGAGTCTAAGAGATGAAGTGGTAGAAGTTTTTCTAAAGATTTGTGTAGTGTCTTGGAAAATAAATCCTTAAGAAAAAGCAGACTCTGGTGGGAGGTAGGGAATCAAGCCTTATTTGATTTCATTTAACAAGACGCCCAAATACACCTCAAACTTCATGAAGCAGAAGAACAAAAGGTGCAAGGCCGACATAACACGTTGTAAGGCCATGGCAAAATACAGCATATTCTCAAAATTATTTCTAAACAGATTTGGTCAACAAAGGCACAATGAATACATCCAACCCACAGCCTTTTGTTCTGAGTGTGAAGTGCACACACACCTCCCTTCACGGATCACACCTATGAGTTTTGTGCATTTTGAAGGGCATAATGGTTTCTTCTTGCTTCTAAAAATCATTGAACAGAAATCATTAAAAAAAGTAAGCTCCTGATTTGACTAATATTAATTTGTAAAGTATCAATGAAGGCAGGTTTTCAGCCAGAAAGGCGTAGTTTATTAGCTTCTAAACATTGAGATATGGCATTAAAAGATGTAGAATGAGGGAGATTAAGTGTGGCCCAATTTGTCAAGGGGAAATAACTAAGTATTTAAGGTCAAAATGGATCTATAAAATGAAGAGCCTTTTGTTAAAAAAGTCAGATGCTTTTACCTTTCAGTATTGTGATTAAATAGTACCAGGTAAATCATTCGCCTACTGCAGTTTGGTCCTGGTAACATGCCTGCGGGACCCTCCCCATCTCCACCACAGCTAACATGTGCCATGTTTTCACATTCTTAACCCAGTGTAATTTGGTACATTTAAGTAAAGTGTTTTTCATTGTTTAGCAGGGCCCTTAGTGTAGTTAAAGTCTGAAGTTTGGTGATTCACATTTTAATTATCTCCAGGAAGGACAAAAACATTCAACACTTTAAAACGTAAAACAGTGTTCTTCCATTTCCTGTAAAGGTACACAGACATAAAGACACATACACACAACTGTAGTGCCAAAGGCAAGATTTTACACTCAATTTTCACTCCTCAAGATGTTTTGTGTTTGTCTCACTGTGAAATATGCACTATCACTGTTAGAAGAACTGGACATATTCAAAGGCTTAATTTTATAATCTAGTTCTTCCAATTATTTACCTCAGTACAAATTTTGCCTTAGGGAATTTAGGCATGCAGTGATAAAGTGCAAAAAAAAAATCCTTTAGATTTCTATATACAACCATAACAGCAAAAAGACCTTATGAACATTAAGGATTCATCAGCCACTACTCTATTTAAAAAGTAGCCATTAGGAATTGTCTTTTAAGTACAATGCATGTTGCCATAAGAATTGGAAATATTCCACGAGCAAAAGAGAACAAACTGAACTCTGTTGCAATTCACTTTTCACGGGACAAATAAATGTTTAAAATTAAGATCAGGAAGAAAAACACACAAAGAATAAGGCCACTGAAAAAGCAATCAGTTCTTTAGAATTGGCCAAGAAATTGACTTGGATATGTCTTCAGTTGAGGGAGCAGTCAACACAGACTCCCGCACAATCTGCACAGCTCATAAAGTGGCCTGAAGGACACACCCTTCCAAAAGGACAGCGGCTCACGCTGGGGAGTGGGGCAGGTGCAGGAATGGCCAAGGCTGTAAGGGGGAAAAGGTGTCGATCACATCAACCTGATCCTGGTGTCTTCTAGTACACATAAGAGGTGGACACAAAGTCATGAGTGTAAAACCTACCGGGCAATTACTGTTCATTTACCAACAGGCTGCTTTTTAAACTAACAGTTTCAGAAGAACTATGGCTTTGCTTTAGAATATCAATAAATGAAATCAGCCCATCAAGATCGCACATCAGGTTCTTATGATCAGCTATTACTACTGCTGTAATTTTCTGGCTAACCTAAATAGGAGCTAACAGACCTCTGAGCCAGCTTGTGGTAACAAAAGAACAGGCTGGAAATGACACTGAAAGGCAGCTTCACAGATTTATGCTATGAAAAATAGGCATTCCTGTCCTCTACACATCCATTTAGCTATTTTCCAAATTACCAAGTTAGTTCTTACATTCATCATTTGGACTGTAGACCTCTTCATTATAAAAAAGATGGCACTCCCTTCATTAATAAATAAATATGAAAATGTCAAATATGTCTGATTGGAAACAAAATGTAGATGGGCAAAATGGGATGAAGGAGCAGAAACACCAACTGCACAGACAACACTCCTCAATTTTAATATACATGCAAATTCTACTTCTAAAGGGGATAAAAAGAATTGGCTTTAAAAAACACTGCACTCAAAACAGTGCTTCCAATAATAATCTTCAGAGTTTCAATGGAAAAGAAAATCTGTGCTTATGGGTATGTAATTTGTGTTCTTTCATTTTAGAAACTCAACTTGGTTTAATTCATATAATACGGCAATAACAGCACATGGGAAGGCCACAGTTCTTCAATCTAAGCAAATCTAGTTTGAGAAACACTCTGGAGTGAAGGCATGTGGTGAAATTTTTTTTTTTAAGTCTAATTAACCACCCCAAATCTCCACATCCTCTCAGGGAGTTAAATTTCCCCTAGACAACATTCAAGGGCTCGGAAAGTCTAGTTTTGCTATAAATATAAAATAATTTGTAGCAGAAAAATATAGCCTCTCTAAGAAGTAGATTTCATTTTCTTTGTTCACTGACAAACTCTGAGTTGGTTAGACAACATGAGTTACCACATAACTGTAGACCACAGATCAGCACCTCAAATTCCAGCTCTACTTAAACAAAAATTAAAAAGCACTTTAGCCATCTGGTCAGGTATAAATGTTGGTTCCCTTTTTCCCCAAGGCAGAAAACTTGGAACAGAGTCAGTGGCGACGGCCTTTTGCTGAAGCAGGGTTGGGGAATGGCAGAGCCGTGTCCTCCGTCATGCACGAAGCCCCAGGCGGCTTCTCGGGGTGCGGCAGCTCCTCTCTCCACTGCTCTGATGTAGGCTGGCTCTTAGCACAGAACCAGAGAAATCAGAGCGGGGATGAGGGTGCAGTACTCCAGGCAATGTGGGGGAGGGGTTGCCTTCAATGTTACAAATTATGATAGTACTTGGTATTACCAAAGTCACTGTTCATCAGAACAAAGTGGGGTACAGTGGAGTCCTTCACAACTTATGTTTTATAGATGACCATTAGCATTTATGAATATTTTCCCCCAAACTTGAGAAAAAAAAAATCATCCACAAAACTGTACACCAAAATTCATTGTTAAAAAATTTCCTTCTGGGAATGACTAGTGTGGCTATTGAGATGACATGAATTTGCTTTCAGAGTTGAAATTGCTTCTCCTTATCTCATCTGCAACTTGCATCCTGCTGGTTAAAAAAATTCAGAAATGTTTCGAGACCATTCATATGCCCACTTAGGCTCCATTGCACTTCTGTCCTGTAGTTAGGGAAGGCAAGGTCATCTCTGAGGCCAGTTTCCTGCTTTCTGCTTCTGCATATCCATCATGTCCCAACCATCTCATCGTGCTTTTCTTCTTGAGTCTGGTGTCCTGATTAGACAAATGTCTGGACTGTTTTTGAGGCTTCCAATGTGCAAAAAAGTTCCCAAGGCATTAAATCAACTTGGCCCTCCATTAAGGTGTTTCGGTTACTTGTTTGAGCCGCTGAAAACCCTGTCTTGTGTAGAGCACCAGATCCATCAAACTGCTGTTGAGGGCTAGTGCACACACACTTGTGCTGAGCTGAGCAAAAAATTCTGCAAACAAGCAAAACCAAGTAAACACACTTGCACACACAAAAATAAAAATGGAAACATAAGCAGTCTAAGTACCAGAAACTATACCCCCACAATATTCTGTACCTGATCACAGCAAAAAACCCCACAATGTACTGTTAACAGCTTGCTTTCTCCGTATCTAAACTAGAAGGGCAGAAACTGGGTTTGTTTTAGGGTTGACTCCATAATGTCTAGCACAAGAGGCTGGCACTGAAAATTTAACAATTTATACTTTTGGATCAGCGGATGCATGAATTGAGAGGAAAAAAAAAACCCCAAACCCAACATGTTAAAAGCATCACTAACTTGCTAAGACAGAAAATACAGATCTGAGAGACTGTGTGGGAGTTACATGGCTACAACCCCCAGCCACCACCTTCCCAACCAGGCCACTGACATGCATGGAAGCATGTCCTGAGCGGGCACCGGCACGGACCCCGAGCGGGTCCTCTAACAGCGTGCTCTACCGTCTCCGGAACCCTGGATTTTGCCAAGGGCCTTCTTTCCAAACAAGCCTTAACAGTGGGTGCCACACTTCTTGTATTGTTGCTAACTATCTTACATACACTGAGAACATAAACTCAGCATGCAGGTCAAGCCACTTTGTAACTCCAATCTGTTGTGACAGCCAGTGACCTTCCTTCCTCGTTGGCCTTGCCCTTTTGCTAGCATTTCAGTTCAAGCTGAAATAATGGGGCCAAAACGTCTGAAGATGCAAAGAGCTGAAGCCACTTCTGATTTAACTGTGCTAAGATCCAGCCACCGAAATCCAGCTTCACATACAGAACTCAAGAGAGAACTGTGACTAGGTTATAAGGCAGGATGGAGATGTGAAAGAATAAGTAACTACACATTTCCTTTTCTTCAAAAAACTGAACACAGAATCCAAACCAACAGTGCTGTTCTCTCCTAACCCCCAGGCCCTCAAAAGCCCCGGCACAGAGCCCTTTACCTTTATTCTTCCTTGTAAGGACCTCAGCCTGTTCCCAAAGATCAAAGGCGGTAAGGACATGGGACGTGATGGTGACATAGGAAGATGTCATGTTTTGGATGGTGATCGGCATCCCACTGCTCCCCACACTGCCGGCACTTGACTGGGACCCTATGGAGCTGGCAGGAGAAGGCATTGGAGAGAGCGGGGATGGTGTGCCTGTGCTTCTGGAAGACAGGAGAAAAAAGAAAACCAGTTAATCACCTAGACCCCAAGAGTATAGGCTTCCTGTCTCTGGAACTGCAGGCCAAGTCACAAAGTGTTAGTGGGCACTAGCCAAAACGACGACCAGCTCTAAGATCATTTCTACAAGGTCAAAGAGACACCCCTCACCTTCAGGATATTGGGAATTTATTTCATAAAACTCAGTGGGATAGAGCCCACCAAACAGAAAGAATGACTGAATGGAGGCAGGATGTCCTTCACTGGACAGAGTCAGGCAGGCAAATCTGTACTCCAAAAATGCCTTCCCTTGCCATCTACATACTCTGCTCCCTGGACCTGGAACAACTCCCCACCCCACACCCGCCATCCACCTTCTCCCATTAAGTCAACACTTGCTGTGACAACACCCCTGATCTCCTTTATGTTCATTCCTTCAACCAAACATTAACTGAGCCCCTGGCATTCTTACAGACCTGGGGATACAGCACAGCTTCCCTTCTGTCACCATGTGAACTTGTCTCTCTGCACTTATCACACCCCACTATACTTTTATGTCTAACTCCTTTTCCTGGGTCACAAACATTTTGAAGGCAGGGGCCATTTCTTACTATTCTTTGCATTTCTAGCACTTGGCAAAGTAGGTGCTAAGAGCAGACTCTTGATGAGTACCTGCTGAGTCACTGCCTGAATGAACACGGGACAGCCTATGAGGCACTGGGTCTGGGCCAGGGAGTAGGACGCACCAGGGGACTGTCCTCCTGACTATCTCCCTGCACAGGCACGTACACAAGTGCCTTGATGTGGGTCAGACGAGAAATCTAAGTGAAGTCACTGAGTGCAGGAAGTAACAGATATACAATGGAAGCTGGGTCAGTAGCAGAAGCCTCCTGACAGGGTGGTATCCGCCCTCTGGGCAGCATGGGTCCAGGGCATCCCCAGCAGAACTTCCCATTATCTGGAATACAGAATTTCTAGGGATGAGAGTGGAAGCTCCACGAGGGCAGTGATTCTTGTCTGCTTTGTTTACTGCTGTATCCCCTGAACCTGAGAGAGTTGTTGGTACAAAGCAGGCGCTCAATGTATACTGGCAGGACAAATGGTGAGTGAGTTACTGAAAATAATGTGACTGATGACCTATTAACTTGGAATAATATCTCAAAGGTAGGAGAATGAAAACTTTCAGAATAAGAAGTTACTTCTCAACCAGGACTTTTTTATTTTTTGAAGAAAGGCCATATGGGAATCTCTTCTTTAGAATGTGCTGTAAATGGGTCAATCTTTGAGATGATACTCTTAAAATAGCACAATCTATCAGAACTGGTAGCTTTTCAGAGTATGACCAAGTTAAAAAACTAAAAAGGAACTACAAGGAAGAAAATTCTATCTTTATCGTAAATACATGTGCACAAGAATAGTTTTTCAATATCTTATGGTTTAGATGAGCAACTTCAGTTCACAGACTGGGGGAAAAACTAAGCTAAAGATAACTGTTTTCATCCTTTAATAGCACTGTTATGGACCCCAGAGAAGGTGGAGGGCACATGGTTCTGGAAAGTTTTTGTTTACTGAAACGCCAAGACAACATGACATGCACAGAGAGAATGGACTTTGTCTTGTCAGGCATATCTAAAGATCCCCAAGCTCTAGAATTTTGACCCTATATTCTTTAATTATCTTTGTATGTTACCCAATCAGCAAACACCTTGATTTATAACTATTCCTCAAAAAGGTAGAAATATGCTAATGGTTTGAGTTTAAGGAGAAAATCAGTGCACAGATGTTCACAATTTTTGAAAAGCCAAAACCAATGTCTATATACTAATGGTTGCAAAAGCAAGAGGTAAATAAAGAAATAACTCAATTAGGAAATTATTTAAGTTAGACTTCTCATTACCTTGCAATGCATGGAGAAGGTGCCTGGGCAGCTTTGGAAGAAATCTTGAAGTGTTCGCTAAGAGTACGAGAATACTTTATTGCTTTATCTTTTTTACAACGAAACATCGCCATGTTCAAAATGGACTGGCAACGCATGCTATGAACAAAAACAGAAGTTAAAATGAAGTATTACCTTGCAAACATGAGGCTCAGTACTACAAAGACAGTCACTGGACCTTTTACACCCTAACGGACACACTGGGTTTCCCTCATCTACATAAGGCAGAGTACCTTAAGAATCTTACTGCACTTGTTTACACTATCACCAAAAGTAAATACTGGTGGGCAAAAACACAAACGTTCAAGGGTATAATGTAAGTCACAAGTCCAAAACATTTACTGAGTCATCAGTAAAATGGCATTTGCCACTTCATAATAATTATCAGTGGGATTAACATCCTGACTACATAACCTACTTCTACTTTCTGGTATTGTTTTGCCTTATTATACTTTTCACATTAAGAAAACACATTTCAGAACTTTTTGTAACAGCAAAATATGCAAAGACAAATGCAATACTATTTAGACAAACTACATACCATAAGACAGCAAATATTTTCTCTTGTGTTGGTGTTGTGGCGTCTGAGAAGGATTTTAATGACATTACAAATCTATAAGGAAATATAATAATATGTCAGATTAAACAAATTCAGTCAGAAATTCCCAGACACAGGACACCTAATTATGTTTGTCTCAGTTTTATATTGATTTTTCCTGAAGATGTAAAGACATGAAAACAGTGCAGGAAAAAATGAAGCTTTAGAGCAACAATTCAGGCCATTCAGAAAACTAGGCAAGGACCTGGCTCTTCTCTGGCCCATCCACCTTTTTGAACCAAGTAGACTTGTGTCCTTACCAGGTCCCCTGTTGAAATGCAGATAATAAAGAAGGGACTTTAAACTGAGATGGGAGCATTTGATAAGCAAGCTGAACAGGAAACACCAACCTCTCTCTGACAGGTTTGGCATTTCACAGTGCACCTGGCAGCATGGAGTACCTGGACCCAGTCTCCTTCTAGTACTTTATCTAGAATACAACTTTAAAATCGGGCCAAAAAAAGCTCCAGGATCAGTGACATTTTAAAGGCTCCCCTGTATTAAGCTGTTCATACTAGGGTTCAAATGGATTAAAACAATAAAGGCAAGGAAAGAGAAGTCCTTAAGAGGATGGCAAGATGACTTGGCACTTACTTAATGAGGTCTACAGTTTCTGAGTACACAGAGTAAGCCGACTTTGACGCCGGGCTTTCTGACTCCATGGCAATCCCACACTCAATAAAGGACAAGGCAGCTTCCAAGTACTTAAAAGCCTTCCCAATCTTGTCTGGCTGTAGAAGAACACAGTTGTTAGACCTAAGACACACTTCCATTCTGTTTCTCACCCACAATTTCTCTTCACTGTCTTCGTTTAATTATGGCTAGAGCAAAGTGTGAAACAAATGCACTCAAAATACCCTAAGCTTATAGGTTCTGACCTACTGAAAATCTTCCTTTAGGAAAAATTCAGTAAGAGAGTCTTGCATTAAGACTATTCTCTCAAAACCATGTGGAAGAACATATTCAAACTAAGGCAGTTAAGTACACAGCTCCCTTGTACTTATTAGTACAAGGTTATTAGTGTACAGTTACTCATTACACAATTTCCCTGTAATATACACACAAGTTTCTTTGTATGTATTGAGATCTGTCTTATAATTAAGTAGAAAACAAGGTTTATGAACATCCTAGCTATTAGGTCGAATAGTAATTGTTGTATGTCTTCTAGAGCTAAGCAGGTTATCTGATCTCCTTTGGAAGTCTGGGTTATGTGAACAAGGCTATCCTCTGGGCCAACAGGGATAAAACTTCAGAGTCTCTTAAAGGGAATGCAGAAATACAAATGAAATCCAGTATCAGTGGTCACTTGGACCTGGACACACACTCTGCCACTTAACGTCCTCACTTAGTGGAACGTGACCAACTCACTCAAGACTGAGGAGCACCTCTAGTTATTCTCTGCACTTGTATATATATATACATGGTGTAAGAGCAACTGATTAACACATTGTTTCCAAGTTTATAGCTTCTGCTATGCTTTCAATTTGTTATGTTCAAAAAGAAAGAATGAAAACAGTAAAGATAACAGTGGATTACAAAGGCATGGTGACATTAGCAAAGAAAGATGGTTTAGGGCTACTCATTTTAATTTTTAAAAATAACCTGATCTTAAAATATTTTTTTTCTAGGAACCCAGGCTCAGAAAATTAAGTGACAGAGAAAAATAAAGACTCAAATTTGCATGCCCCAGTCAATCAGCTGTATAGGAACTTAATGGTTTGCTTCACTGGTGGGAATTTAACTCTTCAAATTAACTTACTCTATACCACCTCATGGTATTTCTAAAATTTATATTGGTCTGAAGGTAAAATCAAAGAAACTCTAGTAAATCAATTAGGCAGTATTCACTTCTTTGAATTAAGGATTTTGTAAAGCTAATAATGAAAACATTCATGGGATAACTGTCTCCTGAGACAATGCTAAAGGTGTAGAGTTCTAACTTCCCTCCCAATGAGTGCAATGTAGAGATGAATATACTTCTCTATATTCAGTTGTACACTTAACTATTTGGAATGCAAACTGGGCATCTTTGAGACATTGTGCAGTTAAAGGAGCATATTATGAAGAGGCTGGCCATTCAGATGCTTGTCCAAACTGGCCTATTTTCAGACTGAAATATTATTTACTAAAGTGAGAAGCATAAATCAGGACTGTCCAGGGCACACCCTGGTGTATGATGAGCTTAGGGAGGGAGAAGAAGATGTGCTCATGTACAGACCACAGGCAAAACAAAAACAAAGTTCCCTGGAGTACTGCTCTTACCCATTTGAATGAGGGACTCTGGTGCTGGAAGAATCCAATGGAGAGCTAAGTTCTAGCTGTCCGGCTGATTAAAGTCCCGGCCAGGGCCCTGACCGCCGCCAAGGACAGGTCTGACGCCCAACCCCGTGGCCTCTGTCCACGAAGCAGCGAGGATGCCTTTACTCTCCTATAGGCAAACCTAACCACACACTCCAAAGCTCAGCATATGGTAATCACAGGGGTTTACATTTGGGAAAACATTAAGTAAATAAAAACCCCAGAGTCTTAGATTTTTAAATATGACAAAGGGCAGACATCATCTAAAGTATATTGCAACAGAGAAGTAAAAGCATTTTTAATTTATGTATGCAATTAACAACAAAACCACCACCTTCCACTAACTCCAACAGCCTTCAGGTAAAGAGAGTTCTCTTTTTTTTTGGAAGCATGTTCAACAGTGCAATCATTACTTTCATCTTAAAATTTCATCTAATGGCATTGGTGTACTTTTCCCTCATATTACTCTCTCCAGGGCTTTACGATAATTTTGCAAAGCAAACAGGCTCCCTCACCTTTCCAGATGTTTTTGGGTGAACACAAACTGATAGGCTTTCCATAGCGGAACTTGTTTTTCACAACCAAAGAATAGACTCAGTGGACATGGAAGCACTCACATATTAAATAAAACACTACCAGGTAGATCAACTTTCATTCATTTAAGATATAAAACCTGTGATCAGGCACACTGTATATTTGCCCATACTTAGCCTGAATTAATGCAGTCAAAGAAAGTAATTTCATTAAGAACCCCTAACCTCCCACAAAGATCCTGCTGGCAACGTGGCCAGTGTCAGGCCCCCCATGCCCCTCCCTCCTGCCACACCTCAATGTTTAGTGACATGGACATGGTACAATGAGACCACAAATGTTTTATCAGATGACATTCTAACCAAAGAGATAAATAGCCAAGACTGACCATTAACTCTGCTTTGCACTTCAACTTTTTGGCCTCCTTCATGTGAAAATCTGCTTGCTGTCTGAAAGAGAAGAAAAGGTCAGAGGTGGGTCATAGGAACCTAAAATGACTAGACTGGGACCAGATGACTTAAGAGGCTGAGGAAGGGGAGAGAGGCTGGGGGGAGAGGGGAGGGAAAGAGGAGGGAAAGAGGGGGTAGGAGAGGGGAAAGACGAGGGAAAGAGGGGGGGAAAGGGGGGAAAGATGAGGGAAAGAGGGGGGAAAGAGGGGGGAAAGATGAGGGAAAGAGGGGGGAAAGACAAGGGAAAAGAGGAGGGAAAGAGGAGGGGCGGCGACGGCACCCGGTCTCACTTGTCAGACTTCACTTGAGGCTTCCCTGGTTTGGAGGTACCATTTGGCAAAGAAGGCACTGGAAAAGGATTTGCAGTATCTCCAGAAGATCCCTTTAAAAAAAATCATTGTACAGATCACACTCTAACATTTAAGACCACTGACCTAAATGTACCATCCCTCTAAATGAGCCCAAAATAGTAGTTAAACAACGAGGAAATCGAACACTGTACAATTTGGCTTGGGGAAGCACTTTTCCAGCTAACCCAACTCAAACTGTAGGTTCTGACTGGATGGGGGTCCCAGAAAGATACAAGACTGTCCAAGAGAACAGATAATCAATAGGGCCAATGTAACATTTCCCTTAGTCAACACACACACACAACCAAGTTAAGAGGAAGAGAGGGACTTGTACTTGAGAAAGCCGACTAATTTTTTCCCAGTATAACCAAAAATGAAAGTATTTGAGTGCAAACATCCAAACTAAGAAGTACACTTTATTGCAAAACAGCTGATAGAAAATCATTCACCTCTGAACCACTCTGTGATACCTGAATTTTCATTTAATATTAACTACCTCTTTCTGTCTCTTTAAAGAGTAGAGCTTTAAACACAAATAACTCCTGCCTTAATGAGGAAGAGCTCTGAATTTATTTGGGAATTTAAACAAAGATGCACCAAGGTGCTCCACCTGAGGTCCCGCTAGCCCCCCACCCCCACCCTCGGCCCCTGCTTACCCCGGGTTCCGTGGGGCCTCCAGAGCCTTTCCCCTCTGCTTTTCTGTGCTTGGGGATGCAAGAGTCTTTATGGCTGCCCTTGATACTACTGGCACTTTTGGGAGGGTCCTGGCCACAGGGGTCTGCTTCCCGCCTTGGCCTCTTTTGTGCAGGCTTGGCTGGCTTCTGGGAGGAGGAGGAGGAGGAGGAGGAGGAGGAGGAGGACACAAGCGGTGGGGGAAGCATTTCCTTCTTGGAGGACTCAGAGGAGGGCCTGGGTGCTCTGGAATCAAACATGCAGAACTAAGTTAAGGCAGAACATGAACCACAAAACTCTGTTGTTTAGTTATAAGGGCAGAATGGCTGCTGACACAAAAGATTAAGAAATCACAGAGCATGTAACCCATTTTTGTACAAATGCCAAACTTCAGGGTCTTTTTGATGCCTTTGAAAAACCTAGCCCTATCTATAAGTAAATGAAGTTGTATAATCTGTCACCAGGCTTGCAGAATCTGCCAGCGGTCCTAATGTTCCCTGACCAAGTAGGTCTGTATTTGCGGCTCCCCAGCCTGTAACCTTCTCTGATAAGCAGGCCAGGCCAGCTACCAACTTCTCTTTGATCTCTTCTCTCCAATCTCTGTTGGCTCCTACATGGTGGCACTATATACTTATTTTTGCCAAGTCATTCTGTGCAAAGATTTCTTGCGTAAGTCAGAGTGAATAACAGTTCCTTTATATATTTACACCTCCCTGGAACTACCTGTCTCCTGACTCCCCCATTCCACTTCCAAGTGACAGACACAGTGAGCACCCCTGTGGATTCTTTCTCATCTCTTACAGAAAGAGTTCAAATGCTGGCTTCATCTGCCAAGAATTGTGGTGTGACTTTGGACAAGTCATTTTTTCTGTATGTGCCTGTTTCCAATTCTGCAAAGTAGGGATAATAATAGGACCTTATTTTTATGTAAAAATTCCTTTAGAAAGACATTACCTCCAGATGTTTAGGACATCTGTCATTGTTAAGATACTTTTGATGAACCCAAGTTTGCTGCCAAGTGAGTTGTTAATTTCCTATAGGGTCCTCATGGATGAAAGCAACATGAAGCAAACTCACTGTCCAAATCAGCCAGAATGAGTTTATTGATCACTCAATCTACAGCAGAGGCAAAAAGCTTTTGCCATGTTGAGACCCGAGAGTACTCAATCACCTTTCTAGCTGTTCCTCATCTCTATACTCACTTTATTTTAGTGGATTCTTTGTGGGAGGATGAAGATGACGACTGTGATTTGGTTTCTTTCTCCAATCTGACTTTCTTGCTATCATGGTCTCTTTCTGCTTCACCCTATTATTGCAGTATAACAAAATAAACTGTTACAAGCATAACTGTACAGACAAAATAGAACAAAATACACAGCAAAGGCAGTATGAGTTACTAGATTCATGGAGACACCTGTACACACAGCAACCTTGTGTATAGGTAGTTACACTGTGTGGGGGTGGGGGGTGGGGGGCCTTTAGCAGAGAATCAAGATTTGATACAATTTATATTGAGACAGATTTTTGCTCTAGGAATGAGTAGTCTTCATACCAGGAAGGGAAGGATGTCTAAGTTCTAGCTGACAATGAGAATATTAAACAGTCTTCAGCACATCACTGGTGTCTTTCCAAATACAACAGCATCAGTGGTGCATGTGCACACAACGTCCAGTGCCAACCGGTGATTCTATGAGGAAGGTTCCTCTCCTTCTAAAAGAACATCCACTTACACCCACTGATTTACTGTTTGTATAAAATTGGGAGTGGAGTACTTAAAGCCCACTTTTCTTCTAATGAAAAGTATACTGTTGAAAAAGAAAAAGGCTACAAAGCTCCCCGCCAGTATGTCTTACAGACGGAGGGGCGGAGGGCTAGGAAGGCAGAGAATGAAGTAAGAACCATCGTTTTGGGACTCTTCTCCTCCTCCTCTTAGCAACAGCTTTCTTTAAAAAAGTGTCTTTATAGCTCTCTCTACATATATGGAGACATATTTTTATTTTTCAAAAAATTTGAAGGAAATGAAGGATTGTAAATGTGACTTGAGTGAGAAGAAGGGATTTTTAACTCTCTAGGAGTTACATGTATCAAAGTCATCTGTTCATACCAACTAAAGTGCAAGATAAATACACAAAATCATTATCAGAAAGAATTCTTCATGGCAAAGTCTTTTCCATGTCCTTGTGCTCACTTGTCACTTTGTGGAACAAGATTAAAAAACAGTGTGACTGGCGACTCAACATCAGGTAGTCTGCACGCCGCTGGCTGGGGCGGAGGGAACTGCACCAAACGGCAGGTGACAGGGAGGCCATCGCTGGGATCCCTCCATTAATCCTGATGTGCATTTAGAACTAAACTCCTCCAACTGCCAGTTCACCCACAGAGAAATCTGGGACAAGAGTCAATCTAGGACAAGCCCTAAAAAAAACCTGAATCCTTTCTTAAAGCTTGAAGGAAAAACACTTTCTTCCAATTAACTGACTGTGGGAGGCTCCAGTTTTCACCACTGTGTCTCCCTCATTCCCTGAATTTCTCCAAGAAAAATGAATAAGATGCGTAGGCTCCAGCTCTGCCCAGACGCTAATAAGCACCTAGTCCTGCTCAAGGGAAGGGGTGGGGGTGCAAGAGAAAAAACACATCCTTCCTATTGCAAAGGTGCCTGAGTGTGTTCCTCCTGTCAGCCCTGCCTAACCCCTTTGGAAAAAACATTTTATTCCTTGTCTCAAGATGGATCATTCAAGGTGGCTTATAAAAACATGTTTTAAACCTCTTGGTGTGTGTAAAAATGAGACTATTAAGAAGGGAAAATATGGGTGGTAAAGAGAAATTAAGCCCAAAGGAAGGCTTGTCCCCTCCTCGTGAGACAGACTCTGCATATATGCCCTACACACTCCTGACAGCCATGTATCAGGGAGCATTTGGACATGGCTAGTCTCAAGTTGACAAGTGACTTCAAAGATTTATTGCAAAAAAAGGGAAATGAATAATTTTCATACTGATTAAATGTTGAGGCAGTATTTTAGATATATCGCATTTAATGCAATTATTAAAATGTTTTTTTACTGCATGTTTCCCCATTTTGGTGTTTTTATTCTAAACCACATAGGTGGCTCACATAGTTCTGCTGACAGCACTGCTACAGTTTTCTAGTGCACATCTAGAAACTGGGCCCTGAACTTCCAATTAGTCAATGCAAAGAAGGAATTATAAAAGGTACAGGTTAGAAAAGATAAAAACAAGTCAGTTGCTGAGAAATATATCCATTCATTACAGAAGAGTGGAGAAAAGGTACCCGGAGAGACCTAGTAAGGAGAGAACGTGACACACATAAGCACACCCTAAAGGCACAGCTGAGCCGCAACTGGAAATGTCACCGGCTAGTTTTCATGTGGCAATCCGGAGAACTGACAGGCCCTGGCACATGCCAGGAGAGGCCTGCTGGGGTTTACACAGGGCAGACACCTCCATGCAACCACTCATAAATATAACCCTTGAGAGAGAGTCAACGTTGGCAGAGCAAAGAGAAGGAAGTAAAACGACCGAGTTAAAATGGAACCCTGCTACTGGGGGGACCCCCTGTCACCTAAGAGCCTACTGTGCTCAAGAGGCACCACCAGTGGGCCCAGTCAATCTCTTGAGGATTAAAGGCCATAAAACTGGCCTAAGCAAGCAGAGCGAGCTAGGAACAGATCTTGGGGAAAATTCAACAGGATCTGCTGAAACACCCAGACAGGGGTTACCTTGCCCATGAGGTGGTTAGTAATGCACACTCTTTCCAATGGAAGGCTTTTCTAGGCAGTTAATGACACACAGGGTTAAGTCCCCAAAGCAAAACTAAGCATAAACCATCCACAAGGTTACTTTGTATAGAAAACAACAATCACAAGAAGTGGAATGGGAACTTAATTTTTGCTTGTACATCTTTGTGCTGCTTAGGACATGTTATGGCTATAAACCAAAGCAGCAGGCCTTACACACTGCACAGGAAAAGGAGACTCAGGGAGTCAATTCTCACAGCTGGTTGGAAGCCTGCCTTGCGCCAATCAGTGACTCAAGAGAACAGCCAAAAAACAAAATACCGAACATGAACTTCTACACTAGCATTTAACAACTATGCTGGCACTTACTATACTATACAATAATACGCTTATCATATATGGACATGCAGCAACTTAGAAACTGGTAATATTCTGGAAGCTAGTAGCAAGTAAGCCATTAAGGCAAATACAGGAAAATTCCCCTCCTGTTGATTTTGTTCACTTGCCTGAGCTCAAGCCTGCATGTCTGAGGTTAGTATTTTTGTACGTTCTGCACTTGGAGCCCTGTCATCCTCTGTTTGCAACAGTCACAGAGGCTTCCCCAGAGAAGGCACTCAGTATTTGTCAACTGGCATGGAAATTACATTTAGCAGCTGAGGGGCACAGCTGGGACCCCTGGAAGCAGAACCTCACAGTAGCTCTAAGTGGATGGATTTAAGAAAGGGGCATGAAAGGGGGAGACATGCAACAGGGTGGCAGAAATGCAGGCTCCAATTCCAAGACTGGAAAAACAGGAGGGCAAGCAGTTCTTGAGACTTCTTTGGGTCGAGGATTCATTTGAAGAGGACACAAGAGTGATGTATCCTCTCTTTGAGAGAAAAAAGAAGTCTCCTTTGTTCCTGTGGTTCATCCACAGATCAACCCTCACTTCAGAGAGACCTGTCTGAAGTCTGGGTTCTGAGGAGGCTGCTGGCTGCTGACTGGGCCCTAACACCTGTTTGCCTCTTGGAACCACTCGGGTCAGGCAGCCAAGGATTATCTGCCAAATGCTGCTTCACCTACAGAGTGCAGCAGAAGGGCAGGAATGGAGACCACAGGAGGGAGAGACGGACTGTGTTGGGCCAGGCTGGTCTCTGGAAGAGCATGCCTCCAGGGCAGCCTCTTGTCTGCGCCAACATCTGGCTCAGCACCCAGGTACCTGCAGGTAGCAGAGGGAAAATGAAGGCAGATGGTTTTGAACTATCACTCATTTTGGACCACAGAGTTTCTAAATGAGTAGTCCAAAGAGACAACTTTGTGAATTTGGCAGGAGCTTGCCTTTGAGAGGGAGAGAAGAGAGGCACCTGCGAGGGAAACTGAAGTGGAAGAGTGGGAAGCACTGGGCTGGCAGGTAAGGGGCAGTGGAGGGATGGCATCAGGACTGTCAAAGGCAGCAGTGTGCTGATCTTGAACTATGACCTTGCACCTCTCTCCAAGAATCCCCCACTAGATACTTGTGCACAAAAAAACAGGTGTTAAAGAGAAGACAAGTAGTGACTCTGCAGCATCGTACTACATTGATGGACAGTGACTTCAATGGGGTATTGGGGGGAGGGGGGCTCGATAATATGGGTGAATGCAACAATCACATTGTTTTTCTTGTGAAACCTTCATAGGAATGTATATTTATGATATCTTTATATGAGTATAAAATAAAATAAAATAAAAAACAAAAATCAAACAAAAAAAGCAGGTGTTTAAGGGAAGAAAAAACACTAGATTGGGAGGAATCTGGACACAGGAATCTGGCTACTTTTGCTAAGCAGCCAAATGGTGTTAAAGCCTGTCTAGATCTCGTCTCTAAAGGGAGTGGCTGAAACAGTCACAGTCAGGTCTCAATGCTCGAATTCTAAGACTATCATCTCCAACAGGGAAGCAAGTAAGCTTGGGAGCACACAGAGCACAGGAAAAGTGGAGAAGCAGCCTTTTAGGAAATTCAGGTGCTTTTTCTGGGATTTGCCTCTGCAGGAGGTTCAGTAAGATGACACAGTGGACTCCAAGTCCAAGTTTGCACCAAGAATGAGGGCCAGAACTTCGTGAGCATACAAGTGATAGTCACTGCCAGGTAAGGAAAGGTATGCAGGGAAAAGACTACAGAAAAGGAAACATTTATCCACCTTTCCTTCCTTTTGGTGATGGAATACACAGGCATTAGAATGGCTCCCAAGAACCCTACCTACCACATGCATACGGTTACAATGCACTTCTCAGGATAACTAACAGGCATGAATACATTAAATGTAAGTGGTTTCAGAGGAAATTATAAGGGATGACTTTTCAAACCCTTGATTTTGAAGGATAACTGGGAATGTGGTCTGGAGAAACAATCCAAGAAGACAGTCAGATCTTGCATTGAAGTTAAGGACTGAACCACCTTCAAGCAATGAACGGTGCGCTTTCTTACCACATCCTGTACCCTCCCTTCCTCATTCCCCAAAACACAAATGACAGCACTGAAATTTGTCTCCAAAAATGTCAAAGCTTCTTAGTAAAGCAATTACTTGGGAAAAGGAAAAGACTTGAATGTACCTGGAAGTTCAGTTATTTGGCTACATGACTGTCAAGACAGTCTGACATTCTATTAGAAGGGTGATCTATAGAATAGTGGAATTAAACGAGATCTGACCTACAAAGTGCCTAGCACCATGCTCAGCTCACACAGGAGCTCCATGAATGTTAGAGTACTGTCAGATGCAACTACACTTCTCAACTTCAGTATTTCTTCCAAGTTTGGGAAACATAAGCTTGGTTTACAAATTATATAAAAGAAAATCTAAGTTGTTTTTAAAGTTTAAACTACAATCAGTTTGATGAAATTCTGTAGTTTACGTAGGGAGCACTATGAGAGTTTAGGCCTATTTACCCTGACAATTTTGTCCACTGTTCCTTACCCACCCCATACATTTCTATAGGCACCATATCTGATGGCGTCATCACAGCTCTCATCACCCAACACTGACTCTTTATGATCATCTTCTCACATTTTTATGTCTAAAATGGCTTCAAGGATCTGTTAACCCTCTGAGAATATTTGCTAGATTTTGCACCAGGAGAGGGAAAATGCTGCAGGGCCTTTAAATAAAAACACTAAACCCCACTAATGTGAAGGCACAGGCATATTCTTCAACTGCTCTTACTACATCCTCAGAGTTTTTCCTAGTGTGCACACTTAAAATGAAGAAAATGAGCAAGTCTTCAGTAGCCAGTGGAGGGAAAGTGCTCAAGCTGAGAAAGGAGATGCATTGAGCCAAGGCAGACGTGAGCCACGAGCTGGGTTGCCCTTAGCAGCTGCGCCCTTCCGAGGCCAGGGCCCTGATGCCCTGAGTGGTGGGCGTCAGGGTCCTGATAGCAAAGGGGAGACCCAACCTGCATGAGCAAGGATCGGAGGTCAACATGTGCAGCATTAACAATACCTGGAATCCAGCAGCAAGTAAAACCAAACGACCGCGATTCTCCCATCACGAAGTACACAGTTGGCTGGTTTTTATATTTATTTATCTGAAAGCTTCTAAGTAATGTTACTAACTACTTCAGGCATGGAATTCCTGGTTGCCTAGATCCATGTCTAAAC